>NC_138944.1:3157500-3757500 GCF_965226115.1 Aulonocara stuartgranti | reverse complement strand
TGCATTTGTAGGTGTTTTTTTTTAAGCGAACATCTACATTTGCTTAAAAGTCCTGATGTCATGTTTGCTTTTTTACGCTATGTTTTGATCGTGGCTGATTCTGCATCAATGCACCAGAATCTCTTTAATACATTTAGTGAAATGAGCAAAGGGTTTACTTCCCAAATGATCCTAAACAATACAAGGAGCTGGATTAGCTCAGACCGTCAGTTCTCTAGCTGTTCCTAACTGCAGACTCTGGTGTAGCTCTGGCATCCATCGTGAAAGAAAATATAGAAATAAATGAGGACATAAACAGGAAGGCGAAAGAAAATATACAGAAATACTTTTAGAAATTATATAAAAAAAAAACATTCAGAAGCAAATTAAAATAGAAATATTGGGTTGTGTTGTGCAGTCCCCAAAATAAGAAAGGCCTACATTTATTTTCAACACATTCACCACATTAATTGAGCCATTTACTTACATATGTATTTATTTTAACTTTGGCAGCTTCAGCCAGCCATACATTTCATCATTTTCAGAATCTGTCAACACGTACTGCATGGAACAAAGTGATCAGTCTCTTTTTCCCTCCTGATTTAATGGAACCTAGAAGATTTCATCTGCTGCCATACGCATTTTGAGGCCTTTAGCTTGACTTTATACTGAATTTTTATCCACCTTGTTCGATCTCCTTTACCTCTGTCCTCCATACATGTAGTGCAGTTTTGTACTTTCAAGGGTTAAATGTAATAATGGAACCTCTGTCTCACTGTACGGCCTTTTCTGCACAGTGTGAAGGGAACCGGTGCTGTATAAATCAAACAGAAGTGAGAAATGTAATTGAACACTGTGTGTTTTGTGTGACTAAAAGTCTTGTGAAAAACTGTGAAGCAACTTGTGGGGAGCGCTAAATGAGTACAATATCTGGAGTGAGAAGCAGAGTGATGTGTCCTTTGAAGCCGTGAACTACACTCAGAAAACCACAGCTGAGAAAAAAGAGACATGTGACCTTCGAGATAATAGGATTTTTTTTTTCTGCAGTCTTGAATTGCCAAGTGTTTGTCAGAGAAGCTAAAAGTCTTTCGGCGTGGTGCAGCTTGTGTGTGACGAAGGAAGAGCTGTCTTTTATTACTTACATCTTTACACTGATAAAAAACAAAAGCATTTACACAATAAATGTAATAAGTGCTCATATTTTTGGAACATTTGAATTAACATATGGAACTGAGGATTAGGATATACACAGCGGCTACAGCAGGGACCATTAAGTACAAATATATGCATGAAAAAGGAGGTAGAAGTGCTCCTGCATTAACATTTTACAGGCCATCTTTTCAGATGACTACAGTATGACTAAAAACACCCTGAAACCCGTTACACTCGTATAACGTCTCCCTCTCCAACACACACACCCACACACACACACACACACACACACACACACACACACACACACACACACACACACACACACAGGCAGAAAGTGATAGCTACTTCATGAATTCATTTCTGACACTACTTATATGAGTTAATCTGCTGTTTTTCTCATGCAGTGCTGGTGTTGTGCCTGCAGTCTACTTCAACTCTAGGCGGTGCTCGCCACGGGCTATGTGGGAAGAAAACTCGTAACGGTCCCGACTGCGGTGGCCACACACGTTACACTCGAGCGGATCGCGGAAGCCGTGGCACCCCATGTGGATGGTGAACATGACATAGTCCAGGAAGATCACCCTGCAGTGGCCACAGGGGTACACGGCCCCGGGCACGGTCTCCCCGTCAGCTCGCATCACTCGCAAAGCCTCAAGAGGCGACAGGGGGATGGGCTGGGCGTGTGGGTGAGGCATGCCGTTCTGGGAATTCAGCCCCCCAAGCAGGTGGCCTAAGCTGTACATGACAGGCTGGGATATCTGGGTGTTGTCATTGTGGTAAGAGTCCATGCCAAGGGGAGGCTGGGAGGCGTGAGGGATTCCCAGGAGCGGCATGGCCATCTTGTGGCCATTGGTGAGGCCCATGGGAGTGATGTCGCCACGGGCTAACGAGATGGGGTAGGGCCTGTGGGAAGGCGGTTGGTCACCATTGGGGCCTGGGTGGATCGGTTGTTGCTGGTGATGGGCGTCTGGCCCCGGGGAGTCCGACGGAGGATCCTTGACATCAGTTCGGTGGACCAGATCCCTGTTAAAGCTCAGGTCCAGGCACACGCCGTTGTCGCCTAGACGACAAGAAAGAGCTCAGCACGAGGAGACTTTGCAAACCTCATCCAGCAGCACGGGCAGAGAAACAACACAGGAAGCAAGAAGCAGTTAAAACAGATGGAAAAGATTTAGACCCTTGCTGGGTTTCTCACTCCGCCGTGCAGTCCGAGGGCGGGAAAAAGCAAAAACCTGGAAAGCGCCAGGTCGACGGGACTAAAGCAGCTTTAAAGCCTGGCAGCATCCCGAGGCAGCAGTTAGGGACAGGGAGGAAGCATACGACGCAGATGAAGGCCTCTGTAGTGCAGCTGGTGTAATGACAGAGAGACACCTGCTCACGTTTCTCGCCTCGCGCCTTGTTTGCTCTCTGTGGTTACTTCTCTTTTTCCTCCTGTGGTTGTCATATTGAAAGATCTCACTTCATTTGTAAACCTGATGGAGATGTAGGAGGGTTTTTTTTTTTAATTGCCAAAACACTCATGCTTTTTGCGAGCAGCTCGAAGCTCGATTGCGAAACTACAACTCAGTGTTAGTCTTAACCAGAAAGGTGAGAGCAAGCTATTGAAAATCATTGTGCATGTGTGTGTATATATACGCCCATAAAGTTTGGGAAATCACTGTGGCAAGTCAGCCATTTACCGAAACTGATACTTCTGATAATTACCAGCTCAAATTATCTCAGATCGAATCAAAACACAAGCGGTTAGTAATGGAACTCAGAGGTTTCATGTGCATGACACTATTTTATTAACCGTGCAATAATTACCAATACCCACCGATGACACAATTCCTGCAGAGAATTTGGAGCAGTGGGGACCACTCTGTGGTGTGTGCAGGTATGAGGCAGGTGGTCTGCCCTGAAACCCCCTTTGGCGACAGATGAAGGCCAGCATAGACAGACAGACAAACAAGTAGCTCAGACAGACAACTTCAAATTCTGCATTGTGCAGCATAAAAGCGCAGCAAAAGGCAAAATGACAAACGATACGTATAAAAGCTGGAGCCACTAAATATTCCTTAAAGATATAAAAGCACATTTTTAAAGAGAAATCTGAGCGCTTTCATTGGCCTGAGGTGTTTATACCCTTACCTGTAAACTTCTGTGGCATTGAACTCTTCCGCTTGGCTACGTTGCTGGCGAGCCTGTCGAGCAGCAGCGCACGCTCAGTACCCATCTGAGTCCTGGATGTGTGACTGTCCTCTGCTTGGCAGCAGAAGAGCACAGAGAGAGAAAGAGAGAGAGATAAGGAAATGAAGACTCTCTTTTTGATCAGGCAGTGTCATGAGTGCACAGCTGTCCATCAGCCTTTGAAGTCACAGAGTTTTTTTAAAAAAAAGGAAGAAACTCAAAAAACACAGCAGCTGCGCAGAAGCGCAGTTACACCGGGAGGAACGAGATATTAATTTGAGAGCAGACGCTCCTTTGACCTCACTTCCTGGTTGCTTTTTTACTTCACCAGCACAGGAGAGGAGACCACAGGATGAGGATGTACTTCCTCACCACTACGGCACTATCAGGCATAAACTTACGACATTTGGTGACCACAGAAACAGAGCATTGTCTGTGTGTTGCAACCATGCTGTTGTCCTCTGAGTACATAAAGGCTTTTCTGTTTTTTTATTTGGAGGGAAGGGGGAGGTAAGGTGGTGTGCGTTTGTGTTCCTGCTTGTGTCGGGTGGCTGGGCTGAAGCATTTGCCCTACATTATTTAGCTTCCCCTTTGATGGCAGAGAGATGAGAAGTGGTCTTCTGCACGCTGAGCCTGTACGCCACAGCAGCCATAACCCGTTTAGCTGTAAGTGCGGGGTAGTAGCCATAAGCTTGTTATTTTTAATGGGGCTATAAAAACAGGATCTGTTAAGTGTGCACCTGCACGAGCGTGTGCATTTCTGCACGAGCTGCAGAAATGCATGCGTTCTTCATAACTTTAACACCTATATGTGCATGTGTGAACCGAGTGTCCCTCGGAGACATGTTGGAGTCTTCTTACAAGCGTGGTGGTGAGACAGTGTGTGCGCACCGCTGCTCACCTCTCTCGGCGGGACCTTTGCTCTGAATGTACACATGGCACCTCTCTCGGTGCTCCTCCAGCGAGCTGCGCTGCTTGTAGCTGCGACTGCAATGGTTGCACTTGAAGGGCTTCTCTACTGCGAGGCAGAGGTTTCAGTTAAACACTCAAACACATCAACGGCATGAAGCAAGCATTACTTCGTTAAGTACGCGGTTTCGTACAAAACTGATGATGGTGTGCATATTGGAGGCCGTGCAGGAGAAACACGTGAACTGAAAGTGAATGAGTAAGTTTCCAGAGGTGAATGAGTAAGCTAATCATATGTGATGTGTGTAACCATATGAGAATGCATGGCAAGGTGTTACTGGAAAAGCCATGTAGCCTCAGCAGACCTCAGATTCAAAAGGAGTGAGAAACCAACCAGCATGGTACTGTACGCAGGTGCATACAGTATCAGAGCTTATCAGTGTGTGTGTGTGTGTGGCTGCCTGGTACCAGAGTGGGTGCGCAGGTGCCCGCTCAGAGCGTCACGTCGCCGGCAGGCGTAGCTGCACATCGGGCATTTGAAAGGCTTCTCCCCGGAGTGCAGTTTGATGTGGCGAAGCAGGTTTCCCTTCTGGGTGAAGGAGGCCCCACACTGAGTGCAGTGGAATGGCCTCTCGCCTGAAAAAACACAGCGTTTGAAACAATCCTGCACATTCTCACACGACACCGGCTTCTTTAATCACACAACTTATTCTGATTTCGACCACCTGCCGCGAGGCTCCTGTAAGCAAAATAAAAAACCCCACTGTGGTATTCTTATGTTCTTGTTGGGTGGAAATTTTGCAATAGCTCAGATATTTGTTGGCTTCCATTTTTTTTGACTTTAGTTGTTTTCTTGTTCCTACGATGAATTGCAAAAAAACACAGAATCATTCACCATCTTTAAAAGGGGAAGAAAGTAACGTCCAAACCTAGAAAAGACTGTTCTCACGGACAACTCAGACCGCACAATTGCCAAGCAGATTGTGCATGACTTCCCATGTCAGAAACAAAGCCTCACGGGTGCCAAACGAAGACTAGCACTGCTCGGCTCTACTCAGTGAAATGCAGCTCTAATGTTTGTATGTTTTACAACAAAAGTCGCGATTAAATGTCACAGAGACACACGAGCCTTTCAAGTAAGCGAGTACTGCATCAGACGGTGGATCATGGTTGTTACAGGGAGTATGGTCGCCTCAGCGTCTTCACTTCTTAACCATCAGATTTCCTCGCGTCTAGCGGATTTTCCTCAATTTCTCTCCTCAGCTCGCCCACTGAGATCTAACAACAACTTGAAATTACAGTTTGTTCCACGCCCCCGCCCAAGGACACGAGGTGATCGAGCTTTTCGAGGCCACAGCAGGCGACCTGTGGAACGCTCTGCTTCACCTCTGAGGTTTTCCGATTCTGTCATCTCTTTTAAAAGTCAGCTAAAGTCACTTGAGCATTTAAGTAACGTGCTTGCCCCAGCTAAGGACATTTGCGCCTTTGAATCCATGTACTGCTCTAGACTCTGTTTTATTGGGGCAGTTGTGTGTGTTCTTAATCTATCTTCTTTTATCTGTGGGTAAAAAGTGCCATATAAATAAGTATAGCTTGCTTTCATGTTTAAGTACCCTATCTACTCCATCATAACCGTAAACCCAACACTATTTTTTTTTGCTAGAATATTCTTCTGACTAAGATTTGAGAGTTTCAGAAGCCTAAAATCACATAATCTCACAGCACAGGATTATAATAATTGTCTGTGATGACTTAAAGCTAAACTCTGCTTTGTTAGTCAGACTGATGGAAGACGGGACAAAAATAATCTTCGTGACTCATTTTGAAGACATTTAAAATGTAGCAACATGAGAATTTCTGACCTTCTTTCACGTTTTTGATATTTTTTGTGCGCCGCCGATAACTCGATATATCAGTTCTATGGATAAGCTGACAGAGTAATCCCATGAGTGGGATGAGTATTATTTTCCATACTATAACTCGGCTCTGAGCACGCTGGTTAGGTCATCACTTCAGAAAATCTGTCATTCATTTCAGGATTTTAGGGCAGAACGATAACTGCAGCTGCAGTCTGATGTGCTGACCTATCTGCTGCTGCGATCAAATCACACAGTTAGTGCATGCGTGGAATATATGAACAACAATAGAGGCTATTTCACAATCTGTCAGTTAGCACACGATTGTGTGTTCCTAATCGCTTTGACAGAGTCAATAAAAGGAGACCTCAGGGCCATCAACAGCGCAGCGATTGCACAACTGCGATCTTTGAGGTCAGCGTCCCTCTGCTTACCCGTGTGGCTGCGCTTGTGCACCAGCAGTACGTTAATGCTGATGCAGGACAAGCCGCAGATGTCACAGCTGAGCTTGCCTGTCGGTTGGATGCGAGGCGGCCCGGCTCCAGGTGCGTAAGCGCCTTCCGCGTTGGCGGCAGACGCCGCTGCGCTGGCGTCGGGGAGGGCCGCGCTGTTGTAACGCGAGTAGTCCACCAGCGACAGGTCCTGCGGCTCACTCAGGCCATCTCCCTCTTCATCCCCTTCCATGTCCCTCTCCTCATCATTCTCTTCCTCTGTCCTCTCCCCATCAAAACCTTCCTCCATCCCGTCCTCACTGCCTCCCTCTGCTTCCTCTTTAGGCACAATCTCTTGGTCTTTTTCAGCCTTGAGAAGCTGCTCGTTATCTTCCATCTCCTCAGCCTCGGACTTTATCACACCTGAGCAAAGTGGAAGGAGGGGACAACCAAAATATGCATTTGGAGAGACATTTCACAGGAATGTGTAGAGCATTTTCCAACAAAGGAGCTAGATAAGCTGTGAGCAGAATGTGGAACACAGTCACGTCTTTACTTCCACATTTGTATTTAAGGTCGATAGCAAGATATTAGTACTAGCACATCTCCAAAGTGTGGGTAGCCTAATTTGGGCCGATGCATAGTGTCACAGAGAGATTCAGAAGATGTGTGCTTGAGATAAGGCAAAGGCATTTCCTCTACACAGCGGCTAGAACCAGGGCAGGAGAGAGAGAGGGTGAGTGAGCCGGCGCCTCAGACAGACAACACTAATTCCTCATCTGCCTTTGAAGAGTCATTTCAGACTGACTGTTCATCACGTTGGTCACAAAGGCTTAAAAGCATCCAAATTTAAGGGTTAAAAGGTGTTAAAGTGCACCTAAAGTCCTCTCGGTGTCCCCTCAGCCAGCCGAGCACCAATTACATCACCTATACAAGCAAGATTTTCCCGCTTTTGGTTTTTTTTTTCTGGTTTCTCAACCACACGCTCAGCTCAAACTACTTCTCCATGCAGGATTTAGCAATTTCATTTATTAACACCACATCTGCCTACACGCAGAGTCCTAAGGCCCAATGTACAGGACCTCTCACCTAGCCTCTTGCAAGCGTTAACCAGCCCCCCAGCTTATTCAGTTCCATCCAAAAACCACACTGTGGTCTTGGCGGTGACTGATGATGAGCTGAAGAGCAGCGCCTTGTATTGTGGAAAGCGCTCAGAGGTGCTATGGAAACTTTGCACACACAGAGCTCCGAGAGGCCCGATATAGAGTCCAGTGTCTCAAAGCAGTGAACCGCAGGCTGCGCATTAGACGCAGAGCAGGGCTTTAGGAAGTGCACCCAGTGGGGTAGATAGATGGGTGGCAGTCAGAAATAAAGAGGAGAGCTGTCTGTAACACCATGTTCTTTTTTTTTTTAAGTGAGAAATTAGAGAGTTAGGGCTGAATGACAAAGTCAAAACAATTCAACATTAAAAATATCGTGTGAAACAGAGTTGTCACAGTTTCTGCCCGCTTGATGACAAGAAGAGAGCTTTTAAAATGCAGCTTTTATCACAGAAGCACGAACGTGCAGTGAGAACTAAAACCAGACCATGTCTACCACACGCTGGAGACAGCCTCTCATACCTACATACAGTGTGTGTTCAGTCAGTTTTAATCAAAGGGTCTCTACATGAAAGATTAAAACTAAATTTAATTCTGTATTATCTGTCATCGGGCTCCTAGTAGAAATTTACAAGAAGAACAAGGTTTGAGTAATGATGCAGAAACAGAAGGAGCTTTTCTGGTCACTCTGCTGTGACCAGAAAAAAGAAAGAGAGAAGAGACTGCAGAGTGTGGACACGACACTGGCTGAGAAAATGGAGACAGAGTCCCTGCTGGTTCTCATCAGTGTTCCTGTGACCAATGTTCACCATGTACAAGGAGTTAAAAAGGTCTGATTTTAGACGTCTCAGACTGAGTTTAATGACACCAAATGCTGGAGATGAGGACAGATTTAGGCTTCTGTGAAATGACTTCATCTACTTCCAGACTCAGAGTGCAAACCTTTGGTTTTTGGTGCAGCCCTCAAGTTTTCCTGTAACACTGTGATGCAGCAGGAACAGGACTCGGACCCAGGGACGTTTCTGTGCAGTTTCATCATATATGTTGTAGACATTATCGCAGACTAATAAGTCCTACCATGTCTAACACACTGAGGTGTTGGTCTATATAACCGACTTTGCAGTGAATGTTGTTTTGATGTTACAGCTAAATAGACAAAGCAAAGGCTCGATGCCTCTCTTTCACAGGCGTTCTGCTGAATCTGTTTTTACTTCTTGCATCACTGCTTTGTTTGGGGTCTAAACCTGCCCAATAAAAACAGACCCAGTAGTCTCGTAAGAACAGGTCTGATGAGCCAGGCCAAGCTTTGGGTCAGCTATAACAGGAAGGGTCTCTGGAGGGCTCCTGTCATACTGGGCTGTCTGAACCATCCACACCACAGGCAGATTGAGCTTTTGCTCGAAGGTTTCATCATCTCTTTCTCTCCTTTTCTGCATTCTGACTGCATTTTAGGAAGAATCCAGGATGGATGTTTCCATTTCATCCAATTACTTCTCTGGTTGGTGTCATATTAACTGCTGCCCAATAGGAACAGAAAGACTTCGGACACTCATCAACACTCATTTATTGACCGGAGCTCTGGGAGAACACGCAAACTCCACATAGCTACAGCCTCACAAGTCTGAACCCACTATTCTTGTGAGGTGATGGTGCTAACCACTGAGGCATCATGCACCCATATACCATTGGTGTCAAGAAATGTCACCTCACTAACTGGTGAAAAACAACGTTTCCGAACATAAACCACCATCCACTGATCAGATACAGTATGAATGCATATTTGCAGGCCCCGCTCTCTTACTTTCTATATTGGCACGCGGTCAATGAAACTTTAATCAGCTAGATGACCTATCAAATCAATCAAGCACCTCTTCGTCACGTGCAACCTTGATGTAGTTCATGTCAAACCCTGGAAAATGAGAGACATGCAAATACCAGACACAGCTTGTTGCCGAGCTCTTCTCACAATGATTTGGTCCACAGAAAGCCCTCAGCTAGTACACAACAATATTTATTTGGCTTTATAGTATTCAGATAAGCATTTATGCATAAATTTGACAGCTACCGGCACGAACACTAGCTAATTAAACCCAGAAACCTCTGATGTAAAAGCAAAATAACAAATCTGCTTTCTTTGTGCAAGTTTTTGCAGAGACGAGCGTCACAACTGAAAGGTCGCGTGGGAAGTTTCATTTAAAACACAGTTAAAGATCTTTGCTGTTTCACCTGTTACACACATTCCAGTCACCTGCCACGAAACTGGCTGCGCATAAAAATGAAACTCGTCTTCACGTTTCCATCATTTTACGAGCGGGTTTGATAAAACATTTTGCGCTTGCAGCTGCGCTCCTCTTGTGAGCTCAGCGAAGCAGCAGTTCCCTGTCTTTCACTCCAAATGCCTGCTGGTTTGCTGATTCAAACGACAAAATTAAGCTGCAAATTATGCCGTTTGTTGCTTTCGGCGATAGCTAGCCTGTTAGCTCGCAGGTGCAGTGGAGGTGCATGGCCACAGCTACAAATAGGTGGATAAAAAATGATCAGGAACATAAAATAAGATACGGCCTGATTAAGATTTGCAAAGGGCCGGATTTGGCTCGATTTGGCCAAATGCTCTGGTTACAGGTGACCTTTCACATTTTAATCCCCCTCCTCTACTTTTTCTGCCACTCTAAATGGTTTCCTGTATTTCCTGTCCTCAACCAGTATAATCTATTTCATTGTATGAAAGTATTGTAGCACCATTCCTCAATTTTTTTCCTGAAACAGGCAAAAAAACCCAACAAAAGACGTGTAAAGAACAGCTGTAGCACCAATGCCACACACACACACATATATACATATATATATATATATATATTTGTGTGTGTTTGAGAGTGTGAGTGTGTGTGTGGGTACACATACGTGGATCTGCGACACCTTCAGCGGACTGAATTCCATTTTCACTAAATGAGCTGTCCTCCTTCTCTTCTTCCTCCTCCTGCGACTTCACATCTGCAACATCTGAGAAAGTAACATGTTGAGTGGATGTGTTAAAACTGAGCGACGCTTTTCTTCTTAATTAAAAAAGTGTTTTCCGTAGCAACAAATGAACATTAAAACTCCAGATTAACAGTAAATATGCAGGAAGTCTTGCTCATGACCCCGACACTATGACCTGCTTTCAGCTGCAGCGTGCACAAATCCCTCCACGTACGTGGTGGAGTTTTTAGGCACGACTTCAGCCAGGATGGTGGCCGCTGTGGAGGAATGCGTGCATCCTCATCATCGAAAGTTTCACATTAAAGACAAGGAATGCCTATACTCACCCATCCCGTCTGCCTCTGAGGATGTGAATTCAGGATGCTTTTCTGTGCTCATGATGAAGGAAAACGTTCTGTGAGGGGGGGGGATTTACAGTATTCGGTTAATGAGAGTCTAACCAGATTCTCCCCTTTGGCGCTTTAAAACCAGGTCTGCCAATAAAGATAGAGAAAAGGCGGGTTTGTTTCTTACATTCATTGTGTCACATTTTATCTGACCGTTTGTGAGACAATTTTAACTTTTTCAGATGCTCTCGATGCTAATAAAAGAGCCCCCCCAACCTCCCCTTTACTATTTCTACAAGGCCTGTGAAGAAATAGAAGCAAGACTTGCATCTCTTTGTTCCTGTTGGTTGGACAGTGTAAAAAAAAGAAGAGTGGGTAAAAAAGCCCACGGTTGATTGCTCGACCCTGTCTCTACATTTAGCCTTATGAGAAAGAGATGATGTTCACTGCTCATGTATTTCCTGCTGGGTTTGTACACAGGAGCAGGCGTAAAAGAGCACACACAGACACTCCAGCACAGTTTCAAAATTATTTAAGAAAAATCCAGACGTGCACTTTTTAAAGAAGCCCCCTGTCAGTTTCCACCGAGTTAACAAAGTATTTCATTATATTTTATATTGTTTCAACTATTTATTCGCATCAGCTCTAATAAATAATAAAACACCACACCGTTGATAGGGTTTTCATGATTAACTGAAGCTCTTGCGTTAAAATACATCAATAGGAAACTTTCTCACATGGTCAAAATGAAATTGAGAAGCACATGTCTACATTGCTGCTGTTAATTCCAGGAGACGTCTTTGGTTTTGTTTTTTGCTGGAAGTTAACAGTAAGTCTGAGGAGTAATGATGAGAATAAGATCTTACCTGCTTCTTGCTCAGCACCACAGAGGAGAAGTGCACTCACAGGAGGAGATTCCACACTCCGCCGCTGGACTTTCTCTGAATATGGAATATAAGCAACGTCACAGCCGTGAATTCCTTAAAGGAACAGGAACGCATTTTCAGCAAGGTGGAGCAACAAAGACCAGAGCGTGTGAATCCAGCAGAGCAGCACCGACGGCGAGACTCAGAACAAGTCTGATGATGTTTAAATCTTCAAACATTCCTTCTCTGAACCTAAACACGCACAGCCAACAACATTTATGAGCGAAACAAAGAACCGATTCGGGGTTTGATGTTACTTCAGGGCGTCCACATGGCTCCAGACTTGGCTTTTAAGGAGATCTAACTCCATCTTGTGGCCAGATGTGAAAGCTACTTCAAAGTCCAACTCGTCTGAAGCTGAAACTTCATTTACTTTTCTTTCTTTTAAGAATTCCCCTCATTTCAGGTGAATAAACAGCTGATATCTGCCCTTTATGGTCCGTACCTGCAGAAGTCAGACACTGGCTGTGGAAAATCTTACATCATGGCTCTGCATCTGTATGCTGCAGCTGCTGAGTGTCCCTCTCTTTATTCCCATCTCTGACGCAGAGTTGGAAGAGAATTAGGAAAAAAGCTTTTAAATACTTGTATCCCAATATTGTCTACAGATGAGCTTTAACAGTCGGGCTTGTTATTATAGGAGAGTTTAAGCAGTCTTAAAAGTGCATATGCAGTATCACTGAAATCAGTACCTATTTTATGATACAGCATATGATCTGAGCACAGCATTCACTTGTTTACAGTGAGTGAAGTTATATTTGTGTGATTTTTATGCCTATAGTTGCTAAATCATCTACCATCCCCCTCACGGGAAAAACAAGCGACTCTAACGCGTGTAAATAAAGGCAAATAAAAGCTCATGCTCTCTCCTGCTGATAAAAACAAGTTAAAAAATCCCTGAACACATGCGCAGCAGATCTCCAGGTGCATGTTTAGTTTGAATGCACTTGTTGCTTGAATGAGCAGCAGTTCTCTAAAACCGCCGTTCGAGTCATACTTAGGTTTTTCTTTAAAGGGGACGAGTGACGCAAACGGAGACAAAAACACGGGGGACAAAAGCGCGTGCGTGTGTGTTTATGTGTAAGAGAGGCGGGGGGGATACTGACGTATTTTCAGTGTTACGTCAACATTTTCACCGGATCCAGCTTTGACCACAACCTGTGGAGTTACCACAGGTAACAAAGGTCTTGTGGTACAGGAGCATGAAGTGACCCTCAGATATTTGTATCAGATTTAGTTTTTGGTTTCACCTTTAAAATTTACAAAATTTCAAGTGTGAGGTGAAATTTTAAGGGGGGAACAAATAATTCAGCTGAAACACTTTAAAAACTGCCAAAAACTATTTAATATAATCAAAACTTTTAAGTCTTGTGACATTTGAATGTTTTATGTTCATCCCTAAGGCGGGTCTGTTACAAAAGATTATCCACTATCTAACTCCACAGACGCCTAATTAGTAACACGCAGTAATGAAGGAGGTTGGAGCGACCATATGAGCAAAGCTGGTTTTCAGTGACGGGAGGACGTACCAGCATGTAGTGCCTTTAAAGATCCGAACGTAGTCTGAAAACTGAGGCAGAAAGAGGGTCACTGATGAAAATGTTTGTCTTTCACTGCTTCTAAAATTGCTGATGTATGCTCCTCACTTTATTTATATACTTCTTATTTATTTATTTATTTTTTCATCATTGTTTTTATTGCAGATTTTCCTTTAACACGACAGTGTCTCGACAGTAGACACAGAACAACAAAACAGTACAAACACAAAACGTACACAACAGCTCTTAAATAAGGCATAATACAAGATACAAAATACAAAATATAACATACAAGAGGTGGTGAGTCAGTCTTACAGCGCCCGGGTGGTGATCACGTGTGTAGTAGTCCTTTGAATAAGATAGCGGAAAGGTCCGGTCCAATATAGTCCAAAAAGGGGTGCCACATCCCATAGAACTGACCCACACTGTGGTGTATAACGTGTGTGAGGTATTCCAGAGGAATCAGTTCAAAAACTATTTTGCGCCAGCCACAGACAGTGGGAGTCCTATCGTTGATCCATTGTAGGAGGATATTTTTCCTGGCTGCAAATGTTAGAGTGTTATACAATCTTTTGTTGGCCGCCGCTTTTAGGCGGTCACTTGGAAGACCTAGAATCAGGGACAAAGGGTCCATCTCTATATCAACGTGGAAGATTTTCCCCAGTTCACCTGTAATGTCAGCCCAGTATTCTTGAAGCTTATAACAGGACCAAAAACAGTGAGTTAAAGTCCCTACATCAGTTTTGCACTTAAGACACACAGGGGAAAGAGAGCGGCTGAAGAGGTGTCTGCGGTGAGGGGATACGTGTAATCTGTGTAAAATCTTAAATTGGATTGCTCTTGTCCGAGTACAAATTGAAATCCTTTTTGCGAGAGACCAAACGGTATCCCACTTATCTTCATCTATGGTTACCGACAGTTCCCTCTCCCACACACCTCTAATCCCCTGCGCATCAGTGGTAGTCAAAGCATTAAGCACATGGTAAAATGAACTCAGAGACACCGTCAGCTGTTGCCCAAACAAAACCCTCTCAACATCAGATACTTCAGGGTGCTCAGCAAGGGTTGTATTGTGAGTGATATAGTGTCGTATTTGCAAAAAACGAAAGAAATCCTGTCTAGGCAAGCCGTAACTGTTGGTAAGCTGTTCAAACGACATGAGTTCACCACCCGAGAAAAGGTCACCAAGAGACTTAATATTCTTATCAGACCATCGTTGAAAGCCGGGGTCCAAAGAACCCGGAGGGAAAGCAGGGTTATTCATTATAGGGGTAAAGGTTGATGTTATTCTCGATCTTCCCTCAAGACGGCGGACAATTCGCCACGCTTTTAGGGTGTTGATTGTTACAGGATTTGTACAAAGGGCCTTAATTCCGTTAAAATCATTACAAAATAATAGATCGCTCAGTTTGCATTGTGACAGAGCTGTCTCAATATCCGACCAGATTGAGGTTTTACCCCTAACCCAGTCGCTCACAAATCTTAAATGGGCAGAAAGCTGATACAATCTAATATTAGGTAGATCCAAGCCGCCCCTGGAGCTTGGCAGATGCAACACTGCCATCTTGAGTCTGGGTCTGCGCTTGTTCCAGATGAAAGAGGTGAGCCAACCATTTATGTCCTTCAGTACTCTCTTAGAGAACAAGACGGGGATCATTTGGATAGGATACAATAGCCTGGGCAGCACATTCATTTTGATCAGGGCAATGCGTCCTAGCCAGGAGACAGGAAGTGACGCCCACCGCTCTAGGTCCTGTTTGAGTTTGCCAAATAAGGGTGTGAAGTTGGCTTTGTACAATTGGTCGAGAGACGGGGTAATAAAGATCCCCAAATACACAAATCCATTAGGAGACCATTTAAAAGGAAAGGAAGGAACAGTAGCCGGCATTGTGAAAAGAGTACCGAGAGGCATGGCCTCTGACTTAGCCAAATTGGTTCTATAGCCAGAGAAATGGCTAAACCTGTCAATCACCTCAATGAGACTGGGTACGGATGTTACAGGGTTAGTCAAAAGAATCAAGATGTCGTCCGCGTATAAGGTTATTTTATGACACAGCTGTCCAATCTCTAAACTACGTATTGTGGGCGTCGCCCTTATGGCCTCAGCAAGAGGCTCTATGGCCAGAGCGAATAGAAGGGGCGATAAGGGGCAGCCCTGCATAACTCCCCTATGAGTGTTGAAGTAATCAGACCTAAGTCCATTAGTCAGGACTGCTGCCTGTGGATTATTGTAGATAACTTTGACCCATTTTATAAAATTCTCCCCTAAGCTGAATTTGCCCAGAGTATACAACAAATAAGACCACTCAATTCTGTCAAATGCTTTCTCCGCATCGAGAGAAAGCACCAGGCCGTCAATAGATTTTTGCTTGAAAGCTACAATAGCGTTCAGTAAGCGTCTAACATTGGTGGCTGAGTTTCGACCCTTTATAAAGCCTGTCTGGTCCTCCCTTATCAGCACAGGTAAAAAATTTTCTAAGCGGGTGGCCAGAATTTTAGAAAGCAGTTTCCTATCTACATTCAAGAGGGCTATAGGTCTATAGGATCCGCACAAATCAGGACACTTCCCTTTCTTTAGAATTAGGGAAATGTTGGCTTCCTTCAGTGTCTGCGGGAATTCACCCGTAATGAAGGAGTGGTTGAACATATCAAGAAGCGGTTCCACAATAATATCCCGAAACTGTTTATAAAATTCACAACAGAAGCCATCAGGCCCTGGCGACTTTCCACTTCGCAGTGATTTAATAGCCTTAAACACTTCGGTCTTAGTTATAGGGCTGTTAAGGGCAGTCTTCTGTTCCTCTGACAAATTTGGTAAGTCGAATTGGGTGAAGAAATTATGCATCAGCTGCACCCCCTCCGGGACTTGTTGAGAAGAGTACAAGGCTTCGTAGAACTTCTTAACACAGTCATTTATCAGTTTGTTTTCATATATCTTGTGGCCACCTTCATCAGATATCGCTGCAATGGTATTCGATTCTGCGCGCTTCTTAACATAGTACGCCAGACATTTACCGGCCTTATCTCCATGCTCGTAGAACCTCTGTCTGGTGTATTTAAGTTTCTTCTCTGCATCTCTGGTAAGAAGGCAATTCAGCGCTGACCTGAGTGCGGTTATTTCTTGCCATAATGGTGGTGATGGGGAGGCAATATATGTTTTCTCCTTATCCATCAATTCGCTCTCTAAAGATTTTTGTTCCTCCATCCGTTGTCGCTTCTTTGTCGCAGAATACGAAATAATTAGGCCCCTCGCATAAGCTTTGCATGTTTCCCACAAAACAGAGGCAGTAGTAGCTGAGGGGGTGTTGATATCCAAAAACGCTTTAAATTCTGCAGAGAAGTGAGAGGTAAATTCCTCATCCTTAAGAATAATGGTATTAAGCCTCCAGTGGCGGGACCTATGAAGCGCAGCTTTAAGATCGAGATCCATGATTACCCTAGCGTGATCTGAGATGATTATACTTGTTATGTCGTACGATACTACTGAACCTAAGTCAGTTTTCGGGAGAAAAAAGTAATCAATTCTAGTTTGGGACCTATGCGGAGCCGAAAAAAATGTGTATTGCTTATCGGAGGGGTGAGTATATCTCCAAGCATCCACAAGTCCAAGCTCGTCGCATAGAGCATGAAGCGCTTTGGCCTGAGGAGAAGGAGTTGCAATGCTGTGTGGAAATCTGTCCATAAGCGGATTTAACATTAAGTTGAAATCACCACCAATAATAACGGTAGAGTTAGGAAGAAATGGGGCTAATTCCAGAAACATTTTGGTAAGAAAGGTAGTTGGGTGGGCAGGTGGAAAATAAACATTCAGTAATAAGATATTTTGGCCTTGCAAAATCCCTTTGACTATCACGTAGCGGCCCTTCAGATCCTTAACGCAATCAGTTACTACAAAAGGTACATTTTTCCTAATCAACACTGCCACTCCTCTACTTCTTGTAGTGAAGGATGAAAAAAACACTTGTCCTCGGTGCTAGAGAGCGGTGAGCGCGGTCTAGTTTGATCTTCCCATTTTTAGTTGTGAGCTCGAGATAGGAGGGGAGCCATGACTCCATGAAGGCGACAACATCATTTCCCTCCGTGCCCTCGGGAAGCCCAACCAGGCGAAGGTTACATCTGCGGCTGCGGTTCTCTAAATCGTCCATGTGGTCTGCCATGTCAGTTACTTGTTTTTCGAGTCGAGCCACTTTCGCCTGCAATACACCTGCCGTGTCTTCCACGCCTGAAATCCGTATCTCGGCGTCTCCCACCCGTGTCGCCAGAGCCTGGATCCGAGACGTCTGTTCACGGATTGCGGCCAGCACAGTATCAACTTTAACATCCAATAAAGTTGTAATGCTGTCAGTTATCTTACTCAGAGCCGCAAGGATATTCGGGTCGATATCACTCCCAGTTTCCTCAGCGTCAGCGGAGATTTCTGTGTCGCTGGCGTTAGCTTCTTCAGGCTCAGCCGCCATAGGACCCACAATGTCGCTAGCTTGCACAACCGGAGCTGTCTTTTTCTTAGACCTGACGTTAGGCATTTTAGAAAAATAGTCGTCCAGACTCATTATAGAGTTACTCCCACGCACATTTGTAACGTTTCACCAGGTGAACACGTATTTTAGACGGATAATCGGGGGACCTCACCGGAGCACAGCGAGACGGGTGTTCGCGCTACGACGCCATCTTGCCGTAATCCCACTTCTTATTTATTTAAATATGATGCTTTTAATGCGTCAGATGTGCCACAATTGTACGTTTTACTATTATCTGTGCATAACGAAGGGTCTCCACACAGTTTTTCCACAGTGTGCTTCAAAATCACAGGACCTATCACAGCCTCAGTGTTCTGGAGAGAGAAAAACATCTTTCTCATTTTAGTGAGGAACAACTGTTTCTGATTTCTCTTAGATCACATATCCTAAAAGCACAGGGTCGGGCTAAGGACTTCTACACTCACAGGTTTAAATATTTGATTGCAAAGAGCTCTGCTGGCAAAGACAGTATGCTTCAAATCAACATTTAAACAGCTTTTAGCTTCCTGTGGTCGTCCCTCCTCTTTGTAAAACTTGTGGACATGACTCAAACCTAAAGCAGTTTAATGTAGGTGAGAGAAAACGCACAGTTCTCCTTCCAGTTCTGCTCGTTTTCAGCTCCTTTCTCTCATTCTCCTTTAATAAGACAGCTTATTGGTTTCATCCTGCACCTTTGTGCAGTAAATATTCACTTCACTGAATCAACTTTGACTGTTTAAGCTTCATATTAGCACCAGACAAACAGAAATACCATATATCCTTATTTCTTTCACTGAAAGCACATAATAAAGGAAAGGTCAGTTTTCTCCTTTTATTTCTCCTTATGTGGCTTTAAAGTTGTGAAGATCTGCCAGGTTGTTCCATTTCGTAATTAAATCTATACCTTTCAGCTTTTATAGCCAATACTTTTGGAATTTGAGTATTGCACATGGTCTCTTTTTGATATTGAAAATATTCCAGGTGGCAAAGATTCTGCTTTTTTTGGGGGAAATCTTATGACATCTATTAGAAGCTGTTTATGTGCTTTTCATTTGTGAACTTCAACAGATCACAGCTTATTGTTAGAATGAACAGCAAGATAAAAAAATGTGATTTCCGCGAGGATATAAACTTTTTTGTTGGGGGGAGGCGGCTTTGTTGTTCTTCTGCTTTTGTCTGCACCGTTTCTTTCAGGTTGTTTTGTTTCACACTGTTGAAAGATTCCCATCCATCGTTTCCCGTCTACGTCTGCCCTCTTTTTCCTGTCATCTCTGGCAAAATAATATTTGTTTAAAACGAGCCTAAAATACCGGAAGAAGAATTTACATGTTCCGCTTGTCTGCCGGTCTGTTGCACTGCTTTTCAAGTTACAACAAAAACACAGCTCACACACAACTCATTAGCTCAGCCAGCATCTACAAAATTGCGTCAATAACCACATTTAACCTTTGACTAACCACCCTGCACCCCCCAAAACACAAACACAGTCAAACACCTCATAACTGACACATAATAACGTTCCTATTCTTGCTGTGAGTTCAGAGACTGTTGAGCAATTCCAGAAACTGCAGCTTGATTTTTCCGTCTCTGTAAAAAAAGAACATAAAAGTAAGCGGGTGGCTCGTCTTTTAAATCGAGGCTCAGTAAAAATTTCTAACCTTACCACGGAGCCCTAAAGCAGACTTGTATTGGAGTGTGTTTAAAGTGCTTTGTGGACGTTTCAGATCAGTACCACCGATGTCTCGTAACTAACAACGCTCGCTGCAGCACCCACCTGAGCGGTGCACGGCCTTGAGAGGCTTGGCTGCTGCCCACGGCCTGCCGGTGGCAACCAGCCACCAGCGTGTAGAAAAAAGCTGAAAGAACGCACACTCACAAAGGCGTTACAATGCATGCTGGGTTTCCATGGCAAAATGGAGGCAAAGAAACACAGGGGGAGAAAAAAGAAAAGCAATAAAAGCCATGATCGAAAACCTTTTGGGCTGGGCGGAGGGCACACATGCACAGGCAAACAAGACGCAAGGAGCACGCTGATTTACAGAGTCTGATCAGAAACACACACGTGTGCAATAAACTGCAGCATTGGTAGAACATATCGTGCGATCCCACTGGTGGGAGGCGTTTTTAGGATTGGTGGGGGGAGGGCAGCAGCTGGGAATGGGCAGGGGGGGGGGGGGGGGGGTCTGTGTTTGACTGTCCATTTGCCTTTTTATAGCTGCCCACTCTAGTTAGGAAAAAGGGAGAGAGAGAGATCTAGGAGCAGAGATAATGAGGAGGTGGGTGGGTGGGCGGGGGGGTTGACGGCACAGCCTGGACTGACCACTGGATGCAGGCACAAACACACGGCGAGACCCTGTTGAGGCTGCAGAGGTTGTTTTCTGCTGTGCATTTGGGGTTGATTAAAGCAGAGCAGCATTGACACGTTGCTTCTTTTTTCCTGGACGTAAATGGTTTTATCTTTTAAAAAAAAGGGAAAAAAAAAAATCAATATTTGAGAGTGGCTGAGATAAGGGTGGGCTGCAGGGAGAGAGAACAGAGTGATATTCTCTGTGTGAACAAGTGAAAAGGCGATTGGGCTCTTTTTTCCCTCTCCTCTCAGGGCACTCAGGATTGAGAGAGGACAAGTAAATGAGGGAGAGTGTATATAAGTTTGTGTGCCTGAGTGCGAGAGGGAGACAGAGGGAGAGAGCTTTAGTCTGGCTTTTCTCTGCTCTGCCTTTCAGCTCCTCTCTCACTGTAGAAAGAGGCGTGTCCATGGGCCAGTATAAAGTCCAAGGAGAGCCACTCGTGTTGAGCCATTCTCAGGAGCGAGTCCTTTGCACTGCACACCAGCAAGAGGAGGAAACTGCAGCTGTTACCAAAAACACGGCCTTTCGCTGACTGGCTTTGCATTTGGACACTTGTAGACCAGATTTTTTGGTGTTTCGGCAGAGCGCGGGCGAGCATCGGGACTCGGACTCGAAGAGCAAGCCTCACCACGTGCCGGTGGATATCCTTCCCGCTCGTTCCACCTTAACAAAAAAGAAACCCCCCCAAAAACCCCAAAACTTGTTCTCATCACCCACGAGCTGAGCGCATCAAGAGCAGGCTCCAATTTCTGCGGTGTGAAATTGAATCAGAGCAACGGAGAAGCAGTACAGCAGAGGCATTGTGTGCCTGCATTTGAAACACTAACCAGCTGAAAATATCAAAGACCTTCCAGGACAAAGTGTTCCTCTCAAACCTCTTCTCAAAGTGATTATAAGCTGCACCACATTCAGAAGAGGAGGCGGCCAAAGTGACCATACACAAGGGCAAAGGATTGCGTGCAGGTGCCGGGACTGCCATGGTGCGTGGAGGTGGCGTGGCAGTAGCTCCGTCCTGCTGGGGCCTGTGGGTGTTTGGCGCCCTGTCGTTGGCGGCACTGTGCTTGTCAGACCAGGCCATTCGCTGCCCCGTTTGCTCAGAGGAGCGCCTGGCCAGCTGCCGTCTGCCTGAAGGCTGCGAGGAAACGGTGCGGGAGCCCGGCTGCGGCTGCTGCCCCACCTGTGCCCTGCCTAAAGGAGCCCACTGTGGCGTTTACTCACCCCGATGTGGCACGGGCCTCCGCTGCTACCCGCCGAGGGGCGTGGAGAGGCCGCTGCACTCACTGATGCATGGCCAGGGGATCTGCACTGATGAGAGGGAGGTGGAGGAGAACTCAGGTGAGAGTGAAACCGGGCTCTTCTTCTTCTTGTTTAGTTACGCTCAAAGCGGCAAAGGTCTTTCTCTCATTTGGTGCCAAAAGTGATCTGTCCCAAGCTGAAGCGGCGTCTCTGCAGACCAGAATGTTTTCTCTCTGTGCTCCCCGGACCTTTTTTACCTGATCCGGGCAGAGTTGGGGGGGTGACAATGTGCTGCTTGTTTACCCTAATCTCAGCTAAGCCCTGAAGCAGAGCATGCACACGCACCGGATCCTGATGGGAGAGCGCACACAGTCCCGCCGCTGTCCTGCGGCCGCTCGCTGTGAAAGGGAGCCCTGCTGAAAGATGCGGAGCACCAGGGTGTGCGTGTGCTGCACGCTGCACAAAGTTTACTGAAGGCATCCTGCAAATTTTCTTCTTGTCAGCAGAACTCGCGTATGCCATGTTTAAGTGAGGTCCTGCAGGTGAAGTGCAGGCAGTGAAATGGACTGTGGTGATGCTGGAAATGTGAGAGTCTCCGTGTGTGTGTGTCCCAGTGAATCTGTGTGTGTTTGTAATGGGAGGAGGTAATAAAAGCTGCTGTATGAAATGACTGTAATGGAGTGTGGCCAGTCTGGAGCTATTAGAGCTCTCTGCAATCAGTAATTTACGTGGTGCTCTTTCATGGATACCCCTGGTCCTCCTCCTCCTCCCGCTGCTGCTGCAAATCTCTAACTCTTCTTCTTCTGCTGCTGATGTCTCTATGACACTCTTCTGGCCCAGCTCTCCTTTTCTGTTATTGCATTCCTCTTCCAAAGTCTGTTTCCACTTTCACACAGTGGGATGTCTAATGCTGGATCTGCATATCCAGTTCCAGTTCACTGCACTAACATCAGCTTCTTCCTAACTAGACTAACTGCTTGTCTCCACAAAGGGAGTGGTGCTGATTTCCATTAAATCATTTAAGACAACTGTTATAAGGTGGCGGCTCTTTTATTTGTTCCAGATTATCTGCTGCACACATGCTCCCAGACATTTTCTGGTAATAGTAGTAGGATAGTCTTCCAAAGACCTGGACGGGCTTTAGTCGGTGTAAAACTCGCAGGACGCTCATTGTCATTGCAGCATCTGTTTCTCCTGGCCCTGGGAGCACCCCACCTCCTCTCTTGCCCGAACGAGCCCTCGAGCGCATCGCCCACCGTGTCCAGCTCCTTCGTGAGGATGAGCTCATCGGCACTGTTGCTGCCAGAGCTGAAATTAGAGCCTTCTGCTCTCTGCGCAGGGCCAGCATAGGTTAGCCCGGCACATAGCGTGACTGAACGGAATCAGAAAGAAGAGGAAAGCTGTGTTGAGCTTGATATAAAAGGAGAGCTGTTTGGGTCCACACCCGTTTATCTCGCAGAATGTTCTCCCTGAATCTCTCCGATGCTGCATTGTCCAGTTAGCTGAGCTGTAGCACACGGAGGGGACTTGGCGGGTTGGAACATTTTGGAAAAGTTTTGTTTTGGGGGTTTTCTGTAATCCGAGCGCTGGGTATCGTTTGCCTCGATGCTCTTTCTCACCCCCGAGGTCTGTCATAACAAAGCAGGGAAGCTCTGCCCGATAAATCTCACTGTAAATCAATTCTGCTGGCAGCAGCTCAGATCTACTGTATGAGAATGTTTAATGTAAACCGTGGCAGACGGGAGACGATCAGAGAGGCACCGGGGAGAGGCAAAAAAGCTCTAGATTTCCTTTGTGGTGCATTCACCGTACTTATGCATTATTAAACAAGGGGGTGCATCTCCTGAATACATGTCTGACACTGCCCCACTCCTAGCAACAGTGAACATGCCAGATAAAAATAGAAAGAGGGATTGTAAAAACCTAGAGAATTCGCAATAAAAGGACCCTGGGATGCAGGCACATCCTAACAGCGTACTGAAGTGAATTTAGGGTGTTCACGCTGGTAGTCACAGCCCTGCAGCTGCTGGCTGGTGCTGCCTCGTGTTTAGGAAAAGTAACATATTAAATCAGGCTGTGAAGAATTATGAGCTATCTGCCCGTTTCTCTCTTCCTGAACTGAATTTCCATAGCAACAACAGGCAGTATCCTGCGCCGCATGTCAAAGTCTAAGGCAGCTTTAGTGCTTCTTAATATTCCTTTCTCAGGATCCGTCTCAATCTTAATACTTAGAATAAATCATCAAGCGTGTGCTGGCATCTGTTCCCGCATTCCTGCTGGGTATTCAGACGCTTCCCTCTCGCAGTGAAACGGATGTTATTTACAAACTGATACAGATGTCAGATATGAAAAGTCTTACACCTACAGGCACAGAGGGAGTTGCATGAATGAAGCAGTCGGCGGAGCCAGACTCTGTTCGACTATGTCCAATTTACTGTGACGCACGTAGGCCTTTATGAAAGCAGCATGCTAACCTAGATTTTTTCTCCCAGCACAATTTGGGAGCTCCGAACTGGTTATTAAAGATGTGCTTTCTCAAAGTTGTCTCGGCAGATGTCATTTCATATTTGCTTTCTTTGGGTCGTGCGGTGCATTTGTACAGCTGGGGCTCTTGTGCAGCCGTAAATGCGATTAGCTAATTGCTGTTCTCTGTGGGGCAGGGACCCCCCTCCAGAGTTGGAGCCGAGAGATACACAAACAACCCAACTCTGTCCCGGCCACAACACATCCTTAATCTGAGGCGAGTGAATCCTCACGGGCTGGGATTGAAGTCTGAGCCAGAAGTTCAGTAAGAAAAATACTTTAGCTCCATCTCCCGAGAACAAATGGACATTTTACCTCCTTCAAGGAGGACATGTGACTGGCTTGGTTTGCCTGTTTGTTAGCAGAACTGCTCGAAGAGTTATGGATGGATCTGCATGAACATTTTTGCCCCAGGTGGGGCTTGGCCCAGGTTAAATGGAGTCCCTGGGAGTCGATCCAGATTTGGATCCAGGAATTTTTGGAAAGATTTTCACCACTTCAAGGTAGAACAAAATTGGACATTTGGTTTTATAGCTTCATGAAAAAAACACATATCAAACTGACACTGGGAATTATTGTCTTAAAGTTCTCAAGACAATATTACACTCTAATCTGGGCCCAGATGTTCTTCGGAATCCAGGAATTCAATAAATACACTAAATAAATCTTTAAATTTTAAATTTCAGTTGGCCTTGGTGTAGGTATGCACCGTTTGACTACATTTTCACCTCTTAACTTCCACTAGGTCACTTAGGAAGCACTGAGTTTAGGATTAAGGGCCCACATCCTGACCTGTAGATGTGAATCAAACTAAACGCCTCACCGGCAACAGTCTTGATATTAAGAGATTTTTAAAAAGTGCGATTCCTCAGCTGTAATCACCAATGTTTGATTTCATTTCCTGTCTTCGCACAGGGGAGCGAATCACTCTGAATGTAAGAATATTCAGCTTACAATCAATCTAATGGAGTAACCCAGAATAGTTTGACCTAGTTCACTATAGATGCAGGGTTCCCTCTATTCACCACAAAGCACCATTAATGCATAAACTCAGCAAGGATTACTGCTCTCTGTGACAGAATTTACTCACAAATCTGTAAGCAAATGAATCTGCAACACAAACAGCAACACGATCTGGCTCCAGAGATATCTTACTGACAGATCCACATCGGCTGAGTTTATATAACAGACATGAATTCAGATTCAGGTTCTGTCTTCATCTCGATTAAAAACAGAATTCCTTCCTGAAAACACGAGAAACTTAGAGAGGGGGGGGGGTGAGCCCCTGTTTCTGAAAAACAAGCTTCATTTTCATCGCCGAACAATGCTTTGATCCAAAAGTTTGACACAGGTTCAAGGATAATGTTTATCCTGATGATGATCCATCTGGAAAAGGTTCAGCCCTATCCTTTACCCATGTTTTTCTCTCTGATCCACACCTTTGTGTGTGTGTGTGTTTGTGTTACATCTGGCTTATAAGAGGTTTAGGCTGTAGAGTATTGGGCTGAAGGGGACCTATTATACTTTTCCTTGTTTTCGGTCATGTCTATATTGTTATAACGGAGGATTCTCACACTAAACACGGTTAAAGTTTCAAATAATGAGGTCAGCGTGTGTAAATGCAAACCATGTGGGTCAAAGCTCAGGCTTCATACTGCTCTAAACGCTCAGTTGCAGACAGTTTTTCTCGGATCGGTTTGCCGTCAGTGAGAGGGGATATCCTTACAAGGTAATCTCAGACGCAAACCTCTGGCTGTGAGAACAGAAGCTTCACGCCCCGCAGTTCAAATCTGTTGTCTGTGAGGGTCAGCCGATCAAGACATCTGCCATTAGGAGCCTAATCAGTGTGTTTGAGCCAGAAGATGAACTGAGGGCTGCATAAGTATACGATTTTGAATCATGAAAAGCTGCTTTGAACCTGTAAAGGAGCCTTATAGTTATAGTTTCTGAGTTCTGTTTCTAATTATGCACTTTTTTCTGCTAGCTCCTAAAGAGCAGCCAGTATATAATCAAGCAGGTATTTTTAATTTTACAGATTTATTGCTCCTGATTGGTTTCTAGAGACTGGGATGTCTGTTTTGACATCCGCTGAGCAGCAGCAGGCCGTGCAGTAGCAGCAGGTTTCTGCTTTTGTGATTTAGTGTTGATTTAACTTTCTTTCAACCTTTCCTTTGACAAATTATCCTATAGCACGGTCCAACATTTTCATTGGCCCCGACAGCAGCACTGGTGCTGCGTTAGATTCGAGCTGATGATTAACAGATTCAAAGAAATCTTCTGCCTGGAAACCGAGCGTCTGATACTGATACTCTGGCAGTGTCCAGTGTTGACCAAAAAGAGCAGTCAGTTGGTAGTAAGCCTAGATGAGTTCAGTTTGCTGCCAGAATCGCTTGCAGGGAAGGGGGGGGGGGGGAAAGCACATAAAAGTGTCACCAAACATTTGGGAAAAGAAGACTCCCCGAAGACCATTTGTTTCAAAAGACATTAGCTGTTGTCAGCGCAATATAAGCTATTCTATCAGGTGTCATTTTAAGTTTTATGTTCAAATCAAACTAATCCTCAATGTTTGGACATAAATAAAACAATGTGTCAGAACAGGAAAGGCCTGAGCCTGATGAGCTGTGGCTCTCGCTGTAACTCAACAGAAGAGAAGAACTTCAAAAAGTTCATTTAAGGAGGGGATCACTGCTTTTCTGGATCAGAAGAAGCCAGTTGAGCAGGTTCGTGTGCCTCCTGGATGACTCTTAGGTGATTTGGTTTGGGCATGTCCAACTGGGAGGAGGTCCTGGGGCCGACCCAGAACATGTTGGAAAGATGATGTCTCTCAGCTGGCTTGGGAATGCCTCAGTATGACACCCACAAGCCTGCAAGAGCTGTTTGGGAAGAGGATGGTTTGTGCATGTCTGCTTAGACTGCTACTCCCATTAACCAGACTTGCCAGAAAAGTGTCAGAAATGGACAGATGCATTTAGGAGCATTGTTAAATACATTACTAGAATCATGAGAGCCGCTAACATGTCAATGGTGTTTCTGTACCATTCAATATAGAGAGTGATGTAGATCATTTGTGGCTAACTTAAGCATTTCTGTGATTAATTTCACACAGTTGAAAAATATATTGTCCAAGTACGGATCCAGTCAAAAGTTTGGACACAATGTTTTTTCCAAGAGCTTATTTTTTTTTGCAATAATCCAATAAGCCTAAGTAAAAATCCCATTGGCTTTTTGTTTCAGCCACCAGCACAATGTGAACCTCTGGGTTGGCCTACAAAAGAACAGCAACCGTGTGGCACTCTATAAGTAGCAAATACATTTTATAGCTGCTCCTCTTCAGGGTATGTCCACCAAAACATCTCATTTGTGAATATGCTGTCCTCCAAAGTGATCTCCATGCGCTTTCAGAAAAGTGCTTGATATGATGTTTTCAGCTTTTCAAACCTTTCTAGCCTCACCTTAAACATATTCACAGCATCTGTATCCAGTAGAGCACGAATGAATAATCTGTAAAAGGCTGCATGTCGTAATGGACGATCTGAGATCTGAGATCCAAGTTAGGAGAAGTATAAACCAGTGGGAAGCACTCTGAGCATAACCAAATATTTATTTGGGGAGAACATTTGTCTTTGGGCTTCACAGCCTTAGCCTTAAAAGCCACTAACAGTGGAATCTGTAATCTGATGACCCCTTCGTGTCACTGCTCTACAGTCTGCAGAGAGAAGGCAAATATATAAACAGACACATGTGGCCTGGACTTGTTATGATGTGGATTAAATAACGTACTGAGACGAACTTGTGTAAAGTGGGGTTTTTCTTTTCAAGCGATGAATGATGCCCCTCGGCACGTCACGCTCACTATGACGAAGACGTTGGCAGCAACGCGAAGACAAATATTTATGTAAAAGCTAGGTTGAGCAAGCAATGCAGTTTATTGTGTAAGAGCTTTTGAGTTTGTCTGCTAAATACTCCGAGTCAGAAGCTGCGTTATCGTTCTGCTAACTTATCACAATGACTAGTTGACGATGACCTAAATCTGCTGATTAACAAACAGGTGAGGGTGTCTGTTTGAACTGATTACAGTCTCAGCTTTGGTTAATTAAAATGTACCTGGTCCCTGATTCTGAGTGCGATTGTCTGCTCACTCCAGCACTTCCTTTATCTCTGCTGTGCACCTGTGACTAACAATGCGCCGCAAATGTGTCAGTGCAGGCCTGACAATGCCCTGAAGGAATGATATTTAGATGCCAAGAGCTGGCGATCCAAATCCGATGAAACCACACAGAGAAGTGGCGACTTCCTCCATGGAAAAACAGAAGTGGTAGCAAACAGGACATGCCACCCCTTACCCACTTTGGCTCGCTCTACGTGGAGTCGGAAAAAGTCTGAACCGGCAAAAGAGGAGAAAGAACAACTAGGAAACAGATGAAACCCCGATGGCTCTTGTGGAAGAAAGTGCTGATGAGCAAGGTTTAACAGCAAAGAGACTAAAAATATAAACAGCTGAGATATACTTCCACCCCAGACAAACAAAGCAACATGACCTTTCGTGAGGTTTAGAGAAACACGGTCACCGATCAAGTTGTAAAACCCTCTAATCATCCCCAGGAAGTGGCCCGGGATCCTTAAAGGGGCATTCCAGGACATGTTTAAGAGTCTGAACTACAAAGGAAAGGTTTCTGTATTTGAGCCTTTATGCACCTATGCTGCATGTTGCACAAGATTAAGGAGGCTACAAACCCTTGTTTCACTGTCTATGCCAGGAGCAGTTAGCTGGATGCCTGCCAGTGATCAGTGATATTAACCAGAGCTCAGATCTGGTTCAGTGATCAGAGAAAGACCAGTTTAAAAATTGTAAAACTACACTTTGAAGTCCTTTGATTCCAGTGCCAATTTGTAAGAAAGCCATGGATTATGAGCACAAAGTCCAAAGCGCTGCCAAGCCTTAAACGCCACAGGTGAAAGGCAAGATGCATGAGAACCGAGACTTCGCATTTTATTCTTTACTTCGCCCTTCTCGTGCCCCCAAAAGCTTGTGACAGTGCAAATACTCTCAAACAACCTCCATCTGGTGCGGACTGCGGTTGTTGTGGAGAGGTGGAGAATGACGAGGCAGGGGGGCATTTCCTCAGGAAGCAGCTGGTTGCCTGCTGGGCTCATACTGCAGGATGATGGAGATGCAAAGGTGGCACAGACTCCCCCCTTCATACAAACAGGCAGGAACAAGGCTGCGTGTCCTTGTAGTTAACCTGGCCTCGTTTTTAGCCTACATTCACCACACTGTTGGCTGACCGAGGAGGACTATTAGAACAAAACAGTTAGATGCTTCACTTCACACTTTTATCATTTAAATGACAAATTATTAGCTTTCACTGCCATTCCTGAAGTAAACTTTCACTAAAATACATTTTGGACTGTTGGTAAGACAAAATAAGGTATTTGAAGTCATCAAGGAACGCACTATTTAACTTTCTGGAGCTCCTTCTGTACAGTTAGGTTCATGCCCCCATAAAGGAACTGCCAGTAAATAAGAAGACTTCTAGAAAAGTATTTTATAAACCTGCTGTGAATAGCATTTTTTTTAAAACACATTTATTTCAAGGATTCATAAACCGCTTGTTTGAATTTGAAGATCTAAAGTTTTACTTCTTGTTGTTTAGCTATGGACAGGCAGGAAGAGATGACTCCCGAACACCCGAACAACAGCAATATCCGGTGCAGTCCACAGGACAAGCGGTGCATACAGAAGACCCTGGCCCGGCACCCTCCAAAATCCACAAACCTGAGAAGCAACAACGCCAGAGAAGACGCCAAAGCGATCCTGGTGAGAGAAATGATCCTCGGGCATTTCTTACGTTTCACAGAAAAAACAAGAAACCCAGACGATGTCCGCTGCAGCGAAATGCATGAATCCAGCAGGTGTTTTACATTACGGCTTTACAGTTCCAGAGTCACAAGCGTGTAACAGGCAGGTTATAAATTGAACAAATTAGTTATTTACAGGCTGGAACATTTGGTCTTGTGAATGAAAGTACACGTGCATATTTTCATTAGCGTGCCATTAGCTGTTCAAACCTGGATCCTAATCCGTCACAGGCACGTTATTCAGCGCATTCATTTCGCACAGACATGTGGAACATCGACGCACAGAAATAACACATTTAGAGCTCGAGTTCACATTTCTCAGGGTCAGATGCTGGGTACAAACACACCGGCTTACTTAAAAGCTGCTTTTTCATAATCAGTGTCTTCTGTGCACTCAGATATAACGCTGTGCGACTTCAACCGCAAAAAAAACGACAACATTTTAATCCTATCCCCTTCAAGGGTTTCTCCGTGAACACTTTAATCAGGTACCATCTTTAAATTGCTCCCTGTGAAAGCCTGCTCTGACGACTTCCTGCGCTGGACCCCAGCCATGTTTTCTTAGTTTTCATTTTATTCTGGGAAAAGAGGAGGAAGAGGCAGGGCAGCCAGATCTGTCAGCAGGGTGGGTGGTTAGACTGTGCTGGTGTGGTCATTGCCACAGTTCGGATGAATACTCGGCACTGACAGTCTGACCCTGGGGAACAAACCAATGGTGCTCAACCCTCTGAATATTTAAGAAACACGCAGGCGTGCTCCTGATGGACCACCTTTGTGTTGGGACACCACTATTTGGATAAGTAATAGGTGGAGACCCATGATAATCTTTAACATGGGATTATTGATGCAGAATGGTAAATGGCCTGTATTTATATAGCACTTTACTAGTCCCTAAGGACCCCAAAGCGCTTTACACATCCAGTCATCCACCCATTCACCCACACATTCACACACTGGTGATGGCAGCTACATTGTAGCCACAGCCGCCCTGGGGCGCACTGACAGAGGCCGATGTTCTACGAAGAACTCGCAAATGAGCACGTTTAAGAGGTCAGAACGGGACATCCACAGGTCGTTCAAAACGTAGGAGTCGACCTTAACAGGATAGCTGCCAAATCAGGGTTTTAGCTTTTTATGGGCTGAGTCACAAACTGCAGTTTGTGAGTAATCAAAATGTTTTTCACTGTGTTCTGAAATCGTGTTTTTGGCATTACTCATCACTTTTCATTACTGACTAGAATGGTAACTTAAGATGGGTGACGCTTTATAAAAGTAAATCTAAACTTGCTCGAGATTTTTCCATGATTTTAATGAGCAAAGAGAATAATTTTCTTCCATTGTTTTAGTGCCTGTTTATTTGTGTGGTTGACAGCTGGTCTTTAAACGTCAAATCAAATCTTATTGCTCCTACAGGCCCCGTGTCGTGCCGAGCTCCAGAGAGCGTTGGACAGATTGGCATCGAATACTCGCACACACGATGACCTCTTCACGATCCCCATACCCAACTGTGACAAAAATGGAGATTTCCACCCTAAACAGGTCTGTACTTTCCAGCTTTCACTCAGCAGACCGCAATCTGACCATGTCAACTGGTGAACTGTGAATCTCAATCATGAAGCCGTTACCAATAAAAATGCCTATCTTTATAGTTCAAAGAGTTCCTTTCAAACTACATAAGCAATCTTCTCGCCAAGACACAAAACATGCCTGCAGCTGATGACATACAGTCTAAATCAACACAAAAGTGTCTCCAAGCAGACTGTCACGGTCATGCCAAGATCGTTATTGTTCTAAGCTCACATGGAAAGTGATTTACTCTCAGAAATCAAGACTGTGTGTAAAGCGGTTTCCCCTAAACTGTTGGACAGTAATCACTTTGTTGTTGCGATGGATGCAATTAGTTCTTGGATGAAGTTACCTGCTTTTTTTGGGGGGTTAGTTTATTTTTTTTGCCTTTGAGAGATTGGGCAAGCGTGCAGATAAGAGTGAGGGAGAATGAGAGGAGATAGGGCTGCTCTTGAGCTCTTGATAGAGCTGCACATGCAATCAAAGCAGCAGACGCAGAGTCAGTGATAAAAGGCGAGCTCTGCTAAGGCACCCGTCATCAAAAGTCTGAGCTGTGCAGATTGTGTAACACGGCTAAAGTATCTCTCTCTGCTCAGATTCGCAGGCATCTGTTTACTGTTTAACTAAAACTGCGCTGTGATAAAACGTATTGGGAAGTAAAGCACAGGTCATTGGGGACAACTGGGAATCATTTCATGGCAGGGTTGCTCTGAGATTGTTAACTCGTCTGTGTTGGTGATGGGAAAAGTGCAAACGCACACAATAAATTTAGTATTACAGTAACTGTTGAAAGCTCAAAAAAGGAATGCTTTAGCTAAATAATTCAACTGCTTTAAACACTTCTCACACTCTGTTTGGATCCACTGGGTATAATTTCTGCAATGTGTGATTGTGTTTTTAGCAAAGTAAGCAGCATTATCTCAATCTGGAGCTGCGATATTACATTTCGGTACAGTGGGAATGTCTTTAAATATCACAACGAAGGTCTTCTTTTCATTGATGAGTCTTGTTACACTCCTAGCAAGACTTGTAGAGTCCAAAAACAAAAATATGCAGGAACAGTTAGTCCAGAAAAACTCACAGTTAGTCTAGAAAAACTGTTACAGAACTAGAATAACGCCTTTGTCTTTATGCTTGCAGTGCCACCCTGCACGTGACGGCCAGCGGGGAAAATGCTGGTGTGTGGATCAGAAGACGGGCCTGAGGCTGCCGGGGCCGCTGGAACTGCGAGGGGATCTAGACTGCCACCAGTTAATTGCTAGCCTGAGGGACTGAAGACCAAGGGGGAAGCAGTGGGGGTGCAGGACCAGCTGAATTCTACTGGTGCTTATTAGTAGAACTATATGACTAAAGGACTTCATTCTTAAGCCTCACTCTACCTGAGGCCAACGGTACTTGAGCTTGTGCAACAAAAAGGAAACCATTGAATTGAGTTCTTTTGCTATCTTGTTTCTGTGTGTGCGGGTATGTGATACGAGTCTTTTGAGCACTTGTTCTGTTTTCTTTGTATCACGTGAACTTTAGGCCAATAGTCCTCAGACACATGTGCTTTAAAGTACCAGATGGCAGAAGAAAGGCACACATACACTTCCAGAAAACAGTTGTGGTTGTGATCTTTGAGAAAGAGAGAATGCAGAGCGTGTCATTTTCTCTGGTTTAGTGTAGCATTCTGGGAAAAAAAAGCAGTCACTCCACCCAACAATCAAACCTGAGATTAAACATTTGGTTCATTCTTTCTGGAGCACTTATTCACCTGAATTTCTGGACAATCCGGAAAGATTCTCAAAAGACTGTGCACCAGCTTCTTGTTTTTTAAGTAACTTGTGACTCTTAGTCTGCTATTCTTTCTTTTGTAAACCCCACTCATCTAATAAGCAAGTGAAATCAAACCATAAAATGCGTTTGCTTGCGTTTGATAAACACAAAGTTTACTTCAGCCACGGCATCAGAGTAGCAATAACAGATGGGACGAGAACGAGAGAAAGAAACAGGGAAGAAAAGGAATGCATCAACCCCTGTCTCGAATTACCAAAATGATAAGCCATAGCTTTTCACACCACAAAGACCAAAGTGAAAAGTGAGATTAGTCTGCAAATCTGTATCTCACAGAGCCCAGAATAGTTTTGCTTCATCACCCCGTGGTTAACTCTGCACCCCCTCCCTCTTTGAGCTCTCTCTAGCATAAAGGACTGGCAGCGTAGCTGGGTTAGAAACTCTGTGCACTGCTGATAGGATAATCTTGTTTCTCCAGCTGGTGCTAAGATGCCAGTAGGACTCGTGTTTGTATGAATATGCTCCGATGTAGGGGATTTATCTCCAAACAGACTGCATGGCAGAACTTTCGGTGGTGCTACATATTGATTGTGCCAAAATACAAAAGAAAGAAGAAAAAAAAAGGAAAATGTTTCTGCACTTTTTGGGTATTGTTTCAGATTGGAGTGACGAGGGGAGCAATTAGCATCAGCAAATGTGAGGATCACCTTTGTTTGAAAAAGGCTTTTCCTGCAGGTTTTCAGTGTTATTGTCAAATGATAAAAAAAAAGAAAATCCCACGTTAGCTTTGCACTATCACTGCAGCTGCCTGGCTGAATGTTTCATTAGTCAGTTCTGTAAATATAGAAGCAGAGTGTAATAAAGTTTAATGATTAAACTCCTCGCAGCAAAGTAAACTTATAGCCAACATAAAATTGGGCTTGGATGACTGCGGCGAAGCAGTAAAGATAATGCAGCGATGATGTGGAAATAAAAATTCCTCAGCGTATCTGTTATCACGCATCTTTTGAGGATTACAATAATAATTAAAGGAGTTCATTATCAGTGCAAATGTCACGGTTTTCCATCATCGGCTGCATGGGCGACTTTGGTTGTTACTGACTCAAGAAAAGATTGTTGTTGCTGTCGTTGTTGTTGGTGTCCTGGCAGTTTGGGCCCAGGATTCACTAGAAAAGGTTCAAAAACCAAAGAACAGAACAGCATTAACATTAACCTAACAAAGCACTGGTGTGTGGCCTATAATTTTAAGATGTGTCGGAAACAAAAAGACACTTAATACAAAATTTTGGCTTTCTTTTTACTTTCTGTATGTCCACCAACTGATTTTACCTAAACAATATTTAAGTTTTAAATCACGGAGCGGTACGTTCAGCTCCAAACTGAATAATAAACGTGCCATGAAAATTCATTCATTTTTGCTTTTTACCTTTCCCACAGTGCATTGGGTTTTTACTTTATAAAAAGCAGGACAGATAAACAGAGACTGAGAAAAGAAAAATAATCTGAGCTTATCTCTCGTGCTTCCTGGGAAAGGTAGTAAAATATATAACCAGTGACAGCTGCTTTCAGCCCAGGTCCCTGTGGAAAACTGATATTCCCAATGTTAATGTGATCGTTTTCTCTTTATGCAACTCAGTCAAGAAATTGGATTTTATTGGACTTATTATGCTCATTGCCAACTCCATATCTTGATTCTTAGATTCTAGTAGAGCAGCTTCAAAACAGCTAAAATAGCTTAAAAGTAATGCTCATTTATCTTACACTGGGTCCTGGTGCTGCCTCCCTTTTTAGCTCCCTTTAAGCCAACTGTGCTGTCTGGCAAACAAACAATCAAGGGGTCTTCTGCCATAGACTGTATATTGAAGATAGATGCAATTTCTGAGTTTACGCTCATGTGGAAGAGTGCCTTAAACGTAAAGAACAGGCAGCAGAGGGCAGGCCTCTTAATTGTAAAAAGAAACCCAACTGTTTAAGTCTATGGGAAAATGGCCCTCAGCTCTCTGACTACTTCTGTATACATTATGATTTATATTCCATAAATTAAAGTTGCCATTAGTGTCCAGGATACCTTATGACTGAACCTTGTGACTAAATGAGTAAATGTGCTAGCGTGCACTGTCCAGGTTTTAAATCAGATCTGCTCCCATGTTCATGACATCTGGTTTGAAAACACTAAGACAGCGAGGTGAAGACCCTCATCACGATGGGTGTCCTCATCTTTTATATACAGTCTATACGTATAAAGCCAAGAGGGATGAGAAACAAACAAACAAACAAACAAACAAAAATCCCAAATAACAGAGCATTTAGAGCACTCTGCACATTGGACAGTGTACCTGTACACTCACTGATCTTATCTGAAACATTATAACAGACAAATGAAGGAAAAACATATTTTTTCTTTTCTTTCTTTCTTTTTCTTTTTCAAATGGAAAACTGTCAAAAAGGTTTATTATGATTAAACCCTGTAATGTTTAATCATAATAAACAATTTGAGCAACAATGACCAAACTCAGCATCTTTTCTTGTCTCTGTGTTAACCAAGTTTTGCTCTCATATAAAGCATGATGAAGTTTCCACACACAGGTTACAGGGTATAAAAGTAACAATAAAAATCCAAATAAATCAAGCTGCGATAATCTAATCACTGAAGCTAACGCTCAGTTTAAACATTTTTAGATACAGCGCATGTCATTGACGTGCAGTTTTAGTTGGTAGTAAAAACAGAAATGCATCCAAAGGTAGTTCAGGTAACCACAGATAGATAAGTAGAAGATGGTATGGGTGGAGAATAATTGCTGCGGCTTGAGAAAATCAAACCGAAGACTATGAGCACGTTAAAATAAAGACGCCAGTTCTCATTCAGTGAACTCACAAAGATTGTTCCAGCAAATCCTATCTTACAATTCATCGACTAATGAAGTGTTACTAAACACATTTGTCTGTTAAAACAGTCTTAATCCTTGTGAGAGATGGAAAATGGTTTTGGCTTTGACTGTGTAAAGGCCTTCTAACTACATAAATGGTGTATTTAAGCTATAGTAAGTTGCTTGTCCTCTGACTTTGCTGTACTGAACTGTAATTACATTTCTCGACAATAGACTGTTTGCATTTGATATTATCTGTTAATGTGTAGAACATATGAAGTAATGTTTGCATGCATACAAATGGACTGAGGTTGGAAACAGCTGAAGTCTTGTGTATGTTTCCAGAACAGGATTGTTATACTTAAACACTGAAGTGATCAAACAACTGAAATATAGAGTTTCAAATGAAATAATCAGCTACATTTTAAATGTTTTCCTGATGAAAATGTACACATTGTAATACAACGATTAAAATACATAGAAACTACAGTGTAGCTTGGTGTTATTAGTCGCAGCAGTGATATAAACCTGCATTCCTTCTGATGTCCAGCAGGTGGCGAGTCCCTTGGCTGCCAAAAGAAATAAGATTGTATTAACTGAGAATTTAAAAAATAAACTTTCCACTAAATTATTTTGTGACCTCAATAAACATTGTTTGGTTGATTTCAAGGTCTCAAATGCTAGTTTAACATAGAACAATGTTAACTTTTTAAAGTATTGTCACATTTAGAGTAAAACTGGACAAAAAGAAGGATGTGCTTTATGGTGTGACTATATCCTCTATTGTTTTAGTGAGGTGGTGCAGAAAAAAAACCATTTGGTGCCCACCCTAATCAGGTTTAATGTAGAGTGAAAGAAAACTAACCTGCATTACATTTGCAACCATTTTTTGTTACCTGGCTTTTCACATATCCAAGCATAAGAGATATTTCTGTTTATTAAGTCTGCAGATACAAATAAATGCATAGATTTGTCCTGTAAGGGTAACACAGATTCTTTACCTTACTATTTAGGACTAATTGTGTTTTTGTGTCTAGTCACCCACCAAAAAAACAAAAAAAATCTGCAATGGGTGACATCATTTATATACAGTCAATGTTTATAGCAGATATAGTTCCACTGATCATGGAAAACAGTCATCTGGTTGTCATAAAGTAGTGTTTTTGGTTTTTATCCCACTGGGAAACGTGATTTCTTGGAGTCCTCGCTTCCTGAGTACAAATGCAAAAAGTTCACTTGAGCATTTGTGGGATGTGTCTGACGCACAGAGGCCTCACACTTCGACCTTCAGGGCCCGAAGTACCGACTGCCAAATTCCTGGGGTCTGTCCATGCCTTGACAGGTCAGAGTTAAACTGAAGGCACAGTTGGATGTGTACAAAGGTAGCAAAACACTGTAGTATAAAAATGTCAGAGATATATTTTGGAGAATGGTGCATCAAATCTGAAATATGCTCTATTTAGTGTTATTATTATTTATCAATAAAGACTTGGTCTTATCATTTCTTACCAGTGTCCCAGTTTACAACAGTTAATTATAGTTCTTAGTCTTGAAGCGTTTTTTTCTTTTAAATATCTAAGTTGTTTGTATCCAATCTCAGATCTTTACTGACTCTTCTGTTAAACATGCTCTTGCAGTGAATCGTATGTGAAATATTTCTGTGATTGAATAACTAAATATGAGATCCATTTTTCTAGTGAATATAATTAACTCATGTTTAAATAAATAAATAAATATAGATTCCAGTGTTTGTCTGTCTCTGGCAACCATGTGTGACTATTTCACTGTGCTTACATGGGATTTGTCAGATGTGTCAGATAAGTGAAGGACAGCATTGCCCACCTTTGAGCACCAGATCATCATAAAGTTGTTCGACATACTCAGACTCAACAAACCCAGTGAACTTCTGTCCCGGGGCCAGTAAAAAGTATACTGGGCAGCTGGATGGATAATGAGTTGACGAATGCAATGAACTGAAGCAAACTATTCTTGGCAAGCAGTTTTTCACCACAGTCAGTATTTACTTTAACACTGTGAGGTCATCATAGGTGGGATATTTAACCCGATAAAATGTTATATTTCAAAGCTGTTAAGTACAGATGTAAGGATGACATAGAAGGGTTAAAGAGAGTGTATGAGGCAAGGAAAATAAAGACACTGTGCTTAGAGTCAATGAAAACAGCAGGAGGGCTGCATTGGTGCAGGACTCAGAACAAATCTTTCACTTATATATGCAGTAAAAAGAATGTAGCGAGCAACACATCTGCTAATAAAACGTTTCAGCTCAGGTGGACTCAAACAGAGAGCAGCAGCGATGATGCTGTACCATAAAAGATAAAAGCACAATTGCACCTCCACTCACACATGGTGAAGCAGCCTGCAGAAGACGGAGACACTGTGGTCATAAAAGGATGGACACGGTCAGCAACGATACTCAGGCAGGCTCTGCAGGTTAAACAATGCTGAGTTAGTACTAAACAGCCCAAATATCCCCCAGCACCACCACTAGCGTGAACCGCTGATGCAAGGAAAGATGCATCCACTCCCCCGCTCATGCCAGTTACACCAAATTCTGACCATCCAAATGTCACAGCAGAAATTGAGACTCATCAAACCAGGTAACGCTTCTCCAATCTTCTCCAATTTTGGCGAGCCTGTGTGAACTGTAGCCTAGGTTTCCTGTTCTTAGCTGACAGCAGTGGCACCTGGTGTGGTGTTCTGCTGCTGTAGCCCATCTGCTTCTAGACTAAGGCTACGTTCACACTGCAGGCGAAAGTGCATCAAATCCGACTTTTTTGACCGTATGCGACCCATATCCCATCATGGTATGACAGTGTGAACGGCACAAATCCGATATTTCAAATCCTATGTGGTACTGAGCCCGATACATATCTGATGTTTTAGAAAACGACTGCTGTTTGAAAGGTCATGCCGCATTAAATCCGTCTTTTACGTCACTGACACAAGACAGACGCCAATTATCAGCGCCCGAGAAGACATCGTGAACGCTTCCTGGCCATCCAGTGTAGATGTCAGTGAAACTGTCGGGAAGACAACGTTGGAGAAACGTGAACATTTTATTTGTACTGTATAATCTGCAGATTCTGACAGAAATCTGCAGCTATCCTTTGAAGCACCGCTCCTCTAAAACAGCAATAAGGATCATTATTAGGACATTTGTTAATAACAAAATAACTTTTTAACTTAAAGCAAAATTGAGAAACGTAAAGTCTGAAACAAGTCTTTTAAGGCCATTAGTCAAACAATACTGTTTGCTCTGGGTCTAAACAGAGCGCGTTGTGTGCGTTTGCTGTCACGTTTTATTTGTAGTGTGAACAAGCAGACAAAAAAATCGGATGTGATCAAAAAATCAGAATTGAGCTTTAAGACCTGCAGTGTGAACGCAGCCTAAATGTATCTTTGGATAGGTTCTGCATATCTTGGTTTGCATACCTTGAGTTACTGTTGCCTTGCTATCAGGGCGAAGCTGTCTGGCTTTTCTCCTCTGACCTCTGGTATCAATGAGGGATTTTCAACCAGAGAACTGCTGCTGACTGGATATTTTCTCTTTTTTGGACAATTCTCTGCGAACCCTAGAGATGGTTGTGTGGGGAAATCCCAGCAGATCAGCAATTTCTGAAGTAATCAGAGCAGCCTGGCACAAACAACCATGGCAGTTTCAAAGCCGTTTAATTACATTTCTTCCCCATTCTCCTGCTCGGTTTTAGATTCAGCTGGTAGCCTTAACCTTGTCCACATGCCTAAATGCACCGAGTTGTTGCTATGTACATGCCTGATTAGATATTTATCACGATTAGTTATTTATATCACTTTAATGAGCAGCTGAAACAGTGTACTTAACTGAGTGTTACTCTGGGCTATTGTGACCAAACTAAGCAGGGTATAAGCCTCTGAATAAAACGTGACTACATAATGAGCTTTAGTGATCTGGTGAACAAAAATACATTTTTGAGAAAAAAAAAAGTATATCAAGTTGTTGCCTGGAGACCAAATGTAGAAAAGGAAATATTTAGAAGTTACGACAGAAAATATGTACAAGGAGAATTTATGTTCTCACATCTTAATCTGGCACTATATATTTCCCTCAGCCTACAGTGAAAGCTTTTTAAATTGACGCATTAATCATAAAACTCGATGCAGTTATGCAAGGAACCTCTGGAAGGTTACATCATGATAATGTGTGTTTAGCAGCTTCTAAAAATATCTCTGCCATCTAACACCAGAGTAAACTTTCACGTCTGCTTAGTTCCACTGCCTGAGTCTATTTTGGTTTATATGCCTAAGGACTGATTGTGCATTACCAGAGGAGCTTCATGGACTCATTTAAAGTGTCACATGGGATATTCTGCCTCTGGGCATCCACAATCCCACAGCTATACCTGGGAGGCCCTGCACAAATGTCCATGTAAAGCCTGCATTGTAACTGAACTTGCAGGAAGCATGTGACCTCCACCCTACCTCCAGATGCACTCTGTTGCAGGTGTGCAAGGTTAAACAAGGTCCTTGCCATGCCTCATTTGGAATCTGTTCTCTGTCTCATCTGTTCAGCTTTCTGGCCTTTTGTGACCTGGAGAGTCAAAGGAAGGTGAAGCACCAGATGAGCTCTGAATGCATATTGTGCAGGAGGCAGGTCATGCAGAAGTAAAATAACCTCTCAAGTGTACAGAGTAAACAGAAAGAAAGAGGGTCACAATGACCACAATCAATTAACAAATTCAAAACAAGAACTATTCAGGCTGAATGGGCCAAATCCCACGGGCTTTTCTTTGTTTTTTTTTAGGGAACTCACTATTAGAACTATTGACCTGGGCGGCTCTCAGACAATGTGAACAAGAATGCAAAGTATTTCAGTTCTAACAACATGGGAGCAGTGAATGGGGCAACCTTGAGTTTATCAAAAGCTCACAAGCCTGTGAAGCATCCATAATGCAGCTTATGGTATGGTGACATAAGAAATCATTCCTGATTTTCCCCTATATTGCAAGAAAAACGAGCTTACTGCCTTAAAATGGAAATAATATATGCTTTCCACAGGTGATGGCTGCAGAGCATCTGCACTGACCTGGCTGATTTTTGACATGATGCGTTTTGCAGTCAGGGGTGACAATGCAGGTCAGCTTTTCACAATCCGGGAGCAAACTGCATCATGCTACGACGTTGCACATCTGCAGCTTAAATCTAAAGCCACGCAGGGAAAATGTGAAATCCCACTCAGCAGCTCTGTTGTTGCCATATGGTCTTTTTTCCTTCTGAATGCTGGAGGAGAAACGTCTCTGCTGTCACTGCTGCAGCGGTGACAGCAGAGAGCGATGAGCATCAGCATCGAGCCGAGGCACAGCTGTAATAAGGACAGGGTGGGGGTGCAGTTCTAGAAGATTCTGCAGGAATCATACGAGTGGACCCCATTTCACTGGTTTATTGTGGGAACTGTATTACTAAGCTAGGTGGTTAGCCTTCCCTGCCAAAGCCACAACCTGCACACAGTGGTGGGGACTAAAGGGTTTGGGGTGAGTTTTTTGCCCTTTAGTATTCATGCTTGCAGATTACGTGGGAATTTCAAATAACTGTAGACATGTCGGCTTTGCCTAACGCTGCATGCTAATAATAATCATAGGTGTCATTCTCATTCCTTTAGCTACCAGCTATTCAGCTAGTTAGACGTCAACCGGCTGGTTATTTAGAGCAAACGAACTTATGGGCCAAGCGAACTACAAGAAATGTCAGCTATCACAACGTTAGGAATTTGTCAGCCACATTTAAAGTCAGCTCACAACCGTAAATTAAACTTGAGGTTGACTTTTGGCGCAGACAAGCTAACCTAACAGCAAAAGATTTAGCTAGTTAGCGACTTGCTAGTTACGTTATAGGTCGTTTATAGGATGAGCATTGACGAGTCTAACGTCTGCGAACTACGCTCTTCACCCACCATCATCATATTCACACTTTCATAATCACATAGAGCGGTCATTGATGCTATTTACATTGTGACACAGTGAATTTGCCCCATAGATATTCCGCTTATTAAGTTAGCTTTGAGCTAACGTTGATGCTAGTGGACGTTAGCCTGCCTTGTTGCCTGAATCACCATCAGCATCTCTTTGTTTTACGCTATGTTTGAATCTCCCATTTAATCACTGGGGTATATAATGTTACCCTCCTCATAAATGTGTTTATTGCAGATCCAATGACTGGAACAGACTGATTCATCCTCCTCACTGCAGAAATGTCAAGTAAGACACTGGGAGTGTTTGAAACAGTTAATTATAGTCAGGCTCTTTGTAGGTGATGGTATCTAAATGCATCAGACCTGGTGTTCAGTTTATCCATGCGAAGTGATATGACAAGAGTTGTGGAAGTTAGATTGGTCAGGACTGATTCGCTTTTTTTTATTTTTATTAATTTCTTTCCCGAAACAGAGAGACCATCCTATGCCCCTCCACCTCCCCCTGCCCCTACAACTGTAAGTATTCTCAAATATACATCCACACCCATGGGTTTTTATTTAAAACCTTTCATTCTGTTTCAGCCCCAACTCCAGCCACCCCCTGGTTTTTTTTATGTCACACAAAATGGAGATTTTTATTTTGTTTTCAGGTACTGGAGGAAATCACAATCATTGATCAGAAATAAATGCAGTTTAAAAAATACTGGGAAAGACTTTCAAGTGGTATGTGGGATTTATAGCAGATTTGCATGTTTTGTCAGGGCCTTGTAGTCGCTCAGGTGCAGTGACAAATATAGAGCATATTTTATTTTTTTTAGACTTGGTCAAAAGAAAGCAATGCACGAAAAGTGGCACTGAAGAGTGAATGAAGAATAACTAAAACTAATAATTAATTAATAAAAAAGATTTAGTATCAGAGTACATCTTAAAGTAAAAGTACTCATTAAGTAGAATCGTATACATGATATTGATTGTATTGGATCATAATGACGGATTCACTGATATTCACACAGCGTCCTACACAAAACGTGTGTGAATCAGAAAGAGATGGCTGCATCTCTACTGAAATCCAAGGAGCCAAAGTGCAAATAGAGCTACATGAGTGTACAAACACCATCATGAACGATCATAAAATCTCATTTTAGCTTCGTTCATACATGTTGCATTCAAATAAAACATGTATTTGGCTTTCACGTGATTGCCGTAACCTGTGTAGTTTCTGTGTACTTTGTGTGGGAGAACAGGGAAAGGTGGATCTAATGCTGAGAGGTAGTCAGAAATATCAAACTTACTCTTTGCTCCACATTTAGTTAGGATCCAGCTCACGCATATGCAATAAAATGATTGCATCCAAAATATAATTGCATTGAATAAGAAAGCAACATAGAGGAACACAGCATCAGCCCCAGACATCAGTTTTAGTTTTAATACCTCATTGAATATGTTTTAAGTTTTGATGAGGAGACACTTAAGCAGGGTCCTGATTGGGTCTTTTCAGTCACACAAATAAAACCAGAATATTAGTGCTAGGCTCATATAGATTTCATGATGACATTTTTTTCCCCAAGATGTCCTCATGTGATACTTTTAGCAACAGTTCTACCAGATAAATGCAATTTAACATTTGCAGCGTTTGGCCTGTTTTATACAAAAAAATAATCTCATATAATAATAATAATAGGCTTACTGGCAAAAACAGTCTTAACACAGTTACTTAACTTTAAAAAATGTTTGTTTGTTTTTTTAAACAGATTTAACTCTAAATGAATTTTGCCCAGTTGCCCAACATGACTCTAATTTATGCTTCAGGAGTAAAAGATTTCTTTTGAGAGGACCTATCAGAGTCTTCTGCTCTGAATCCTTAATTTTTTATATTTTACTAGCCGTAATTTTCAGCCTGTTAGTGCTTGTTGTTAGACTAAAAAGCCAGACATAGATCAAGGCAGATATGGAACGGCACCAGGCTCAACAGTGAAAGTCTGTTTCTGATTTTACTGTCGTTTGCACTACAGATACATCTCAAACAATATTATTTGAGATGTATCTGTTGTTAAAGTAGCATTAATCACTTTGGGAAGGGGATAAACTTTATTCCTACTAGGAATAAAAATAATTCAGGAGAGGCAAAATTATGGAGACCAGAGGGGAAGAAATCTCCTCCAGCAAATTACACCAAGGACCTTTAGTACAGTTTGTGCTTGATTTTGTTTAGTCACAGAATGATGTGCTGACACACCACTGCTGTATTTTCCTATAGCACCAGCATGAATTCCAGTTTCTTTATTTTTGCATTTTCCCAGCTTCTTTCATTGGTTTCTTTATTATTTTTTCGTTGTCTTGGGCTTTCCCCTCTTCTTCTTTTAGGTCATTTCTCATTCGTGTTTCTGTCTCATTTGTTTCCATCAGCAAATGCCCAACACCACCGGGTTTGTGGGGTACAACCCATACAGCCATCTGGCCTACAACAACTACAGACTGGGAGGGAGCCAAAGCAGCAACAGTCGGGTAACGGTATGAATATTAACATAGAAGAACAAAACAAATAAATAAAGGCAGTGACTGAAAGTATAAGGCAAACCAGAAAAGCTTGCTCTAGTGAAATGAAGACGCTGCAGATGAGGCCTTTGCAAGCTATAAGACTGACTTTTCTTTGTTTGGAGTAAATCAGGTTAGACATAATTTTGCTTTCCTACAGTAGAAACTCATTCCGGTACTGAGACCGAATCAGAAATGATGCATACCATCCCAAACTCCCTCTGCTGCTTCCTTCATACTGCAGACCTGCTAAGAGTCCATCTGTGTCTATTCAAATCCCACCTGCCTTTCAAAGTCTGCATTTCTGACAGCCATGTTAAGTAACCCATGCCATCATGTTGCCATGGCATTAAAGACTTTGCTGCTCGGCATGGCTCTGGCTGCTGAGCAGTAATTTAGTCGCTGCATGCAAGCTGTGGTTGGCTGCCTCTGATAATGGCATTATGTCTCGCACTGAGCAAATCTCAGCTTAAGTGAGATTTTTCTATTTGATTTTTTCCCCCCACAGTCTGCGTTGTTGCAGTGCACTCTGTGGGCTTTCTTCTTCTTGTTTATACCTCCAAACTGTCATCAATGCAATCGAGTTAAATGATAAGAAGCTCCTTTAATGGATCTTGTGTTTAAACCTGAACATAATCACCTGCTTGTAGCGTCACAAGCTTCAGCCTAGCTTAGCTATAGTGTTTCTGTGGATGCCTCGTCACTGCACAGCAGGCGTATCTCAAGGTGACTCTTTTTCCTTTCTTTACCAGAATTCCTCTGGAATAAATATCCCAAAGCCACCCAAGCCTCCCGATAAGCCACTGATGCCATATATGAGATACAGTCGCAAGGTAGGTACAGTGTTTAACTGCTCCCTTTTGCATCATCATGTGCTCAGCTGGAAGAGAGGGATGCTTTGATTTGAACATAGTTTGCATAGTAAGATGTACATTTTGTCTTGGTAGTTGTTTATCGAGGTAGGTGTGAAGCCAGATTAAGCCAGGAATTACTTAGAACTGTCTACATCACATAGTGGGATTTCTGAGCTTGGAAATGCAGCTTAAAGCACACGGCCTCCTCTGGTTTGTGACCTCTCTGCAAAGAGATAACCACCTATAGCCCCTCCAACCCAACCCAACCCCACACCCATGTCTGGTTCTCATCACCAGGTTTGGGATCAAGTAAAAGCCTCCAATCCTGATCTGAAGCTATGGGAAATTGGGAAGATAATCGGTGGCATGTGGAGGGACCTCACTGATGAGGAGAAACAGGATTATTTGAATGACTACGAAGCAGAGAAGGTTGGTTGTTTTACAAGGGGTGTTTATGGGGTTTTTCCTGATGGGTGACAGTAGATGTGTCCCCGCTAGCTGTGGGTCCCTCCAGTCATCATTCCTTCCTGAATAAACCTCTTTCCTCATCTTGTCCTAGATACAAGGGTCCACATTGTTGTGTCTGCTTGCCTTTTCTGTTTCCTTGTCATTCCTTCATCTTTTCCACTGTAGATTGAGTATAATGAGAGCATGAAGGCCTATCACAACTCGCCAGCCTACCTGGCCTATGTAAATGCAAAAAGCCGGGCCGAGGCAGCTCTGGAAGAGGAGAGTCGCCAGAGGCAGTCCAGGCTGGACAAGGATGAGCCTTACATGAGTATTCAGCCAGCAGAGGATCCAGATGGTAAGGCCCCCTGGGCTCTTTAGAGCACTGCCACAGAGTTGTAATTATTGTAGCACGACCACACAGCGTTGCGAGCGCGCACACCCAGAGAATGTGTTATCCCCCCCCCTCCTCCTATAGCGCTACAACCATTAACATCTTTGGTAATGGTACCTTTGAAACGCCATTTCTGCTTTCAAGCTTCCAGCCTGGGACCAAAATTTGCCTTTGTTTTGCACACGTGTTTACATTTTGTAGGTATTTTTGGCAATGGTTAAGACATAATTGCAAAATTTACATTCTTTGCTCTGTTGTTATAAAGCCTGACTGATGCACGCACACACACACACACACACACACACACACACACACACACACACACACACACACACACACACACACACACACATGTTAGACAGAAGCCAGAAGAAAACGTTTGAGTTACACCCACCTCAAGGAAATGATGCTTGTCTGGGGTCTGGCTGAGTTACAGTAGACGATAATGATGCACAGGAAAACTACAGATAAAACCGTTGCTATTTAGAAACACCCCAGACCATAAAAATGTCAAAGCTGGTATCCCAGTGGGCTTTGTTCTTAACAAACTGCACGTACAGCGACGATTAAATAAGATTTAGCTCTCCGGGTGGAGAGAACAGAGATCACTCTTTATTAAAGTCTTCGTGCACTTCTACTCTAAACATCAGTTTGTTGCATTGTTTATGAACATTAAAATGGGTATTTTTGAGGTGCTGTGGTTTGACTCTACTAGAAAATAACCTGAAACAGTGTTCGACGTGGAGACCTTACCTTTTGAGAAATATCCCACACATTAGTGAGACGTCATTTGTGATCATAGAGAAGCTTAATGCTCTCACACGGCATTCGGAGTGGTAATGGTTTCCTGTTTTTGTGTCTTGAGCACCTATGTGGCAAACGACATTCATTTCTGCTCTCTGGAAAGTTTCAAAAGGTGCACACAGAGGTGCACAGCACCAGCAACCTCAGGTGATACCCAGTGAGCAAGGGCGAAGCTTGCCACAACAAAGTCAAAGCAAGTCTGCTAAATGGAAAAATGGCGAAAACACAGGTGGATTGTTGTTAACGGGTAAGAGTAAATGGATGTCTTTTTAAACATGTATATGGAGTATAAAAATACACTGTTTCCAGCAGAATTGCACTGTATTTGTTTCTGTAATAAAGTTTAGTCCCTTTAAATAAGAAATTACCACAAGCAGTAGGTTCCTCAAACATCCCTGCAATAGTCCCTGCTCTTCTCTGAAGCCTCGGTGAACTCAACAGCACCAGGTCTCCACCTGCTGCAAGGCCTGGTTTGTGGGGCCATCGTTCTCGCAGCGGATTTCCAGAGCAGAACAAGAACGACTGCTTCAAGCTGCAGTTTAAGCTGTTGAAGCTGGAGTCTGTCCGATGGCAGGGGGAGGGATTTAAGATGCTTATATTAAGAGCCTTCAATAACTTCCAATGTATAGTCATACATCACGTGAAAACTGTGACTTTATCATTGTCTCACATCGTTGTAGAGCAATTCTGGCAGAGTTTCTTTACAGCTTTGCTTCAGTTCATTCAAGTTTGTGGGCGCTGGTTAATGCACAGGATCATGATCAGGTTGAGGTCTGGACTTAGACTGGGACCACCACCATGCATCTTCATTCTATTTCAGTCATTCTGTCGCAGATTTGCTGCTGGACTAGGGATTTACTTCCTGTTTAGTGGCTGAAATCGGGCCAAGCTTTAGTTTGACTCAAGAATTTTTTGCGGTCTGGTCCTGTGGCTGTAAAAAAACAAGCCCAAATCATCAGCCCCCTACCATCGTGCTGACAGTATGAGGAGTTGTGGTGGTGCTGTGCAATCTGATCAAACGTCTCCACTTTGGTCTCATTATTATTATGTCTCGTGGTTTGTTCAGATGCAACTTTAGAAACTTAAGAGAACTCTACCAAACAAGCCATACTTGTTCCGTCCTCTTCTAATTGCACTACGATTATTATGATTAGATTCAAAGATTCAAGATTCAAAGCATTTATTGTCATATGTACAGAAGACATAGCATTTCTCTGTGCAGTGAAATTCTTCCTTCTTGCTGTCATAAAGACAAATGAGGATAAAAAAAATAATGGAAGATAAATAAGTACAAAAATAAATAAGTGAAGACAAGTGAGGTTTGCAGATGTCGACGTAGATGGATGTACATGTACGTACGCTGATGATTGTTACTTTTATTATTACTACTACACACTTTAAATTTTCTCCTCCGCTCATAGTTCACAAGGTTTGTACCATAAATATGCTACTAATGCTGGATTAATTATTTATTTTTGCTAATCCGATGGTGTTGGAGCTGTGGTAGCAGATTGGTGGTCTTAACGTTGGCTGCTGAAACTATTTTTCATGCATTTTATTTTCTCTGTTGTAGACTTGATGTGGCAGTCATGTGACAACACACTATGTTTTAAACAGGGGAGTATTAAACATTAACGAGTTAAAAAACAAAGCAAAATAACAGATGTGAGATTATGTCGATTAGAGTTTCTGAATGTCGGTTTTGATTAGTTTTCGATTAATTGGCTAACTCTAGTCTGAACTTGGGGTGAAGTTGCTGGGAAGTCGACCCCTGGGAAGATCCTGAACACACCTGAATGCTCCAGACCAGCAAACTTCCAGTGGTGGTTACAGTCGATTACGATCAGTTCATCGGGTGCATGATTAGCAGAACCTGGCTACCACTTTATGCTCTTACTTTCTGTGGAAGGAGACGGTGGATTCCATAGAGTCCTGTAAAAACGTTGTTTCACTCGACCAAATTTCAAGTCCTGCTAAATGTATATGTCACTCTGTGCCAAGCTGTGTGACATATTACAGTTGATTGTTAACTACCCATCAATTCATGTTCTTTTCTTGGCTGCTGATCGAACCTACCATCACAGGGGATGAGACTGTCACAGCTGACAGGCTAAAAGGCAGGTTACACCCTGACTGCATTATTAATCCATTAGTGTTAACTATTTAACTTACTTAATAATTAGTTTAACTACTTAATATTTGTGGTGCTGACTAGCAAACCTTGACTGGTCATGCACGTCATCTCAAAACCTTTCTAGGAACAAGTCTTGCCAGTCAACAGACATTAATTTTAACACATTATTCAAAAATTAATTTAATTGTGTGCTTAGTGGGAAACAGTCAAATCTGATTAAAAAACACATTTTAAATGTCAGAAAACTTTTCAAAGCGTTTTCCACCTGGAGGTCTATGTACAACTCAACAGTTTGTGGTCTAATATAAATTTCCCCACACAACCACAGTTTGTTAATTGCTGAGTACTGAATACATAATTTACTTTATCAGTCAGCGTGAGCTTGTGAAAGCTTTGTGACATTTATGGTTAATTTCCACTCATCTGGGCCCATAAATCACTCGCCGTGCTCATATAGAGGAAATGTTTTGCATACAGCGCAGTCTTGGGATAGGTTTTAATTTCTAATGAAAATCTCTTAGGTGGCTTTAACAAAGCCGTGCACATGCACTGCTGCACTTTGACATCTTAACCTGCACTTAAACATCTTATACACACTATTACACACTCACTACAATTACAGGACTCTACACACTGTCACTTCAACAAATGCCACTTAAATGCTCATTGCACAGTTTTGCACAAACTGTATATACCAGCTTGTCTTAAATTCTCTAAATATTTAATGCATTTTTCTTCATTATTATTATTGCTATTTTTCTGTTATTTTCTTCTTAATATAACTGCACACTTTCTATATGTTCATGTAAAGCTGAGGAGCACGAGCCAAGATGCTACACTGCTTATCTGTACATGACAATAAAACTTGAAATTGAGCAAATTCAAACGACGGTTCAAGTCAAAGCTGTAATCGGTGTCAAAGATGCTTTCAGGATTTCTGTGCATTTATTGGGAATACATTCCCAAATCAGTGGTAACAGGGTAATTTAGCATGAATATTTTCTTCAGGCTGTGTTTGTAGGTTTTTACCTTAATGCACAGTCGTCCTGTACTTACAAGACAACACAGAGAAACATTTACTGATGAATGTAAATTGCAGAGTACGGCTTAAAACATCTGTCCACATACTGTGGGTTATAATTGGCTGCCTGTGCCATTCACCTACTTTGCTTAGGGATGTGTTTGGACATAATGGCATATACTTAGCTCGAACTCTGTATAAATATTGAGCCATATCCTCCGTATGTTTACGCCGTCTTCATACATGTTTGCGTGATTCTGTTTGTATTGTTTACGCTGGTTTTTTGCTGAAGCCTCTTTTGCTTTGCTTTCTGAAAGGCCCATAAACGTGTACGGCAACAACTCAGATGAGTTTCTTGTCTTCAGATTACGACGACGGGTTTTCTATAAAGCACTTGGCCGCGGCTCGTTTCCAACGAAACCACCGTCTGATCAGCGAGATCCTCAGCGAGAGTGTCGTCCCAGACGTGCGATCCGTCGTCACGACCGCTCGCATGCAGGTCCTCAAACGGCAGGTCCAGTCCCTGATGGTTCATCAGGTAGGATCAAACTGGGATGTTTAAACGCTCACTGACGGCTCTGTTTTTATCAGCTCGTTAATTCCTAACTGTGGTGCCTGCGTGTCTTGTTTCCCAGAGAAAACTGGAGGCAGAGTTGCTTCAGATTGAAGACCGCCATCAGGACAAGAAGAGAAAATTCATCGACGCCACAGAGTCGTTCACAAACGAGCTCAAAAGGGTACGGCGTCTTTTACATTGAACTCTGTCATTGCCTACTTGCACGCAAGCTTCACTTTGCGTGACGTGTGCAGCTCTGGTTATGGGCCTTTCTCCATCTGCCACGCAGGCCCAAGCTGCAGCTAACTCCATCCACATGTTCTGGCAATCATATAGCTGTCATCATTCACAATTTGTAGCCTCCATTATAACTGTTATTTTGTGCAATGGGCTGCAGTTCCCGGTGTGGACAAAAGGTGGCGCCATTTATATTTTACAGAGCTTGTTAAAGACAGAACAAGTCTTTAAGTTGACAGACCTGCTGTAGGTGCTCCCTAGACAGCTGTGACATCACATTCAGCCTGCACAAACATGTTAACACCAGAGTTATACTGGTCATGTTTTCCAGTAACTTTTTGTTTCTGTCTTGTTCTTTCTTAGTGTGTTTAGAGCGAGTGTGTTTAGTTTTCACCAGTTTAAGCTTTACAAGTATTAGAATATAAAGGAGGTATGATAACAGGAATTCAGGATACAGATTACAGTACAAACACAACACTTTGTGAATACAGTCAACATCCTGAGTGTCAAAACATCTGCACCAAAGGCTCTGTGACCTGATCCGTGTACTTTCTAACAAGCTGTAATTTTATTTATCCTGCACAGACTTGTTAAAACCACAACCATCACAGGCTTATATTTTCCAGTGAGAACGAAACAGAAATAAAACCTTTTTTTTTTTAAATTCCACAAGTTATGATTGAAGAAGTTCAAAATAAACAAAACACATTTTGTGTCGGCGGCTGACGTCCTAAAAGACTGAAACCAAGGAAAGTGCCTCAAGATTGTTTTTTTTAGTTTTTAAATACAGTGTTTCAGTTTTTGTCAAAGTGTAGTGATTATCTTTATTTCATTTTGCTCAAAAGCTTTCAGGTTTAGTTAACTAACCTTTCAACTCCCATTCTGAGTCATATTTAACCTTCCTGCACTATTTACTGAAGCAACCAGTCTTTTCACTTGAATTTGAAGCAACTTGTACATCTTATATGATGTTTTTGAAGAAACAAATACAATTGACTAAAGACATTTTGCAAAGTGATGCACAAAGCTAACCACATGAGCCGGACGTTTAACACAATGGTACAGGTGTTATATTTTATGCATCGTAGCGCAAAATTCGGGCGTCGCTAATCATGTTGATGAAGCACGTTCAGGGTGCGCAGGAAGCAATGGATGGAAACCGTCTGAGGGGTAGGGGGTGGGAAGAGGAGAAAGACACAAATCAGTAATTTCAGATGCAGTTTGAATAAAGAGTGTGTTTTTGTGCATGGCATGAAAGAAGTAGTGTTTAATGTGAGCCTTGTATGACTTGTGCTATGATTTATTCATGAAAGCAGCCACTTTTACATTCCTCATTTACTTGAGTCATACTACAGAAACATGTGAAACATGTTTAAAACTACGATTTACTGCATGCACTGTTCTGTTTCTCTGCTGCTTCTCTGCCACACATCATAAGTACATCACACTGAAAAGAGTGGTGGGTGGAGGACAGCCACATGAGGTTGGAAAGTCCTGATTTAAATACCCCGAAGAGCGTTGTAGAGAGTGTGTAATGAATGTCAAGTACTGTTGTTTTGCCTGTGTGTGTGAGAGAGAGTTCTGGCAGCGTTGTGTGGTTTATAGAAGAGATAAAACTGTTTTGATGCGTTTGTGGTTTCCAAAAAGAAAATTAGGTTTGTCTTTACAGTTCTGAGAAAACAGTCAGAGGTTTCAAAAATAACTTATTTATTCCACATTTGCTGTTTGTTGTTTTCAGTTGTGCTGCATGAAGGTGGAGGTGGACATGGAGAAGATTTCTGCAGAGATTGCTGCAGCAGAAGAAGCAGCCCGCAAACGGATGGCAGAACGTGAGAAGGATGCAGGAGATCGAGGTGCAAGAGAGGCCCCGACCTGTGTGCTGGCAGAGGAAGACAAACACATTTGTGCAACACATGGCAACAAGCCCCAGCAAAACTCTCTGAGCGAAGGCAGCAACAAGGAAGGCGAGGAGACCGAATCCAGCACTACAGACGCACCAGGTGAGCAACGCTGGACACTAGTCATGGCTTGTGTCCAACGCAACACTCTGAGCAGCTTAATCTGTGGTTTAATAGCCCGGTTTAATAACACGTTTATATTCTGTGTTTCATATATTTAGACTTTTTCAGACTTCTCAATCTTATTTTGAAAGCTCAGTCCTGTCCAGGGCAATGAGATATGCAGCCATCTATCCCTAAACTCACGTGGCTCTGTTTTGAACTGCAGCTAGTCGTTGTTCAAGTTGGTAGGTCAGTCCAACCAACACTGAGCTGCAGGGACCACCATCACCTCCTGCAGTCCACGATGGTGTAGCTCGAGTCTATCGTCAGTATGATATATTTACATGTATCCTTTATATATTGTCACAAAGTGTACATGCTAGTAAAAGCATGGGTCTGTCTGCTTTCATGGCTTACCTCTAGTAACTGAAGCCTGAAAATAAAAGCGGTGATGTAAATGCTGTGAGAGAGGGACAGCGTCCGTCATCATGCTGCAAAGTTTACAAGTGATGTCAGAGGCTTAAAGCAAGGCAAGCATGCATTTTGTGTGTGTTCAGACAGCTGTGCCCTTTGCTCATTCAGCTGCACCGTCTCTGTGTCAAGCAAACAAAAATCTGCTTTAAGGTTGTCAAACAGGTGTTTCACATTGACTTTTTTACCTTCACGAGTTTTTAACAAGCACTGCTGACGTCAGATCTCTCAGAGTTTCCTTTGGTTCCGCCTGGGTTCACTGTCTTGGTCTATTTTAGTAGCAAACAACAGTGTAACAGTTCCTTGATCAAGTTCTGCACCAACAGCTTCGCCCTTCCCGCTGCACCACTGAAAACTGCTACCTTCATTCATGAGCCTCCCTTCAATATGAAAATATGTGAACTATGATTGGAAATGCCATCCCTGCCCCAGAAATGCTGGTTGGAAGATCGAATTAATAATAACAAATACATTTCTTTGATTCAGGGAAGCCAAAGACCTCAGAGGAACCTGAGGCCCACCCCGGCAGCGAAGAGGGGGCGTCAGAGGACAAAGAGAGCGTCCCAGAGGGAGCCATGGAGGAGGGAACCAGCGACAGCAACACGGGTTCAGAAACCACCTCCGCTCAAACGGAAGACGCCACGACTAGCGAGCCATCAGAGGGGCCCAGCAGGGCGCGAGCAGCCCACTGAGTCCGGCAGCGGGCTGCGTGTGAACTGTCAGGCTGTTGGCCGGGCTGCTGCACTCTGACGATTACAGATATTGCACAGTGTCATCTCAGTTGTCAAAGCATATGAAGAGCATTCAGATGGGCTCGATGTTTAACAAGCCTGAGGCCGAGTTCGAACACTAAGGCTCGCAGACACACTCTGAAAAAAAGAAAAGAAAAGAAAAAAACCTGCACTGGAAGCCGACAAAGCAATGATAAAATCAATGGCTGCTAAATGTGCCACAGAAGCCCATGTGAAAGCACTATGTATTCTCTCCACAGACTGCGTTGCCATTTGGAAGAACCCATACACGCCCTCTTCAGCACATACTGAAACATATCTTTAGCACTCTCTATGGCAGAATCCTGACTGTCGCAATTCGACCGTCACACGAAACAAACATTGCTCAGTGTTATATTGAACTTTGTATTGTTGTGTCATTGTTGCTTTTCTTGTTGTTTTTGCATGTTTTTTAAAATGAGTTGTAAAGAGTGGAGCCAAGTGACCATCTCCTCGGCAGGAGAATATTTGTTTACTCTCTGTATCAGTATTACAGTGGCAGTATTGTCTCAGGAGTTCGTAGTCATTTAGTAGTAGCTATTTTTGTTATTTATTATCAGCTTTTTTTAAATTATATTTGTGTATCGGTTGTCCTGGGGCCGGCCCAGTCCATCCGTGAGTATATCACATGATCATCAATGCTGTACAATGCTCAACTACCAGTGTTCTCAAGTTTGCTTGCTGTCAATCAAATCAAAAGCAGTATGCTTAGAACATTTGTGTGTTAAGATCATTATTGTGGTTTTCAACAGAAAGCCTTTAAATGTACCGTAATTGTGTACACAGTGTAACGAGGTTTGCTTAAACATGGATTTTCATAAAAAGCTTGAAGAACATTCATAAACATGCAGTCTTAAAATGAATTTCCTTTTGCATATTTATACCAATAAAACTTTTCTACCCTGAAGGAAACCGCTCGCTTCATTTTTACCCCTCGGCCACAAAAGGTTGTTGAGGCTTTGTCGTCTCCCTGCCGGGCAGGCGCATCCACACCCGAGGTTGTCAGGGATAACTCCAGAACGAAGCATAGTAGGACTTTAGATACCATGGGGGTATCTGCTAAAAATCTCAGACAATTTTGAATCTCAATGACCGTGGCCTAAAGGTCAGAGTTCAAGTTTTCTGAAAATCTTGTTAATGCAATGACTTGAGAACAAAGCAACAAAGGTCTTGATGTTGAATCAACTTTTTGGGAAAGCAACACAGGATTTTGAAATTAATACCGTAGGTATATTTGCTAGAACAGCGGTCCCCAACCAGTCCGTGAGTGGTTTGGTGCCGGGCCATGAGAATTGAGGCTCGGGTGTGAAATTCATGGTTTTCAGGGTTTTTATCGTTAACACGGTCTTTACCCGTGTTGTAGTTGGTTCTTATTTTGAAAGAAATATTTACGCGTTACCATAGCGACCAGAGAGGAGGATGTTACTCTCAATGTTGTTGGTTGTTTCAGGAGCACGCTGCTAATAAAGTTACACAATTACACAGTGAATTCACGTTTATTATTATATTTACAAAATACCACAGTTTTTGTCTCGGTCGTATCATTTTATTTTGTTGTATTTATCCGCGACACCTTAAAGGCCGGTCCGTGGCGCAAAAAAGACCGCTGTGCTGGAAGGCTGAGGATATCACTGGCTGCTGCTGGGATTTGTTATTATGCTTCAGTGAGGGTTGCATTGACAATCCAACACAACGGGCAGCACATTGAACACATTTTATAAGTGGTCAGAAACTTGTAAATAACTCATGAAAGAACAAAGTTACGTTGAAACCAAGCACACCATTGTTTTTCTTGTGACATTACCAATAAGTTTGATGTGTCACATGGCCCTCTTCCTATTGAAAAAACAAAAGTTTTATCCAAGATGGCCGACTTCTAAATGGCCACCATGGTCACCACCCATCTTGAGGAGTTTGCCCCCTCACAGATACTAATGTGCCACAAACAGGACTTTAACATCACCAACCATTCCCATGTTATTACGGTGTATCCATATAAATGGCCCACCCTGTATATTTGGGCTTCAGCTGTATTGAGCTACTAAAACAGCCCAATTTAAAGCCTTCTCTGCTCATTTTCAGCTCCATATTTTTTATTTTCTTTTATACTCTGCTATCTCTTCAAAGTTAACAGTAATCCTTTCTCCTGTACTTAGTCTCTCCAGTATAAACGATTGGTTGACTGATTTAAGTGGCTTAAACCTGCATTCTTTCTGACGACCAGAAGGGGGAGGGGCTGCTGGGACTGTGGTGGCAAAAAAAAAAAAAAAAAAAAAAAGGACATCAGGTTATACAGAAATTTATAGAAAAAGGGAACTTCTGTTTAAGAACTTTAGTTTTGTGTATTATTAAAAAGGTAATTCTGTCATTTCCATTTGTAATTAGAGTCAGAAAGGATATGCTCATTAGATAATGGCTAATGATTTGTCAATCACAAGTAGAGCAGATTGAGTAGAGAGAAAGTGGCAGCTTGTTGTGACAGACTGATTCAGCTCCACAGATACCAAAAAACATGCAATAAAATCTTTATAACATTATTTAACAGCAGAATTCTCCATATATAAACAAAGTCAATTCTTGTCTTTCATCATGTGCAGCCACTTCTTGTGCATTAATTACCTGTATGAAGGTGTGTGTGTTTGTTTCTGATTAAGTATTTTGATGTTTTTGTTTAGCTTTTTTAAACAAACACACCAGATATTTTTGAATTCATCTGCATGCTGCTTTTAAATGCCTTACTTAAAAGGTGTACTGTTTGATGACAGTACTGTAAAACATTCATGGTGCAGAAATAAGAGCTTCGCCATGGCTCACTGCACTTGCATATAGCATTTTCTCCTTTGCACAGTACAGGTAAGGGAAGTGGGTAACATGTGAAGGAATTGTTCTGATTTCCTCTTCCTGTTTTTCATAGCAGCAGTACCCATCATCCTGTTCATCTCCGATCCTGACACAGTAGGTGCTTCGAGTAATGCCACAGATCTGGCAGGAGATTTAAATCTTTGTGCAATGATTTGTAAGGTTTCAGCCTCATAAGATTGGAAACTAATCACCATCCGATTGACAGATCTGATGGTTTCAACGTGAAAGATGATACGGTGCATTGTAACATGCCACGTTTGTACTGTGGTTAGTACTGCCTCAAGTGAAAGCAACAAACCACAATACCGCAGAGAGACAGGTGTGCAGAAAGCTAGTGCAGATCTTGAGTTAAAAAAAAGCAGCTCTGTAGGGTTTCACCTCATGTCCAGCATTAGCCCTGAATGTCACAGTAACAGCAGCAAATGTCAATGAAAGCAAAACTATCTTTCAGTATGAACACAAAACATTCAGAGAATTCATCTGTTTCATTCAGCTCTAAGCAAATGCTGATTATTATCAGGTCAATACGTGTTAGCTCTCAGATTAGTATCTGCCGACTGCAATGTGTAGCTTTGAACTTCAGCCACCCCTTAGGCACAGAATCACTCAAGTTCCTCTGAACTAACATTTGAAATTTTCACAGTGCTTTACGCATCAACACCTACGACTTCTCAGTTAGATACAAGGAGCAAAGGGCTGTGCAAAGAAATGTCAATGTTTGCTAGTAGTGTTAACAAATAATTCAACGTGATCAAAACCACCAAACCTGTGCTTTCTTTTTATTCTATAGATCATGTGTAGTGTTACATGGTAGAGTGACGATTTTGAAGAGGTTATAATCTCTTTATAATAATAATAAAGAGTTGTAGTAGGCAGGTAGGGGTGTGTGTGAGTGTGTGTGAGAGAGAGTTAGGGAAAGAGAAACAAAGAACACCAACTGGCACACACCATCGTAGCTTGAACTCCATCTATATTTCATATGATATCACTGCGCCATTAACTGAAGTTAACTTTTGTGACATGTGGTTTCACTTCACATGTGGTGGTTACCACGTGATGTGGTATCAGGAAAAAAAATTCAGAGACCTGTCAGTGAGAATGAAGGGAAAGCACCATCAAATAGACAGATCCGCGTGTGCAGCGGCTTCACCTACAGTGAACTACCGTCAGCCAACATGACTCCTCTCAGAGGTGAGTAGAGCTTAGAAACATAGTTAAAGGACGTTTGTGTGCGCTGTGATGAATGAATGAATAAATGCAGACAAAAAACAAAAAATACCAAAAAGATTGTGTTTCTTAAATCTCACGTTTTATATTTTAAAACTAATGATAGCTGCTGTGGCAGTTTCATCTACTATTGAACACTTAACATGGACTTGCATTTTTTTAGTGTGTTAAAGCTGCTTTTTTAAATACTAGAGACTTTGATTCAGCAACTTTACAACTACCTGCTTACTGGTGGTAAAATAAAATAATAATAATTGCCTTGCATGGTTTGTTCTAGTATATGTCTGTCGCAAGGTTAGATAAATCACAAGGTTGCATTTGGTGTAATAATCTGGGCAAAGTCGAGTGTAGATTCATCCGCTGCGACAGCCCCTTGGGAAATAAAGGAGCAGCTCAAAGTATCATTTTTGAAGAAGCCCAAATTACTAAAAATACACTAGTAGCATTTAAAAGAACTTACATCAACAATTAGGAAATAGAAGCAGATTTTATTGCGGTTGGTAACACTTGTCTTTAGTTTTAAATATTATCAACATATCAGTAATGTCACAATCTATTAAAAGTCTCATTTATCTTAACAGTTTCACTAATCAGATTTGTGAGTACCACAAATAACTTTCATAAGAAAAAAAAAAGAAGGAACGGAGTTTTCCCCGATGGCCACATGATCAAAAGCCCCGAAAACAGATTAGAAAAGATAAAAGATGTAGGCCAGAAGGGGAAAAACTTCTCAAACAGTCTATGATTGTTTGGCAGTAATAAAGAGTCGTTGCAGTCAAACAGTGAAAACAGTTATTGTCAAGTCTTTTACAAGCATAAAATCCCACACATGTAGACAATGTAACAATAATAGAAGAAGAAAAACAAAGAACCAGCTGTTCTCTTATTTACAGTTGGTCACCACAGCGGATGGATCTGCTGTGACAAAAATGTGACAAAGGATTTGTGTTTCTTCCCGAGCTTTCAAATGTTAACCAGTACTATACTAATAATACTTGACAATAAAGCCAAATATCAAATTTCACTCTGGGTTAAAAGCTGACAAATAAACACGAATTTCATGCGTGTTATAAAGGAAATCACCCTAATACCACCAATTAACTAACTTATTTTGGGTTTGATAGCTTGATTAGTTCAAAAGATGTGATCTGTACCACGCACGCATCTGCTGGATTTGTGTAACTCCAATGCAAACTGTTAGTCATGTGCAGAAATACACACACACATGCACATAGTGAAATTGTTAACGAACATATTTCCTTACAGACGGACAAAAATAATACAATCCAGAATAAGTAGACCATTTTTGAGGTGTCCAGGCCCAATACAATATTAAAAACTAATAACACCCTTCTTTGAATTTTGAAGTAGAAATTTAAAGGTCATTCAGCCCTCTATGGCTTGAGGACCAATTGATTTGGAAGTTGGGTATTATCTGCATAGAAATACATGTATATGGGTTTTCTACTAAACCTCCCTCGCACAGAAGCTGAGGAAGTCCAAAACTAACGTTTGAGCATCTTGAAAAGTCATCGTTTATATGAACACTAAGCTTGTCTCCACAGATCCTATTTCTAAAATAAATAAATAACTAATCTACATTTGTTTTTCAGCTCTCCAGAACTTTCTGCCGACTGTGCTGGTATGGTTAATGACCTCTAAGGTAAGAGAAACACCTCACTGAAGCTCTTCTTCCAGCTGTAAATATGTTTGGGATAAATAGTATTTACCGAACCGCAGTCTTCCCCTGTGGTACCAAGTGCTCCCCCTCCCCCCAGGAAGTGGTGGTGTAAAAGTACAATGTACCAAAGGCAGGTGGCAGGTGTAGTTTTGTCTGATCTGCTCTGTTATTTTACTTTTTTCATGTGTTTTTTGCTCTGTTTTTGCAGCCTTGCTTGTCCGACGATGGAAATTACACAACCACTACATTCACAGATTACAGCTTTTCCAGCTGGGATTATAGTGAGATTCCTGAACTCTGTAAGAAGCACTCCAATCGGCAGTTCCGCTTCGTGTTTATGCCCATCTTTTTCTCCATCATCTGCTTCCTGGGGCTGGCAGGAAACATGCTCATCATCCTCACTTATATCTACTTCAAGCGACTCAAGACCATGACCGATGTGTACCTGCTCAACTTGTCCTTTGCAGACCTGCTCTTAGCCCTGTCCCTCCCCTTTTGGGCAGCCAACTCCATGGTAGAATGGGTGCTGGGTCTAGGGCTGTGCAAAGCCATGTACACCATTTATAAGGTCAGCTTCTACAGCAGCATGTTGCTTCTGTCCCTCATCAGTGTCGACCGCTACTTTGCCATCTCCAAAGCAATCTCTGCTCACCGCCACCGCTCCCAGGCAGTGATTATCAGCAAGTTGTCATCAGCTTTGGTCTGGGTGTTGGCCCTGATCTTCTCTGTGCCAGAAATGGTGTACACCACCATCAATAACAACACCTGCACCCCTTTCTCCAGCAACTATGACCCACTTCGCATCACCGTCCAGGCAACTCAGATTGCTTTGGGTTTTGTCCTTCCTTTCTTGTTTATGACCTTCTGCTACAGCAGCATCCTCAGGACCCTTTACTATGCTCGTAGCTTTGAACGGAATAAGGCCATCAAGGTGATTCTCGCTGTGGTCGCTGTCTTCTTGGTCTTCCAGACGCCTTATAACGTGGTCCTGTTTTGGAACACAGTTCTTACAGCACGCGGAGTACCGATGGACTGCAAATACGAAATCAACCTCCTCTATGCCACTGACACGACCCAGAGTTTGGCCTTCCTGAGGTGCTGCCTGAACCCCTTTGTTTATGCCTTTATCGGTACAAAGTTTCGTTATGACCTCCTGAAACTACTGAAAGAGTTTGGCTGCATGAGCCAGGAGAGGTTCTTTAGGTATACCTGTGGGAGGAGGCGGAGCTCAGTGCCCACTGAAACTGAGACCACCACCACATTTTCTCCTTAAAACAGCGTCCGTGTGGAGGAGTCAGCACCTTCAGCCTAGTGTTACACACCTGCTTACAAAGAGCTATGGACAATATCAAAGCATATGTTTTTATATGTAGATAGCTTAACTGGGACTTTTGTGGAGGACTGCACAAATAAGCTGAACTAAATTTGGCTCAATCTTAATTTTATGTCGCTGCTTGAAAAAAAAGAAAGTCTGAATGACACAAATGGATTTCCAGATGTTTTTCTGCTCTCCTTGTTTTTGTATATTTGTTCTAAGGTAGAATATTTCAAGATGTTTGTGATCTTAAAGAAAAATGTCAACAGTATTAAACACCTTACCACACAGTGTTACAAAAAACAGAAAAGTGCATTTTTAGTTAAAAATAGGTTTGATATACACAGAAGTTTGATCTACATAGATTCTTTTTCTTTTTATCACCTGAGTTTATTTCTGTCTGTATCTGTTAAACAACTTTCATGATCATTTTTGCATTTGCTACAATGTATATTATTTCTGTCTGTTTGTGCTTGTTATTCAAAGCAGGGTATATCAAATCAAACTAAAGCCAGCTGTGTACCTTTTATTTGTACTTTTCTCTGCCATTTGTAAATAGCCCAGATTATCAAAACAAGATTAAATATATTAAAACAAGATTTCAGGTGCACTTATTACATCAAAAATAGCAATGGCATATTCAGAGAAATTACAATTAAAAATGTGCACTTTGTCATACTTCATATGCTAGCTGCACAGGATCTGTTGTTCTTTTTTGTCCTGTATATAGTGTTCCAACACTGGAAGCTCACATTAATCATGGTAATCCCTGCGAGCTAAAAGCTCAGGCTTCAGACGTCTCAATCTTGGCACTCACCTGCTCTCCGATATCAGTTTGCAAGGGGCAGCCAATCAGAAAAAAGATGATGTCAAAGCATGATTCAGATAGCGTATGAAGGTCTAGGATAAACACATAATGCATAGAATAAATAAAGATTATTCTGAATTTTGAATCATGTAAAGTTACTCTAGTATCTACAGTTGTAAAATAATAAAAATATTAAGTTGGAGATTAGTTTGACTATTTCTTATGCAGGGCAGATAAAAAGACAAGTCAAAACAAGAAATACTTTATCACAAGAGTTGAGAAATGAATATGTTACATAAGCCAATCAAATTAAAACAAACACACAAAAGTGATGAGATCAATAAATTTAAATATGCCAAAACAAGAAGCTTAAATCCAATCTGACTGAAGGTACTGAGGTGTGAGATGTGCCGTATCTGTCCCTGTAGCACTAGAGCAGCAACTGATTTTGGACTAAAAGTCTAGTAAGTTGTGCAGAAGGTGGCGAGAATCCATTAACTAACCACATCCCTTCGACACAGCCACAATTGCTGCAGCTGCAATGATTTACTGCTTTAATTACAAATACAAAGTATTAAGTGTCACAGTTAGAATGCAAAAATAGATTAAGGGAAGGATTCTTGCCAAATTTGGAAAGGATACAATTCATCACTCGTTTACTCAAAGTTCAGTTGAGGATAGAAAATAAAAACAAAAGAAACAAAAGAAAGACAAAACAGATGAGTCGACAAAGAGTAACACGGGGCTATTCATGTACAGAGGGTTGATTAAAAAGATGCACAGCTGAAAGGAAAGAGAGACAACACTGACATTTAGGACAGCACTCACAACCACAAAGGAAGGAAAAACAAAGTCAAAATAGAGCAAGACAAAACAGAAGACTAACCTTCAAAATAAAACGGGGAAGTAACAAAAAGACCCACACCAGACGTGGTAACAGAGAGAGAGGAGAAGGCACTGACGAGACGAGACAAAGGAGGAACATAGTGGCAATTACTGAGGGAACTAAAACTACTATAACTAATAATAAAAACCAAGACATGAATCAAAACATCACATAACCGAAACTCATCAGCGGAATAACCATGAAGTATAAATTGGAATTAAAGAATCCGTAACGAGACGAAGAAATCGAAATCCACGACACTGAGTGTGATTACAAGGGTTTGTGGTTTACACAGATTTTCATCTGTTAGTGAGGTAGGTGGCTCTAACCCAGGGGTGGGCAACTCCAGGCCTCGAGGGCCGGTGTCCTGCAGGTTTTAGATCTCACCTTGGGTCAACACACCTGAATCACATGATTAGTTCGTTACCAGGCCTCTGGAGAACTTTGTTGAGGAGCTAATTTAACCATTTAAATCAGCTGTGTTGGTTCAAGGACACATCTAAAACCTGGAGTTGCCCACCCCTGGTTTAGTGCGTGACGCCACCAGGGGTGCCACTGGGGATCTGGGGCCCCATGGAAAAAACATATCACTTTGGGCCCCACCACTTTAACAAAGGAAACCACGGCAACATATAACACATTTTTATTTCAGGGAAGATTGATGAGATATATGCAAGTCATATTTTACATTTTCATATTTTTTTTATGATAATTGATAAATTAAATTTTAAATTTTACTTTTTCAGTGATTGGTGGCTTAAACCAAATACATATAAAATATATGTAAGTTTTTTGGGATGGAAGTGAATTTCAATACTCATCTATAAAATTGGGTAAAATAAATTTTTACTGCTTTAACATAAAACTTAAATAATCCTTCGATTATGAATTTTCAAACAAAATATAGTGAACTAAAATACGTCTCTGTCCTGAGAACTGGTGGAACTCAAATAGGTTTTAATTGGTTTCAGCTTCCTGAAAGCTCTCAGCACCTGCAACAGTCATAAGACAGTGTGGAAAATAAACGCAGAGTAACACACACTTCTCCAAAAACGTTCTATTTAAAGAGTGTGTAGAATGCAAATATTATTTCCCAAGAGGCCTCCTGCAGGTGAAAAAACTTCTTGATGTGAAATATCTCACCTGTTTCTTTAGATATCAGGGCCGGTTCAGTGTCAGGGGTATAAGGAGATGGGAGTGGGGCAGCTAAGCCTGAGCCACAGGTTTGATGTGTTTGGCCTGGCAGCAGGTCAGCAGGTAAAGTACAAAGAGTCTGCCTGCGCCGATTATATGTTAGCTAAAAAAAACAAAAACACATGATTTTCTGTTAGAAATGAAATAAGTTCACTAATCCAAGGAAAGTCGAGCAGGTTGGGGAGGAGAGGATGTTGTCTAAGCTAACATCCATCATGGACAACACCTCCCACCCCCTGCATGAGACTGTACGAGCACTGAGCAGCTCGTTGGGGCTTTGGAGACTTGTGGGTGTTTTTGACCGTAACTCCCATCCTGCAACGTCATCCACGCCAAGCTATATGAAGGGGGATGAGTCTTAGTACACCTGGACAGAAGCGGCAGAATGCCAAACAGCCAACTGTCACACATCAGTGAAAGGGGACAAGGTGAGAGACACTGAGCGATCCAGAAACCACACACAGGCGTTAATAATCATTCCTCGGTAGATTTACCTACTGCAAAAACTGAAAGCTCTCTTAGTCATTTGAGCCTTTACAGTGAGTAAAGCTGTGCTTTTAAGACAGTCAAAAGCACCGTGCTGCAAAGGATTTATAACAAGCTATCAAATCCAGAATGATGTGGAGGTAAATATATAAATAATGCTCAACGAGTTTTGGGAACACGAAGATCAAGAAATGAATCAGCATTTTTATAACACTCTTTACAGACAACTTAAAGGCAGATTAACCCATTAATACACAGAGCACGTCCTTTAATAAGGAATGATGATACTGCAGTGGTTAGGTGTAATAAGGGTGGGCAGGAGTCAGAGTGCAGGAACATTTTGGAGCGGCCCAGAAGAAATCACCTCCTTCTGAATGTCAGCAAGACAAAAAAGATGCTGGTTGACTTCTGGATGAAAAACACTGCGACTACGCCCATCAGCATCAGGTCGAAGCAGCGGACACGCTGGAGGAGCAACAGTGACGCTGTGTACAAAAAGGGTATGAGCAGACTCCACTTGTAAGGAAGCTCAGATCCTTTAAGGTGTGCAGCGAGATGTTGGAGATCTTCTACTAGTCTGTGGTAACGATAGTGCCAGAAACACCAGCAGGATCAACAAACTAATCAGTGAGGCTGGAAGCATCACTGGAGACTCCATGGGAGTCAGGCATCACTGAACAAACTGCTCTCCATCACAGTTTTCTATAAAGCTGTATAATAAATCTTCATTCTGTGAGGTGAACACACTCGTCAAGCATCAGATCCCAAAGAGATTTTTGTATTATACCTTCATGCAGCAGTTTTTCTTACAGTTATAGTGCACATATTATTTATTAACGCAATTTTAACTTCTTTCACATAAACAGGTCGATGGATAGATGCACCAAACCAGGAGCCAAGATTTCAGGGCACATCTGTACTCGTTTCTACACCAAATCATCTGTATAGCGTCTGATATGTCATCAGTGCTTCTTCAGATTGTGTTATCACAGAAAAGCACTATAGGCAGCCCATCTGCAGACCACTCATCATATTTGAAATCATTTTTCCAAATGTGTTAGCACTCCACCATCATTAAACTTTCCTCATCTCTTTAAGTGAGCTTTGAGTTTTCATTTAGAAGAAATTATTGGATTTCACGAGCCTTTTTTTTTTTAGCTTGCTAGTTACCAAGTGTGCATGAGCCTAAATTGCCTAAAAAAAATAATATAGTCATTAATATTTTTTTCTGTAGTTGTACAGTGCAAAAATATATTGTACAGTTGTCGCAAAGCACACCAGTTGGGAACCACTGCCTTAAGCACGCACACAGATGTATTATGGTCGTGTAAAAGTGCTGCAGATAGCAAGTTGTAATTGTGCATTGTCAAAAATACTTACATTACTTTTTAACTCCCTCTCACCCCCAACATCTTCTGGATTAGCTTTTCTTTCTTGTGTCTGCTTCTGCACCCTTGAACTTTACACGTCTGCACCGCATGATCTCACACACACACACACACACACACACACACACACACACACACACACACACACACACACACACACACACACACACACACACACACACAGCTTCAGCACATCCTCTACAGCCTCACGGCGCATATAATTTAATGTGCACACATACAATCAGACAACACCAAGCACCACTCGGGTCTATGTATCGCGCTCTTATGGAACCACACCTTCTTGCATATGATGGATGTGTGATTTTTCTCCTTCGTTTAAGCGTCACACACAGCGTGCAACATCAGCTACACACACACACAACCATGGGTACACTAAAGTGTGCTAGGTTAAAAGGTTAAAGATATTTAAGACCTGTCACAGCTATAGATAAGCAAGTTTCCTAATGTGTTCTCAGCCTGCTATAACTCTAAGCAAAGAGGAGTGGCAATTTTAATTCATAAAAGTGTTCAAGTTATAGATCCAGGGGATAGATTTCTAATAATTAAATGATTTATATGTAACAAAACGTTATGTATTGTCAGCTCAAATGTTGATGACCCCTCATTCTTCCACGTTTTTTTTTTTGTGGTGCACTCTCTGAACACCCTGCTCAGGTTGCTCACTTGTTCTTGGGGGCGACCTCAGCCGTGAACTAAATGAAGAAATGGACATGCTCAATACAGGAGGAACTCAGTGCAACTGACAGTCCACAAATGTAATTAATCAGTACATGAGCGATTACGGACTTGGCAACGCATGGCGTTCCCTTCAGGCCAACCGTAGGGACTTTCTTCTCACGTCCATCACTTCTACTCTTGTCTGGATTATTTCCTAGTTAGCAGCTCACTGCTGAGTGACATTTGAGACACTTAGATGTAGGGGGTGTCCAAATTCATAGGGTGCATCCTCCTGAGGACCTGGCCTTCACGGTCTACGTGGGCCGGGTAGGCCGGAAGTGTGAGGCTGTGAAATTGCATGGTCTAGCCTTAAGATTTGTGTGACCAGCTTTATATCATATAACCCCCTATTGCGGGGCGTGGTCTGCGGTGCCGCTGCAGGGGAGGCGGACGCAACTAAACAGCATCCGCAATCATGCCTTGCCAGGATAAAACACTGAACTGGGTCCTGAGTTGATGTTGTTGTTGTGGTGTATGTGGTGGGCTGCAGCCCAGCGTGTGAACAGCAACCAGAAGAATAAAATGTGTGAAATCCTCAAAAGCATGAACGTGTGGTCATCGGGTCTGTCGTGGTTTTGCTACACTCGCTTAAAAATGTGTTACAGTAGATCGAGAACTCAAGAAAACCATGAATCAACATATGAAGATGCTGCTGACGTGAAGCAGAGCAAAGCTACAGAGGTTTTATTAGAGACTGAGCTAAGCATTTTCCAATTTTTCATAAATGGTAAAAGCTGAAATTTCTTCAGTATTGAACAGCCGAAATTTGCCTTTCTTGTCAGAGATTCCCCCCTAAAAAACAGCGGCCGTACACAACGGTAGACTGGTGGGTAATAAGCCAGTGAAAAATGCAGAAAACAGAGATTTTTTGATGGGAAACTGGTCTTGAAGTACACTGAGAGACAGCACTGTGCAGGAAGTGGGATTTTATTGTGGTGGAAGCTAAACGGCAAAAGTAAGAGAAAAGTCATGACGATGTTTTTCAAATGTGAAGTGTAGGTTCATCTTCTTTTCCTGCTGGTTCAGTGAGTTTTGGTCGGAGTGATGAAACGTGCAGTTTAAGAATCTGTGAGATGTGAACAGCGCTTTGTGTTTCTGTTTGCAGAATCTATTTACCTGCCCTTTAATTGCTCGGTGGTTGTTAAAATAGTTTTGTGAGTTATAAGCTGAGATTCTGGCGTTTCTGGCAAAATACATTTATATTTAAACATCTTTCAGAATTTAATTAATTGATATCGGACTATTCAAATTAAAATCTATTTAAAATCGGGAAATCTATTTTTTTAAACCCACAGGATCTAACAGAGGTGGAGGATGGACTCAACCTGGGTGTCTATTGCCTTATGTAGTCTGGGAGTTGACTGAATGTCTGGCAGGTGTAGTTTTCCCTCTGTGGTTGGGTCAGGTGGGCTTTCCTTGGCTTGGCCCCAAGATGGTGCTGCAGCCATGTACCCTGGGCTAGAAGGGCCTGGGGCCCCCTGCCCTTGGTGGATTTTAGGGAACAGGAGTGCCTATTAGGGTCAGTGGGGGGGCTGGCTCCAGGAATCAGGACACTTTGCCCTCTGGGCCTTTCCTCCCCATCCCTAATTGCTTCCCGCTCCATCACACCACCAAACATGCAGGGCCTTGGACACTCTCATTACCTACATTGTCATAACACATACACCTCTTCTGGGTGGGCACACTGAATGGCGTCTAGACAGGGGGTCTGTTCGTTCAGCCTCACCCCACCTGACCCCACTTCTCAATTTTAAATCGCATGTAGACATTGAGGGTTCTGTGGAGGGGTCGTGCTGACACCAGCTGCTATCTGGCAGAGGGTTGTCTGTGCCATGCCCCCCTTTTTAAATGCACTTTAGAACACCATGCATGGACACCACGTATGAACAGGCAGAGTGAAGCATGGGCTCTTTTTACAACCCTGTTCCTTGTTTGCCATCTGGGGCTGGAGGTTGAGAGGACGAACTGGTCGTCCGTTTAGGGTCTGTGATGGTGGACTCCTCTGCTGCTGCGGGGACTGAGCCGGTCGGCCTCCACCCCAGAGTGAAGCGGACCATCTCCTGGGTCTGGGGCCTAAATATAGAGTGTATATGGGGAGTGTGAGTGTGTTTACAGTGTCCATTTCTGTGTGTCTCCTTGTTTTGTGTGCGTGTGTGTTTATTCTCAGGTTTGCAAAGTTGAAACAGACTGATTCAGTCTTAGAGCAGCTGTGTCTGTGTTTTATTTCCATCTTGATGCACCTGATTGTCAGAGGTGTCAGACTTGGTGGTCCCAGCTTTTAAAGTAACCATTTCAAAGTAAGGTGATGAAGTTGATTGTATGGTTGTAATGATTTTGGTTGCGCAGCTTCTCCGACCACAGATAGATATAGACGTCTTTTGTTTATGAACTCTTTATAGCTCCCTTTCTTTCAACCAATCAGCATTTTTCACCGACACACTGCACACTGTTGTACACACTGTTGGTGATGTACAGTGGCAGAAATAATTAGTTGAACATCTGCTAAATGAGTAAATTTGCTCACAAAGAAATGGACCATCTCTAATTCTTTTATGTCGCTTTCATTTTAATAGAGAGACATAGAATATTGTCCAAAAATTCAGGAAACACAGTACATACAAGTTATAACTTGATTTGCATGTCGTTGAGTGAAGTAAGTATTTGATCCACCCCAAACAAAACCTGAAATCCTTGCTGTCAAACACAGTGGCAGCAACGGTGAGAGATTTTGGCCCACTCCTCCTTAAAGACATTCTCTAAATCTTTTAGGTTTCTTCACTGTCTGCATGATTTGAGTTTCTGCCCCCAGCACTTTCTCCCAAGGCTTCTCTGTGTCATTTAGATGTTCACAGACAAACTTAAGACAGGTCTGTACCTGCGCCTTCTTGAGCAGGGGAATTCAAGATTTTGGTGTTGTCTGGCGTGTTATCAGCGCTGTTCTGGGAAACTATCTTCCCACCTGCCTTCAGATGATTAATAAATTTAGTTTGGGGCTGATCCACCACCTTCCTCAGAATCATCGTCACACAAAGAGGCGAGATATTGCGTGGGGCTCCAGACGGAGGGTGACTGACGGTAAATGATAAATTGACTGTTCTTATGCAGCACTTTTCTGCTCTACTTGAGCACTCTTTTCTACACATAAGTGCTTTCTATCCATCTACACATTCAGACTCCAATCAGTGCATCAGAGGAACATGGGGTTCAGTATCTTGTCCAAAGACTGAAGCAACGGATCTCCACCTGCTGAGCTACAGCCACCCCACGAGTGGGTGAGGAGGGTCAATTTACATTTCATCCATTTCTAAATAATCACGCACTGCTGTCACCTTCTCTTGACAGCTCTTTGGTTTTGCCCATGGTGGCAGAAAGGTTGAAATGGAGTTGAGATCAGGAGTATCTGTAATTGATTGATGGATTGATTGATTTCTGTGAGCCACATAAACACATCTGTAGAACCCACACTTCTGGCTGGGTTTTAGGGTATCAAATACTTGTTTCTCTGAATGAAAGTTATTTCTCTATACTTCTATATCTATCTGTATATGTTATCAGCCAGCAGGCCACACAGCCATGCTCTACCTCAGGTCTTTTTCCTCTGTCAGTCAGCATGTTATCCTCAGTAGCCTTTTTTCCTTTATTGCTTTTATTGACAGCTTTTTGTCTACATCAGGTGCAGGAACAGCCTGCAGAGCAAGAGAAACCACACTTCTTACTCCTCTCAAAGGGAACAAGGTGGGATTTTACATCTTTTAGAAGCTTCTCAAACGTGATCCTGAGCAGAGATCTCATTCCAACTGATTTATTTATTCAATATCACTGGTTTATTTCCCAATTCTCTCACCCCCCAAAGAGATTGGGCACTAAGAGAAATCAGTCTGTAATCCTACAAAAAAAAAAAATCTGTGCAAAGAAAATGTTTTGTTCTTCTGCTTCTTTTATCTGGAAATGTGCAACCTAATCCCGGTCCAGATTGCAAATGCTTAAGTACTCCTTGTGATTTCAAAACTCGAACAGGTCTTGGTATCACTCATTTAAATGTCAGAAGTCTTCTTCCCAAAATTGATTTTGTGAAAATTTGGATGAAAGAGTTAGATACTGATATTCTTATATCATCAGAAACCTGGCTTACTAAATCAATTCAGTTCTTTCCCAACATCAGTCAGGATTCAGAAAACAACACAGCACAATAACTGCTGCTGTTTAAGTGGTTAATGACATCGCTGATTTAATGGACTGCAAAAAATCCTGTGCTGCTCTTTTTCTTGACTTGTTAAAGGCTTTTGATACAGTTGACCGTGCTATTTTATTACATAGACTAAACAATATTGGTCTATCTGTAAATGCTGTAAGTTGGTTTTCAAATTACTTGTCACCAAGAAAACAGTGTGTCCGGGTCTTCTTCCTCTTTTCTCCCAGTATCCAAAGGAGTTCCGCAGGGCTCCATATTAGGGCCATTGCTATTTTCTCTTTACATAAACAACCTTTGTGATAATTTCTCAAATGCAGCATTCCATCTTTATGCAGATTAAATACAATTATTTATTGTTCATCCCCTTCAGTAGCACAAATCCTGCAATTTCTGCAGTCTGCCTTTGATGTCGTTCAGTCCCATTTAACTCAACTTAAGTTGGTGTTAAATCCAGAGAAATCCAAGTTCATGTTATTCTCAAATGGCAAAGAGTTGTTAGCTACGTCTCCTAAGATTAAAACAATTCAAGGAACTGAAATTGAAATGGTCACATCTTACAAGTATCTAGGGATCATTATAGATCAGAATTTGTCATTAAACTAAGTTTCTTTTTTAGAAATCAATCCTGTTTCTCCCTCCAAGTGAGAAAACACTTGATTCATGCAACTTTTTTACCTTTATTGGATTATGGTGACCTGCTTTTTATGAATGCACCTGCCCACTACCTAAAGACGTTGGATACTGTGTACCATTGTGCTTTACGTCTTATTACCGGCTATGGAAATCGTGTACATCATTGTTCTTTGTATGCTGCTGCTAAATGTCCATCTTTGCATATTCGTAGACTCTCCCATTGGTTGATCTTTATCTATAAACCTCTCCTTGGGCTGGTTCATCTTATTTATGTGTTTATATGTGTAAAAACCACAACCAATGCAGCCGTCGTTCTCACAATATCCTACAATTGATTGTCCCAGAAATCAGAACAGAATTGGGGAAAAAGGCTTTTACATACGCTGCCCCTGCTTCCTGGAATAATCTGCAGAAGGAACTGAAATGATCAGAATTGGGAGAGTTTAAGTCTGTCTTAAAGGAACGAGAGAACAACTCTTTTACTGAGTGTGATTGTTTTTAATGTACTCTTAATTTGATCTGTTATTGTATATTTTTCACATGTTGGTATGGGATATTGTATTTGTTTTAAATGTTATGTACTTATGTGGTACGTGTATTGTGACTTTTGTTACCATGATGCCAGGTCTCTCTTGGAAATGAGATTTTTAATCTCAATGAGATTTTTTACCTGGATAAATAAAGGACTAATAAAAAATATATATTTTGTTTTTACACAGGAGAGACCGCAACATGTTCACAGCTTTAATTCTACAAACAGAGGTTTAAACACAGGGATATCTCAAGGTTTGTTTTAGTAAAGAAAGAATAAAAGGAACTATGATTGAGCAACATCCAAAGAACACACAAAGAACGGCTTTGTAGTGAACTGAAACTGTGTTAAAAACAATAAAACATGTCCACTCATTGTGCTTCTCTTGATATTTCATGCCCCCCTCACCACCACCACACACACACACACACTTATTTGCCTTCAGTGAACTCTGCTCTTGTTTCTAAGGCAACTTTTCATCCAGTCAACATTTGACCTACACCCAGAGCGTCTTTGTTCAGGTTTATGAGATTAGCAAACCATTGCATTCTGTTTTCATTTACACACTAATTTTTATCTTTATCAGTGTGTACTCACAGATAAAGGGGTGTGTTTAATGCAACACACATTCTGACTGTATTCATTTAATAGTTAAAGCAGTCTTGGGTAATAGTGGAGCAATATATTATTAACTATACACCAGCTGTTATAGGGGAAGAGCAGGGCACACCTGGGACAGGTCACCAGTCTGTTGCAGGGCTACATCAAGCCCTCACATTTTGAAATGTCCATAACGTCCTTTGATCTGAACAATTTGTTAAGCTCTATATTAATGCTGGCATCTCCTCACCAAGAGTAACTCTGCATTTTATTGACAAAATTACAAAATTACAAAAAAAAAAAAAAAAAAAGACTCACTGAGTTTAATAGGGTGTCTGTTTCAAAGAAACACGAGTGAAAAAAAAAATCCATCCATAAAAATTAGTGCTGGTATGACATCATCACCTGGAGCGGCAGGGAGTCGTGATCCTTGCTGCTGATAGGCTCACTGGGAAGAGGGTTGGGATTTGATTAATAAAAGCATCCAACACTTTGAGTGCAACACACTGCAGAGTCAGACGGTAAGCAGCATCACGGCAAGGATACTGATCAGAAGATAGCAAGGTAAGAGGACTTTTTTTGTTACTTGTAACAATAAACAGGATATCATCTGCAGCAAAGGTTTGCAACTAACAGCAGCAGGTCCTCATTTTAAGTTCCTTCCTGTTAATTACGAATGCAGACTTAAGTGTTTATTATAGCGCGACATGGCAGGGACACTAAAAGTTACATGAAACCAAATAATCGCAATATTATGCTCTTATTTTCTGAGATTTAAAAAAACGTATCCAGCTGCTATATGAGCTGTAGTGTATTTCATGCACTGTTTCACAGACTAAGTTGGACCTTTGTGATGCTCAGTGTGTGTTCTTCATGAGCTGAAAATGTTGTTAATAATATGAATTTCCCTTGAAAAGAAATGGAAATTCTTTCCACAATGCACATCTCACTCCTTACAAGCTTTTCCTGTTTTAGGAAAACATTAGAGTTGCCATGGTAACAGCCACTCACCTGAGTGACTCACTGAGCACCACACCTTGTCTAAAGTTTAAAAGAGGGAGACAGATGAGCCAATCCTCCCACATATTAGTCAGTGCGCCCCAGGGTGGCTGTGGCTACAATGTAGCTTGTCATCACCAGTGTGTGAATGGGTGGATGACTGGATGTGTAAAGCGCTTTGGGGTCCTTAGGGACTAATACAAATACAGGCCATTTACCATATTACGCAGCCCTGCGTGAGCAGCTATTCATGCTGATGTCAGCAGTGAAACATGGCATTTACTCAGCTCGAGTCATTATTCACCACGTGCTGTTATAATAACGATTGAGAAACATGTTGCACGGCGCGGTCTGTAAGAAGTACTGACTCATACTGGGTGCTGCACTCTAGGACGCACACTGTTTATTTTTTACAGCAACAACAACTTTTTCAGATTAGCCGTCACTGTAGTCCACGCTGATGTGGACAACCCGCCACAGCTGCCCAACAAATGCTCAGGTTTAGCTTTCTGCAGAGTTCCTGAAGCTGAAAGCAACTTAGGCTTCGAAGTCATTTTAAAGGAATTTAGGACCACAGCTGAAGATAAAGCAGTCACTCCAGGTTATTTAATTTTTCTGGTTCACTGGACCTCTAGCTCTCTGAAAGCCCAACAGTTTCTGAGCATTTTTGCCCTTATTGTAGGTTTATCCTCCTAAAGTGCTGCACCTCTATGGAAATCAAAGTGTCATTACTGGAAACACAGAGAAGTGTGGCATATAGCAGGCTCTTTATTGTTTTTTTCTTAACTTCTGCTAGGCTGGGAGGTCATTTGGCTAGACCCCAAATGACAAAACCATAAAACAAAACATCCCCAACAAACTGTACTAATGTATGCAGGCTAACTTGTTGGTTCTGGATAACATGTAGAAATTTACGAGTCCACCTTGAGTTGAATCCAGAATCAGCTTGAATTCGTGCCAAGTTTACATCACTTTCTGCACAACATGAACTATGCCTGGAACCAGTTTCAGCCATGCCTTGGTTAAATCCATGTTGCTGGTTTTGCACTTCTCCAAGTCATTCCTAGAAATCTCAAAATATGACTACTGTTGGCTCCATTTTCATTTTCCACTCGTCCAATTCGGGGTCCAAGAGTGCCCGAAGCTCATCTCAGCTGACGTGCGATCAATTATTTCTCAAAGGCTACACAAAAAACTTGTTTTTAGAATACTGAATTCAATACTTTAAGACTTTAGGGTCCACGAGAACCCAGGTCTTTGTTTCATAAATGCCACCGGTATCAATAGCAGGATGGAAACCGTACTCCTCCCTCTGTTCTCAAACTGAGCAGTGTCTGTTGTGTCTGTTCCCACCTATTCTGCCTTTAGCCTTCAAAAGCTTCTGAGTCTGCACCAACACTCCCTTTTCAAAGGCCTTTTCAACTCCAGATGTCCTTATACACATTCACAGGGTCCTTTTTCTCCACCGTTTCCAGTCTTTCTGTATTGCTAATGTCAGCATAGGGCAACAAGTTGCACAGCTTTTGGAATCTTCTGTTAAAAATGCAATTGCTACTTTGCTACTTTCTCCAAAAGCAACACTGAAAAATTCAGGATGGGTACCCATGTGTGGTGCACAGTATCGGGGGGGAAAAAGACCTTTTGATGCGTCTGTTATACAAAAACAACAATGGCAAGGCTTTCATTTCATTCATGACAGAATAACCGATCTCTCTCCATTGTCTCTCTCTGGCCTTTGGCAGGCACGCACAGAAGACTCTGAGCTCCCCTAACATGATGCCTACAGTTAAAGGCTTGGCACACACGATACCCAGTCATGTTCTCAGAGTGGGCCAAACTATTTGCTTGGAACCGTCACAAGAGACAGTCACCCACCATGATGATCCTGATCTCGACATTTCTCTGGAAAATCTCAACCAGTTAATCTTGGAACTGGATCCCACATTTGAACCCATCGAATGCAGCAAAAGTCCCACATGTCTCAGCCCCCCTGCAGGTACAGTAAGACTGTAAACACTTCTCTTGCTCTACCCAATTCAACCTCACATCACTTTATTGCAGATGCATCAAACTCAAACGAGAGACAGTCAAAACTTGCTTGCTGTGTGGGAAACTGAACTTGAAAAATTGTGTGGTTAACGGGTACCATATAGCAACTTTATTGCTCTGAAATCAGTTACGTATAAAAGCCTAAAATTGCCAAGTGCAGTTTCACAGAAAATCTACATCTAATTGACCTCAAAGCCACTTCTCCGGTTTTTTCAAGCGATATAATATTCATTTTGAAACCATGCACCAGCAGAAATATAGCAGCACCCTGCGAAGGGTGGAGCTTACTGAGGTCACAAACACTAACCTGACTAGATTAAAACGCCATATTTGATTCAGGCCTTCACGATTCTGACAGTTATATATATATATGGCAGAATATAAGGACCAGTATCCTAGGTCCTCCTTAAGTTGACAGGGAAGAGATAAAAATGGCCTGTATTTATAAAGCGCTTTACTAGTCCCTAAGGACCCCAAAGCGCTTTACATATCCAGTCATCCACCCATTCACACACTGGTGATGGAGCTACATTGTAGCCACAGCCACCCTGGGGCGCACTGACAGAGGCGAGGCTGCCGGACACTGGCGCCACCGGGCCCTCTGACCACCACCAGTAGGCAGCGGGTGAAGTGTCTTGCCCAAGGACACAACGACCGAGACTGTCCAAGCCGGGGCTCGAACCGGCAACCTTCCGATTACAAGGCAAACTCCCAACTCTTGAGCCACGATCGCCCCAGGGTTTAAAGAGGGTTTAAAGCTATTTCATTAGTCCAAACAGTAATAAGACAATTTCAAAGACACTTCAAACTCAGACACTTCATGCAGAGTGGTCATAAGCAAGATTAAATATTGCTTTGGTTGCATGTCTCTTAAAATCAGTTCAGCAACTTTTTCAAAGCTATTTTCTCTGCTGCTGTGGATTCAAGCGTGTAAAAACATTGCTTGTTGGTAAAGAAGTCATCAGTTTCTCATCTCTCTTAAAATTACTCCCCTTGACCCTGTTGGAACCTGGTTACAGGCAGTGTGCTGGGAAAACCTGTCATCATGTTTCACCCATTATGTTATCACACTTTCAGCAATAAACCAAAGCAACTTAATGTTGCCTACACATTTGGTACCTACATGTTAAATCTGCTTTCTGATCATTTACCTAAATATACTATTGTAGAAAAGTTAAATTTACTTACAATTTAGAGTGATATGTGGACCAGATATAACATGTACAAAGGGCCTGTTTAGCCCTTTGTTATGCTTCAGTCTAACTCTTGAAAGCTCCCAGCTTTCAGAGGTGTGACACAGAGCACAGTAAAACCATAGCCACCCTTGTAAACAAATAGTACAGATAGCCTTGGGCTCTGGAAATTTACCCACCCTTTCTGAGATAGTTTTAATATTTTTAATCATGTTGTAATTGCACCACTTTGTCTGTCCTGGGATTATTGCCCAGACTTGTACCACACCCTGCATGTGTTACAGCTACAGACTGAAAAGGCTCAGCGAGCAGTCACGCACCGGGGTGGAACAACGGTGCCTCATTCAGTCCTGCTTTCATCAGAAAGTGTGCGCAAGAGTCAAAGCATACATACATATGTGTAAAAATAAATGGGTTTCCTGTTTCTGATCTTTTCTTCAGAGAAGTTTGGTCGTGTGTTTATGAAACTGTCACGTGTTCTGAAAAGGTGAATAAGTTTAAAGGAAATCAAGCAGCAGTGTGGAGAAATATCTCCATATTCAGGCAGATTTCGCTCTTTCTGCATGAACATTAGTCATAATTATGCAACTCTGGTTGCAGAAGCCGCTCGTCTGGCATATACAGACACCACATGCTATGGCATTTTCTTAAGGGCGTAAATTGTGCCGATCACCACCTTGATCCTGACGAATCAAGAAGTGGCTGAGGCTCCTCTAGGCGATCTAATGTTCTAGCAACAGTACAAATGTGCAACTCAAAGAACACTCTGTGCAAGCAGGTACCTGCATGACAAAAATACCTGGCAACGGTGTCCTTACATACACACCAAGCCAGTTCTGCTGATATAAACCAAACCAACACTGTTTTTTCCTCACCAGAATAAACTCCCTCCCTCCCAATACTAACATCTCACCCTTCCACCCACAGATGCCTCTTGCTCAGATGAAGATTTCTCTGAAGTTGTGCTCATTCCTAGAGGCTGTTCAACCATTTCATCACCCACAGTGGTCCCCTCGGTGTCCCCAAGTATACCCATCCCCACACACAACGGCCTCAGATGCAGTCCCCAAGGGACGCTGGTTTTCTCCAGCTCCCCAACGTCCTCTCTGCCCCCGCTGCCATTTGGCAGCGCACCCAGGCGAAACCCCTCACCGAAGAATGACTTTTGCCAAGGATCACTGCGGCTGTCACACTCCAACAGAAACAGCACCGCCTCATTGCTCTCCACCTCGACCTGCTCGGACACCAGCTACATCCTTGGCAGGTAAAACTCAGTAAGACATCCCATCATGATACAAATGTCTTCCATTCTGTCCACTTCTCTGGTCTTGAAAACTGATCCACTTTAAACATGGTGAGTATTTTGAGGCGACACGAGCAGAGAAGGCCTGATCGACTTGGATGAGCAGTGCTCACATTGTGACTAAAAGCTGTTCCATTCTGTGTGTAGGCGAGGGTCACACACACACAAACACACACACACACACAGATATTATTGCTTTCCCAAGCGTCTTACTCCAAACTTTAACCATCACAGGTAAGAGCCAAACTCCAACTCCCAAACTTCAAGCAGGCCTGAACGAGTTTTAACACAGTTTCACAGCATTATGCTCAATCCTTTCACAAGTGTTAGGGTTCATTTCTAAACACAAAGTCGAGATTCTCCTTATTTAAAGAAAGGGAAGGGGGGGGGGGGGGGGGACATGCAGAAACTAACTGTACTTCCCAGTGAAATACACTAGTTTCACATTTTTACTGAATTTACTATGAAATCAGGACAATTTATGTCCATGTACTCCAAATTTCTGACATGAAACAATTTCTGACATGCATCTCTCCCCTGATCTAAAACAGGTCTTACAACTTATTGTGACTCATCTTTATTTATTTTTGGTTATTTCTGTCTTTTGATTTCCTGTGAGAAATGATTTCAATCACCCACTTGAGTTCTTATCACGAAACCTGCAACCCGCAGTCTACATTTTGAACAAGCACAATCACATAGTCCTCAAGTTTATCCTTACCGCTGTGCGCTTTTATAATCAATGAGTGTTTAATGTGTACTTCACGAGTGTCTGTTTGTCATGTATTTATAGAGCAACTCAAAACTGTAGCTAGAAAAAAATAAGTCAGGTTGCACTAGGCCTAAAATACTGCACAACCTTATGTTCAATTTGTTCTATACCCGCAGCACCAGTTTACATCGCAACAGTCGTCTAAAGGTGCATTATAATTAGAGGTAAAGACTCCACGACAGTCTTCCATGAGGAAGAACTTAGTGACACTTTTAATAGGAAGACCTAGAAAAGACTTTTCATGGTTTTTCTTGGCTCAGTCTCCTGCTTTTATTTAGCAGGGCACTATACACAAGCACAGTCTGCATATATCTAAGGCAAAAGACATTTAACACACAATTCTTTGCTTTTATTTTAGCTTTTACCATTTGATAACCAGTTACCCACTGTAATTTCTTTTGTTCTGAAATAGTTTGAAATATTAAGAAAATAACTTAATCTATCAACAGAAAAGAAGAAAACTGACTTGCATTTCCAAAAACATGTATTGTGTTAAAGAGCTGTTGACTGCATTTGAACTAAGCGGCGCTGTACTTTGGTTTAAAACCACTTTGTGCCTTAATGTAGTGCCGTAAAACCTACTCGGATCGACTGGTTTTCCATTATAATTTAGTACCTCCAAATGCGCGTGATCTTTGTCATGCCAACGTGTCCAAGCGTCCCACAACTTAATTAATACGCAGCACGAACGCTACAACAAAGGTGGACAAGAATAAACCTGCTGCTCGGTCTGTGGATTTTTGTCAGACTTGGGGATCACTGAGTTGTTTTTTGTTGCCATTTCCCAGTTGTCGGGTTTCAAAAATGCCAGTTTTGATTTCCGTGAACAAAACACTCTCATGACTCGTAGAGTGATGCTACTGACCAGCCAATTGGTGGCATGCAGTCGATGACGTCACATTTTAGTACCTGCTCGGATTGCTTGGAACCCCGGCCAAGCAGGTACTAAAAAAGTACCTGGTAACAGGTGAAAACTGTGCCTAGTCAAGCCCAGTAGGTAATAATGGAAAAGAGGCTTAAGTGACTAGAACCTCAATTTAACCATGCTAATCATTAAGAAGACCTTTTCATTCACAAAGTAAGGTAAGCCTCTTGAAGAGGTTTGCTTCTGCACAGGATAATTACAAAAACACTTTTAAATTCAAAAAACAAAAAACATGTTTTTTATTAAAGTCTTTGTTCCTTTAATTATAGTTATCCTTCTACAGGGAATTAAAATTTTAAAAAAATGTCTCACTGCAAAAGAACCTTGTGTTTCCAACGTTATTTTTCCTCCTTTTTCTTTCCTCATAGTAACCTCTCCTTAACCGGTGAAGATGCTGATTTTCCAGAGTCCATGCTACCCGGCTCCTTTAGTGACGATTCCAGAATGAAGCCATGTAATAACAGGCAAAGCCTGGAGAAGCCCTTGATGACAAAGCGAGGACATTTACAGGAAGCGAACAGCAGAAGAGCACAGAACGGCCCAGTCTCAGGGTCACTGACCGATATTCCCGTACTGTTAGTTAACGGTGCACCTCAACAGGACCTGCACAGCCCTGAACCACAGATCGAGTTACTCCAGAGGAACCCTGTGTCAAAACCAACATATTCCAGTTCTCAAGCCCGTTTTAACGGCAGCCAGCCATCGATGAAATTTGTCATGGATACGTCAAAGTTTTGGTTCCGTCCACACATCAGCAGAGCAGAAGGTGAGACCCAAGCAAGCATCACACGAAGACCTTACAGTAAAAGCACTAAATTCACAGTGGATTTGTTTGAGGAGGTCTCAAAAGTAACAATTTCATTTCACAGTCCTGCTTAAAGTACAAAATGTTGATGCAATTCAGCATGAAAGCATTCACCACAAAGTTAAACACATTCAGTGCTTTTCCATCAATGGGAATCTTCTCGAAAGCTTTGTTCAAACTCTGAAACTGTGCCATCAAGCTAAAGTGATCCATAAGTGTTTTTCTTGAGTAATAAAACACACGTTGTTGCATTTTTCTGAGCATTTTTGATGTCTTATTTATTCTAGCTGAAGCTCTGGTAAAAGACAAGGAAGCAGGAACCTTTGTGGTGAGAGACAGCACCTCCTACAGAGGCAGTTTTGGTTTGGCCATGAAGGTAGATCAAACGCCCACCAGCTTTACTGCTGCTGCCTATCCAGGTAAGCTCACTAGTAAGAGCAGTGGCCTGACCTCAGTTTCAAAAGCAGAAATCAGTCAGATCCAGGAAACAGAAGATCTTAAAGCCACAAAAAACACAACTGCACACACAAAGCATGAATACAGTGTAGCGTATTGCTGTTGTTGTTACTCATATATAACACAGACGGTGTATAAAGATCTCTAATTTTACATAAATGCTCTGGTCTATACCAGAGCCCTGCAGCGCATGCCTTACCCAACTCTGCTGACGACATCAAGCGATCTGTGGCGTGCTAGCACGCAGTGCTGTCATTTTTTCCTACCACAGTATACCTTGTATAAACACAAGAGAAAACCAGCTGTTTACGGCACTGTAAGCAGTCGGTGAGGGGAAAAAAGGACCTCACTCACGAAACAATTTTGAGGCTTGCCTCGTTTGTAGAGTTGTACGTTTTCATCCCTTTCAGGAATGCGGGATATGTGAGCGTTGCTCAAGCTCTGAGACCACTTCACTGACAGGCTCCATCCATCGAATTAATCCCTACATCCCGGGCAATCTAGCAACATGTTTTTCCTATTTAGCATGGTTTTCTTTAGCAGAACATTATATAATAATGCCTCTTTTATTTAAACCAGCCACAAAAATGTAAGGCTATAAAATGGAACTAAAAGCACTAATTAACTCAGTGAGACCAAACAGTTTGCCTTAGCTAAGCTAAAGTTATAAATCCTTCACATACAGACATGTAAAGGCTGTCTGTTCTGCTCGCTTACAGCACCAATCTATCCTTAACTCTGGTCTCAGTGCAGTCCCTCAGTTTACCCTTTGTCATAAATGAATCATTTTAGCTCCTCTCCCTTTAAATGAACTTTCACCTGATTGGTTGCTCCGTACAAACAGAAGGTTCAAACAGCAGGTTCAAACAGCAGGTGGATGAATATCTGCTCTCAATGTGAGCTTTCCGCTCCCAGAGATTACCGAACAAAACTTCTGCTAGTTTAAGATGAGCATCCAACACTGTAATAGTATATTTGTCATTCTTTTCTGTTATAATTTCCATGCACATGACTGACAGCATCATGTGCATGCTGATAATCACCTAGCCTCCCAAAAAAGTGAGGAACAAAAGAAGAGAGTGCATGCCCTGAAACCTCGCAGCACTGCTCGTGAGAACGGCCAATAAATTAGGCTGTAAAGCTCTGCGACTCTATTTTACCGACAGACCGGCACTAGTCAGTCCTTAGGGGGAAAAACATAGGACAGGACGACAACATCAGATCGTTGATGGCCTCATTTATGTGTTTATGGTGGCCTTGTAAGTCAGAATGAATTTTAAATTAAAGTAAATTAACTCCCTGATCACAGCAAATGACAGGAGACAACTACCTGAAAAACTCTACATTTATTAAATCTAATTTATCTGGGCTGTATGGAGGCAAAACGCACTGAATGAATGGCAGCACTTTACTTATTACAGCAGCAACATAATGTTTTTTGAAAGCTTTATGTACCCTGCGTCTCTCACATTCAGAAATCACTGCCATCCAGCGCCATTAGTAACTAATGCCTCTCTTCCATCATTGTGGTCTCAGTGCTGTGCAGAGGCAGCTCTGCTTCAGCGCCTTTTAAGAACAAGCTCACATTTCGAAAGGTTTGGGAATCCTGTGCAGCAGCGCTACTGAAGCCGGGTGAAAGAATTCGTAGGTTACATTTGCCAATCGCTGATGAACATCTTGCGGTGCCCTGCCACACAGCCACTGACGTCAACACGAGCAATTATGTGGTTCTGTGTCTTCTTTTTTGAAGAAACTGGTGGGAAAGGGTTATTCCAGTGCTTCTTTATCACATTGCCTTCATATATTGTTCATTCTCTGACATTTGTCCTTTTGTCAAAACAGGGGAAAGCAGCTCTGATCTTATCAGACACTTCCTCATTGAATCATCTGCCAAAGGCGTGCGCATTAAAGGCTCTTCTCAGGAACCCTACTTTGGTGAGTCGAGTTATCAGTTTCATACCCACCGAGAATTCACTCGTCTGTTTAAAAAGCGAGTGCTGCTCTGACTCAGAGATCTCTCGCCTCCTGGGATGTGGGTGGGCATGAGTGCCATGGATCTTACCCTTGAGCATTAGTACAAAGGGTGTGTATTCTCACACCCAAAGAACCTTTCTTATCAGTAGTGTGGGTCACTGGTTTGTAATCAGACACCCATGGCCATGTACTGATATGTCTGTCGCCACAGATATGTAACGTTACAGTAACGTTGTCACTGAAATATGGAAAAACAGTCATCATAGCAGCAGAAGGATTTATACTGTAGTGAGTCTCTGTGTCATAACAAAACTCTGTAGGTTGTCTTCAGACCTGGCAAAGTGTTGAGGATAAAGTTCAAATTTGATTGTTCTTGAAATAGCCAATCAGAAAGTTGCTTATCTGTACTCAGCTGGAGCTGTGATTTGCTTTGTGTCTTTGCAGGTAGTCTCTCTGCCCTGGTGTACCAGCACACCATTTCTGCGTACGCCTTACCCTGCAGATTATGCCTCTACTGCCACGGTAACTGAGCCTTTGTTATTACTGCACACACACACCAGGAGTAGGCAACTCCAGGCCTTGAGGGCCGGTGTCCTGCAGGTTTTAGATGTATCCTTGTTCCAACACAGCTGATTCAAATGACCTCCTCAACATGTCTTGACGTTCTCCAGAGGCCTGGTAACGAACTAATCATTTGATTTAGGTGTGTTGACCCAGGGTGAGATCTAAAACCTGCAGGAGACCAGCACTTAACTTTTTTAGTGCTGAGACTTAATAAAGAATAAATAATAAAAGTAATCTTCATGTTTGAAAACTATCAGATTGCCTTAAACCTGCATCCTTTCCAAAGTTTGCAAACAATATTGGTTCATAAACATTAAAATAATGGAGTTTGACTTTTTGTTTTAAAGTGTATTTCTAAAGGGGCCTTTAACATATTTCCTTCAATATAATGAATCGACTGCAAAGGACAACTGCTGGGCCCTGAGAGTGACAGATACCTGCTGTGTGCTGCAGAAAGAGACTATGTGAGAGAGACTGAACTATCTGGAGACAAAAGCAGCTGTAGACAACCATTCATACTATATAAAGATATTTTTGAATGAAGGCTTAATTTCAGTCATATTAGCTCGAGCTGAACTTAACAGTGATCGAGTCTGAGCTTTTAGGAAAGGGTTAAAAAGAACTGCTGGGAATTAAGCTTTTTAAGCCAAGGCCTGATCGCCTCTGTGCTTTAATCTGGACCTCAGGAAAGCCAGGAGTTTGTTCTGCAGACCTCAGTGACTTTGAAGAAGTGTACTGGTTCAAAAGATCAGAAAAGGTATGAAGCCGCTAATTCCTGCAATGCCTTAAAAACAAACAATAAAATCTTAAAGACAATTCAGAAACTGACTTAGTAACTGTGCTGCAGCGTTTTAGACCAGCTGCAGTCGGGCTCAACCTGTAGTTTCAGGTAATACTGAATAAAATATTTAGTTCATTTTGTAAATCATGATCATCATCAGTCACAAAGGAGGGTTCTCCAGGATATACTTATTGGCTAATAACCTGTCAATCACAAGATGCAAGTCAATGAGTGAGCAATGTCCTCAGTCAGCTCCAAGCCACACTTCTTATGTGGTGCTGACAACCAAAATTACCCTTTCGACCAATCAAAATGATGGACACAAACCAATGAGTGGCATCACTGAGGTCATGACCATCCCTTAGATATAGTCGATTGTGTTTTTCTGTCTGTGTCAAAGATATAACGAGGTAGGAAGGTGTCCTCACTCAGACGCTTGGCCTTTCTCACAGTAGGGCTACTTTCCAAACCAAATTCTAACAACTAAAACTATTTTGGAAAGAAGATAAAAGCCAAACTAAATGAGAATGTTTCTTCAAATTATGGATTGTCGGGTTATCTTTCTCACGTCAGAGACAAAAAGCAGGAACAGATCCTAACTGAGTGCGGCTCCAGCGACCACAAGCTGGCAACTGAAAAAAGGAAGAAACAGTAATGCAGGGAAACCAGGGGTGTTTCCAAGAGTCTGCTAATGTACTGGCAATGAGCAGAAAACTGAAACATGACACTAAAACAGATCTTTACTTGAACAAGTTCTATTGTGCTTTAATGCCACATTAAAAAAAAAAAAAAAAAAAAAAGCAGAAATATTCCCAGCAGAAGAAGAACAGGGACAACTTGCTGCTCAGTATTAACAAACACACCCCCAACATCAGGGACAGACACCACGAACACTGGAAAAAACATTAATGTTGAATCAACTGAAAGTGTCATTTCTAAGTCATTTGGTGTTACTGTTGTGCCAGTAAAGCCCCTCAAATTCAAATAAAAAACTCAAATCTTATCTGTCTACACAGACCTGAGATCAGCAGAGGAGAGAGCAAAAGAGAGAGCACCTTCAGAGGACGACAACAAAATAGGTGAGTCCATGTAACGCCCCAACAACTCTGTTTGGGCATTTTTAGATAAGTAGTATGGCCTGTACAGGACCTGGCCTGGTCCAGTGTCCAGGATTTGGGGAAGACTTCTTTGCCTTTGCCAAAATAAAGACAAACTGGACATTTTCTGTCAGATCACAATATTAAAGGTATTAAAAAGTGGACCTTTTCTAAGCAGCAAACACTGATGATAAGTTATGATTTAAGATATGATTAAATACATAATTTTGCACCAACACTCCAAAAACTAGGACGGGCTTAATTTAAAATTAAGCTAATGGAAACACAGGTTAGTGTGACCTAATATAGCGCAGCTGCAGGTTTCCTTCTGTTCGCCACAAAGCTGTACCTGTGCTTCAGCACAGCCAGGGTCAGAGTTAAACTCCAACAAATTAAACTCTAAAATAAGCAGTAACAGGAGTCTGACCAACAGAGTTATGATAGAGTTAAGAAACCAACAACAATTAACCCCCTTGCATTCAACCTTTTCCTGTCCTGCGGTTATAAACACTACTGTTCTGCTCTGCAGCCAAGCAGGAAATGCTGATATTACCGTGTCCCACCGACTTGTTATCTGAGGTTTGCTCACGAACATCGAAAGCCTGGTTTGAGGGTTTGCACATCGCTTTTATCTGCAGAATATAAAGTGTTGCTTTTACCTGCACCCCTGTTTTCATGTGCATTGACTTCCTGAGCAAACAGCGTGACTGACTGTCAGGCAGTTTGACTTGCCACAGCCGTGAAGCCTCTCACAGGTGGTAATAATACCTCTTCTCGGTAAAGAGCTACGGCGTTAGAGATGCTGCTGATTTCACGCCACAGCCACGTGTTGCTTCATCAGTGAGAGTTCAAAGACCGAACTTTTCTTTTAAAGTCTGAAAAACTCAGGATATTATTAAAAACACTTAGCGTCGTCCTGAAGGCTTTTCCACATTCCTCAAAGTCTCCTTTCACTAAGTGGGAGAAAAATGTTCAGGCTTTGAAACATTCCAGCTGTTTTGGCTCAAGTCCACTCAACCAGGCAGGCAGCCATCTTTGTTTCGACACAGATAAATGGAGGACAAAGTATCCCAAAATTTTATTTACTTCGGTGAAATACTGAGAGATTTCTCAACAGAAAAATAAATAAACGAAGTGAAAATATATAATCATCCAAAGCAACAAGACAAACTTTCATTTTACAGAAACTGGATCACAAGAATATTTTTATTACTTCAAAGCAAAAAGGAAGTAGGGACTGAAACACAAAATATTTTGTAAAAGTGGTGCACAGTCCTGCAGCAGGAAGGTTCCTGGGTCAAACGTCCTGGTCAGTTTCCTTCTTTGTGGAGCTTACTCCTCTTCTGCATAAAAGTTATTTGATAAATCAAAGCTTGTCATTATAGTGCAAATGAAATACAAAGAAACAAAAAACCTAAAACAACAACTGCAAAGATATCACAAAGAATCAACTAATAAAAGAAGAAGAAATAAATGATAGTACACATTGTTTTCTCGTCTCCTTTATTAACACACAAACATGGGGAGTCTGAGGACATTCCTCAGCGCTTCTTACTTTCTGACAACACTCCCTTCTGTACTTAAAGTCTCCCAGTGGCAGAATCGAAACAACCCCTCATATCTGTGTTTAACAAGTGTGTTTGTTTGTCTTGTCAACAGCCTCCAACTTTGTCTACCTTAACGCCATCCCCACTGAGATGCTGACAGGCCCCTGTGCAGTGCAAAGGGCGGTGTCCTCAACACTCGAGAAGGCTCCGGGTTCCTTCACACCAACCATAGTCAACATGAAAGTGTCTCTGAAGGGTGTCACTCTCACAGACATCAACAGGAAGTAAGAAAACACATGAAATCAACGTGTTGCTGAGATTTTATGTGCTGCCGTGCTGTTTAGGTGTGGTCTGTGTGTGACACTGGGTCAAGACTCATCGTTTCTTGCAGGCTCTTCTTCAGGCGCCATTACCCTGCACACATGCTGAGCTACGGTGGTGAAGATCCAGACAATCGAGTGTGAGTATGCACGACATGAGCTGCGAGCGCAGACGTCAGAGATCATCTCCACTGGTGGTCATCAACGTGTTTCATTTCTAATCTGAACATTTGTCTGTCTTATACTCACAGGTGGACGAGAGGTTCAAGTTTTGGTGCAAGGTAATCTGAACTTCAAGTCTAAACAGGGGACCTGTTCTGTTCATTTACACATTTTAGCTGTATTAGTGTAGCTTTGCATCAGCAGCAGCTCAAAATAATCCTTCTTTATCTTACACTGTGTCTTGGTGCAGGAACTCAGCTCATCCTCTTTCTGAAATAAGGTGTTTCAGTCAGCTCCTCCCTTTTAAGCCAGCTTTTTTCTTATTGGCTGCCCCTCATAAATCAATTGTTTGAATAGGATGTGGGTGGGGCTTCTATGAATACTACTGAGAACAATATATTTGACAGTAAATAATGAAAAGCAGAAGAGGTCCCTTTGAAAAATATCTTCTTCTTGGGGTGCAGATTAATCTGACTCATGTTTCTTTGTGCCGACAGGTTGTTTGGCTTTGTGGCAAAGGGCATTGAAGCCGGTATGGAGAATGTTTGTCACGTATTTGCAGAATATGACACCCTGCAGCCCTGCAGCGAAGTCATCAAGGTGATTCAGGCAGCTGTATCCAAGCCATAAACATGCAAACCCAGAGACGGCGTGATACATCTTCAAGACTCCTGCTTACACTTTCTGTTTAACACTGTGCTCTTCTACAAATAACCTGTCCAGTATGGTGGTTACAGGAAGTGTCGCTACTGCTTTGGAGAAAACTGGACAAGTTTGTGTTTCTGCTGAATTGCAAGGAAAACCTGATTTAGGTTCCGGTGTTTGATCAGATAATAAAAATCATATTAAAAGATATATGAGTGATTATGGCAAAAATTAGGATATAGTGGACTGCACCTATAACATGATTGTAAATGAATGAGGCGCCATAGTTTGAATATCATCCAATCAGCTTGTAAAAGCAGTAAAACAAAGCCAACTATTTCTTTTAAGACTGCTGAGAGAACAGTTGTAGATGTGAGAAAGCGGCACGCTATGTCTTCATAAGAACAGGAGCCCTTTTCCCTGAGAGGTGAACGTGCATTATCTGATGCATTGAAATATAGTGATGTGGTAATTAAAAGTTTGAAGGTGAAAAGACTTGAAGAGAAACAAATGAACCCTGGTAGGTCAGTTCATTTCAAATTCTGCAGCTACCCCTGAATGTATTTATTACACTGCAATGCACTGTAAAAACTTTATTCTCTGTATATTCGTGGATTTTTATTTTTGTTTTTCATGATGGAAAATAAACATTTTTAACTATTCATATGTTAATAGTGTGTGTGAAAATAATAAAGAAGAAGAAGCTTTATTTTGGACGTGACAGAAAACACAACAGTCTGCACATATTTCTGTGTTTTATTTGAAATGATAAATCTTTAGATAAAAGCACAATGCTTCATTCAAATGAAGAGTGTGCTTCCTGAAGCAAAGCAAAACCAAGTACAGAACTGCATAGGTAATTTTTTTAAATATTCTCAACATATCTTAAGGGACCCAAATGCAAAGCTCAGCGGTCCGCTTCTTTTATATATATATATATATATTTATCTTTGGTGCCAACTCAAAAGATAGCATAAAAACTTGAGTCTAAGGTGCAACAGGACGTGTTACAGGACCGAGTGGAGCACTGAGAACACTCTGCAGTGGTAACTATTTACAAACACTGCCCTCCTCTGGTTAAGACGGGGAATCTAAATTCTCACTGCTGTTTGGTTCACAGTGAGTATCACACAATAACGCCATAGCAATATATATTATTGTATTCTTTTTAAATCCCCACACAGAGGATTAACCGCAATGACAAAAGACCCTCAGAGTAAAAGAAACTCTTCTTTCAGTGCTGTGAGTGTCTGCAGTGCAAAGCAGGAAGGGACTGTATGAAAATTAGCGGACACGGAGCAAGGCTTTACTTTAAAAGCAAAGTTTAAGACACTCATCTACATATTTGATGTTATATGTACCTGAAATCGTCAGAGATGGTTATAATGTGGAAATTGAAGTAAGTTGCACTGAAATGTGACCTGTTATTGTGCATGATCTGTAGTTGGGTGAACTTGTTTGAACTATCTGCTGCTGTTTTGAAAAAGAGATGTTACAGTCTTTTATTGGGATAAATAAAGGATGTCATTTAAAAATGTATATAGATCTATTAGATTAGTTAGAATGATTTTTCCATCAACCTTTTTTTTTCTTTTTACATTTTTTAATTAATTTTTAAAAATTAATCTGTGATCTGAGCAGGACTCCGCCTTTCAGGATGACCTCTTGAATCGTGGCACATTTGTCTATTTGCAAACAAGCTTTTTTAACCCCCCGTCTCAGTGCTGGAATCCCAAACATTCTGTTTCCATCTGTTCTGTTTCTCTTTCACCTCAGAGTCATCCTCACTACAGACTCCTCTCACCTGAAACCCAAAGGTGACCTGGTCTTTCTGTTTTTGCCCCCCCACAGTCTGGACCCGTCTGATATGTCCAACAATTGTTAAATCGGTTCTATTTGATGATCTCTTATTATTTTTTAAACTCATTTTTTAAATTCATCATTAGTATTTGTTATTAATTTTGATTTGTGGGTTTTTTATTCTTTTTATATTTTTCCTGTCGCTGTTTTATTCGCTACCTTTTGATTTCTCACCTGATCACCTGCACTTCCTGCTCAGTACTGCCTCTAACGCATCCATTTTTTTACACAGAATAACTGAAAAGCACTTTGGGGCTGCCCATAAAGAACTGGGCTGTTCATTTGGTCTTCCTTTGGGTCAACTTCTGTTTTTTTCAAGTGTGCTGCACGGTCAAAGGTTACCTGATGGGACTGGATGTCCATCTACTAACCATCCAGTGTTAACAAATATCAGCTGGTTAATAGACGTAGGTTTAGCTCTCAGATGGCCCTCCTAAAAATCTGATTAGGCCACAGGTTAAACGAATTGGTACCTAATGCAGGAGAAACATTTGAAAGCCATCACAGTGATTCTTTCGTCCATCATGTGACTTTCAGTAGAAGTTTTCCTTCTCAGATTTTTTCTTTTGCACTTTGTAAACTCTATTTTAAAAGTGCTATTTAAATTACACTTTGATTGCATTTTTATTTCAGTCAGAATAATATCAGGCGGCTTCTTTGGTCAGTGTGTACGTTTTTTTGAAAAATGGTGCGAATTGCACTTTTTAACAGATAAAATTTTCTCCCAGTGCAGAAACCTCACGGTGGAAGGATTAAAGACTAACACTGTCTTCTAAATTAAATGCTAATGATCTGATGGGAAAATAACTTTCACGTGGTCACCGATGCACATATCAAAAGGGAAAATGGAAAATTTCCCAAATTCTTCCATCAATTTTCCAATTCTGATCTATTTATTGATGTTTTTACACATGTTTTGCTCTGCTCTGAGATGCAGACTGGAGTTGAACGATTCTGCGACATTGACAAATTTTATATGTCATTCCTACAAAAAAACAAATAAAAAACAAAACTTTGTAATTTTCATACAGCCCCTCACAGAAAATCTACCAAAACATGAAAATCCACTCTTAGGTAGTTCACAGCAGCTCTTAGTGCTGTGTCTCCATCCATCCAAGTCTACCTGTGCTCTCAGCTTCCTGTACCAGGTGCTAATCAGGGTTAAATGCTGTAGTTAAGCAGAGTCATTGTTATGATGTCTTTAATCCAGTGAAACCTAACTGAAACAAAGTGTTCAAAGACAGCTTTTCTTCATCTAAAATGATGACGCAGAAATATGTTTTACATATTAAATACTTATCCTCTGTGAAGTAATGACTGTAAGTCTTTCTGACACTATAAAAATGGTCACCACAAAAGCCTGATGGTTAATGATCGTCCTGTCAAAGATGAGATCTGATGGGAGCTCATCAGCTAAAATTCAGATTAAGCACGATGGTGACGGGTGGTAACGTGCCCACCGTCGTGGCACAAATGTTATTTCTGTTACCGCAAACCAGTGTCAGCTCGGGCCCAACGGTGACCGAGTTACTGCGTGATGGTCGGGATGCTGCGGGATCTCTTCATGATGAGACGCACCTCCACGTCGGGGAGGCTGTCCTGTTTAGTTTGGGCGCACCCCTCGTCCGCCGCGGCCATGTGCAGGTCGAAGCGCAGCGACACGGACTTCTTCCTCAGCTTGGGATTCCCCCTGAAGAAGGAGCCCTCCCACTGCTTTATCACCTTATCAATCTTCTCTGTCCTGGTGAGAGACGTTGGAGATGTTGGTAATAAACGGTGAATATGCAAACTGTAAACAGATTCTGTGAAAAACGTTATCGGGCTCTTTGCGTTTCTTTTGTTTGTACAATGACTCATCTTCTCTTTGAATTTGAAAATCTGTCTTTTCATCTAAGTGTCATTCATTCATTCTCATCCTTGCTGAGACAGATAGAGCCTGCAGGGGGCAGCGACGGAGAGCGCTGATGCTAAAATGTGCTGAGCTTGAATTGCCCTAGATGTAGCCTTTGATAAGACATGATGTGAAACATAAAGAAGATACGCCCTCACTCTGTATTTTAATCATGATATAACACATCATTTTGTATCCTCATCAAACTATTTTTGAAGGCTTTTGATATTCTGGGAGACAGTCAATCAGCTTTCCATTGATTTACAGTGACCCTTCATTTTTAAAGAGACAAGTAGACCCAAGCCGTGTCAGCAAACTGCTCTGAAACTGCACAACAGAGCCTCTGGATCCTCTCATGCTAAGGGTTATTTGGGGCTTCCTTTAATTTGTCTGCACATTCATAATGATACAACTGTCTGGGAGGGAGGGAGGGAGAGAGAGAGAGACCTTGCCTCAGCCCACTACTGCACTTTAAAGTGTGTCACAGCTGAAACGGGGTCAACTAACAGAGTGGTAGAAAACTGAAACACAGAGGTTGCACATTTATGTGTGTTTGTTTTGGTTTGTTTTTGTGTCAGATGGTTTCCAAAGTGGGTTCGATAGTTTCAGTTTCATCTTTAATATTTTAACATGTCAGTTTTATTTAGTTTTGATGGTTTAAGCGTTTCTGTCGTTTTAGCTTATTAAAATATGGGTTTTACGTTCGGGGGTAGACTCAAACAATTCAGAATGCATATTAATGCAAAAGTAAAGGGAAATTATTTGACATTGGTTTAAAATAATAACAGTTGATTCTGTTCTGGACATGTTGTTTCATCACACATCCAAGTGACTTTTCAGTCTCTGCTGACTGCAGGTTTCCTTATAAACAGAACATCTGCATAATGACTGAAACCAGCAACACTGTGAGGTCAGTTTCATGATCATTAATATGTAAATTGCCATGACCACTGATCAATGGTCATATGCACCATTCACCATTCACAGCATTGTAAGATGGTGAAAGATGTACCCTTAGGCCTCCTCCTCGATTTCCATGTAAATGTGTTCCTTGACTCCCCAGACAAACCAGCGTTCCTCCCACTGAAAACGCTACATCCAGATAAACAGATTTTTTTTGGGACCTCCTCACCTGGATGATTGAGCATGCATCAAGACAAGTTTTCACAGGACTGCTTCCAAGTAACAGCCCATTACTGCTAATCAAATCCACTTGATTTAATCATCAGCACCTCTACAAACACAGTTGTGAGTGATGCCGTAAAAGCAGAGGCTTTGACAGTTTGATGGTCTGGAGCAATGATGTGTGTGTTAACATAATGACAAAGAAAGCCCACAATGATCTCAGACAAGCAATCGTTGGTGCCCATCATTCTGGGAAAAGTTATCACACCATTTCCAAACAATGTGAAATCCTTTGCTCTACTTTTACAAGTGGAAAACATTAACGTTGTCCGTTTTCCCAGGAGTGGACGCCGCAGCGAATCCACACCGAGGTCGGACGTGCAGTGCTCAGAGAAACTGCAAAAAACACAAAAGCTCCAGTTTAGACCCCACAGGCCTCAGTTAGCAACTTGAATGTTAAGGTTCATGAGAGTTCAATTAGAAATAGACAAAACAAGTATGACTTGTTTGGATGGGTTGCCAGGAGAAAGCCTGATCTCTTTTAAAATCTGTAGATGTTCTGGATAAAGTGAAAAACAAATTTAGTGATGAGGGCTCGTCTTGATAAACAAAACAAAAACCAAACAAAAGAAACCAGCACATATAAAAAAATAATAATAATTCACTACACCTAGATCCCAGATATCCCATGCCGATCATATGTTTTTAATTGCTTCAGCCTGCCCACGGTTGCTTTTGCATCTGCATCCATCTCTCGTCTGTTGTGACTGATGCAGACTCTTTTATTCGCTGGGACCTCGCTGCTGCTTTTCCCACATCAGATGGAAATAATCACTCCTGATTGAAATGTAATATTTACTCTGCTTGCAGCTTTGTGTTTGATCTACACCTTTTCTTTTTTCCTAGCAGCCCCTTGCTTCACTGTTTGACCAGCTACTCCCTAATTGTGTCCTTGGCTGTCTGGTCTTATCAGGCAGTATGGAGCAGGTTTGTCAGAGCTTTTCTGCTGGGAACAAGTGTCTGCCTGGACTAGAAATGAGCTTCTATGTAAGGTCAAACAAATTAGCCATGCACTAAAAGGCAGTGTATAAGCAGGGTGAAAGACATCAGGTGATAGTTGTCTGTAGATCGTTCACTGTGATTGATTGATGGATTGTTAATCTAAAAATGTCTTGGCAATTATCTCCTAGTATACTAGTAATTTGAAGTCTGCAGTTACAGACGAAACACCAGTTTGCTCAGTAACTGCAGACAGACGCCTCACTCAGGGAGTAGCTCTGTGCACTGCTTTGAAGTTAAGAGCCGCACACTAGTGGATATTTCAGGCTCTGGTCACCTAGGTTACGCTAATGTATCAACAGCCCGTCATATATCAATCAGTCACTTTTCCTGATGTTGGTAGCTGTCGCCAGTAGTTATCTTACCCTTCATCACTTTCAGTCACTGAATGTCATTGACTTTCTCTGCTGTTGCCACATCACTGCGATCACTTCCTTTGCTCCTGACAAAGTTGATTAGTTTAAACAGACAGTTTTATTTAGTTCTTGTTCATTTTTCCATTTTTTGTGGGAATGTCTTTCAGCTCTTCATCACACAATGTTTCGAACATTTAACCAGCATGAAACTGGAATGTGACACAACAGTCAGCTGCTGACATCAGCCTAATCTTATTTGCCAATCAAATATGCACACATAAGTCAGCAGGGTGCATTCTTACTTGTTATCTTTAGAGAGGGAAGAAGGGCGAGGTTTAGTCTAATTAAAAAATAACAAGGTCAAACTATGCAAGAGGCCCTCCCAGCAATAGCACAACAAAATAATAAACACGGGTCGTCCATCTTTGATGTGGGCAAGCGCGGTCACCTGCAAAATGTAGAAAATAACAGGATCTTTGAAGCAAACAACAGCGCACTCAGGAGAAAGTGTGAGGACATGACCGATAGTTGCTGGGCTGGCAGAGCAACTGCGTCTCTTTGCATCTGCGGCTCTCTGAGGACATTATGCACGTGTGTATGCGTGGCTGTGTCTCGGTCTGGTAATACCTGAAGCACGAACAAAGATTTCCACCCATGTCTCGTCCAACAATAACAGGTGTCACGCCCTGAAGCATGCATACCGGGCGAGTACCTCCACATCAAACACAGGCCATTAAAGGAGGAGAATTCCCATGCAACCCAGTGAGGAATTACTCATGGGAAATGTTTTTGTTTCTCCTAACTCGTTCGATGTGTGAAGGTAATTCTTCTGTTCGCCTAGACGTCGCCGGGGAGTGGAGTATGATGACTGCATGCTTGTGAACTAATATAAAGACTAATTGAAATGTGTTAAAGCTTCAGGAGATTACATGAGTAAGATGTTTTTGCAATAGGGATTTATCTGTGTGATGTAATTAGCGGTTACTATTAGAAAATGCCTAGGTTTCACACTCAAGCAGAAGCACTGACTGCAGGCCAAGTGGGAGCACAGCGATCAATACTTACTCAATGGTGCCGTGACCCTCCGCGCTTTCTTGCACCACATTGCCTTGAAGGATCTCCTGAGTCTTCACAGTGGAGATTGGCAAGTCCTTATCTAGTTCTGGCTCTGCGAGAAGTTGTTAAAGATAAACCATAATAAGAAATGACTGCAACAAGTAGGCGTGTCACTACTTTTCCATCAATAAAGAGGAATGCACCGAAATGATGAGACGTCAGCTTTTTGGCCAAAAAATAAGATTACCGATGCGACCCAAAGACATTTACATATCATTTGTTCCCATGGAAATTACCTGAACCTCTCCTTTGAAGCTGAACATAACACCGGGCTCATGTTACACTCTATATTTGCCTGTTCTATATTTATACAGTAATCAAAATGTCCCGCAGTATATTTGCAGAGCTTTTTGTTATTTTTTCCCTGTACATTAGAGTCCATTGACATCTCTTGTAGTATTCCCCGTCTGCCTGCCTGGTGTCCTGTGTTTAAGTCCCTTTAAGGGTTTTGGCTCAATAAAAAGAAAAATGGAGGAATGGCGGCTACATGGTGGCTATCTTTCTGTCAGTATGATGTGAGATGTCCCACTCAGTGCTGCACAGCTGATTTTTCTGATGAGGCCCATACACTGTATATAAAAGATGGACATAGCCACTGTGACGTTACCTGCCGGTTTTGGTGTTAGCATTTAAGCTACTGTGTTGGTTTCTGGAGCCAGAAGTCACCATAATTAAAAAGAAATGGGTTGGAGAGCTAAATTGTAACGCTATCGAGTTCTGTTAGCTTCATCAATTTTGCAGACAAAACACTTATTCCCACATAGCAAAGTTGGTATGGCCCGGATCTGGCCCACACAATATGCTTACACATTCTTTGCACATACCGCAAAGAATGATGGCCCTTTGGTGGCCCAGATCTGGTTTGCCAGAGGTGGCTCACACATGGGCCAGCACAAGGCCTAATGTGTCACATTGGCTCATTTAATTATGACACACTGTATGAGAGACACCTTAAATCAAAGAGGGACTGGTTTGCTCCGCACAGCGAGGTAAATGTGTGTCTTACCTGTGAGTATCACCAGGCTTCGCTGTCTGTACAGTATGCTTTTCTTCAGCCCATTTTCTGTTGGGAGGAGTGAAGGTATGTCAGGGAGGGGCTCTGACTTGGGTTCGTCTGGAGTAACGGCGAGGTCACTGAAACCATTTTCAAGTCCATTCTCCTTTGGCTCCACGACTGAAGACCTCCATGGCCGCAGAACCATCGGCTGTGCAGTACGACCCATGTATCTGCAGGCACATGAAGACGTAAAGATGTGTAATATATGTACGACTCGGACGGCGGGAGGGATCTGTGGCGGCACTATATCCCTTGAAGTCTGATTGTTTCCATGTTTGACACCAAGTTGTCATATCATGAGTTCACAGTTCTTTACTTTCGCTTCTCTGTAGAATGAAGGATACAGCACCTATGGTTGTAACCAGACTGCTGGTCGTTAGCTCTCCGCTCTGCGTTCATATCCACAGTAATGTAGAAGCCACGACTGCTAATACATGTTTATGCAGGCAGGAGGTCTGTCTCCAATTAAAGCCATTATAACTTCCTGAAGTTACTACTAATTTTCAAGTCGTTTGATACTTCCATACCACCCCAACTGCTTCTTAGTCATCTGCTTTCATCATGTCATTTTAATTCCCAGGAAATTCCCATCCTTTATGCTAATGTGAAACGAAAAGCAGATTAGCTGAAGACTGTGGGAGGGATAAACACAGAAAAGGCAACAAAAAAAAGGTATCAATTTAAACAAGTTTGGCCAACTGGAAACACATGAACAGGTTTAATAAAAAACAACTGAATGGAATTTTATTCACAACAAGGTGCTTTATACTGTAAAGAAACCCCACCAAACAATCCTCTAAGAGCAAGCACGTGGCAAACATAAAACCAGGCCTCAAACCAGCACCTCTCTTAGAGCTGTCAAAAAGGAAATCCTCAGATGTTAATCCGTACTAAAAATTGCTTTTAGATGTTCCAAAAAATTTGATTCTGTTCATCTGGACGTAGAGTTTTCAGTGGGAGAAACGTTTCGTCACTCATCCAAGTGACTTCTTCAGTCTCAGCCGACTGCAGGTTTCCCCAATCTTACAAATTGGAGGTTCATTTTCAACTATGCACACAATTTGGAAAACACGAAGCTCATGAAGTGTAACAGTAACATCACTCAAACCCCATTTCCCGGTCTCACTCAGATGTCATCGTTCTGCACATTTCGCTCACCTGCAGGAACACCGGACATCAAAATGTAACATCCTGGTTGCCAATTAGCCTCGCTCATGTTGCGCCTGTTTAAACTCCGCTGGAAGAACAATTCAGTGGGTGAAACGAGCACAAATGAAGAACGTAACGTCACACTTGGAAGGCGGATGATGAATATGAGAATCAAAAGAACTGGAAATTATAATAAGTCGTTTAAAAAATATATAGCCATTAAAACACGGTTTGATGTTTTTACCACACGAGCGTTTCTTTGATGTTCTATAAGACATAAGCATAGAACAGCAGTGTGTATTATTTTGGGGGGAGGATTCAGTTTGAATAGAGAGAGCGTTGTTTTGAGGCCTTTGATGTGTGGAGTTTTGACAAAGCAGTCTGTATTCAGAGTTTGGAGAAACTGAGCCACAGTTTCTAGAAATTTGGGAACTATTATCAGCAGAACTACCTTTTTCTGACATTACTGTTGGTAACGTTGCGCTATCATTTTAAAAGTTTGCTTTGTGTTTTGCATACTTGTGAATGTTGGCAGATGTTAGCATGCTAACAGTGAGTTGGACAGACCATCCAAAGTGTGTGCTCAGGTTGTGAGAGCAGTTGGAGCCAAATGATGCAGCACAGTGCAATGTGTCCTACAACCTCACTGACACACGAGCATGACTTCTGTTGTTGTTATTTAACAATTCATCTGCGATATTAACACAGTGTGGTGCAAAAGACAATGGTGATGTATTCTCTGGACTGAGCAGATGATCTAAAAGCATTGTGGCGCGACCTTTCAGAATCATCTTTTGTGCTTTTTATTCGGTAAATACCCATTTCACAAACCTCAGCGGTTTTATGTGCTGAAGCTTCAGTGAGACTTGTTTTTAATGCGTGCAGATGCTCTGCTCTCTCATTTTTTCTTGTTTTATTGTGTTTTATCCCACTCAATGCCGCCCTTCTCAAATATGACTAAACAATAGAAATTTCATATGCGTCCTGCCCGTCCTTGCATCATCGTCATTAATCTAAAGAGATGAGACAAATCAAAGGCAGCACTCCACTCTGCCCGTAACCTATGTGGCATAAAGTCAAAGTGATGTCTCCTAGCTATAAAACGTCAGCAGTGCGGTTGATGCAGCAAATGTGTTGAAGCATCTCAGAAGAGTCTAGCGTCCAAATGGAAGGAGATAATTAAAGGCCCCGTCAGGTGAGCTGAATATTCCCCTATAAAACAACTTGGCGCTTGCAGAAAAAGCCAGACAAAGACGCCTCTACTGTCTGGATTCTGTCAGCTCATGTAATTAAAGACAGCTGGATTTTCAGGCTATGAATCGGAGAGTTTGTCATCTTTATTTCAGTTTAACAGAAATGTTTATGTGCCACTATGTTGTATGGGCGGACAGCAGGGCCTGAGTACGTCTCAACTTGCAATTATTGTGGATTTTGAATTTGTATTCAGGTAAATTCAACATAATCCAAAAGATAAAGGTTAAGCTTTGAAAGTGTCAACTCATAAAAGCTTGACAGCTCAAGTTAAAGAAAACAAACAAGAAGTAATTTTGTTTACTTTGTGCATTACTTCTGACAATGACGCTTCTAACTTGCTCACGGCACTAAAGCGCGTGCCAAGTTTGTCAGACTCTGCTGCTTGATGCGCGATCTTTTTCTTTTTCTCAAGGAAGACATTTCATTAAACTGTAAAGACAAGGAAGAACAAAATTCCAGCTCAAACAACCCTCCTGTCTTCTTTTAAGATTCCTCGCCCTTTGTCTCGCGCTCACCTTCCCTCCTCGCGCTCCAGCAGACGGCGGTAAGTAGCAATCTCTCTCTCCAGCCTCATCTTAGTGTTGAGAAGCTGATTGTGGCGCTGACGCTGGGTGGCCAACCCGCTCCTCACCTGCTCGAGCTCGCTCTCCAGCCCAGCGATCACCTGGGAAAGATCCTGCAGCTGGCTGGAGTAGAGCCTCTGGGTGTGCTGGAGGGACGTTTCCAGGCCTTTCTCCTAGACGCCAGAGAATAAAGACCTGTTTGGATCATGACTTGATGGTCTTTGTTTTCTTAAAAAGGAATGCAGTGAATACAAAACGATATTAAATAAAACAATTTTACAAATTCACCTAAATATATCAAGACTTTTAAAACTTTAGTGTCAACAATGAATCGAAACGCTTTAGCGCTCAGAGCTCTCCAGATGGAGCGGTTAGACGACGGTAAACTCAGCGTTTTTAAATTTAAGGGGGATTCTGTGCAGCTTTTTAATTTATCATCAACCAGCAAAATTAAAGTCATGACTCTTTTCCCAGTCTTAATAATTAGGTGCTTCTAGAAAGCATTGTACATAGAAGAGGAAATGTTACGCTGCTCTGTGGGCATACGAAAGGTCACTTTGTTAACTAGTGTATCAAATTGACAAGGCTAAAAACTTAGTTAGGACTGGATCAGGTGACTAGCAGTTTAATGCTTGTTTTATGCTGTTCTTGTCTTTCTATGCTCCTCTCTTTGTCTCCTCACCTTCAAACTGTTCATAGCAGACTGCTCTTCCTCCCTAAGCCTCTGTCATGGTCCTGGGTCAGTGACCCAGCGCTTTAAGTTTATTATTGTCATTTTCTAGTTTATTATTATGATGATTATTATTGTTTGAGTTCTACGTGTTATATTCGGTCTGCCTCTGAGTCTGAGTCTGTATCTCTGTCTGTCTATGGTGTCTGTTTGTGAATCTGTCTGTTCAGTTCAGCGTCTTGTCTGGTTCCCTGTGTCTGAGTTTCCTGTTTTATTGTGAAGGTCTGTGTCTTATGTGAGTGTGCTGAGTTTACGTTTCCCTGTCTCGTCAGCTGTGATTTCTCCCAGGTGTGTTCCCCTCCTGTCTCTCATCCCTTGATTACTGCCGTCTGTGTATTTAAGCCCTGTGTTTCTCTGTGTTAGTATCGTACCTTCAACTAGCTGTGTGTTCTGCTTCCGTGTTTAGTGTTTCTTTTCTAGTGTTTCAGTCCTCAGTTCCACTATTACGACCTTTATTTTCTTTTAGTGAGTTTAGTTTGTACGAGGTTTCTCCAAGCAATAAAGCTGCGCTTTAAGTCTCACTTCCGTGTCTGAGTTCTGCATTTTGGGTCCACCACTCCTGCTTGCCTGCCTGCCACACAGCCAACCATGACAGCCTCGTTCTATTGAAGGTTTCTTCCTGTTAAAAATGAGTTCTTCCTTCCCACCATTGCCAACCCACAGTTCACAGGGGTTTGTCTGATCTTTAGAGGGTTTTTTCTAATTCCGTGGGTTCATTCACATCCATAATGTAAAATTGTATTAAAGCAGCAGTTGGGAATTAAATAAACTGAACTGAAATTAAACTGAATGAGGTTTTTTTATATTCATAACTTTCTTCTTTTTATTCCAGTTTTCATTCCTTAGATTTTCCATGAATTGCAGTTATGGAATCAGTTACACAATGTTTATGAAAGCAGCTCTGAAAATGAAGAAATAATAATAAAGTATCTGTGATTGAAAGATAGAAACCTTATGTATATCTTGGCACAGATGTATTAAAACTCCCTTTAGTTGCTAAATTGAAACATTACGCAAAAACAGTATTTTTTCTTGTTATTGTCGTCTTTTCACAGGCAGTCTGCCGTGTGGTGTTGAAGCAGTGTTAACAGTGTGAATGATAACTTTAGATATTTGTTTTTTCTTACCAAAGCATGTAGGGTCTCAATCTCCACTTGCAGCGAGTGCCACTGCTTCCTGGCCTCGGCTAGCTCGGCCCGTGCCTCCCTCAGGGCGGCGCCGCCGAGGCTCACCTGCGCCCACGCTGCCTCCTCCTGCACAACGAGAGGGGAGCCAGATGTTTAAAGAGGTGTGAATCCCAGCACCACCACCCTCTTCGCCAAACACTCACACAACTACCTAGTTTTCCCTTATAGAACACACTCAAGTGGTTTCATATTTGTGTTAATGTAAAGTAGCTGATGAGATGCAATTGTTGGGTTTAATATCTGTACTATGTAAACGAAACAGAGGCCTGTTCACACAATGACACACACACACACCTCATGAGTAAGTACTTTTTCCCACTGGCACCGTCAGACAACACAGAGGCGAAGCAGTCACAGGTGGTGCCTTTGGTGATGTGTGTTTCAGTGCAAGGTAAACAGACAGCGTGTACACACAGCTGTCCACACACTGTACAGCTGTGAGGCGTTTCACACCCTTCGTCCTCGCCCCGTTAAAACGCAGCAGAGCGGTGAAGCTGTCTCAGCACTTATGACAATATTTTGACAGATAAAACAAAGTTACGCAAGATACTTCCTGTATAATTTGTTACTTCACTGACTCCATTTATCAGTTGCAACAAATTTAAAAAAAGATCTTTATTCAAGGAGACATTCATTTAGGGCAATATTAGCTGAAATCAGCAGCTCATTGACCTGACAGTGGATTTAAAAGGGACTCCTTACATATGCTTGCATATACATAGATTTTTATTTGAAAGTTGAGCATACACTTGAAACGAGCTATATATGACACCTACATCATACACATATATCATCTATATCCAACAGAAGATAAGCACTAGAAGTAAAATCCAAACAAAAACTCTTACAGAAGAGGTTGTGTTGGTGTTGTGTTATATTACATAAGAACATATCAGTGAGTTATTAATGGGGCCGTTATATGTGGAGCATGTTGACGCTGAAATCTGTTCTTGGAGTTAAATTATTATGTGTATTATATCACTGGGTTAACATTATTGTTCTGGAACAGCTCATTCATGTGTGTGCTTTATATACTGTTGACATGTGTTTGGGTAAATATTTGCATTTGATCTGCTTTCGTATGCGGTACATTTTTTAAAATTCTACAGTTTTTTGTTCTTATTCCTGTTTTTGCTTTTCTTTTCATCCTGTTATGTTTTTAATTTGTGCATAATGCTGTTCGTTGCCTGGTCAGACTCACGCTTGCATACCGTGAAACATCAGTGCACCACATTCTCCTCACTTATACAGCACTATGGAAAGTCTTTTCATCTTCATTTCCAGTAGCAAGAAAACTGCAGAATATGACATCATCTTGACATTATTACAGTTATACAAAGCTTGAATTGCATCTGCTGCGATTCCAATCCAGGCTTTTAAGAAAATCTAAATATAAACTTTTGTTTGTTCAGAGACAACTCCAATTGGCGCCTTTAAGCTTAAAGAGCTTTACTGTCATTGAACGTGATGACAGAAGTCATGCATGGATGGAGGTTTGGATTCTTTAGTCTATTTTGCACTCAGACTTTGACGTTTCATAAGGTAAACATTGTAAATGTTCCCGGGGACAACGAGGCTGCTCTGTATAATCTTACACGGTATCCAGACAGCTCCTCCTAAAATTAAACCTACATATTATTATATTATCTTTCTGTCTTGTGGAGCTCTTTATACTTTGTTTCAGCAACCAGATTACTGTCTCTGAAATAACCTATTACTGCTGCGCTTTTTATGTCATTTTTGGCACTTTGAACACCATAAAGTGATTGTCCAGTGTGCAGAAGCAAATGCTGATGTCTACTCAGCTAAAATCTCCAGAACCAGGCAGTTCACAATGTAGACACAGAGCGTAAACTCTGGTGTGTGCACTTAAGATCTAAAACAGATAATTATTCGGCAGAGCTGCAGAAATTAGGATAGATTATTTGCCAAATACATATTTGGCAAATAATCTATCCTAATTTCTAATATTTTTGCTGGCTTAGTTTAATTAGCAGGTAAAATACAAACAGAGGCTCCTAATGCTGTACAGGGAGTTGTGGTCCTGGGTAACGGACCGAGTGTCTTAAGTTTATAGATTTTGTATTTTTGTTTTATCTGAATGTCTGTGAAGGTTCTCAGTCATCCAGGTCATCGTAGTCAAAGGAGCTTGCAAAGAAAAGCGTCTGGACTTCTTTAAGTTGCTTGAAGATGTTTCACCTCTCATCCGAGAAGCTTCTTCAGTTCTAAGGTCAAATGGTGGGACTCCCCACCAGGTCAAATCTGGGACTCCCCACCATTTGACTTTAGAACTGAAGAAGCTTCTCGGATGAGAGGTGAAACATCTTCAAGCAACTTAAAGAAGTCCAGATGTTTTATCTGAATGTCTTCTGGCAATTCTTAGTCTTCCTTTGTTCCTTAGTTCCTGGTTATAATCTTTGGTTACTGTTCTTTATATATTTTTCAGTTTAGTTCCATTCTCAGTTTTTGGTAGTTTAGAGTTTAGTTTCACACTTTTGTGTAATTCCCCCATATTGTGTTCATTTGTGTCTGTTTCCCCATTCAGTTTTATTTCACCTCCTTTTTTATTTTGATAAGTCATCTGTCCTTGTGCCTTGCATTCACTTTACTTCCCCTCGTCTCATCTTCCCCATTTGTTGTGCTTCCTACAGCTGTGTCCAATTCCCAATATCCCTCAGTGTGTGTACAAGCCCAGTCAGTCCTTTGTCGGTGCATTTGTTATTCCTTCCTGTCCTGTTTCCTGGTTGGTTTGTTTTTTCCTCCTTCTGGATTTAGTTACCTTTTGGACTTTGTTTTCCTTGAACTGTCTACACGTACTCATTAAAGGTATTCTTTGAGTTTTCCACCTGCCCGTGTGTTAGTCTGACTTCTGGAGTCCACATCCACACATAACAGGACAACAAGAAGCAGTTGTCCATGTATTGATAAATCAGTTAAAGTATATTAACTGCTCACGACCCCCACAAAACAATTCATTTTAGCTACGCAAACGTCCCTTGCCTTAATTCCTACAGATTAGAGGAAAAGAAGAACTCCTCTGAAACAAGCCAAACGCAGTCTTTGAATCTTTGAATGATTTTTTATTGCCGTGTTGTCAGCTCTTGACTGCTGCATTGTGCTGCTGTTAGTGGGTCTGATGTAAACAGCAGAATTTAATAAAACCTGCCCTGATTTAGTGCCGTGGTCGCTCTCAGCCCTTGGTGAAGGCACTTTATTGTTGCTGTCAGACCAAAGTCATGGTGCTGTGGAATAATAAACAGCTTCTGGACTGTGTTTTTCCCAGAAAAGAGGCCAGCTGAGCTAAAATAAGAGTGGAAACGTCAAAACAAAACAAAGCTGCTATTACTAGACACAGGATGAGGATGCTTAGGTTGTATTTTGGGTTGTAAATATTTAATGAAGGTGAGGGATCATTCACACAGACCACCACTACTGTGTTTAGATGAAGAGAGAAAGGAGACAAACACACAATCTGCACACAAACAGGCCATATAGCAAGGAAGGAGAGGTTTCAAGCTTTTTATCCCAGTCAACAAATACCAGCGGGGCACATGCATCACCCTGCCTGTGGGACAGCCTGGAGTTGGTCCTGAGGGTGTGTCGGACCGGCACAGATCAGGACCATTGTCCTCAGAAAAGACAAGTGAAGATTGTGTAAGAGTGGATGCGTACCTCGCTGAGGGCTCCTCTGTGTGTTCTGGATGCTGCTGCTGCTCCAGCTCCAGCATGAGGAGGCCCGACCAAGCCGGGGGCTGGATTTGAGATGGCGCCCAGGCCGAGGTGTCTCTCCCCCGGGCTGGGGAGTCTGCTCTGTTCGCACTGCGCTCTGATTCGGTCGAGGAGCTGGGTGAGCTCCATCCCTGTGCCATCCTCCTCCTCCCTTCCTCCTGCTGCTGCTGCTGCTGCCGTGGCCGTCGCTAACAGAGCATCACAGGAGCTGGCCCGCTGCAGCTGCAGAGCCCGGGCTGCCTGCAAAACAGCCAACCAGGGGGAGGGAGAGAGAAAGGGAGCAGAGAGAGAGGGGAGGGTGAAGGATGGTAAAAAATACAGGCGAGACAAAAAGAGAGATGAGAGTTGGATTAAAATAAATTCTGAATGAAAAAGGTGAGTAAAATGCAAAGGAGAAAAAAGTGGGAACACATGTGGAGAGACAAGGAGAGGAAGAGTAAGCAGGGATCAATACCACATTTATGCATATGTGTGTGCACGAAAGGATCCTGAAAGTGAGGGAGGGGAGTATTAGTCAGCAGGAATGAGAAAATGAAGATAAGGAGGGAGGAAAGAAAAGATGGAGGAGGGACGGACGAGGTCACTGTGAGCTGTTTCTCACACAAGGAAAAAAAGTGCTCATGCACACCCAGTCATTACAGGACTATTATGTCGAGGTTGGAACAGATCACTTATAATTTACGTGTTATTATAACAAGTATTCCTATAATTAGAGATCTAAATAGGACTATTACACGCATTTTATATATCATAACCACTTAAGGGTCATGTAGCGTTCACGAGAGGAGCACATCTGTGGAGGTCAGAGTGAAGGGACAAACAAAGACTGTGTGGAAATTGTTTTTCATCCTGTTTTTAATGTGAGAGATCGAGACAGCAGATGCAGTTAATAGACAGTCCCTTGAAAATGTGCCTCATCATGTACCTCTTTTCCACAGCCACTGACAATAAAGGCTTCAAAGGCCTTAAGTTTGTTACATGCCGATGGCAGCTTTTTGGCACCACAATGTTTTTGCAGTGGAAACGTGTGAAAACTGGTTATAGACTTGTAGGGGCTGGTTTCTGCTCTCTTTTCCAGCCACTACAAGATGACAGTTTGAATCCAGCACCAACGAGAAAATGTCAACTCATTCCTCCAAACATGCAGGTACTGTAATTTCCTGCCTCTTCGCTTCTTCTTCCTCTACTCTGTCTCAGAATTACTGAGTTTTGCAGCCTCCAGGGACCCTGAATGTTCTCGCTGAAGTTATAGGGGTGAGCTAGTTTCTACTTTGGAACACAGTTACTACTGTGCATGCAGATGGAAAAGCACGGGAGGACAGAAAAGAGAGCAAAGTTAAAAAGACAAATGAATGAGAAGGCAAGACAGAAGAACATTTAATGACCTCAAATTCCCGGTGCATCTCCTGCAGCTCTGTCATGGAGCGGTGAACCTCTGCATGCAGTATCATGCTGCTGTGATCTGCCGTCCTCTTGGTCTCCCTGAGCAGAGCCACCTCTTCCTCCAGACGCCTGGTGTTCCTCTCTTCGGTCTCGCACCTGCGAGGGGATATTGACACATATCGACCTAGTTTTATTATTTAAACAGTAAAATGCATGAACACACCAACCACCTGGCATCCATTCACATTGTTTTCTGGGGGAAAACTTGCATTTTTGAGGCCATTACAAAAATATGAATTCATCCTAATTTCAACCTTAACTAAATATGCCTGCTGAGCAATTTATGATTGATTAGAGGACCAGCTAACATCTAACTGGTGCAAAACCAGTCCAGGGTAGCATCTGCTTTAATCTGGTTCAGTTCAAACTGGAAGTTTAGCAGATCATGTGCAGCCAATGTTTAATAAAATGGAATAAGCTGATAAACACACCAGAATAAGATGAAAGACACCACATGAATTAAAATTAATGAATAATGATTCAAGTTAAATTCCAGGTTTTTGTTTGATTAGTTGTGATTTTTAGATAATCTTCTAATTTAAAACATTTGAAAGGTACTTTATAGATGACAAAAAGTCAAAAGCTTTTTGTGTTTTATTATAAATCACTGCTTGCAGCCTACCTGGAGTACCTTCAGGACTCACCACAGGATCACAGCTCACACTGTGGCAAGCATTTAAATTGAGGTTTGATCGCTACTGTGCATCAAATGTTTGACCTTTGTATTGAAATCTGTGTTGTAAGATTCAACCTTTGCTTTTCCAGTTAACTGCTTCAGAGAAGTGTAAACGGGTTAAAAATGTGTCATTTTTATTTCAACTTGTAAATCTGGTGAAAAACATCTTGATTAATCCTGGATTTGTGAGTGAAATGCTCATATGCACTGTTTGTGACATGCCAGGGTCCAAAGTGGCGCAGTGATAAACAATGCTCCCTCACAAGAGGAAGGATCTGGGTTTGAATCTGCCAGTAGTCTGGCAATTTTGCAGCGGAGGTATGTTCAAAGTCATGTTTTATTTATCGCTCCGGCTCGAGACCGAGCTAATTTAGCAACTGAAATGACTGAGTAGGGCAATTTGAAAGTAAACTAAGAAAACACCCCAGAAATTCTCATCATTGGTCCAGACAACATGGAGGAAGATCGCAGAGAAGGTTGATGTGACAGGCTGAGACAGAGACAGATGATCCCTAAAGAGACCAGGCAGGAAGAGGAAGAAGAGGGCGACGATGACAACACGACAAGCATTTTTGAGAAACATGTAAATAAGGTCACCCGATCCCTGGTACTACCACCTGAGGGTCGGTATAATCCACACTGAGTTTTAGCACTCAGCTTTTCCTCTTGGACAGATTATTGTAAAGCTCTTTTACAAGCTATTAATCAAAAATCGATCAATAGACTTCAAATCACTCAAAATGCAGCAGTAAGACTTTTTTCAGGAACTAATGAAAGTGTCTAAAAATATTGCACAGATTTTACTGACTCTACACTGGCTGTTCATTAGTTTTACAATTGTTTCCAAGATTTTGCTTCTTACTCTTAAAGCTCTTTGTGGCCTTGTTCCAGAATACACTGGAACCTTGTGCCAACCAGTGCATGGCCCGAGATCCTCAGGCAGGAACCAGTTAACTGCTCCCACCTCACACTTAAAGACAAAAGTAAATTCAATTCAATTTAATTCAACTTTAATTTTATAGCGTGAAATCAAATCTATCGCCACAAGGTGCGTTTGTAAGGTAAAGACCCGATGATAATAAAGAGAAAACCCAAACAATCAGACGACCTCCCATGGTGACATACTTGGCGACAGTGGGAAGGAAAAACTCCCCTTTAAAAGAAAGAAACCTGTTAAATCCTCTGCCACAATTCATTTGGTTCGACGGAAAGAAAACTGGACAAAAGATGAAAATCAACAGGGAGCTAGTTCCACAGAAGGGCCCTGTGGCCCCTCCCTCAGCCTGGTTCTGTTGGAGGTTTCTTCCTGTTAAAAGTGAGTTTTTCCTTCCCACTGTCGTCAAAGTGCTTGCTCATAGGGGGTCATATGATTGTTGGATTTTTCTCTGTATGTATTATTGTAGGGGCTACCTTACAATATCAAGCGCCTTGAGGCGACTGTTGTTGTGATTTGGTGCTGTGTAAATAAAATTTAATTGAACTGAACTGAGAAAGGACCCAAGTGCAGGCACTGACAAATGACGTATTGCGAGTGAGCTTTAATTACAGTGGGGAAAACGAAACACAAACAAAAGCTGAACATGGCAGCAACTAAACTGAAACAAAACCTAAACTGGGTGAAACTAAAGTGATACAAAGGAACAAAAGCCTGGGACTAGAAACTCGGGACATAAAACATAACAACCTGAGACATGGAGCCTGGAGCACAGAGAAATGCAACAGGTAATGCACAGAGAGGAAGACACAGGGCTTAAATACACAGGCAGGACAATGAGAGGATGGTGAACAGGTGGGAACACAGCTGGGACAAATCAGACATAATAAGACAAAGGAAGCAAAGCAGAATACACTAACATAAGACAAGGACTATCAAAGTAAAACAGGAAGCATGAGACATTCGCAGAGACGCAGACTCAGAGACACGGACTAGACACTGAGACATGACTGACATGATGCACTGTGGAACACAGGGAAGACACAGTGAGCGAAACTAGGAGATAGAACAACAAATATAGTATAAACACAAACCCAGCCATGAATAACAAATAATCAAGGAATATAACTTAATCAAACACAAAACACTGGGTCACAGACTCAATGCCATGACAAACTGTAGTTGCTTCCTTCAAGCTTTAAAGACTGAGTCACATCCTATCTACAGCTTTCAACTCAAATCAATTTACTTTTATTTATATAGCGCTAAATCACAACAACAGTTGCCTCAAGGTGTTTTATATTTCAAGGTAAAGACCCTGCAATAATACAAAGAAAACAGAGAAAACCCCAAAATTCATGTGACCCCCTATGAGCAAGCGTTTTGGCAGCAGTGGGGAGGAAAAACTCCCTTTTAAGAAACCTCCAGCAGAACTACGCTAAGGGAGGGGAGGGGTGGGTCATCTGCTGCAACCAGTTTTAAGCCTCATCTTAAAAGTAGAGATAGTGTCTCTCTCCTGAATCCAAAGTCTTATACTGTTTTCTTTGCCTTGGACAGATATTCTAAAAATTATTCAAAAAGGGGTTTTAATATGAAATCTTTATGATTTCATGTTAATCTTTATGAATATGAGATCTTTATGCCATAATTCAGAGTTCTTCAGAGTTCACTATCACAGAGACAGTATGTGAGCTTTAAACATCCTTCAAAGCATTAAGTTTGCCTGTCTGTTCTGTTATCAAACCACATACTTGAGGATATCTCTGAATCTTGCTCTAAGTCTTACAGCAATGGTTCACTGCACAACATCACAATGTAGTGGTTAAAAGTGGATAATTACAAATAAAATCAGACCACAAAACTTTCCATTACCCTAGCCACATCAAAGATCCAGTTCCTGGAATAAACTACAAAGAGCAGGAGAAAAATTCTCTGTAGGAAACATTTTCATTATTAAAAATATCAGAGCACATACAAACATATGGCTAACCCCACCCAGTCACTCGAAGGTCAAGTATTGACTAATGCAAACAGCAATTCTAAGAATAGCTAGTGAGTGTCTAACCAGGGGCTGGAGTCTCTGGTATCAGCTGGAAGTTTTTATTTCACCCCATGACTGTGAGTCATTGCGCTGCAGAAATGATAACTAAAAGAGAAAAGGACATAAAAAGACCTTGGAGTCATCCTAGTGCATCATAAACAGACAGATGGTCAGGAAACTCGTCAGGTGGAGGTATAAAAGGAAGAGACAGGTATTTCATCCACTGTCCTTTAGGGGTTAACATTCGACAGCAGGCGGGAGGTGTGTGAGGGAGGTAGAGGTGGTGCTGATGGTGGTGGTGGTGTGTGTGTGTGTGTGTGGGGGGGGGGTGTCTGTGTCACTCTGCATCAATACATAAGTGAAAGCGCCGACGCGGCACAAAGTCAGGCAGGTTGGCTCACAGGAGCGGGAACTGGCCTGAGTGCGATAAAAGGGGAGCTGGAAAAGCATTGCAGCAGGATGAAAACAGGAAGTCTTTTATTCTGAACTCAACAGCTTTGCCTCAAACACTGAAACATCTTTATTGGCTGGTGATGATTATCCCATATTAGCGCCTGTCATCTGGTAAAAACTACCAATGGTACACAAACAAAACCATGTCTTTTGCCCACTGTGGCCGATTACTTTGGACATACAATACATGCAATAGGTTTATGCAATATGAAATCATACCTAATGCTAATTAATAATCAGAAAATTGTATTGATTGAGGAAGAGGAGCACTGGAGCTTCCAGGAAAATTAAAGCCAAATACAGCTGACCTGGCCTGGATGGCAGCCGCTCTGGACTTCATGCTGTCAGACTCTAAAGCCAGCTGAGCATTCTCCATCAGTAGTTTACCGACCTGACAAAGCAAAAAACAAAAAAACAAATAAGATGTGATTAGATTTGGAGGTCAAGGCAAAATCTAACCGGTGATTCTATACATACAGTTTCCATGTTCTGGTGGCATGATCAAAGCTACAGCTCTCTAAGAAACAAATCATGAGATGAAAGTCACAAAACTTGGAAAAAGTGGGAGAGCAAGTCGCGGCAGTGGTTAGCACCGCTGACTTTTAGGAAGAAGGTTCTGGGTTTGAATCTCGTGATCTCTGGACTCTTTTGTGTGGAGTCTGGTTATTTTCCACATTATAAGGCGCACTTAAAATCCTAATTTTCTCAAAAATCGACAGTGCGTATTATAATCCGGTGCGCCTGATGTATGAATTCTGGTTGTGCTTACTGACCTTTTATGTGGTACACGGCGCTCAAAATCTGTCAACAATGTTTTAGTAGGACTTTTGTGAGCTATGAAGCCGCACTGCTTGATAGATTTTCTGAGCCTCACGGCTACTGTAGTCAGGAGCCTCGCGGAGTAATCTGGGTCCTAAACTCCTTCTACTTCTGTCCCAAGGTCAAACGAACACTGCGGCATCACTGGGAGTTAAAAACTGTCTAAATTCTTTCATCTTTAATAAAATGATCAGCGTTACTGCTTTACTGGATGTAACAATTAAGTTTAACATCCAGGCATCCATGAAAACAGAATTTATTAAATTTAACGGAGTCAGAAGTTAGCAGGAAGTTAGCTCGCTAGTTTCCACCTACAGCTCTTCTATCATTTTCAACATAAATGAAGACAAAAAACTAAACAGCAGTGACTTTTTTAGGGTTGCTGAAGTTGGGCTAGCTGGTATGTAATGATGCGCTACGTGATCGCTAGCTACACAGCTATGTTAGCATAACAAACTGGAGGACAAACGCTAACCTTTTTTCCACTCTGTAAAAGTTAACGTGAGGGTTCCCGTTGGTTACGAACAAATGCAGTTGCATGGCAGAATGCTGTAAACGGACCAAACTTCAGGCAGGAGAACAACTGAGATAATCCATCCACAATAAGAGGTTAGTCATTAATATACTGCAGCAACATGGGAATAGAGCAGCTGCGAGAGAATTCAACATTAATGAATCAATGGTATGGAAGTACGGAGCCCTGCAAGGGACATGGGAGAGAAAAAAATTACGATGAACTTTTGCGAGATCTCGCAAAACTAACTCGGGATCTCGCAAAAGACAGATATCTCCGAAAATGTCAGAGCACTTTTGCAAATATGTGATGTCTGGAATTCAACTTTTGCGAGATCCCGAGTTACCGAGTTACCTTTGCGAGATCTCGCAAAAGTTCATCTTAATTTTTTTTTCTCCCATGTCCCTTGTGGGGCTCCGTATGGAAGTGGAGGAAGCAAGAAGAATGAGTTGAGTAAAATTTGACTCATCTGACTGTTTTGTTTCGCTTAATGCGCCTTATAATCCGGCCTGCCTGATGGTCCGGTATTCTCCTAAACCCTGTGTGGGCTTACAAGTACTCAGGCTTGCTAAACAGTCCAAAAACATGCATGTTAGGTTAAGAGGTGATTCTAAATTGGTCGTACATAAAGAATCTAAATGCATAAAATAAAGTGCAATATGACTTTGTGTGAAAATGTAAATGTGGCTTGTAATCTAAAGCACTTTGAGTGGTCAGTGAGATTAAAAAGGAGCTATAAAAATGCCCAACCCATGCTATAGACGCCTCATGCTTGTAATCCATCCTACTTTGCATGCCAAAATCCCCATATTATCAGACGCACACAGACTCTGAAGAGATACTGTTATGAATTAGGCCTATTCAGAAGAAAACAAAGCATTTGTACATCAAAGGTGATGCGATTGACTCGATTCAGCTCACGCCCTTCCTCTTTGTACTTTTTAAATATAAATTACACTAATACCTCAAAATATAGCTTGTTGAATATAAACTTGATATATTTAATTTACAGGTAAAGCTAAAATCGATCCTTTGAGTGTTATTGCTCCTCATGTCACTTCTGCACTCAGAAAGCCAATCAGTGGTCCAGTTTGCACATCCTGTTTACATACTGTTCATGGGAGAGTTCATTTAGCATACACCTTCTGCAGGGATTTATATCAAATCCCACAATTTTTTATAATTTCTAATATTATTTTAATACAGCAAAGTAAAGTATAAAACATTGGATCCTTGTATTATATCAAACACAAATAAAAGTCTTAACACGCCCTCATTCTCCTTTGTTTTCTTATGAGTACAAAACTTTTGAAAGAAGACACACCCTTGCTGAAAGAAAGCCAAAGATAACATCGACTATTCCACCATTTTTTTTTTTTTACCATAAGCACCATTACAAGCTTCACTCATTATATGGATAGAACATTACAATCCCAGCTTCAGACTCCCGGTGAGGATGTGAGTCAGGAGACTGACAACATCATGGAGTAATGTCTGCCCCGTCTCCTGTGATGTAACTAAATTGAGCACTTCTTAAGAAGATAAATAGAGAACTAATCCCTAACATTTATATGGAAGCACTCCCTGGATCCTCAGACAATGAAGTTGGCTGAGTTTGTCTGTGGTAGTCATGGGAACATGTGAACAACTAATTAGTGTCTGTCAGTGACACCTACTTATGCACGGTGTAAAGAAAGTGACAGTAAATCCAGGGAGCAGCTCAAAACCATCAGTTGAGTCATGGGAGATCACTGCTGTTAGTCGTCGACTCAGCGCTTCCGCATTCTTTCTGTGGCAGCCATCAATCGTGGGTCTCTGTGGCAGCGTAATGATACGGGCACAAGACATATCTTTCTATATCTGTGGCGAGCCCTCTCACAGTATGCAAAACATCTTCGATTAGTCTCGTTGATACCAAGGCTGTTACAATGATAACTAATGTTAAAGGTAAAAAACTTGGGCGTGTGGTTCGACATGGTGCTCTCTTTCAGGTCTCATGTAACAGAGACAACAAAGTCCACCTTTTATCATTTAAGAAACATAATCAGACAAGTTTTGTCAAGCGACACTGCAGAGGTTCTTGTCCATGCATTTGTGTCTTCACGTATTTATTATTGTAATGCTCTCCTTTCTGGGCTACCAAAGAAAAGTTTTAGAGGTTTACAGATGGTTCAAAATGCAGCTGCTCGCATTTTAACTAAAACTGGGAAATCTGAGCACATTACCCCTGTACTGAGATCTCTTCATTGGCTACCTTGACAGGTTCAAGCAGATTTTAAGGTCCTGCTGCTCACCTACAAGGCTTCAAATGCACCTTCATACCTCTCTGACCTTGAAGACCCACTTGTTCACCCTGTCCTACATGTCAAAATTCCATGCCTTTTAGTTTTTAAATAATAATAATAATAATAATAATAATAAACTAAGTCTAAAAGCATTTTACCTACCTGAAATGATTATTAGCTAAAAAAAATGTTATGTATTATGTGAGTACAAGAAAATAATTATTAGAATATAATGTGTTAAATTGGCTTAGATGAGAGGGTCCAGCAATAGATCAGAGGAAGAGGGAAGCATTTGTTTGTGTGTTTTAGTTTGGTTTAGCTGTAGGCTTGAGAGTGTGTGTAATTGTGTAGAGGGAAAGGAATTTATGGAGACTGGGGGTCAGCCTGTCATAAAAGGAGACAGGAAGCTACAGTTGGGGGTTGCTGATGCTGATGCTTGTACCTTTAATAAAAACTCATAATTGTTATAACTTAGAAGCAGGTTTGCAGGAGACTCTCCACATGCTTATCTGTAAATGTAAGACAACAAGAGGCCAATGGCCCAGTGGATGCAGAGTGTTTGTAATATGTTAACTCTGTTTTGTATGTTGTGTAGAGGAATTTAGTGTAGCTTGGGTGAGGAGATTACTTTTATGACCGGCAGGAAGTCATGTACACAGAGACACACACACAATGCTTTGACTGTTATGACGCACCCACACCTATATGCACACTCACTCACGTGCACTCACACTTACACACGGGTACGCGCACACACACTCACTCACGTGCACGTGCATACACACACAAACACAGAGTTTGCAGCACACCGTGGGGGTTTTATGATGGGGTCACTTCTATAAAGCTGACTGTAACAAACAAAGGAGTGGAAGATTTGCAGAGGGACACCGGCCTTGCGCGCCTCCCCTTCTCTTGCTTAACTGAAGATGAATGAAGATGAATAAAGGTTTTGTGAAAATGACTACTGAGTCCGGTGCCGTCTCTGGATGCCTCGAGGAATAAAAAAGAACTGATTTCGTAACAGTTTCAAAACTAATAAACCAGAAGCTTTATATCTACATGACATACAAGTCTTTAGTATTTGGCTTTTAGTATTGGACAATTGCAATGATTTGTTTTATTACATAATAAAGCAAAATCACATTTAGGAGGGGCCATAGGAGTCCAGTCAATGTGGATTGGGCTCTTGTTGAGGACTGAAACTGGCTTTGGGTAGGTGGAACGTCACCTGTCTGGTGGGGAAGGAGTGTGAGGTAGTTCTAGAGGCAGAGGGATACTGGGTATGGCTAAGTATAGTTAGACTCATCTCAGTGCACAACTTGGAACCAGTTAGTTGGAGCGGTTGGACTGACACTGAGAGGTGGCAGGCAGGGGTGGGTATATTTTTATCCCCTCGGTTCAGTGCCTGTAATTTGCAGTGATTATAAGCTGAACAGCATCTCAATGTACCCAGTAGGGTCCCTGAGTGGAGTCCTGGAAGATGCCCCATCTGCCCTACTCAGGGACCCCTGTGCTCACGAGGGCAATGACATTGTGACCTGGAGTTATGTGACTGGGAGGAACAACATGCTCGCACATAAGGGTGCCCATAAGTGCACAGGGTACCAGGACACCCTAGGCCTCAGGTTGATGATTGGTTTTGTAATCATATCATCAGCTCAGCTGCTTGCTGAGGAGCACTGAAACTGAGAGGAGATCGAACCCCCGCCCCCCAAAAACATGTCGGCTGCAGCCCTTATGCACAACTTTCTCTATTTTGAAGTTAGCGTTACGCTTGTTCAAGTTTTTGTTCCATGCAAACGTCAATAGCATTAAGCAACACTAGCTAACCTTGACTTGTGAGCTACTAACCCCAAAATGCTGTCTCGAGTTGCTCCTGGAAGCGAATTGACTATATTATATTATAACTACCGGTATATTATAACATTGGACTGAGTTTGGCAGATGAAATAAAAAGTAAAAATCTTGCTGTGTGTTTATGAGCTATTTGAAACTGTTAACTACATTCTATAATAACCAAATCATGTTTTATGTGTCGGTGAAATGAGTGCACACACACAGTGACAGCTAACTTTGAATATAGCAGTGCAACAGCAGCAGCCTTCCTTCTTTGGACATGCCTGTTCTCCAGTGACTTCATGTCATATGCCATGACACGATTAATCGACGAGCAGCATTGTCTAGTCGACTAGCTTTTCACTTTAGCCTTTAGTAACTCATCTGATTCCTGTGGCCTGATATTTGTGATAAATTAACTTGTAGTTGTCAAATTATTTTATCAGCCGTGAATGAACTGTTGCCACATTCATGCAGCGTAGCAAAGTTACATCTAGCTTTCACATATTTAATTAAAAATGATCAACAACAGATTAAATTTGCGGTCCTTGTATGCAGTCCTAACAGGAACTTCAGAAATAAAAGGCAGTTCATTTTACAAACTGTGTGATGGTCTTAAAAACAGGGTGCCATTAACCACCTATCCTATCCTTTAACTAAACATGTGTTCGAGGCTGTTCACAGGATGCTGCATCCAGCTGTCATCGACACTACACTACACTAGACAATAGGCTGTGTTTTTACTGCACTCATTGTTTGATTATACACACCCACTCCTCTCCTGTGGCTGCAAGATGGCCTTGAGCTGATTATTATAAAGCCTGAGTAGAAATAATACTGCAGCACCACAATTATGTCAAACAGCTGTGAAATTTACATAACTCTTTATACCATCTGACCTGGGCACGGAGCTCCTTGACGGTCTGTTCCTGTTTGGACCAGTCCTGGGAACGCGCGGTGTTCCTGACCCCCCAGCTGGCTATCTGAGCCTCCAGCCGCTGGTTTTCTTCCTGCAGCCGGTTCACCTGCTCCAAGAAGCTCTTCAAGCGAGCATTCAGGCCCCACATTGTGTGACTGGAGTCCTGCAGCGAGTCCATGGACATCTGAGAGAGAGCGAATGTTTACAGTCACACGCAGTTGCTGAGCCTGTGAAATTTTCATACAGTCAAATGACGCAGCTGGTGGTGCCTGTGATGGCCAAACTTTTCAGGCAGTACGTGACTGACAGGCGCGTGTTCACAAGAGCTTACAACTTTCTCTGCAGTGTGAAACCCACACGCTGCCAAAGGCGTTTACAAGGTAAATGTTTACCTAGTGATACTCACCTGCAGCAACGTGGCCTTCCCTGAATGAAGCACAGTATATGTAAGTCACGCTGTTTGCCCGGTCACACAGTCCACCACTCCTCACAGCTTAGCTGCATTCCTCCACAGCGAGCTGGAGAGCACTTCCCACTGTGTCCCAGGTCATCGGCAGCAGGCCCCCGAGACAGAGCAGACAGGCTGGCCTGCCGGTATCAGCGTTCGCTTGTCTTCAGGGTCAGTCACGGCAGGGACGTTCCTCCCTGTCCCACCTCGGCCCCTCCCAGGCAGCATGTGGTTACCCGCTGGACACTGGACACAGTGCTTGCATCACCAACGCTCTGGGGTCCCTTTGTACTCTCTGATCCAGGATTACTGATCTGCTTTCAAACAGGCAGCAACACAAGCTGCGGAGGGAATGTTCAGGGAGACACAGTGACAGGACCTGAGTGTGTGTGTGTGTTTGTGTGAATGGTCCTGTAATGAGAAGTTACATTCACTGTAATGAATGTGAAGCCCGTGTCCCTGAACACTCTCTCACTCTTTGTGCAGACTTGCTCAATGACAGCCTTGGTTGGATGTGTTTGTGCTGTCTGGGCCAAAGGTTTTCTCTTCCAAATATTATTATGTGGTTTTTTTATATTCCCTTGGTTACAAGGACTGCAGATACGCTTTCTTAACTACTGTTTAAGCAGTTACTTGATGTCATCTGGAGTTTGTAGCTTTCTGTTGCTTTCAGCGGACAGACTCTGCGGCATCATCTTAGACTTCAATAATATCATGGAAATGGCTAATGTGTCATGATAAGAGAGGTATGTTTTTTTAAGGTGGGGTGTGGTTCAAACACTCTCTCCTCTCAATGTTTAAGAGGATAAACCCAGTAAAAACAACTGGGTGGGCCACTGTAACAGCTAGAAAAGAAAAAAAAACTAAAAACAAGGCTCGACGGAGGATTCAAAAGTGCATGTTAGAAGTGGATGGTGGGCGGGTCTAATGTCTGTAAGACAAAATCAAAATCAGCTGAACTCACATGAACTCACAAGCAGAATGACAGAGCTTCACTGCCATGAACAGATCCCTAAAGATCAAACTGAGGTGTTTTTTTCCACCCTGTTGCACATGAATTCATAACTGAAACTTGGCTTGTTTACCTACGAATCTTTGGGTCAACTCTCTTTAAAGCCACAGCAGCCACCCAGGTTACTGCAGCTTTCAGCACTGCCTTTGGCATCAAAATTCTAAGCATAGTATTAAAGATGAACGTTGCTTTCAGCTCTGAAAAATTAACTTTGAACGTGCCCCGGGGGACAGCAATAAGGGTGACATTTAACTTACTTTAAATAAATAATTTTAAATAAATAAACACTGTAAAATTTGTATATGTACATGCATTCCTACCCCCCACCCCCACCCCCCTTGAATGTCTCCCTAATTCTGAGGTCTCAAGGATCGCAAGTTTGCAGAGACAGAGCAGGAGATGTAAGAAAAGTGCATGAAATTAAACGACCTTGTGTTTTATTTCTTGGGCTCTATTTTTGGGACTTTTAGAGAAGAGCAGGGTTTTTTCCCTTTTCTGTCACTTACTCGTATCACTTTAAGGTCTGCTACATTAAAAATGGCTCACAAAGATGAATCAATTTTTAAGAAGATGAACGTTTCACTATACCTGGACGCCTTTTTTTGTTTTCAAAGAGCCTTGTTTGCGGATTTGCAAATACTTGAGCTGTCTGGATTTGCTTGCCAGGCAAAACAAGCATGTTTTGCTAAGAGAAAGGATGTGGGGGTACTAATACACACATCTGAGCTTCTTTGTGTTGCTGCAACCTAATATTGCCTCTGTCTAGACTTTCATTCTTTATCTCTGACTTTTTCATGTGGCTTCACTGATGGTTGTGGGTGTTGTGGTTATCTATCAGCGTGGCCAGAAAAGACAGGAAATGGGTTCATGTACAGAGAACAAAAAATCAGATATAAAGAGTGAAAGAGCAAGAGAAGGAGAATAAGTCTGTAACAGGACATGAGCTGTGTAGATTTTAATAATTAAACGCACACACACAAAGCACACTGTCTAACTAAACAATGCCAGACTTGTAGGCCAGGACACTTACTGTCATTGCACTCCCACACCCTGTCAGTAAGATGGATTGGCAGGAGAGCAGCAACGATGATAGTCAGTTGAAATCCGGGAAACAAAAAAGCAAAAAATTTCCATGATTACAAAAAAATGCTCTTAGGGCGTAGCAGGTGGCTCTGCTTTGGGTGTCTGTGACAGATGATTTTTGCTGCAAGCGTGACGGGGGAATGCCATCGAGCCTGTTTCTGGATGCCGTGTTGCTCCCTCAGACATCCAAGATGTGTTTTTTTATTGCACTGCATTTAACTGATGGGTTTAAGCAGGTGTTAACTTGTTACACAAATTTAAGGAGAAAAGGTGGAGGCGTTAGAGGTGGACACTGCCCAAAAAGAGAGTGAAAAACAAAACAAATCCACCCTGGATTATGAGTTTACCACCAAACAGTCTCACGAACATGAACTTTGCCTCTTCGCATTCCTCGACCTCTGTTTCCTTCGAGGGAGGAGGGGCGGCAACAGCTCTTTGATCCTTCTTCATGTGATCCCTCATTTTCATGAGCCTTTTGCTAAACGTGTCTGACAGAAAAAACAGAAAAAACCTGTTATAAACACACAGTACCTTTCATCCTTTGTTTCGTAATTACTGCTTAAAACCAACTCAGTGCCAACAGTTTTTGTTCATACACGGTATCACCACAACAGTCACTTCAGATCTGATTTAGAGACTATTGTGGGCTAAGTCCAAAACTACAGAAAGGATTAACTTCGCATAAACTCCAGCAGACTCTGCTGTAGGGGTTATGTTCAGCTAAAGCGTGTGTCATGTGCTTTTACTTGTGGTATAAAGTACACAACAGTTATACTTTAACCTGTGTTGGCTTTTATTTATACCTCTAACCCGCTCGCTCAGGCACCATAAAGTATGTTTCTACTCAAATCACTATTATCAATCATTGTGCTGTTTAAAGCTTTACTAAGAAATGTTTTTATTTCCACAATGCCAAATGACTAATGTAAAGGACAACACAACAGGAGACCAGGTCGTCCTCACCTCTGCAGAAAGTTTTGACATCTTTCAGGTAATTGTGTTTGTATTTTCCCTCTAAGCAGCAGCCAGCACTTTTAGGACACTATTCGAATCCTTTTAACCTCGATGGTGGAGCGCTAGGGATATATTGCTGCATTCAGTTACTGTCCATGGGCATCATTAGCACGCACTTAGCTGCTAGTGAGTGCTAATTAACAGACTAATAAAAACTGGAATTTCACTCACTAAAACTGAAGCACAAACATGTTGAACAGACAAACTGTGCTATTCTTCAGATAATTCCACTAAAAACCTCCAAAAGTTGATTCTGTTCATCTGGACGCAGCGTTTTGTGGGAGAAATGTTTCGTCACTCATCCAGGTGACGTCTTCAGTCTCAGCTGACTGCAGGTTTCCGATCTTATAAACAGTACATTTGCATAATGACTGAAACCAGCCCACCGAAGGAACAATGGGCTGGGAGGTCAGTTCCTTAATCATAATTATGCAAATTCTCATGACGATTGATCAACTACCACTGATCAACAGCCATGAGTACCATTCACAGAGAGTTGGGGAAAGGCTGTAATCACAGCATTGTAAGATGGTGACAGATGTACCCTTAGGCCCCCTCCTCAATTCAGAGATGGTCTTTCCCATTTCACGTAAATGCCCTCCTTGACTCCGCCCTCAAACCAGCGTTCCTCCCTGTCCAGGATGTTACATCCTCATCACTGAAAGAGTGTCCACTGGCCTGTAGGTGTAAATAGACTGCAGAGTCCTGGCCTGACGAGGTAGCTCTTCTGCGTTGTGCCATCCGCTTCGCCAGAGGTTGTTTGGTTTCCCCGATGTATAAATCCTGCCAATCCTCCTGCACTTAACAGCGTACACTATGATACTCTGTTTGTGTCGGGGGACATAAGAGAGTCCACCTTGGGCTGGACCAATTTTTGGCGCAGTGTGTTTTGGGGTTTAAAAGCCACAGAGACCCGGTGTTTAGAAAAAATGGGTCTCAACTGCTCCGATACTCCTGACACATCACTACAGGTTTTCGCTTGGGCAGCGGTTGTCCTTCTCTCCTGCATCAGCTGGAGCTTTCTTTAGGCTTTGACAAAAGTCCAGCTGGGATAACCACATTTACTCAGGGCCTTCTTGATGTGCTGTTCTTCTGCCTCCTTGGCAGATGTCCCCCCATTACTGATGGGGGACATCTAGACACAGTGTAAGAAGGCTAACCTGCCACTTTTCATATCCTCTCTGGTGAATTTGATGTGTCAGTCCACCGAATTAATGTGATCTGTGAAATGTGGTACGTCCTGAGATTTGATTTTCACCCAGGTGTCATCCACATACCTGAACCAGTGACTTGGTGGTGTTCCAGGGTAGGATAGCAAAGCCCTCTTTTCCACTTCTTCCATGTACAAAATGGCCACGATGGGTGAAACTGGGGAGCCCATGGCACACCCATGTTTCTGCCTGTAGAACTGACCCTTGAAGTAGGTGGAATGAAGACACAGTTCCAAAAGCAAACACACTTCGATGGTGAGAGTGGTCCTGTTGCTGAGGTTGGTCATCCTGTAATCTCTTACATTCAAGTTTGTCCTTTAACCAGCGCTCACATTGCCCTGAGCGCTGTCACTTAAATCAAATGAGCCACACTTCAGTATTTTTCCACCCCCTCATGGAATCTGTGACATCACAAATACCCCTGATTGATTGTTTGCTATGATCGGCCTGGAGCAGCACCATCACTGTGCCACATCAGTAATCTTTATGGTTTGGTTCGGCCTTTCAGTTCTACACGAGTAATCTGTAGATATTAAAGCATTGATAGTGGTGCCAGCTTCCTGCTTACAGTTTGGATAAGGAGCCTTCCTGTCTCAGCTTGTCATTTGCACATTGTGAAACTAATGGTTTTTGCCAGTTTGACGTGGAACAATCTGACTCAGATACCTCATGAATTCATGGGAATGCAGACTAAGAGCAGGTTTTTGTTATGTTTGATCCCAGTAATTTACAACTAACACGTTATGCAAAAAGAGCTTTTAATCATCTGTAATTGAGTGGTGTGGTTTCTTCACGCGTTCCAGCACTCACACAGTGTCAGAAGCAGAACGAGCACAAGTTAAGCCCTTCACACCTTAGACATAAACGCAGATCAAACCACTGGAAGCACTGGAAACAATGTGGTAACGACCAGAAATGCATCATGCCATACATTTCACGGCTGCTAAGCCAACAAATGTGACATGCACAAGTTCATAACAGTGAGGATGATTGAAGGGAACAGCTTGATCGTTTTGTCACGCACTGGGCAAAGTGGCTCCTCCCAACAGAGCAGGAAAGTGAGCAGAACATCTTTAATCAGTCGTTTGTCGTTAACAGATATTGTCAATGTCACAGCAGTCTCATTCTTACACATCACATTAATGAGACGTGAGGAATCAAGACATGAAACAAGCGTCTCCGAGCACAAGGAATAAATTGAGTGGAAACAACCTGAAGGGACAAAGTATTAAATTCTTTAAATATTTGTATAACATAGATTTTTAAACGGGCCTGAAAAACAATTATCTTCATCGCACTTTGTTTGACATTCATAAAGCACCCCAGGGTTACAGTGTGTTTGCTTCTCACAAAACAATTAGACTAGGCGTGCCACTGTTGGCTGTCATTTATGGTTGCGTAGAAAAAAAGGTTGGGCAAATATCTCAAACGTCTCGAACAAGTCAGAGCTGGGAGCTCAAAGGAGTTCCCGGCAGGCTGTGGGGTCAGAGAGTATGCTGGATGGCAGGTACCTGTCAAACTGCAGAGGCTTTCTCACTTCACTCAAGTTCGGCTTTGGCATGTTTATGTATGTGTTTAGTTGAGTGAACGGGGTCTAGTATACTGAGTATATTTCAGCTGTTTACCACGGGACACAGGGGCGCGTTTAAATATATATTTTACTCATATTTAGCCACTTCTTTTCTCCTTGTGATTTGACCACTAGAGGGAAGGATTTGACAAACTGGAAAAAGCACAAAAACACTGACAACAATGATAATGATTTTAATATCATGAGGGGGGAAACTGAATGACTGAGGCCTGAAAAATATATTTTATGTAGTTCCACTTGACTTTATCACCCACTTGAGAGACCAGTGATAAGACTTAGACTACAGTAAGATTAGCTGTAATTTACCATCAACCATTAATTTAATCTCATCTGTTTAATTTCTAACCCTCATGAAAAAACTCTTACATCTACCTTCAGTTTAAGACCTAAATATAGCTAAATCCTTCAATAAATGGTTATTTAGTGACCATTAGGACAGCCAACACGCTGTAAACACTGCACATATTAGCTTATTATAAAAGCAGCTGTCTCCTGTGTGGACAGCAATTAGCTGTGTAAGGTTTCTGGTCTTAGAACCTGCAGTTTTATTTGTCTTTGAAAACGAGGAGTTGTGCTCATTTTATAAAACGTTCATGCTTTTTCATCAGTACTCTGTTCCTCCTACATTCTGGTTATACCCTCTGTTAATATTTAGTGTGTATTTGTTCCTTCAGTGGTCTAAAGTGCTTGGAAATAAAAGCTGGATTTCTTTAAGTTGTTTGAAGATGCTTCACCTCTCATCCAAGAAGCTTCTTCAGTTAAGAACTGATTAATTTCACAATGTGCAAATGACTTGCTGAGACAGGAAGGCTCCTTATCCAAACTGTAAGCAGGAAGTTGGCACCACTATCAATGCTTTAATATCTATAGATTACTCGTGTAGAGCTGAAAGGCCGAACCAAACCATAAAGAATACTGATGTGGCGTATATCACAGTGATGGTGACGCTGCTCCAGGCCCCTCATTGCAACCGATCAATCGGGGGTATTTGTGATGTCACAGATTCTGTGGAGGTAAAAAAAAAAGAGAAAATACTGAAGTGTGGCTCATTTGATTTAAGCTCACATCGCAGGGGATCAGGGGTCCGTGAACTGGTCAAACTTGAATTTATGAGACTGGGGTTCAAGTCCACCGTGATGCTCTGAGTTCATGTGGACTTAGTTTTATAGTTACTTGATTTGTTTTTTTATTTAATTATGTCCACACCTTTGTTAGGTTCATGCAAAAAAAAGTTCTTGATTTGAGTAAAAGTCAACAGATGTGCAGTTGCTCTGATGGTCTAATATTGTTCTAATCTTGAGGCTATCTCCTGCACCACCAAGAGCACCCTGACGGGAAACATCTGCACCTGGTATGAAACAGCACCAAGCAGGACAGAGTGGGGCGAATGCATCATTCGCTCTGAGCTTCCTGACCTTCAGCTCTGAACTGAAGAAGCTTCTAGGATGAGAGGTGAAACGTCTTCAAGCAACTTAAGGAAGTCCAGACGCTTTTCTTTCCAAGCTCTTTAGACTACGATGACCTGGATGACTGAGAACCTTCACAGACTTGTTGCTTCAGTGTTTCCCCGTGTGCTGATTTCTGTTTATTTTGGTAGTCTTATGATAACCCGTGTTTTGCATTCATGTGTGTCTTCCCTTTGTCCTTTATCACATCGTCTGTTATCCTTCCTTGCGTGAGTGTTTCTGCCAGAATTCTGTTGGTTGTTTGTTTTGGACTTTTTGTGAAGAAGGTGCCAGATGTTATCATTTCTGTCTATTTTACCCGCCTGAATCTAACCTGCCTAGAGCACCAAGACTGACATTAAAACAGCAAATAATTACATGTCAAATTAACCTCCTAGGACTTGGCGTCCACATATGTGGGCATCAGATTTTGGGTTGTTTAGACCAAAATGCTAAATTTCACTCTACAAGGGTCTGATATCCACTAACAAGGACATTATACTGCCACTGTTCTATTGAAATTTAACATGAATGTCCTCGATCTAATTTTTCTCAGAAACAAAATAAAGGTAAAAAAACAAAAACAGGTAATTCTTTGTTTTTACATTCATCAGGCCCTAATCTGCCCAAATAGCAAAGAGAAATTAAAAATGCCATGAAAGAGTTCGGGTCTTAGGAGGTCAAACCAGTGAGCTGAAAACGCACAGAAAAGGGAAGCTAATGCAGAGGTAGCTTAAACCTGCATTCTTTCTGTTCGTCTGCTCTCGCTGCAAAAACATCTTTGCTCACCTGATCTATGATGTAAACATTTACTAAGGAGGTTGTGCTTTAAGTCACTACTTTAAATTCTTATTTAATACAACATGATTTACATTTTTATCATTATCCTCCCTTTTGCAGTAAATTAGACGATAAAGCAGGGCAAATAAAGTTTTATGGACAGAGTTAAATCTGACAGTTTAATAAAGTTAGAATAAACATATGTACCGTTTCATGTTCACCTTCTGCTTCAGCAGCATCTGCTGCTTTTCAGTTTTGCTACAAGATGACAGACGCCAGGACGCTTAACTCGAGCCTTCAGAGTCACAGCGTTACAGCTTCATCAGAGGTGAACTCCAGATCACAGCGATAACTGTTAAACCTGCATTTTTACAAGCGACCATTTTCACATTACACGCATTCACTCGATTCTTACTTTAAGCTCTTGTGTGTCTAACTCCAGTCGTGTTAGTCCAGAGCTAAACTTCCTTGTCATTTTAACCCGACATTTAATCTTGTTTGTTTAGGCATCGAGTAGGAGTGTATACTTGCACGCATTTGCACCTTCTAAAACCTTCTGAGAGAACCATATCTGGATTTCATCTGTGTTTTCTTTTTTCCTTGCAACGAATTTGCCTGCAAGGAATTCTTGTCAGTAATTCATTGAAAACCCGGAATAATGTGAATTATTTCAGAGTGAAATACTTTTCCTGATCACACTGAAAGGTAAGGGACACTGAACAGGACCTACCCCTGCATTTATTAACAGTAAAACATCTGCCAATTGCCTCTAGTTGAAGTAATTGGACATAATTTAAATGAAGCATTGATGTGTTTGGATACATGTCTGTATAAGAACAAACAGGCTTCATGGGAATTGGAGCCTATTCACAAGTTTTAAAAGAAGGCTCTTGGCAACTGCTGTGAAAATGAAAATAAAATGTGTTTATAGCTTCTGCTTATCCAGGAGTTTACCACCATTACTGCCAAGATCAACACCTACCCGTACTATTCAACATTTTTTGTGCAACAGATAAGCAATGCAATCATATCAATCAGAATGGAACATTCCTACTCTCAGTTGTTTAAAATCCATGAGGCCACAGACCTGTGCTTCCTTCAGGATAGAAATGTTTCTTCAGATGTTCAGGTTTTTTTCCTTCAGGCTGCCACACATCATGTCTAATAAAGAAGAAAACAGTATTCTAACTTTGCACATTTTATTCTGGTGTTAACAGCTGATCTTGGTAAAAGTATGATTTGTGGACTGTTGGTTTATTAGCACTCAAGGAAAACATGGATCCAGCAGCGAGCTGTAAGTTTACAGCGGACCAAACCTGAAGCTGAACATGGCTGATTTTATTTAACTAAGCTTAAGATGATCTTTTGTTTATTGTCCACAGATGCACATTGAACCCAGTCTACAGTCTGTTAGATGATGTCTGCAACACCATCCATGTTAGTGTTTTGGTCGCTGCTGCGTTTGCTTTTCTTTGCCTTTTTCTGGGCAATTCAGAACCACCAGTGAACCTAAGTCCACTAACTGCATGTGGCAGGAAGCCAGAGTGCTTAAAGAAAGAGTGGCAACCACTGCAGACACACACATGTCTGCTAATCCGAACTAAAGAACAAATAACTAACTTCTACAAATACTAGAAATCACTCAATGAAATAGAAATCGTGCATCTTTGATAGTTTCTACAATAGAATACAATAGATAGATGGAATAGCCTTTTATTGTCATTGTGCATGTACAACAGAATTATGGGTGATAATAACATTATGGGTGACAGCAGAAATAAATAAGAAACGGAAGAAATATATACAAAACATGAGAAAGACACACATTAAAGAACAAAGTGCTTGGAAGTAGTGCACAGAAAAGACTTAGATTGGTGGGTGGGTGGACACCGGTGGGGTGTGTCGGTGTTTGTTAACAGTCTGAATGGCCCAGGGGAAGAAGCTGTTTCTGAGTCTAGAGGTGTGGGATGTGATTGACCTGAGGCGCCAGTCAGAAGGCAGCGGGTCAAAGTGCTTGTGGACAGGGTGCGTGCGAGGGGTCACCTGTGATGGCCCAGGTTTTTCTGAGACAGGAGGTTCTGGTGATGGCCTCCAGGGGTGGCAGAGGGCAGCCAGTTATGTTTTGGGTGGTGTTAATTACTATGTGCAGATTCCTGTTCTCAGTCGTGGCCTCTACGTACCAAACATCCAGACAGTAAGAGAGCATGCTCTCCACTGAGGAGCGGTAGAAGGCCAGCAGCAGCTTCTGCACACGGAGGAAGTGCAGCCACTGCTGGGCTTTCTTTACCAGGGAGATGGTGTTGTGGGTCCAGGTGAGATCAGCGGCGATGTGGGTGCCCAAAAACCTGAAGGTGGAGACAGATTCACCCTGTTCTACATTTGTGATGATGAGTGGAGTGGACCTGTCTGTGCCTCTTGAAGTCCATTATGACACAGCACATCAACCATTTGTCAGTTAACTGAATTAAATGTTCATAAATGCACCAACAGCACAAACAGAGTCAACTGTTCCACTTCAGTGACTCCAATTAGCTGAGGTGAGTCCAAGAAGACAGCTAACAACTATAGATGAAAACAACCTGTCAGTCAAAGCAGGCACTCCCTTCATGGCATTGAAATGGATCACTTATAATAACGGTCACCCAGTATGAAGGACTCAGGAAGGAAGTTTTGCAAACACATGATTCATCTTCTAAATTGTAAGAAAAGTTTCTTCTCTTCTGGTTTGTATGAGCGCTCATATGAACCTAAAAAGCTGCTCATCCAACTTTTAGCAAACGCAACCCAAGTGCTCACCTACAAAAGCTTGTGCAACAGCAGCAGCCTGAGAGAACAACACTCCAGAGAAAATGACTTTTTCAGAACTGGCTACATCTACCAAAGATGTATCATATTTAATTAATTAATTTCTTGGTAACACTGATGTCACACTGCGTTTGTTGGATGTGTCAGTGTTTTTTGATAGAAAAGGGGAGGTACCAGACCTAACTCCAGTTCTATGAGTGCGTTTAAGGTGCCCCCAAAGAAAGAGTGCCACCAGAGCCGATCTAGGAGAGCCGTTCCACTTCATGGTAACCTCACTGTGCAGAAGACAACTGCAGTTCAGCTGTGTGTGCAGGAGGGGGAGTGTGTAATTAATGAATTAATTAATTAAATTGTAAAATCTTTATCTATATCTGCTTCCAGACAGAAAAAAGCACCCTTTTTTTGCAAGTACAGCACAAAAAATGTCAGAATTTAAATAAAATAACACGAGGATCTCATCTGGACAACCAACTGCTCCAAGTTGGTCAAGAAGGTGCCTCTTCTTCCTGAGGACTCTGAGGAAGAACCACCAGTCCTCAGACATCCTGGTGAACTTCTACCGCTGCACCATCGAGAGCATCCTGAACAACTGTATAACAGTCTGGTACGGGAGCTGCTCTGCCTCAGCCCGAATAAACTGCACTACTGTAAATGCTATATAGACAGTCGTTCTGTACTATACAATAATTATAGTTTTACAACTGTTTATAACTTGTATAGTTTCATATTTATATCCTGATCATAGCTTGTACACTCACTACAGCCTGTACATACTTATAGTTATAGCATATTCATAACATACCTCCATGTACATTGTAACATACCCATAATAGACCCATATTTTGTATTGTATCTATATATCTATGTTATTGCTAAAGCACTTTCTGGATGGATGCGAACTGCATTTTGTTGCCTTGTACTTTTGATATGTGCAATGACAATAAAGTTGAATTCTGATTCTGATTCTTTTCTCCATAAAACACAACCTTTGTATGTTGATTGGTTGGTCCAGGATTTATGACAGGACACATTTTATTGTAAGAGATAATTACATGTTAGACATACAGCACACTGGAGACTTCCACGTGTACATAAGAAACAGCTGGTTGTAGGGAGGGAAAATGATGCAATCCAGTAACTGCTGCTTGTTTCCTGACATCAAAATGGCTCGTGGCGTGGTGACATGCCTGAGACTCACATAAAGACACTTTACTACTACTAAAACATCTATACTGCACCAACCAGGTGTTTTAAAAGTGTGATAAAAAGTAGTAGAAACTTGAGCTTCAGCTCTGTAGGCTAGAGGTGTAAATACTGGCCCAGTATCACAGATACCAAGTACCAGTAGTGATACAACAAACTTAATGAGGTGAATGCATCATTGTTGTGCTATATAAATACATTCATCTTAACAGTTAACACAGAACGGTTATTATATCCAGGCATTTACATTTTTTCACTTCCAATAAAATAATTTAACATGTTTCAAAAGGATGATTACATTATTTCAATCTTTGAATGTACTCTATTGGTAACCAGTCAGCTGAAGTAACAGCTATCGTGACCAAAAACACTTTGAAAATTACTAATGCTGTTGAGCCCACATGAGTCATAACTGAAACATGACTTTCACCACCATAAACTACCTGGGTTTTCTCTACCAGGAGCCTCGGTGTCTGTGCCGGGGATCTGGGTCTCTTTGAGCGTTTTTTTTATTTTTTTTATTTTGCAGCTTGTTGTTGCCTTTTTCAGTTTTTGATCCATTTGTACAAACTGTTTTGCAACAGCAGAGAATTCCCTTCTTACACACATATTGCAGTTTGCTGTGTGTTCACTGACAGCTGTAAAATGTTCCTGCAGGATGCTCCTCTCTGCAGCCCGCATGTGTCTTTGCACAAGGTGTCACATGACAGAACGAGGGGGAGAATCGTATGTGCATGAGAGGAGCTGTGTTTGCACAGACACGTCTACTTTGTGATGAAAGGGGAGCAACATACTGAACCTAAGGAGTGAAAAACTGAAACTGAAGTATGCCATCCACATCTATATGATGCCAGTAGCAACATTGCATTAATACTATCTATGTTTGGATCAGTCCGCCCACTCCTACCACAGGCCCCCATTCATATGCATTCCCAAGAGAACTGTATCAGAAGTTTTCTGGTTTCACCCTGGTTGCGAGTCTATGGCCACCCCTTGGCTCCGCCTCTGTTCAGAGAATGAAACCTCTTATCCCTGGGTTTTACCACTTCTTTTGCCTCATATGGAAGTTACTTTTTAGATTAATATATATAAAATATATCATTTTGAGAGACTCCTTTTATTCTTGTGGTAAGTTTGTAGGTCTGTCACTCTGTAACACCTACTGTAAGAAGCAGTTACTAACTAACAGCCGTACAGGCGATACATTCGAGCCTAATCTTAGCTGCATTTGCATTTATGGCTTAACTACCATACAGTACTGGCAAATGTTTCAGATGTGTCCGAGCAGAATCACCATGAGTCACCCTGAGTAAATTCAGAATGCGGCCCATAGAAAAAACCGCAGATGTGGCATAGACAGATGTGAGCAGACGCTAACGTCTGGTCTCTGTTAGCCACAGACCACCTTTAAAGGGAAAGAGTCTGCATTTCACCCGACCCATAGAAGGTGGACCTGCGCCTGACTTTGGGCATCCTGTCTACAGCCTGTGTCAACAGGTCAAAATGCCAACTGTGAGACACATTAGGGTGACACGTTCATCTCTGTAAGGATATTATTTTTGGTCTTTGTTATGAGCGAATTATTCTATAAAGATCATTCCCACATACTTCTACCAAAAGAGAAATTCATCTTTCATTTCCTCCTCAAATTAAGAGGCTTAATTGAAAATGACGAACGGCACGAACAATGGCCAACACGCCTCTTGAACAAAATATTCAGTGGCGGCCGTTACAGCGAATACCAAAAAGACCCACCACGCCTGGTCACACCTGCAGTGACGAGCAGTATACCTGTTTGGCAGCTCCCTCCTCTCATTGCCCTATAAAACCTTCCTCCGGGCTCCGTCAGCACCACCTCTTGCGTACCACTCGTGGAGACTTAGCGATCGCCGCACCTGAGAACAGAGACCGACTCATCATGACCTCCATCCGCCACGGATTATCCGCTCTTTCCCTCTACTCCGCGCCCAGCCTGCGAAGCTCTCGGGGTACAATGAGCGTCTATGGCGGGGCAGGTGGTAAAAACGTCCGGGTGTCTTACGCCTCCAACGGCCTCGGCTCCGGCTTTGACTTGTCACAGACGCTCTCAGGTGACAGCGGCAGCTTCTCCGTATCAGGCAACGAGAAGGTGACTATGCAGAACCTCAACGACCGGCTGGCTTCCTACCTGGAAAAGGTGCGCTCTCTGGAGACTTCCAACGCGCAGCTGGAGCGTCAAATCCGCGAGTGGTACGAGAAGCAGACCCCCACTGTCAGGGACTACAGCAAGTATGAGAAAATCATCGAAGACCTGCGCAAAAAGGTGAGCTCTCCCCTTCAGTAAATGTTTAAGTAAAGAAAACAATTTCAAAACTTCAAAAAATGAAGCTGAACTCTTCTTTCCAACCCTTAAACTTTTTTTTTATCTCCCACATCTGTTGTTGATAAGCTCTGAATGTTGCCGAACTAAGTTCCCTTCGTTTCTTAGTATTTTTTAACCCTTTCTGCATTAGGTGATGATGGAAATGCCGTTATTTGTTTGAAGAAAAACATAAAAATCAAACACAAATTATCGTTTCAACATATGTCGCCTGTTTTTCAAAGGAAGTCACCTGCTTCTTTTAAACACAATAAGGCTACTCTGCAACATTATCAATAACATATGGCATGCTGACACACCAGCAGCATCATTCAGTTGTCTGTCCGTGGAATGTGGATCAGATCTAAAAAAAAAAAAACTACACAAAATGACAAACTGGACTTTGTTACTCAACAGGATGTAGAAACCCTGCCAAGAGTGATGCTCAGACGCACTTGATGAACAAAATAGTTCTTTGATCCTGTTAAAGCATTTACTCTGGAATGAATAAATAAAGTTATTCTGTGTAATAACCCAACCTTGCCAGCCTACATTCTGGACAATGAGTCACTAACACGCCTTTGTGGTAGTATTATATTCGGATTAGAAACCACTCACGCTATTTCTGCTTTGTTTACTTTTCCTAGATCGGCTTGGCCACACAGGACAACGCCAGGCTGATGCTGCAGATTGATAACGCCAGGCTGGCTGCAGAGGACTTCAGAATCAAGTGAGTGGGAACATTTGCCGATGTCTGTGTGGTGGAAAAATAATTAGCTGACTGCTATTTATTCAGACGTGACTTCACCCGTTCTTGCTCTCTCTTGATATTATCACTGACCCGTAACCTTCAACAACAAAAGGAAAAAGTGGTTTAACTGGCCCAGCTGGTTTTTGAGCTAACGCTACATCGTCTGTATTTGTTTTTGTTTTAACATCAATCGAGCAGCTACAGCAATATAAGCAATATTTTATCCCCAACAGGTTTGAGAATGAGCTGGCGGTGCGCATGTCGGTGGAGTCGGACATCGCCGGGCTGCGAAGGGTTCTGGATGACCTCACCATGAGCAGGTCTGATCTGGAGATGCAGGTGGAGGGTTTGAAGGAGGAGCTGGTCTACCTGAAGAAGAACCACGAGGAGGTGAGCGGCCTGCTGTCACTGACATCAGAGTGGCAGAACAAAAAACAGACATGTGATGCACTTTGAAAGTCTCAGGGCTGCACATCCAGAAAACAGAGTGCAGAACAAAAGCATGAAAGTAGTTTTTGATGAGTCAGTTCACCAGCAATTTGGCATCATTTGCCTACTCAAACAGCCGTTAATCCCGAATTTGTTTAGATCATTTTAATGTGACTTCAGAGCCTCAGGCTGATAAAAAAAAAGATAAGACTTTTCACATGACAGTCCAGGTCTGCTTAGATGACAAAAGTCTCATAAATGTCCACCTGCATAAAAAAACACATTCAAAGAAAAATGCTTTGGCCACACAGAACAACAGTGGGATACAGTGAAAACACAGCGAGTCAGCAGCACACAGAGTCATGAACTGAATCAGTGTGAGGCTACATGAATGCAGTGTTTATAAATTTTGGTACTTTCTGTAGCAGTCTGGTTTTAACTGGCTCTTCACCTTAGGACCCAAACTGTTTTTTTCCTCTCTTAGCATTTCATGCTCTTACCTGTTACTGTTGTCATGGTTTCAGGAGCTCGCAGCCCTGCGTGGACAGGTTTCTGGCAGCTCTGTGAATGTGGAGGTGGACGCCAAGCCTCAGGAAGACCTGAACAAGGTCTTGGATGAGATCAGAGCTCAGTATGAGGGCATCAATGAAAAGAACCGCCGTGAGATGGAGGCCTGGTATAAGGTCAAGGTGAGGAGAAGAGGCTGCACTTTGAACTGAATCATCTCATGACTGCACTAAAATAAATGTGATCACCCGATGGCTTGAATATCTTTGTGACCATTATTGTGTCCATTTTGATACCTTTTAGTTTGATGAGCTGAACAAGCAGGTGGCTTCCAGCACAGAGACCCTCCAGTCCTCAAAGACTGAGATCAACGATCTCAAGAGGACCCTGCAGGCCCTGCAGATCGAGCTACAGTCCCAGATCAGCCTGGTAAGGAAGGCTCTACATACCAGCAACACATTTGCAGCATTTTCCTGAACACACCACAAACCGCAGTTAGTCAACCTGCCAGTCACCATTTTTTATGCCTTATGCGACTCAAGTGGAAATACGAGTTTCAAAACAAGCAATTAGCACTCGGCACACACTCATTTATCCTCGTGTGTTTACTCTCCCATGAAGAAATCTGCCTTGGAGGGTCAACTGTCAGAGACAGAGTCCCGCTACAGCCTGCAGCTTACCCGGCTCCAGGCTATGGTGGACGGCTTGGAGAAGGAGCTCAGTGAGGTGAGGGTGGACATCGAGAGGCAGTCCATGGAGTACCAGCTGCTGCTCGACATCAAGACCAGGCTGGAGATGGAGATTGCAGAGTACAGAAGGTTGCTGGATGGAGAGGATATACAGTAAGTTACTTATAAATAAACATCTATCACTGTAAATAACTACTTTTGCAGTAAAGCAGAGGTTTAAACTGGTGCCAGTGGCTGTATTAATGTGCTAGTGCTCTGGCATCAATGCATTTAAAGTCAGCCAAAGCTGACGAGAGGAGCAGGAGTTGCAGCTAATCCAAAAAAAATTGAATAAAAATTTTGTAATCAGTAAAGACGTGGTTTGGCGACCAGTAGAATAGTTCCTGGGTTTTTCCAATGTTAGCTGCATAGGCGAAGACCACCCTCACTAACTTCTGATGCACTCCCATTCATTTTGTTCTGTAAGCAGGCCTGAAATATAATACGAACCGCACAGTTCAAGAGTTACTCCTTGTCAGCTTTCAAAGGTTAAAGGGTTGGATAAAGAAATGGTGGTAAAAACGCTTCCTGCCAGAAGAAGGAAACATGAGTAAAACTAATGTGTCATAATCTTAAAGCTGTGGGCATTAAAAAAAAAGACCCAACAACATAATTTTGTGTTATAGTTTGTTTTATTAAAGCAAACCAAAGTTTTGGGAATGCCAAGCATCCTTAAAACATTAAAATGTTTCAAAAGCACAAACAGGAAAGGCAGGTTCACTTCAGTATCCCGAGTATCCTCAGAAAGCAAGAGGATACAGCACTCTGTGGCCAAATAAAGCAAACTTTAACCCTTAATAACATCAAACCAGCTGAGCTATACAAATTCCCTCTCCATATAGATGTCATAAAAGAGGAAATTGACTGTAAAGACTTTTATTTTTTATCTTATTTTATTATATACCAGGCTGTAAACATGTTCATTTGTGCTGTAAAGCTGGAAACTTTAACGTGGGAGTTTGTGGACACTGACTCGCATTTGGAAAGTTTTAAAAGTTCCTGCACCCAAAAGTTCATCATTTAGTACTTTTTTCCTTAAACTTGTAGCAATCCAAAATTAACTTTTTTGCTTTCATGCAGGAAAACCGTTAAGGTCGTCGAGGTCAAAGAAGAACGTAAGTTTACGTCACTGCTGCTTTTATTTATCTCAGTGTTGTTGCCTGGTAAAATGACACATACTACAGGTTTAAATTATGTTCCTGTTCGCTCCGCAGGTAAACCAGTCAGAACCCAGAGGAAAAAGGTGGTGATTGAGGAGATCGTTGATGGGAAAGTGGTGTCCCGCTCAGAAGATGTAGACACAGAGGTCATCAGCAAGTAGACAGACTCTCAGCAGATCTGTACCAAAAAAACAACCAATAGGTGCCCTTCCTGTCCTCAGATGTCTACTAAAGCTATTCAGGAAGAGAATTTGTAAATATTTCTCTCCTAAATCTTTTTTTTTTTTTTGGGATTGCTATTTGGGTTTTATTTTTCTCAGAAAATATTTATTCTGATTTAATGTTTCAGAAAATAACAAAGCTATTAAAATTGGAATAAAAAGTTTCTAAAAACCAGCGACACGGAGTCTACTCCTGCAGTGCCTCACTCATACATTAGGTGGCACTGTCAAGCAGATTAGTGAAAAAGCGTTTGTGCAAAGTCAATTTGAATATTAAGGTACATTTTCAATGTTGTATGAATAGAAATGGCATTTTATGTAGCAAATCTTACATAAACAGTGCTGAAGGTGTTACATGATGCTTTTAATAAGGGAGCCAATATCCTTGAAATGCTTAGACCACTGTGCTGTGCTATTCCACAGAAGGAGAGCAGACCTCGCTTCCCATAAACATTTGTGTCTCTGAGCTCTTTGTGTCCTTGTTTTCATTTCCTCAAATGAACAAACATCTGCCTTCCTTTTCGTGTCATTTTCTAACCTAAACACAAGAAACGCGCACAAAGCTTTCAGCTCTTCCTTTGTGCAAAAAGAACATGCACATGCCTCATAATTAAACTTAATGTGACACACTGCAGTTTTGGTGCTACTTTTAGGGACTGTACAAAAACAACTAGCAGGTGACAATATTTTCTTTGCTTACATAGTATTCTTAGAGCAGGTATATCTTTCATGTAACCAACGCCAGGCTAAGCGATGTAGTTATTAATTATCACACACACACACACACACACTTTGATTGTTTGGAGGCAAATGCATCAACGTATTCTTAATTATAGACCATAATTAAAATGAAAATTATGTTTTGTGGGCAATTCCTGTCTGTAAGTATTAAATATAAACATATGTCTACAGATTTACAATAAATTAATAACTAACGCCGCTAATCACTCCTACCCTTATCCATGGCATACATCGAATGAGCTACACTGTGCTGCAAACATGGTGAGTATTCAGGATCAGCTCTTAACATTTAACATTCGTACGAGATTGATGTTACTTTAGCTTTATCATATTTATCATACGATTATTAATAATCACTTAATACAGACTATGTGTAATTACACACAAACATATTTTAAATTCTAATGTTTTTCTTTGCTTTGTTGTCCATAAACCTGAAATCAGCGCTGAGCTGAGGAAGAGTTCCTTACTCTCACTTTAAGTGACCAGAAACATGGTGACAGTCTGAAGATTGACTGCTGCAAGTCTTTTTGTGGTCTTCACCTGTTAGTTTGAGAAACCACTTGTGTGAGAGGTGAAACGGCTTCACAGACTTAAAACAAAAAGTCCAGTTGCCTTTTATTTTCAAGCTCTTACAGTTACCACGACTGATGAAAACCTGCACAGACATAAACATCATGTAGTGACTTACGAAGTGATTCACTCCTCTCTGCTCATGCAGTGTATGTCAGTGTCCACTAGATATCAGTATGCTCACAAAGATCGTCTGTTCCTGTTTCTGCAAAGTCTTTGACAAGTGGAGGTGATGCTTGTTTGTGCCCTCACCATGTGACAGCTGGGACAGGCTTCATACTCGGGTCATGTCTATTTTTAGATTCAATAAAAACAAAAAAAAAACAAAAAAAACAATTTAAAATTAATATTGGCTGACACAAAGATATATTTGAAGACACACAGAAGTAGAATGACACAGTTTTCAGTGGGAACAGACCAGTACATCTCTTATATGTGTCATGTGAGACTGTTATGAAGAGGGGGGTGGGCTAATTCCATTTAAGCAAAAGTTTTAGCATCAAAATATAGTTAAAGCACCTTACTTTTATCATTAATTCCTTTTTTGTATTTTTAAATTATGAATATGTACTATAGGAAGATATATGTATTAAATGTAGATCACTTTGAGATGGTGTTAACTACTTATATTCTGTTGAGTAGCTTTATCTGCATTAGCACAGTAACATATATTACAGAGTACAAAGGATAGCACTAGTACTAGTATTTTCGTGTCAGATGAAAATACTAGTACTAAGTGCTACATGTTCTCATCCAGTGTGGTTAATCTAGCGCATGTTTTTGGCGAGAGGGCATCACTACTCGGCGCCCAGAGGACCCGGTTTTTCCACTTCCTGGTAGAAGCTTCCTGAGTGAAAAGTTTGAGGTGTAGTTTCATCTCCTGTAACATGAGGCTGCAATATGATAAAAACAAACTCCGGATTATGTGTGCATGATGTTATATTTACTCCTGTGTGATTGTCAGAGTTCGTTAAATAAAAACAGTAAAGGTCGCTTAAAGCTCTGCTTCCTCCTGCAGACTTTCACACTCTGCAGCAGACTGTAGCACGACTGTGCCACTCAGGGCTGGGGTCCCTAGTCACGACCTAAATGATGACAAAATCTTGCACCACGGAAAGCTGACGTCACCGCGGTACAGTCACCGCTCCGGTGACGTCACGTGACGGAGGCCGGGCGGCAGCATAAACAAAAGCCGAGAGTTTAATGCCATCTGCTGGACGGACACAGCCTGTCACCCAGCATCATTACGTCATCCGGGAGAAACCGGTACCAGCTGCGGATCGAAGTAACCTGGGAGCCCGGACCTGAATGCAAAATGAGCCAGGAAGCGAAAGAGCAGGACAGACAGTGAGATTAATAATGGACAGAAGCTGCCAGCATCTCACTCTCTGATATCATACAAACAGATCTCTGAAGTTTACACTTAATACCTGGAATCCACAGGTTTTTCTTATTGTGAAAAACACAAAAAGACACGAAACCTAAAAATGTTTCTGAAAGACTTTCTAAAAATCTGTGTATTCATTCAAAAAATATTGTACAGATTACTGAGAAACCCAAATATTCATTATTTTCTGCCTTATTTTGGACCAAACTTCCCTCCAGACTACAATAAATGTCATGTGGTGTCCAGTCGTGTTTCGCTCTCTGTAAAGAACCGTTTAAAATAATATTATTCTCAGAGCAAACCAAGCTGGCTAATTAAACACAGAAGTGGCTGATACATAAATGAAGTATGATGAGCATACTTTATGGAAATAGTAAAGTTAGAGTTTTTAATGAGGCACAAAACTCTGATAATCTTGTATTTATTAATTATTAGTTAAATCTGGTAAAACACATATCACATTTTTAATTCCTTTTTTCACTTTTTAAAAGTTATTTAAAACTAGTCCAACTATGAAAATTAAAATGCAAAAGTTTTATTTATTGTAAATAATATTTCTAAACATGAATCTAAGTCAAATTAAACAAAACGTTTAAGGAAAACATGGAAAACATGTTCTGTTTTAATCTTTAGTTGTTTGGTCAAAATATTAAATATAATAAACTTGTATTACCTGTCCTGTATTTGTTCCATAACATCAAATACACATTTTTGTCAAAGACTCCACATGTAATCATAATAAAAACAAAATAACTAATAAAAACCGATACTATAATACTAATATAAAACTGAAATGAATTCAATTAGAATTTCTATCCTGAAAAGCAAAAAAATATGAAAAAATATTTAAAAACTAAATGAAAATTAATCTTTTGGTCTGGACAGAGTGTTTTATTTTGGAAACTGGCCACGTCCTCTGTGCTGTTCCTGTGTGTGACTTCCAACATGCTCTGTGTAGCCTGATGCAATTCACCCTTGTGGATGTGAGACAGCAAATCCCAGACAAGCCCCTAATTTGTAATTCGCAGAATTTAACTACAATTTTCCCCACTAGGGGGCAGTGTTTTGACAGTGGGATTATTGAATTGTTTTTGGATATGTCCTGCTGTATATTAATTGCTTTTATTGATTTTATTGATTTTATTGATTTGGCTGGTTAAATAAAGGTTATTCTGACTCACTGCACCATCTTGTGGTATGAAGCGGTGTTATATGAAGGTATAATCTAGCCGTAGTGTGGTGGTTAACACATTTGCATAACAAGCAGAAGATCTCTTTTTTAGTTCTGGGAGATAACGCAGCTGACTTTGGGGTTGTGCTGGTATGGCATCTGCACCAAAACAAACAAACAAACAAACAAACAAACAAACAAACAAACAAACAAACATGTGGTTCTTGTTTGATTCCTCATCTGACCCTAGTTTGACTTTGGTTATTATCTCTTTAACACAACACTCAGATATTTTGAACATGAAGTTGTCCAAAATGTTTTTGTTTTTCTGTACATTCAGTAAATAACTAGATGAGTTTAATTTTTTTAAAAATTATTTTAAGCACACACCTTTAACAAGGAAGGATGCAACGAAAGAAACTACAATATTAAAACCGACTGAACACCAATCAGCCTGGCAGTTAGTCAACATTTACTTATATATAACGAACAAAGATGGGGGAAATAAACAAAAGGGAAATAAATGGATGCGTCTAAGGCTAAAATGACCCAGAGAAACCACTTTTCTTTCAAGAATAACACAAAACCATGAGCTACATAATGTTAGAGGAAAGGTGGGTTAAATGGAAATGTCAGAGACCCCTGCCCAGCTTCCATTGCCCTAAAGTAAAGCGCGTGAAGTACGGAGGTCAGTCTAAAGTCTGTATCAGGACACACGATTCAAATGACGTCAAAGAATGGTTAGATCAGGTTTTGTGCAGCAGCTGCTTGTGCTCGCTTGTGCTTGGTGCAATCTCAGGTCCGAATACGGGAGAATAAGCTCGTTACCTGCTCTCGTGGTTTGGAGCGTTTCAAAAATACAGCATAAACACGACGTGGAATCGCTCAGGTGTGGAAACTGCTCACAGAGAACTGAGCAGCTGTCCGTGGTGCTGAAAGTGATCGTGCATTAAACCGGCGGTGATTTATTCGAGCTGACGAAATACAAAAGCATTGAAAGGGGACCGGAAGCAGCCGGTAGTGTCAGACACCGACACGCTTTGTGCTCCCTGAACTTTGTGTGGGTTTGAGATGCGCGTGCCCGAGCGACGCCTGGGATGGTTAAGGACCCCATTCTCACATGAGTAAGCGCGCCTCTGCAAAAACGGGAGATGACGGTGGGCTGCATTCCCATTGACTGAGAGAGAGAGAGAGAGAGAGAGAGAGAGAGAGAGAGAGAGAGAGAGAGAGAGCACGGACTCCGCCTATACCAACCCCACATCCAGCTCCAGTCCGACGACGGCGGAGGCTCCACAGATCAGCCGAGCGAAGAAGAACCACGGCCCCCTCCTCAGCTCGACTCAATTCCCGGCGTGAAAAAACGGAGATGGGCTCCGTGTGAATCCGGGCGGTGGAGGGGAGAGGAGGGCAGGCGGGGGGTGGGGGGGAACGACGACGAGAGCGTGGTGGGGGCAGAAACACCCATAAAGAGGACAAACAAAAGCACAGCCGAGGGTGCCTCCAACCATGAGCGGCGCGCACTACTCGCCGGAGCTGCGGCTGCCGCTACCGCGTTCACTACGCCCGCCGACCATGTCGTGAGGTGTGGCTCGGGAACACTCCGGGGAACCTGTCAGCCGAAACGACACGCCGAGGAGAAGGAGGAGGAGGTGGTGGTGGGGTGGTGCTGGTCGAAAAGATGTCCGCCTCGGTGGGGCCCCAGGGCGGCCCTCGCCCACCCACCGTGCCGCCGTCCATGCCAGATCTGCCGGACCTTAGCCACCTCACCGAGGAGGAAAGGAAGATAATCATGGCAGTGATGGCTCGGCAAAAGGAGGAAGAGGAGAAAGAACAAGCCATGCTAAAGTAAGGGCAACATTTTCTTCCTCCTCTGTGGAAGTTCTAAGGCACAGAAAGCTGCTCTTGTAGCCGAGCTCTCCATTATAACCATCACATCCAGTAACCACCAGCCTCTGCGATTCCGTCATTTTGCACTTGTGGAGGTGTTGATGTGTTCCCAAACATGCAGCCACCGATATAACAGCACCCAGGGCTCGGGAGGTGTTTCCGAAAAGAATCGTGGTTGCATTAGAAGACCGGATGCTGCTGAAAACAATCGATACATTTAAAACAATTTACGGCCACAGTGAGTGGAGACGGCCCGGGTCAAACAGGTGTAGAAAGGGGCTGTGGTGAGGGTGGGGTGTGACAGTGCTGATGGGGAGAGAGGTAGGGGAGGAGGGGATGAATCATAGCATTATCCAGCCCTCACCCACTCGTTTTCATCAATGGGGACTGCACCCCATCCTTCGGTTTACACATCCAGCGCCGCTCAGATTTCCCTTTTTACGCACGCGTGCAGGCTGGAGTGTGAGCTTTATCGCTGTAGGTTTCTGCGGACAGTGTGTGTGTGTGTGTGTGTGTGTGTGATATCCTTTACAATAACAGCAGAAACAATGACATTATAGCTCACTAGCTCACAGGCCTGGAGCGAACCAAGCCGCTTTCATAAGCCCAGCAGAGGGCCGGTGGTGAGGCGGCGTGTAAGACTGTGCTCCCCTCGGCGGAGAGGAGAAGATGGGGTGTGGTTGGCATTCTTAGCAGGCCACAACCAGATAACATACAGATTAGGAAAGACAGAATTGTAACAACATAATAATGATATTGGACGTTTGTAAACCCTCTGCTTGTCGATCAAGCAGGCTGTCAGAGAAAACTGAGAGAAGAATAAGAACAGAGAGTGCTGGTCTGGGGGATGCTTGGCTGTACAGAAGCTTTATGGGAAAATGACAGAAGGGGACCACTTCAAACTGAACAAACCCACTATGAGATGATAGGGAGACGTTATAGAGGGTTGGGTGTACTCCAGCTGCCTTTTACAAAAGCTGGGTTGCATTGCAGTTTGATGCATCGGGGGGCGGGGGTTGAACACAAGCAATCTTTAAGACACTGTGAGTCAGGGCTGTATGTGATAACTTGCTCCTGAAACATGCGAGGACCCTTATTCTGCTGTCTTTTAGCTTCTCTGTCCTTCTCTGATTCTAATGACTGTTTTCATTTCCTCACTGAAGGGAAACAGAGTGAGGGCCAGCGTTGGGCCCCTTGAGAGGAAGTGATGTATTTAATGTTCCATGAGGCACAGGCAGCAGGTTCAGTCAATAATGGCTTCATCATCTGGCTAATCATTAACCGGACCAGAACACCATGGCCAAAGGAGTAATGTGATTTTAGAGAAATGTGCAGGCATTAGCTACTGAGGCACTCTTTGATATTTACCACTATATGGTGTAAGATTATTATGCACAGTATAGAAGCCAGACACAGGACTGAACTAATATTTTATTGAGCAGAAACGTACTCAAACCGGGTTTCATTTCATCATTAAACCCAGCGGTTCGTTGTCAAAGTCCTTCTAGAAGCACGTTTCGCCACTTGGGGATCTTTGGCCAGGTATTTTGAAGTCCCTGTTTAAATAAACTTTAATTGTTCAGCTCTTTAATTAAACTGTAAATCAATCTTTTGCATACCTGCTGGGGTACGCAAATTGATGGCAGTGTAGTTTGATCATGCTTGAATGGAAGAGCTGTACACATAGAAACAGAAGCTGAATTATATAGAACAGAAGAAATCAGGAAAAATGAAGAGACAAGCATATGTTTTACAAGCAGGACAACAATAAAAACAAGGGACACACAAGTATGTAAGTTTGAGCTTTCCAGCTGAACAGTAGGCGATGACCATCTTCATGCACGCTCACACAAATGGGGTCAAGAGATTTAGGATAGTCACAGCTGAATGAGAATCCAGGATTAAGTCCATACTTCAGTGCAGAGAGTTACTGGAATTGGACTTTTGTTTTAGAGGAAAAAAAAGTTTTCTTGTCACAATATGTTTTGAATTATGAGTTAACAAGCAGCACGGTGGCACGGTGGTTAGCACTGTTGCCTCACAGCAAGAAGGTCCTGAGTTCAATTCCACCATCAGGCCGGGGTCTTTCTGTGTGGAGTTTGCATGTTCTCCCCGTGTTTGCGTGGGTTCTCTCCGGGTACTCCGGCTTCCTCCCACCGTCCAAAGACATGCAACTTGTGGGGATAGGTTAATTGGATAATCCAAATTGCCACTAGGTGTGAATGTGCGAGTGAATGTGAGTGTGAATGGTTGTCTGTCCCTATGTGTTAGCTCTGTGACAGACTGGTGACCTGTCCAGGGTGTACCCCGCCTTTTGCCCTATGACAGCTGGGATAGGCTCCAGCGACCCTGAAAAGGATAAGCAGAAGCGAATGGATGGATGGAGTTAACAAGCAAGATGTGCATGCAGCAAATGTTCCCCAACTGTGCTCATCTGCAATCTGAAGCAACCAATTCAATAGCAGTCAGTGCGTTAGGACGGAAATCTAAGGTTAAAAATTATCATCTGGATTACTGGGCAACTTGAATCTTCTCATTTTGAACGTATAATGGCGCTACTGGAAGGTAAAGTTCATTATAGGCAGTGTTGGTCAAGTTACTTGAAAAAAGTAATCAGTAACTAATTACTGATTACTTCCCAAAAAAGTAATCCTGTTACTTTACTGATTACTTATTTTCAAAAGTAATTAATTACTTAGTTACTTAGTTACGTAGTTACTTTTTAAAAACACGATTTACAACCTGAAGAGGTGATAAAGCGATAGATCTTTCAGCCCAATTCTACTTTTTCTACATAATCCATCATACAAAATGTAATCAGATGGAAAAGTCTCTTTTTAAAACTTGTTTTATTAGTTTTAACCTTTTAACTTTATGCATCAAGCAAAAATTTAATTATATGCAACATTCTCTGACTGGAAGAAATTAGTTTAACATTTAAACCTATTTTCTGCACATTCCAGCACATAAAATAAAATATTTTTTGTGTTTACACTCAGTCTTTCAAATAGATGCAAGTAAAACACAGCAGAAAATAAATAAAGTCAAAGACTCAGTGGTGCTGTTGCTCTATTTTCACCTGTAAAGCAGGAGTGGGGTAGGCGGAGGGTTACCCTGGTGCAGGTGTGCCGCGGTCAGTGGAAGAATCCGCGAGTTTCTCTGTGAGTTTCCCATTACGTCGTAGCTACTCAGTGCTTGTTCGGAGGTTTAGGGGTTTTTTTTCACTGTAAAAAGAAGTTTTCTTCCCACGCACAGCGGACACTAATGTTTTTGTCACTTTTTATGGAATCAAACTCAAAGTAAGGTCAGTACTTCCACGCTTTAAACGCTGCACCCTCATACTCTCTCCCGCACTCGATATATGATCCATTGTTGATCTGCACACAGCTGTTGTCACGAACGTCGCACTTGCTTACGTCACTGTCATGAGACACTGGCAAAAAAATCATGGTTTTAGTAATGAAGTAATGCATCTGTTTCTACATCTAACCAAGAGCCTTTAGTTCTACGCTCATAGCTGCAAACTAATCAGAATGAAAATGAAAGTAAAACGCTCCCAGCAGGAGGCAAACTGCAGCCTTCTGACTCCAGCCTCCTCATGCAGCCACTGTCGCTCTATATAATGTGACTGTTGTCTCTCAGTGTTCACCGCAGTTATAGCCAGTGTGTCAAGACTGCCGTCCAAGGAGGTTTTGTGTGTAATGGTGAGGAACGGTGTAGCGACATCACCCATTGGTTTCAGGATATTTTGCAGCTTCAATATTAGTGTTTTGGCTACAGAAAATGCTAATGTTGCTAGAAGTGACCATATTTGGATTAGAGGGTGGAGTTTCAAGTTTTCAGCTAACACTAGCAAACTTGGTAACTTGGTAGCAAACGTAGCAAGCTGCACAGGTGCTATTGCACAGAAAGTAACAGAGAAATAAAATACTGCAATTTCACTCTAGTTAGCAGAGGTGACGCCTGCCAATGAAAGTGGCAAAGCTTCACACTCCAGTATCCAAACAGATGAATTATTGAAAAAATAATTGTCTCTCAGATTCAAGTGGCCATGAGAGGAAGTGCAGCTTTGGCACTTCCGTGTTGGCTTCATTTTTCTACTTGGATGTGACTAGTACCTGATAGAGTGACAGCACGTAATGTCTGGGGATGAAAACATGTTGCTGTCTGTGAATGAAGCAGAAATCAGTGAGTATAAAGGAGACGTAGCTACCCAACAGGGCACTAAATTGAAAAGTTTTTTGCTTTTTTGTAATTTAAGGATTTAAGACCTTGATAAATTTTTATTTGTGTGCTTCTACACTGTCTATTGAACGTGTAGGATTTATTCCTCATGCATTCATGTCCAGAGATGTTTTCCAACACCAGTGAGAGCCTACAGCCAAAAGGACATTCAGTACCTTAGTACATCAAGACCATTCCACCTGGCCAGCACTGCCTGAGAGTCAAGCAGCTGGCAGCGATAAGGTTATACTGATATGGGACTTTATCTGTCACAAGTTTAACCTCCAGCATGAAAGAAACATCGCAGAGCCAGATCACCTGCTTCTGAGCTCACAGGCGGTGAGAAGTCAGCACCTGGGTTTTCCTTCACTAATTCACAGCTACAACAAACGCTTTGTCCTCCTCTAATGCATTGTAGACTTCAGAAACTCCCTCCATTGACTTGGCTAAATCTCCATTGACTTCCTAATCCAGAGCAAGGTTGGTACAGGGGAGCCGTCGTGCAAAAGGGGAAGGATCAAAATGCAGTATGCAGCAGTGACCATAATCTCAGGAACAAATAATTCTAAGCACAACAGGAAATCTTTTTTCTGCTCAATGTTCCATCCACCCCTGGGAGCTTTGAGGTTCCCAAAACGTAAATATAGAAATAATGTTTAAAATATTGATGTGCTCAGAGCAGAGTTTGTAGACAGGGTGGATGCACAGCACAGGGGTGGTAGGCGATGTTAATGGAGGCCTCCGCTTATGTTGATCTTAAGGGAAAGAAGTAAAAGCACCATCAGCAGTCGTACCCATTGAATCAATGAGCATGCACATCTGCGTTGGTTTTGTTTTCAGGACTTTAAACTTTTTTCTGATCTGTACAAGGTGCAGATTGTTCCTTGAAACCAGATGGGCAGCAGAAGAAATAAGGACTTGGGGGACAGAAGGAGGGAGAGGAGGGAGGATTTAGAGGTTTTAAGGATTAGAGTGGTGGAAGAGAAGGAAAGGGCGAGACTGAAAGAATGGGAAGTTTCCCACACACACACACACACACACACACACACACACACACACACACACACACACAGCTAATCTCCCTTTACCAGAGCTCCCCAATGCTGTAAGGCTGCAGGGTGCATGGAGAGGGCAGCGGCGCCCTCCGCCCTGTGTGCCGTCTGATGTGGCTGCTGCTGTCCAAGAGGTCAGCTACAGCTGGGAGACAAGGTCAAAAACAGGCTGGGTCTTTGGTTCTAGCATCTGTTCTAATGTGTGGAGTCTGGTTTCTACTTTATTGAACTGATTGTTTTCCTCTTATTTAATATTTACATAAACAGTGAGAGATAGATTGTGATGTTACAGGGTGAGAGGTCGAGACCAGAGAAGTCCTGCCTGACTCTGTCGTAGTTCTTTCAAAATAGACCACTCCCCTTTCTGCAAGTTCCTGTATGTAAACAATCTGTTACAGGTAACCAGTATTTACACGTAAAAACCTCACAGAGTTACTACAACTATAGAACTTTTAAAATATGAAAAAACAAGCTCCTGGTAAATATTATGATCCAATGCCGTTTACTTTCTGTGACTTAGCTGTCCACCCACTTATCCGGTAGACTGGCGAAACTCAATGTGATGCTGTTTCTGTGTTTAAAAGCTGAAAAAATGAAAAGGACAATTAAAATAAAATGAAGAGAAGAAACTGCGTTTACGCTGAAGTTTGCATGGGGACTGACCAGCACGAGGGACATGAGACAGGCAATCAGGGCAAGGGAGCCAATTACAAAAGGAAGAAGTAACCCTGTTTCAACCTGTGAAAGAAACCCTGCTTTTATTGTAAAATAGGAAATAAACAAAAGACAACTAACAACAGATTCAAGAATCACACTTAGATAACCATGAATACAAGCGCATGGATGAGACAGAGGCAGAAAGAGGGAATCACTGGGGAGACTGTACCACTACATCTACTGCTAAAATGATCACGATGTGAACCAAACACAACATCACAAAAGTGAATTTCATCCTCAGAGAACACTTAACGTAATAACAACAAACAAAAACTTGACAAATATAACAAGAAATAAAAAAAAACAGTCTACTAGAATATTAAAGAAATCAACAGAAGAAACTAAAAGTTCACCAAACAGAAAATTGAATCTTCAAACAGATATGAGCCAGACAGAAACTAAAACTCAAATATATGTTAACTAAGAACTCAAAAACCACACAAACCCCGGGGCCGTGACAGCAGCGGCTACAATTATGTCACCTTACCAAATAATGTCTCCAGAGTAAAGAAAAAAACTTGTCTTTCAGCTGAAATTAAAAGCAACATTTTCAGATCAGACTGAAGAGTTTCAAGGTTTCTGGGAGAAAAATGCTAATGCTGAATTATGGATCAGGTCTGGAAATAGCACACACTTGGAAGTGGTTCCTGAAATATTTAAGTATTCAGTTCACTGGCTGCTGTTGATGCTGTGAACCTTTTTTGTTTCTTGTTAACCTGATTCATTTTTGTCCTGAAGTTAAATTGCACTAATTACAGTGTGTAGTGTTTGCACTTTGTCCCGGCGCACAGACAAACTGTGAGCACGGATACTTGAATGCACACAGGGAAGCATGTGTGCCCATTTTTTCCTATTTTACACTGGTAAACACTCGCACTCATGCAAGATTGTACGCTCAAAATCGGCACCCACCCACCTCCACATGATGCACACGTTCTGACAGCATGTGTACCGCTGTCCTTATAACGAGAAGCGAAACACAAACAGCCACAAACCCAGATGGCTTGCAGAAGGAAAGGACACTCTAACAAAGACAGCACGCCTGCGTTACTGTACAGTTTGTCCTGTTGCTTTGCAGCGAGCGTTCGCTCGCTTTCCAGACAGCTGGAGCAAGTGTGAGTCCATGTGCTTCTGTGTGTGTTTGAGTTTCCTGGATTGGATCGTCACACTTTGCTCTTAATTAAAAGAACTTCGAGGCAGTCGGGTGTGTCTGCAACACCTGGAGGGAATAGAAGCCCGGCGTGTGTTTGTGTGCATGGTTCTGAGCTTCCGTCCGTCATCTTTTTACTTAATTTTCATTTAATTTGCAAGAGGAAAAAAAAGAGCGTAGTGCACCTGTGTGTATGCATGTGTGTGTCCAATGCAGTAAATATGGGCCAGAATCTAGGTTTGAAAGCCAGAGAATGTATGTGGACGGGCCTGTTCACACATTTTCTGCATACTATTTCTCGGGCTTTTCTGCAGCATTCATTCAATTGAAAGCTTTCTGTCACCAGAAACAATGCTCACCAAACACAGTGACGGATTCTTACAACTCCCGATGACATTCAGTGACAGTTTTTGTTTAACGCTCACTTCTGCCATGTGCACATTGTTTTCTTTTTCTTTTGCCATTATCAGATATTCTCTGATTATTACTTTCAGGAGAAATAATGTGGTTATGGTTAAAAACAACAACAACTAAAGTTTGGGGAAGGTTGTTTGGTTGTAAAAAGGGTTAAAAACATTGGAATCTGAACTTCAGCCAGATTTGTTACAGCCTCTTTTCCACCTTTTTTTTTTTTTTTTTAATATTTTTATTGAGAGACAAGTGTACAGTAGTTTACAATGACAACACAATCTGTTCCCCTCACATATTTTTTAGTTTTTCTTACATGAACAGACACAATAACACACACACAGGCACATCTACACACACGCTTAAGTAAACAAACAAAACAAAACCTAATAAGAAACCCAAAACAAACACAAACCCCAAAAGGGGGGAAAAAAAAAAAAAAAAAAAAGGGGGGGGGGGGAAGAGACATGATATTAATCAGCTGGTAGAGCGTTTAATGACTTGCAATAGTCCACGAAGGGGCCCCAGATAGAATAAAATTCTCTGTATTTGCCCTTCGCCACAAGGCCTATCTTTTGCAATTTAAGAGATGACATCACATCTCTAAACCAAAAAGAAACTGAAGGTGGCTTTGAAGATTTCCAAAGGAGTAAGATGCAACGTCTAGCCAAAAGTGATGTAAAGGCTAATATTTTGAAGTGTGTAGGGTCGGTTAGACCAGTGTTGACTGGAAGCCCAAAAACAGCTAGAAAAGGGTCCATGCAGATTTGGGTCCCAAGAGCTTTGGAAAGAATAACTGAATACTGACTCCAGAAGCCATGGAGTCTTGGGCACAGAAAGAACATATGACCTAGGTCACATGGGGTGGCATGACATCTCTCACACTGATCCATCACTTGTGGGTAAATCTCAGACAGACGAGACTTTGAATAGTAAACCCTGTACAACACCTTGAACTGGATGAGTTGTAACCTGGCACAGGACGTACTATAACGGACATTGGATACTGCTTTCTCCCATTGCTGATCCGAAAAAATTATTCCTAACTCCTGCTCCCAAGCCCCCCTAATTTTAGCAACGGAATGGACATTTAAATCCATAAGTTGTTTATATATTAAAGATATAATTGACTTCTTATTGGGTTTAAGGGATAAGAATTCCTCCCACGGTTGGACATTTGGGAGAAGAGGGTAGGAGGGGAAGAGAGCAGAAGTGCAATGCCGTGCCTGAAAATAACGGAATAGATTGGTAGCCGGAAGATTTGTTTCTGAACACAGGTCTAAAAAAGTTAAGAAAGTGCCATCTTTATAGAGATCCTTAAATGTATTAATACCATGACGCTTCCACTGTACATAGGTACCATCAATGAGGCCAGGAGTAAACAGATGGTTCTGCGTGATGGGCATGTGTACTGACGCAGAGATGTACTTAAAATGACTCCTGAATTGTGACCAGACCCTTAGACTAGACTGTACCACGGGATTTTGGGTGAAATGAGAAGGCTTAAGTGGTAGTGGAGAGAATAATAAAGCTTCTAAGGATGAGGAAGTGCACGACAGGCGTTCCAGTTTGCACCACAGCAGGTCTTGAGATTCAAGCCAATGGGTCAATTTGTGAACATGAGAGGACCAATAGTAAAATAAAAAGTTAGGCAAGGCAAGACCACCATCAAATGTCAGTCTCTGTAATAATGATTTCCTCACCCTGGGGTGTTTCCCTCCCCACAAAAACGATGTAACTAGCTGGTCTAACTTTTTGAAAAAAGCTTTAGGTAAAAATATAGGAATACTCTGAAACAGAAATAACAATCGAGGCAAAATGTTCATCTTTACAGCATTGATCCGACCAATTAGGGACAAAGGTAGCGATTTCCATCTCTGAAAATCTGATTGAATTTGAGTCATTAAAGGGGAGAAATTGGAAGAGTATAGAGAAGACAAAGTACGAGTCATGTTAACTCCCAAATATTTAAAGCCAGCAGGGCTAAGTCTAAAAGGAATGTCAGATTGTTTAAGTGTAAGACTTAAAGAATTTATGGGGAAACATTCACTTTTAAGAAGATTTATTTTGTAACCTGACAGAGAGCCGAACTTGTTTAGTAGAGACACAATCGATGGTATGCTAGATAAGGGATCAGAAACATATAGAAGCAGGTCATCTGCATATAAAGACAATTTTACGTCAAGGCCTGACCGGGAAATACCACGAAAATGAGGAAGGGCCTTCAAAGCTACAGATAGGGGTTCAATTACAATAGCAAAAAGTAGGGGGGACAGGGGGCAACCCTGTCTCGTCCCGCGTGACAATGAGAAGTAGCCAGAGGAAACACCATTTGTATAGACACTGGCTTGGGGTGCCCTGTACAACAGTCGAATCCATGAAATGAATCTGTCCTTGAAACCAAATCTTTGCAAGACCGCAAAGAGAAAGCTCCACTCTACACGATCGAAAGCTTTCTCAGCATCAAGTGAGATAACTACTTCTGGATTAGTGGTTGAGTGTTGGGAAAGAATGACATTCAAAAGCGTGCGGACATTAAAGAACAGCTGGCGGCCTTTAATAAAGCCATTCTGTTCATCTGAAATAATAGTAGGAAGAACCTTTTCAAGGCGAATTGCTAAAATTTTAGCCAAGACTTTAACATCAACATTCAGCAGTGAAATAGGCCTATACGAGGTGCAAGACGTAGGATCCTTACCCTTCTTTAAGAGAACAGTAATTAGTGCTTGAGACAATGTAGGGGGCAATAGACCACGTTCAAAAGATTCATTATACACTGAAAGAAGTAGTGGGGCTAACTGGTCTATAAAAGTTTTTAAAAATTCAACTGAAAACCCGTCAGGTCCTGGTGCCTTACCATTGTGCATGGTCTTGATTGCATGCACAATTTCATCCAGCCTAAGAGGGGCATCTAATTGTTCAGCTATAACAGGATCGACAGTGGGCATTGTAAGACCGTTAAAAAAAGAATCCATCTCTGAGGCGTCAGCAGCAGATTCAGATTCATATAGGGAGGAATAGTACGTCTTAAACACCTCGTTTACTTCCTTTGAATCAGAGACCGAGTTGCCTGCCGCATCTTTAATTTGGGAAATTAATCGAGACGAGGCCTGACGTTTTAACTGATGGGCCAAAAGCCTTCTGGGCTTATCACCATATTCATAATAAGTCGCACGCGCACGAAGTAAAAGACGTTCAGCATCTGCCGTAGAAAGTAAATCAAATTCAGTCTGCAAGTCAAGTCGTCTTTTATGCAAATCGGGAGTGGGACTGTCAACAACCTGTCTATCTATGTCACAAATTTGTGTAGTCAAAGTTTGAAGTTTGGCTTTGTGGCTTTTAGTGGAATGGGCAGAGAAAGAAATTATTTGCCCACACACATATGCCTTAAGAGATTCCCAAAGCAATGACCTCGTAACAGTATTGCTGTCGTTAAACACCATAAATTCATCAATTGCGGATTTGATAAAGGTAACAAACCCCTCATCCGAAAGCAACAAAGAGTTAAATCTCCAGGGTGAGGAAAAAGAGGACTGGGCTATGAGCTTGATGTCAACGCTAAGTGGTGCGTGATCGGAAATGACAATAGGATGATATGTAGATGACAGTACTTTTGGAATAAGGGAACCGTCCACAAAAAAATAATCAATCCGCGAAAAGGACTGATGTACCTGAGAAAAGAAAGAGTACGCTCTGGCAGTAGGGTTAGAAAACCTCCAGGGATCTACAAAACCATTCTGAAACATAAACTCAGAAATAGACTTGGACATAGAGGATTGGGTCAGGGTCCGAGGATTCGAACGATCTAAGGCAGGATCAATAACACAGTTTAGGTCACCACCCAATATCAAAAGATGAGTATCAAGGGAAGGGAGACTACTCAAAAGTGCATCTGTAAAACCTGGATTATCAAAATTTGGCGCATACACATTGACTAAGAGGACGGGTACATTGTACATGGTGCCTACAACAACCAAATACCTCCCGTTTTTGTCAGCTTTAATCTCAGAGGCTGTAAACTGTACCCTTCTGTTTATTAAGATCGCCACCCCCCTGGCTTTTGAATTAAACATTGAATGGAAAGTATGACCCACCCATGGGCACCTGAGCCTAAGATGATCCCGATCTCGCAAATGGGTCTCTTGCAAAAACATTACATCACTCTTTAAACGTTTAAGATGCGTAAATATTTTAGATCGTTTAATTGGGCTATTCATACCTTTGACATTCCAAGTTAAAAATCTAATACCACTATTGCCTAAGGACTGACCTGAAGTGCTGATCATTGCAGAAAGACAAAAGAGAAAATACTTATTTCTTCACCCCCAAAGAAAGAACAAGTGGGAAAAACACACTCACACAAACACACAACGCAAACCCACAACAACAAAAGTACAGCTTCAGAATAAAAATAATAATAACACGTCAAACACACCCACCCGCCTCCCCCCTGCACAGCAAAAGCCCCCATCCCCAAACGACGGAGACGGCAGTGCACGCTCCCACCCGGAGCAATCTGAACAAAAACGCTCCCAACTACGAAACGAACCGTGTCAAACCAAAGCTCCAACAGAGTCTTTTCTCAATAGATTAAAAGGCACAAATAAAATAAAAATAACCCAATTATATTTTACTATTAGACAGGTAAAACAAAACAAGTGTTTGGCAGAGTAACAAACTTAGCTTACCACAATGATGTTTGGATTAGGATCATACGCTATTTCAAACAGACAAACATTGTCCTGCTATATCTTTTATCTTGTGGTTATTGTCTTAATATATTCCTTGGCCTCATCTGGCGAGACGAAGTCGCGCTGCATTCCTTGATAAGTGATCCGTAGTCTTGCCGGATAGAGGATCCCAAATCGGACTCCCTGGATGCCGCGAAGCTGGCGACGGACCTCATTGAAAGCCGCACGGGCCCGCGCTGTCTTAGCGGTGTGGTCGGGGAACACAGAAATGGTCATATTATTTATCTGCACTCTCTGCAGCTCCCTGGCCTTCTGGAGAATCCTAGCACAGTCCGCGTAATAGTGCAGCCTCACAACCACAGCACGGGGACGTTCACCGGTGTTAGGTTTGGGGGCCAAAGTTCGGTGGGCTCTGTCTACAAGCGGCTCCTTCCCAAGCTGAAATGCCTCCATCAACAGCACGGACACATCTGTAGCGGACAGGACGTTCTCCTCTGGCACACCAACAATGCGTATATTATTGCGGCGAGACCTGGACTCCAAATCCTCGCATTTATTCTCCAATTTGGCCAACTCCTTTGACATCGCATCAACTTTGGCTTGGAGGTGGACAATATCATCTGTACATGTGGAGAGAGACTGCTCCATCCCCGTAACCGTGCTCCTGAGGCCAGCGAATTCCTGCCGCATGGTAGTTATATCTGAGGAAAGGTCCGTTTTTAGTTGCTGTATGTCGGACCTGATAGACGTGAGATTCTCCGCAAACGCTGCCGTCAGTTCCTTTTTAAACAGTGATGAAATTTCTTCACGAAGTTCAGAGAGGAGTTCAGCCTTCGTGAATTTTTCCGTATCGACGAGCGGCGTGTCGGGTGACCCAGGCCGTGGCGAAGTTTTACCACGAGGCGGGGATGCAGTGTTAGCAGCAGGCCGCAAGTTCGGCTGAGAGGTGCTTGCGCTCTTATTAACCTTACGCGACATTGTAAACACAAAAGGCAAAAACAGTCTTGTCTCGGAACTATACAAAAAGAAAAAAACCCGTCAAAATGTGCCTGGAAATGCTAGATAATAACTAGACTCTGCAGGAGCTACGCTCGGTGCGACCTACGCCATAGTCACATAAACCGGAAGTCTCCTTTTCCACCTTTTTAACGCTTGTATTGGTTATACTTTAAAATCCGTATTAGTCAAGAATAATCATAATTTTTGTGATACTGAGTTATTTGAACTGCTGGTTCCCCCATGAAACTATGTGAAGGAGTGTCAGTTTTAAACCCTCTGTGTATGCAGATATTTACATTTCTTTTTTTTTCCAAAAATATCCATCCGTCTTAGGGCAACAGGCAGGGTACACCCTGGACAGGTCGCCAGTCTGTCACAGGGCTGACACATAGACAAGGGCAATTTAGAGTCACCAATTAACTTATCCCCACTAACTGCATGTCTTTGGACTGTGAGAGGAAGCTGGAGCACCCGGAGAGAACCCACGCTGTGAGGCAACAGTGCTAAGCACCGTGCCACCATGCCGTCCATGCATTTTGTTAAACAATTAAAACTAAAGACTGTATAATGCAAACACTGATCTTAAAATTGATGGAGTCAACCACTGTCGTGCCGTGCGACAGGTGGCATAAAAGCACCTTTAGGCTCCACCCCCACTGTGTCCCTGAATCAGACATATGGAATCAAACAGATAATTAACAACAAAGGGAAAGTGATGCTTTTTCTACGAGTATAGTATAGTCAGTGACCTAGGTGGTCATGAATTTAAATAATGTAGACTACATAAGCACAAGATGTTACCACTGTGATATCAGCCTTTACTTTGTGAAATCCTGTTATCAATTGTTGTTGTTTTCTTCTTTATGTACTAAAATCTGTAATCACACGATGAGGAAACTACACACTCCCACTGTAGTGAGTTTTCAATCTTAAGGCAAAACTTGAACCTAGTGATTAAGACCATAAAGTCTTCGTTCCTTTTCAGATCTCTTAGTTATGTCCATCTTTTATGTACAGCCTATGGATTCAGCACAAAAAGCTGAAAGCAAATGTTTCATCTAAACAGATGCAGAACAAAGTCAGCCTAAAGTTGGAGTCATGTTTCCATAATTGTGAGTACTCTCAGCATCAACAGTATTTGACTTTACTCTGTTCTGCTCTCAATAATAGAGTGTATGTAAATGATGTGACAACTAAGTTATGAACTAGGCCAAAAAACACAGCATCTGTGGAATGGTTTTCCCAGTTTGGCTTGTAAAAGATTAGATTAGATTTTCTTTCCCCACCTGATCAGTCCAAGCTTTTCTCATCAGTCACAAAGGCTCATGTGGCCTCATAAGAGCAGTGAGGGTTCAAAACCTGCTGGTAGAGCAGGGCGATATGGCCAAAAATATTTATCACGATATATATTTGAAAATTTGCGATAACGATATAACCGACGATATAATTGATGCGAGACAAAATACAACTCCACAACATTACTAGCGCAAAAAGACAACCTTCCATTTATTTTCACTTAAACAAGAAGCTGGTTTTTATGTACATTAAAGCTTTATAAAAATGTAACAGTGCAAATGCAAATTCCTTGCTGAAAGTTTAACCAAAAGGCATTTCCAGTAGAAATGGGCTGACATATCCTGAGCATAACCATATATAATATCCACTGAAGTTAAAAAGAGGTGCTTTGCAACATTAAACTGCAGTGTGCAGTACGCATTTTTCGGACCATAAGGTGCACGGGATTATAAGGCACATTAAGCGAAACAAAGCAGTCAGGAAATCAAACTTTATTCAACTCATTCTTCTTGCTTCCTCCACTTCTGTACCATTGATTCATTAATGTTGAATTCTCTGGCAGCTGTTCTATTCCCATGTTGTTGCAGTATATTAATGACTAACCCCGTATTGTGGATGGATTATCTCAGTTGTTCTCCTGACTGAAGTTTGGTCCGTTTACAGCATCCTGCCATGCGATTGCATTTGTCTCTAACCATGAAGAACCTTCACGTTAACTTTTATAAGTGGAAAAGTGTTAGTGTTCGTCCTCCAGCTTCACTGTTTATGTTATGCTAACATAGCTGTATCGCTAGCGATCACGTAGCACATCATTATATACCAGCTAGCCCAACTTCAGTAACCCTACAAACGTCACTGCTGTTTAGTTTCCTGTCTTCATTTATGTTGGAAGTGATAGCAGAGCTGTACGTTTGATTTTTTTCAGAAATCTCTCGGTCAGAACATGCAATATCATGCTTAGGTAACTAGCGAAACTAGCGAGCTAACTTCCGCTAGCTTCCTGCTAACTTCTAACTCCGTTAAATGTAATAACTTTTGTTTTCATGGATGCCTGGAAGTTAAACTTTATAGTTACACCTGGTAAAGCAGCAATGCTGATCGTTTTATTAAAGATGAAAGAATTTAGACAGTTTTTAACTCTAAGTGATGCTGCAGTGTTGTTTGACCTGAAGTATACGGAGTTTAGGACCCAGATTACTCCCAGATTTAAGAGCATCTTAGTCCGACAAATACGACAATAACAACGGCCGCTTGCATGTTCTGCAAAAAAATGTGCTTTGTTGTGTATCTGACGGACAAACACCAAACCAGTTCCACATCACGGAAGTTGCACCATTTTTACAAACCAATTCTGGTTCATCTGTTTCACTCAACAATCGGCCATGTGCGTATGAAAACAAAGGCACTGCGCATGCGCGTTTTACTCCCATTCTATCGCGATATTTCATTTTCCTATCGTTGCCTAACATTATACCGGTATTACCGTGAACGGTATAATATGGCCCAGCCCTACCTGCTGGTAATCTTTTTGAGAAGAGCGGAGACATTTACACGGTATCGGTATATTAACAACATTATCGTGCTAATAAATAGTAATGATTAAATAAACACTGCTTAGCTTAGGAGTAAATCTAAAAAGGTTTCTGCCTCACTTGACTATTTTTGTGCACTTTGGGAAACAGCCGCGTGTCTGTGTGTTGATACAGCTGCACACACTTGATATCTGGTTAATCATTAGCTACAGCATCAGAGACACAGGGAACAAAATGTGGCAGAGAAGGAGGTGCAGCCTTATCAGACTCACAGAGGAAGGGAGGAGGTGGAGGCTCGCGGTGTCTGGCTGAGTGTGCTGAGAGTGAGCGACCTGAGTGAGTAGCCCCCGTTAGTGCTCCCAGACCTCAGCAGCATTAAAGTTTAATGAGAATGCATTCTGCTTGGGCTGACCAGACTCTCTACATTGCTCTCCCTTCATCTCTGTCTGTGTTTGTGGTCAAATGAAGCCAAGGGAGTGTATCCTGAGCGGCCACACACACAGCAGGCTACGGGATCAGCACATAAACGACCTCCGCACGCTGACTTAAACAGCACGCCAAGCAACAGAGCCAACGTCTGCAAACATGCTACATCGCGAACAGCTGACCACACCTGTGAACTTGATGTTCCCCATATTTCCCTAGTGAGGAGCAACTTTGCGTGTTTAGGGCAACCGTGGTTCAGGGGTTGGGAAGCTCGTCTGTAACCGGAAGGTTGCCGGTTCGATCCCCCAGCTCTCTCTGTCCTGGTCGTTGTGTCCTTGGGCAAGACACTTTACCCTACCGCCTACTGGTGCTGGAGGTGCCGATGGCGCGATATGGCAGCCTCGCTTCTGTCAGTCTGCCCCAGGGCAGCTGTGGCTACAACTGTGGTTTGCCTGCACCAGTGTGTGAATGTGAGAGGCCGGTCTGTTCAAATGTTGTCAGCCATAAACTGGTCCGTGGCGCAAAAAAATGCTGGGGACTGCTGATCTAGTGCTTGGAAGGTTTGAATCCTAGCTGCTCCAGTCTGCAGGCCAAAGTATACTTTGAGCATGCTAAAACCCAGGATGTCAACATGGTTATTTCTCCTTTAACACAGGAGTCTAAGGGGATTGCCTCACTTTCGTATCTAGCTTTAAGCAGCTACATGTGGAACTGTATGTTTTACCATTTTGCCTGGACACTTTGCTTCAACGTAGAATGGATAACATCATGGGAGTTTTACAGGCCATGGTTAATGCTGCTGCTTAAGTTGGTTAAGTCCAGGAGTTGTGCAGATGTGTATTTTTTTCCATTTGTGGCTTATTGTGTGTGGAGGTTGGGAGAGCAGGATGAATAGAAGAAAATAACAAAGGAGGTGGCGTGCAACGGAGAGGAGACTGCTGGGATACAGTGAGGGGATTAGAGGTCGCCTGTAATTACTCCACAACTACTCCCCCAACTAGAGCTATGGCTTACACATCAACCAGCAGGCTGAGTGAGGTCAGAGGCTTTGTGATTTACATATGTGTGCGTGGCTCAGTATTCAACAATCAGGAGGACAACACAAAGTGAACTGCATATAGACAGCGATGTGGAAGAGACCACTGTGATCGCTTTCAGAGCGGAATCCCATACAGCACAAACGAGATGAGACAGTGAGGTATAGGAGGAAAAGAAATAAAGGAAATGGAGGAAGATGGATGTTAGAGGGATATAAATGGAAAAGAGAAAATATAAATGCATGTAGAGGAGGAAAGAGAGACGCTCAGGAGTCCATGCCAAAAAAGCACTCTCCTCCATAAATATGGCTAAAACACTCACAACATCAATAAAAGAGCTATCAACATCTAAGCACTATCTCTGGGAGGGGCTGCTGTAGTTTGATCCTGAAGGCTGAAGCCAGGCTGAAGCTGTGTAGCAGGAGGCCTGTGTAATTATGGCGCAGTAAGAACAGCAACGTGCTAGTTACACAAGACTGAACCTCCAGCGAACAATACAACATCAGGTCTGTTCTTTTACCCTCTTCACACCCATCAGTGACAGGGCAGTGCTGCTTCTTCAGTGCAGAGCTGTTAGGGCACTTCAGAAGAAGAAGATAAACACGGTTGTGCTTATTGGTTGAAGCAGCGGTGCCCAACCTTTTTTGCGCCACGGACCGGTTTAATGTCCGACAATATTTTTGTCGGACTGGCCTTTAAGGTCGTGGATAAAACTAACAAAACAAAAAATATACAACAACATACAACAAATAATGATACAACCAAGGAAAAAAAACTGTGGTATTTTGAAAATAATAAACGCAACAGGATGATTCACTAACTGCCGAGCGTCCATTTTTCATAATTTATCCTAAAACTAATTCAATACTAGGTGTAAAATTTAACACTGAAGGAAAAATTCTTGTATATTTAACATTTCTGAATCTTACCTTGTAGTTGTTCTGAGGGAACATGTACATGTGTGTGTATATACATATATATATATATATCAGATTAACGCTGACAGCACTAGTGGGAACGCAACGAATATGACTGCACATTTACTCCGACATCATCCTAGTGCAAAGACAAGTGGAAGCAGACAAAAACAACAAGCAGCATGCTACAAACTTTACCCGAGTCATTTAGACAGCCGTTAGCACAGGATTCTCCTTACGGGACCTGATATGTTTAATATGCTGCTGAGAATATAGCCCAGAAGAAGCGTATAGTATAGCTTTTATTTTGGAAAGAGCCATTTCTCTGTAATAAACTCTCTTTTCCAAAGATGAGTGATTTCTCGATCAGGTAGTTTTTTACTACTTTGTTGTTTCAGCAACATTAAATTTAAAAACTGTACTTTTGAGTTAAAATATCTATTTATAATTTTAATAAATGACATTAAAAAAGCATGAACATTTTTTTGTATCGAAAAAATATCGAACCGTGACACCAAAGTATCGAATCAAACCGAACCGTGAATTTTGTGTATCGTTGCATCCCTAATAAATATATATATATATTTGGGACTGAAAGGATTGGTGTGGTGAAAAATGAAAGGTTCTCTCCACCCTGAAACTGAGTTTCCCAGATTTTGTTTTTTGAACTGCAGCTCTTAAATTGTGTACTAACCCAGCAGGTTGGTGTAAATATAACAGCCTGAGAGGATGTGACTGTATGCATGAAAGCTGGGAATCAAACTCCATCAAGCCAGGCAGGATCAACCAGACTGCTTAAGAAATGTCTGGCCTATAGAGGTACACAGCAGCCATCTGGGTGTTTTTTTCTGCTATGACGTTTGTACTATTTTATAGCCTTTTGAGAGTTGATGGAGGCAAGTATGTAAAAGTCGTCATAGAGAACATCATGGCAGGCAAACAAGAAAGCAAAGAAGATGTTTGCATTGGGTTAGCAGCCATCTCTTGCTCTTCTCTTTTGGTTCTTTACTTTTTTTTAGGTTATTTCTAACACATTTTCTATCGGTTATTTCAAGTCAGTAGTAGCAGTAGTAGTAGTATTTGTAAGCAGAGTCTTCTTGCTTTTATAGATTGCAGTTGCCTGAGAGGATCTGTCTATTCTTTTTCTGTCTCCCCCCTCTTCTTCCTCCCCTTCCTCTTTCCATCATCCTGTCTCCATCCTCTTTCCATCATCTACTCCTCAAGTGGTATTTATAGAGTGGCTCCGGATGCATCAGCTTCTCTCCTTCGCTGGTCTCTGGCCCACGCTTGTTTCTGTCTTGGCTCTTTTTGTTCATCCTTTGCTTTTTCACTTGTTCTCTCTCCCCCTCCTCCTCCTCCTCCTCCTCCTCCCTGTAGACAGTTTGTCGATCCATGTCTTTCTGAGATGGGATTCTGTGTGTTACACACTCCTCACCTTTTCTTCCTGCCATCCTGTTTCTTTTCTTTTTATCTCACAGTCTCTTCTCCCTTTCTGGGTCTGCTTGCTTTCATTTACCTCCTCTGATTACTCTGTCGCCATCCCCGAGCTCCCTCCTCTCTTTGCTTCCTCACAGCATGTGTCAACATGTCTGTTGTCTTCCCTGGTCTCCAGCTCCAGCAGCAGAAGAAACATTTTTCGCTTCAACGCCCTCTGTTGTGCTTGGATTATTGATCCAGTGAACTAAAAAAACTGCCATATCTCTGAAAAGTCCCAGTCAGTGTTCAATCCTGTCTGCTTCTTCTGTTGTCCACCTTAGGAATAAGAAAATAAGAAGCCTTCGATAGCTATTGATATTTGAATCGCAGTCGATTGGGGAGTGGTGTCTTTTTCAAAGTCCTTCCAAATGCAAGAATGCAAGCGCCATCTTTCCTGTATCTATGCATCTATCTAAAACAGGGGTGGGCAATCTCAGTCCACGAGGGCCGGTGTGCCTGCAGGTTTTAGATGTGTCCTCGAACCAACACGGCTGATTTAAATGGCTAAATTAGCTCCTCAACATGTCCTGAAGTTCTCCAGAGGCCTGGTAACGAACTAATCATGTGATTCAGGTGTGTTGACCCAAGGTGAGATCTAAAACCTGCAGGGACACCGGCCCTCGTGGACTGAGATTGCCCACCCCTGATCTAAAACAATGGCAAGACAATCATAACTTTAATCTATTGCATGCTTAGAATATAAGTAAATTAATAAAACAAAAATAAACAGAAACACTTCCAAGGATGGGCACCGTTGCACTTTGGGTAGAACCATAGATAGTAAAAAGCATGGATGTAGCTTCCCATTATGAAGCCTTGAGACGAGTGTTTTTGCCATCACTGTGTTGCTGTTTTGAACTCATATATTACAGTTGAGCAGTGGATGACTCTCATTGTCTAACGACTTATCAATCACAAATCTTTAGCTGGCCCATCATGGATGATCCTCTTTTCTACAACTTAGGTTGACTAAAATGTATAAATAGACTTAATGTTTTATTCAATATGAACTGAAACACGTGATTGAGTCCATATACTCATGTTGTTTTACAGAGGCTGTTTCAGGGCTGTTTTGTCACGGCCCTGAATTGTATAAGAGAAAGAGGATGGTGGAAGTTTCATAACATCACAGCATCATTAATGGATCAGCTGACTGCTGATGACCTGTTGAAGTGTTTAATCAATATGGACACATTTGCTTTTCATCACTGTATCAGGTTTGTCTGATAATCTCAGACGAATATGAACTTAAAATTGATCTTTGCGTGAATTAGATTCAGCATACAGCAAGCAATGTAATATTCTCCAAGTTTGAACTCTACTTGCATCCAAATAACTTTTGTATGTCTGAATTATTTAAGGTGCTATCAATGATCTGGAAGCTAACTAGCACTACCAGCTTACTGCTAGCTTTCATATGTAGTAGGTGAGGGTTTGTAGGATTTTGTCATGTATGTACGTGGTACCTTTAAAAGTTACTTCTAAAGATGTACTAGAAAACCAGAATTCTTAGAAAAGAACAATTCACAGGATTTAGCTTTAGCTTAGCAGCAGTCTTTATGCTGGCTGGTAAAATCCAGGGTATTGAGAACTACACCATGGGTCATGAAAGGGGCGGGGGAAAATAAAACCAAACGCTTCCTGCTGACCTTTACTGAGAGTTGAAGCACACACGGCCTTCTTTCCAGTTTCTTGAACGTCCTCCTGCAGAGAGTCTTCTGCAAGGCGTCACTGGAAATCAGCTGATGGGACAGAAATAGAACTGCCCTACACACACAAACACACGCCAACAGACACATACGCACAAAACAGAGCTTTCCCCTCCCCATCCTTGGGCCATGTATTCATAGCGGCGCTAATTAACAACTCAACACCAGTGACTGGTGAGGAGAGCAGAGACAGAGGAGGGAGAGATGCAGAGGGAACAAGAGGAGGAGGAAGAGGAGGGAGGGAGTTCTTGGACTTGCTGAATAGTTTATGCGAGGCCTGAGGCGAAGGCTAACCCGTGCATGTGTATACGTGGGGTTTCTGTCTGTGTCATTGTTTATATTTGTGCATGTGTGCTCATTTGCACACACGTGTTTTGACAAGGCCACGGCTAACCCGCATCTGGCTCTCTGTCCCTGCCGGCCCCCCGGTGATCACCGAGGGAGACGAGGCAGCCACAGATCAGCTGGTTCACACCACTGTGGCCCCTGTGGTCACTGTCTGCCACGGCCACATGCTACCAGCATGTAAAGGTGACTTTTTTCCATAATGTAATAATTTCATCACCGTATGAAGGCAATGTCATCTCGTAAAACTTTGGTCCTGATCAGACGCATTGTCTCTCTGCACTGAGTGGCTATAAATAGGGCAGCTATGAAAGTGATCCTATTTATAGTCTTAGTGTTGTGGAGTTAGAGAGACCCTGCTGGCAGACACTGAGACATGTGAGATGGGAGATTCTCCATGTAGTTAAAAAAGATTTCCCATGTTTTATATAAGAAATTGATCTTATTCTTTAAGTGATCTGTTCCAGAGGTATACAGCTTCTCACTTCCGAGAGCATCAGTCCAATTATCAGTGGGAGGCCTCACTTCCATTTCATTGCTTTTGGCGGTGTCTAGTAGGATTTCTGTGATTCTAATAGAATGACTGTGTGCGTGATTAGATTGTGAGAGGTTGCCTAAAAGGCCTTGATGACTCTTAGGCTTCAAAAGTTCTCTTATTTTCACGGGGAGTCTGCAACCGTCTGGCTAGCTACTGCTTCTAGAAATCCCATAAAGTTTGCTGAGAGGAGAAGTTCCACATTTAGCTTTTGATGGATGTTGAATGGCGCTTCCAGATTAACCTACAGTGTCTCACATGACAGGTTTCTTTATGCATTCTGATTGGTGGAGGAGTTGTGAAGCATGTACCAGTTCTCTTCAGGAGATTGAGTCATGGTGAAGGATTTTTCTGAAGGTGATCATTTAGAGATGCTTGTCCTTTGTCTTTGACATGTGTTGAGACCCAGAGCTACTTCAGGTGGTAAACCTATCAATTTTGCAGGCAAAGGTATAGCTAAACTCTTATTTCGAATGTTTTTAGCAGATGGTTTTAGTTGTGTTTTACGGTGACCACTGATAAGAATGTTGCCTGGCCTTGTATGGTTATCAGACAAAAGTATCCTGTGAGAAAGACTAACTTTCTTTATCATTGTTAACAGTTTTTAGTTGCTTGTTTGTCACTTCCCTTTCACATCCCATTGGAGGTGATGCATAGCTGCAGTTCTTAGTACTACTGACACCTGGCCTGTTACAACTGTGGTTTTTCAGGCTTCGGTTACAGCTGGGACATTCATGGAGAGTTTCACCCTTTTTGGAGATGAATGGGTTGAAATGAATATAACTTATACACTGCTTAAAAATGTAGTGTATACAATACACAGTATCTGTTGGTCTTTAGGGATATCGGCCTGTCAAGCCATGATGTATCAATGTGTGAATCAATTGCACCCTGCTTTTGTTGCAAATGAAAGCGACAACAGGTGCACCAAACAGGCAACATTGAGACACCCCCAAAACAAGGGGATGGTTTTGCAGAAGGTGACCATTGCTCTCTTTATTCCTTCTGACGGATTTTTCTCGAGCGATGATTTCGAGAGCTCCTGTAATTTTTCTGAGGTGGTGTTGCAACATTATTTGTTAAATGCTAAGAAATGTGACCAGCAGTTGGTACTGTTGAAGAGTTCTTATTGAGTCATGGAGCTTTTTTCTCAGTAGCCATGATTTGTCTTATTAGGTGAAAACGTATGTCCTTCATCGAGCCGCACTGTGCTTGTGTCCAAGCAGTCTTGTATTTTTAATATTCGCTCTCCCTTTTACCTCTGCTTTGGTCTCAGTAGCATTTCTCTTAACAGCTAAGATCAAAGTTAACCCTATAATCGTGTAGTTCTAGTGATAACCACATGACTTAATATCTAACCTTTCTGAAACAGCAGCAGAACACACGGAGTCAAAAACAAAGCTAAAAAGAAGCCAAAAAGAAGTGGTATTGAGACTGGTTCTCTTCTGGTTGATGGTCATTTGGGCCAAAGCTGGACTCACCTACTGCAATGGTAAGTGTTGTGCGGACCAAAGGTAAGCTAAGTTAAGATAGCCACACTTACCGTGAGTCAAGACCAACAATCAAAGCTCAAATTTATCATCGTTTTCTCACAAAAAAAAGTCTGATATCCCAGAACAACAGTGTGTGATCTTTATTAATATATTGGTTATTGAAAGAGAGTTTGGGTAACTGAAGTTAAGTGTGCAATGACGTCCTACATTCAGCAGCTGTTAAAGTTGGTGCAGCAGAGAAATTTAGGAAGAATCCAAATATTACAAATCATTTTTGTTACCAGTGGAAAAGTGACTCTGAAAGCTCCTCTGAAATACTTTGGTTCTCCTTCACAACCTGTGTTCCCAGCCATGGTGGCTGACCCCCGGGGACGCAGCAGGCACAGGCATGTAATCAATGAACACACAGCAGAGTGAACACAAAGAGCATGTCCTCACCTGAGAGGACGTCTCTTCCTGTGTCTTTCGGTAGTGATTATGTTTTTATCGGTGTGGTTAGGGTGACTCATGTATCTGAAGCTAAGTCAAGGTTAAGCTTATGCATTGGTGGAAAGTGTGTGAGTCAGGGGAGATGGATCTGGCAACACACACTCACGAACACAGACTGTATATAAAAGATGTCACTATGATGTCACCCATTGGTTAGCGTAGTTCCAAGCCGAGAGTTTTCAGCATCATCCAGTGTGGCTGTTTTTGTTTATTGAGACAAAGAGATGGATCCGACCTTGACCCCAGGCAACACGTTCTCACTCCCGAGGTGTAATATTTTAAGCTAGGTGACAAATCGTCAACATGTTACGCTTCCGGGCACCCAGCACGTTCCTAAATGACCAGATCGGAAAAATGAGGGAACATGAGAACCATTTGGAATCAATCCACACATGTTTGTTCATTTTCCTCAAATTGCTTTGGAAAACACTATTTCATGTCATTAAAGTGCTGGTTAAGGTTAGGGCTGGAATACATGGCTGGAATGTGTTTTACCGCGGGAGGTCACAGAGATGGGATGTCCCTAACATAGTCATCTCAGGCACAAAGAAGCGCCCCCCACCTTCTGCTCAAACCTTCTGTTTGTAAGAGGCAGCCAATCAGAAAACATCTGGATTGAAATGAAGGGGAACTTCAACAGCTTGTTCAACCAGATAAACCAAGCCCGAATATAAAATGCATAAAGATTATTTCCTATATAAATCATGCAAAGCTACTTTAATAGAGTCTAAAGGTAAATATATGGAGCTGAGCAGAGTAGGTCCCCATTCATTAATTCAGATTAAAATCCACAATAGTTGCAGTTTGTTAACTAATAGTAGCACGTGCAATCAGAAAACGGTCACTGATGTGGATAAACTTGGAGACAAGGGGGACGAGAGCCTCCTCAGCTGAGCTCATGATTTAGGCTGAGAGCACAGATTTATTTATATATCATGAGCCGCGTCGTGCATCTTTAACGGTGCACGTCTGCTGAATGTGTGGAAACGATAGAAAAAGGCTGATGAAACTGTATCTCTAAGAACAGAACAGCTGGTGCACCGACACCCGCTGACACCCAGCGCTTGATGCTGCTGCGTTACCATGACAACCTGCTGCGTACCCTCTGTTTCTGACAGCTGTTCCCATTGCGCCCATGCTTTGCTCAGCCCCTGGACTCACGTCGGCAGGATGGATAGCTTCTTGGGGTCAGGGGTCATGTTTATGACGTTGCTGCCGTGGAATCGTCATGTTGGTTTTTCATCTGAAATACAGCTTAGGGTTTAATTTTGGAAAATGTCCATTCAACCATAAATTAAAGCTTAAATTGAAGCATTTTTAAGTAAAATACATGAGCATATGAGTATTTTTGCAGACATGCGCAGACACTTTCTATTGGAAGCATGTGATGTTTGTATCCGTCCTCCTCTCATTATCTATTGAACCTTCAAGGCTTCATCCTGTTTTCCTCAGTCACACACAGCCAATAATGGTGATGGATTAAGAGCTCAGGATCATTGTCATCATGCACTCTGAGAAAATAAAGTAACTTATTAAGAGCTGAGCCCTTAACTTAGAGGCTAATTTTATATTCTTTTATAGGATTTATAATTTCAGATTAAACATAACATACCTAAATGATTATCTAACGAATAATTTAACCAATTGATTTGTCATCTAACCTCAACATTAATGAATAAAAGCAGTTTTCATTCAGCCCTCCTGTGCCTGTTTCAGCCATTTCTCGTGTGAGCTGATTGGCCGAGATGTGTCCCAGACCGCCGGACTCCTCCCCGCTCCAACTGTGCATGGTGGCAGTCTGCTGCAGCAGCACTGTGAGCCACAGACAAGCAGAAAGTCTTCAGTGAAGAAAATCACGGCCGCGGCTTTGACAGTTTCTATTCGACATTCTGTTTTTCTTTATTTGAGGACGACTAGAAATTTTTCTGAAATTGTTTACCATTTCATCCGGATATAGTGCCTTTTACTTAAGACTGACACAGACCTTTTTAGAGAAAGAAGAATCGTGTTGAGGCACAGCAACATTCTTGGACTTTGATTGGGTCATGCTGGAGGATAGTTATCTCTTTGATTATTTGTACCATGAAAAGCTGTTGACAACAGATCAGGTGTTATGTTTTCAACCCGTTTCCTGCCCAGCAGCTGACATACAGAAAGCGATGTCTGCTTACAATAGACCCAGGTAACCAGTCTACACTAAGTGTATTTGAAGGTCTTTTAAATGTATTTATTATTAAGTTACCTCGAGATCTGGGTGCTTGTGATGGATGCTGTTTCTAAGCTCACAGCTCTGTTACCTCAGCACTGTTTCCCACACATACTTTGGTTACAGTTGAAGTTTTGTACCACAGGATAAGAAGCTGTCTGGAGACCCAGCTGAATGATATCGAAACCACCACAACAGCAGTTTGCCCTGTGACCCAGCCAATGGGAAAACAGAAGATGAGCAGGGGCGGGGCTAGCTGGTTAGCATGGACTAAACTGTCAGATTATTGAAATTATTGATGTTTTTCTCTTAAAGTTGTGGCTGAGTGGGCTGTCCAAGTAATGCCTGTGTGGAAAACACAAATCAGTGTGGAGCGCTCAGCGCCCTGATGACCAGCAGGTTTTCCACTTATCCCGCTTTATTTGTGGGTTTCATTCATTTGTCATTTTCAACTTTGTCAAGTGTGCAGAAGTGTGAATTTCACAGTTTTTGACAAATAGCTCAGCTAAAACGTCGGTGTGTTGCGAGAGCCCTGAATAAAGTTTGTTTGGTTACACAAATTGGCTGCAAATGTGTGAATGAAGCCATCTCCTTCCTGTCTTAAATCTCTTACTAAGCGAGGTAATTAAAGTCCCTGTCTGGGTCCCATATATGCGAGCCATGCTATGCTAATTCAGTATTCCTTTGACACTTCTGTGGAGACAACATTGTGGGTGTTTTCACATGGCCTGATTTGCAATTCACACTCGGGTTATTTCCATCACTGGCATCCTGGGAAGCAGGGAGGGAGGAAGTCTGTGAGCCACAGAGCGCAAAACTGAGCTGAAGTTTCACTTAATTGGGTGTATGATATTTTTTTTTTCTTAAAGGGACCTTTCAAGTGGAGCTCTAATTGCCACTTATTTTCCTTTAACTGAAACATCACTTTCTTTTTCTGAACGATTTATTTATTCTAAGAATTATTCAGTTATTCAGACATCCTTCAACATCTTCTGGTTTGGTGTATGGATAATTAGACATCGAGATCTCTGTGAAGAGAGCTGGTGAGTTAAGAAGTTTAACAAACTAAAGTTCATGATGTACCACTAATGGGCAATCTTCCACTTCTGTCTTCTCTCCTTTCAGAACACTGCACAAGCAGTTTGAGAGCTACAAACAGGAAGTGCGTCGCATCGGGGCCGAGACGCGGCGCCAGCAGACCCAGCAGAAGGACGACGCGCCCACCTGCGGCATCTGCCGCAAGACTAAGTTTGCAGATGGCTGCGGCCACCTCTGCTCCTACTGCCAGATCAAATTCTGCGCTCGCTGTGGAGGGCGGGTCTCTCTGCGCTCCAATAATGTGAGAAGCCTCTGAATGTTTTCCTTCGTCCTCTCGTACTCACCTCATTCCTGCTGTATACGATACACGATCGCTCCTTCTGCTTCTGTGTGTTTGTCACGTCTGCTTTTTTTGTTTCCTTGTCACACTTTGGTGAGAACAAAGTGTATTGGAAGAATGGCTTGGCACGAGACATAGGTGCCAAGCCAATCTTCCAAAACAGGAGCCGATGGGAATATTAGGTTTGCAAGTATTGAGTGAAACCAACAGTAAAGCAAAATGTTGGGCACAATCACACTAAATTCTAGGCTAAAGTATAAATTTTTAAGATAAAATTTAGTCTGTGTAGTCGTGCATGTCAGTACCAAAGATATAAAGATATATATATATCTTTGTGCCCTGGTTCTGGTGGTGCCACGTGAAGAGTCAACTGATAAACAGCTTGTCTGGGTAATATCGTTTGTCTAAAAAAGAAATAAAATGCCAAACTAAAGCCAGCAATGCACTAAATGCACTGACCTGCACCAAGCCTGGGCTACAAGCTAAAAAGCAGCTTATTATAATTAAAGACACAGACTGTATCACCACGTTATCTCCATTCATGGGATTCATGTTGAATCAGTGTGCCTTCCAGCCATAAACTAAGCATGTTTGTGCTATTTTAAGACCCGGCACCTCTTCCATCCAAGCTTTCTCTGGGCTCTCCTCCAACCCAAGAGAGAGGCCCACCTTCTGGTTATCTTACCTGACCATGAGCCCTCCACCCTTGGCCTGCTGGTTCCCAATCTGTTCAGTATCCGCCCATCCCAGCTGGGCCTGGACTCCCACTGGCACCACACGTATGTAGAACTCAAAAGGCCAGTCAAAAAAGGGGCTAAAGATAGTATCCCTGCTGGTACAGCCATTAATATTACTCTAACAGCAGGCACACTGCTTCACGGAAGTAAAGAGAGGAGGCTAGTATCATTTATAAATACAACAAATACGAACTTATTTGGACTTCATATAAAACCAGACAATGTGGTCTTCTCGAAGAACTTCATGGTTATACATTTAATTTAATAGAAATTTTACAAGTGAAATTTCAAGGTGCAAAATCTTTTAAATATTATTTTAGGTGTAACTTCATGTCTTTACTGCTTTGATCTTCTTGCTGGAGATTTTTGTTCATTTGTTTGTTTCTGTATTTGTGCTACTTTTACATAATGAATCAATTAATCTATAAACCTGCCTAATTAACTGGGGTTAGAAGACATCAAACACAAAATCTGCTCATTAAATGCTTCATTTACAGTTCATTAATAGATATTTTTAGAACATAATTTTTCCCCTTTATTTTTCTGGTCCGTCTCTCCTAAAGCTGATACGCCATTTTTCAAGATTCTTTCTAAGATTTGTTTTCTATTTATTTTAAACTAAAAGTTTCTGCATTCACAAGACAATTTCATTAATAAGTCCTTACAAGGAATACGCAACATGCAAGTCGTGCTCCACTTCTTCTCTCTATTTGTGTATGTGCATTAGCGAGCGTGTGTGTGTGTGTTATGTGGGAGTGATGTGTCAGAAGTGACGCTCTCATGGTCTCGGCAGTGCTTGCCTCTGTCCCGGCCCATTTGTCCAGTCATGCAAAATAACAGCATTAGGAAAGTGTGAGATTTGTTGCATCACATAAAATTTTCTCCTGCCTACAGACTGCTCATTTACTCCACATGAGCAGAACACTTTATTTTCCTCCAGGCAGAAGTTTGTACCTCAAAATTACATTTAGTGCTCTATAAATATACTGTATGCACTTCATCACGTGCATTTTAATGAATGCACTACATACACTTTAAAAGTGAGCTGGCTAGAAACCGGCTTTTTGTCATTAAAAAAATACCACAGTACAAAGACGAGTACTAAATGTAATTTTAGAACATTGCCGTAAAAATACTCCATAAACCATTTTAAAGTCAACATGAAGTAAATATCAAAAACCTGTTTTCTGGGGGATAATTTTAAAACTGTACTACAAAAACTGTCTGGGTAAAATATCACGCTGTACACGACATCAGTATGTTGCACTTTCCTGGACATAATTTCACAGCCTCAAAGCTAGAGACTCTTTTGACAAAAGGACAAGGATCCATTCTCAGCCATACAGGGGCTCTGCAAAACTATAAAAACAAAATAATTAGGGAGAAATTATCAGGAAACAAACGTTTACTTGTTCATAAGCAGCTTAGTGTAATAATTAATTAATTCTGATTGAAAGAGCTGTGTAGTGCTGCCCTGTGCCCTGCAGAAGGCATCACAGCGACACACAAACCACAAAGCTTAGCCTCTACGTGACGCTGGGCGCTTACTCTATTAGTTTAATGAGCAAAATATTTTGGATTTAAAGGACCTGAGATTGTTTGCAGTGCATAAATCCAGAAAATGGGTTAAAAGGGAAGACGTGTCCAAAAAACCAAAACAGTTCTCTGTGTTGCTTTTAGTGTAGGAGGCATGGCACATCCTGATCCTGTCGCAGGTCACGAGCAAGCACGTTGCATGCCGCCGCAGCCTAACGTGTCAGCAATCACATACATGTGCGTGCTGTTGTCTCCGCTGCCCTCAGACTCTGATTATGAAGTATGTGAAATAACTCTGCAGAATGTAACTAACAGATGTTTGCACCACATCCTCTTTCTCCTTTTTCTCCTCATGCATTTGCCCTTCTCTTCTCACAATCTGTCCGCTCTTCCACGTCCCAACTTCACCTCCTCTACTTCTCCGTTCATTTTATCATTTATTTCTCTCCTTTCCTACTCCGACCCACCCCTTCCTCACTTTTCTTGATTCTCCCTGCTACCTGGACTGCATGCCACAAAGGAGGACAAAGTGGTTAGCATCCTTTTTTCTTTTGTTTTTTTCTGCTTTCTCTATGTGCTGTGAACGTGACGTCTGTACTACTCGAAGGTAAAGGAAGGAAATGCTGGCTGCGTTTAGATCTGGAGCTGATTTCTATCCTGGAAATATGATGCAAAACCAAATAAGTTCAGTTTCTTACACATTGGTGTCATCTGTCATTTAAAAAACAAGAAAACAGCAGTATCAGATGCAAGAGAGCAAGCTATTGGGTTGGAACGTAGCCAGTATTTGCACAAATCCGCTTGTGGATTACTGACTTAACTGAACAAAGGGAGTCTCTGAAAGTTCATATAGTTTGGTTATTTCTCTGAGCCTTTACTGTACCATCCAGGGTGGAGACACCTGGAACTGTTGTCTCCTCAGCGGTTACTCTCTCCGTATAAATCCTGACTAACTCTGTTTCCATTGTCTGTCTCCTCCCCCTGCAAAGTGTCTCATAGTGAAGGACAGGGTAAGACTTGCTGGACAATCCATGGATTTTGCTGCATGGGTCACAACTATTGTCCCCTCCTCCCACACACGGGTCTGTGCTCATTCGCAGTTTCAGAAGAGGATTTCAGACCCGCCATCGGTTTTAAGAGTTCCTAGAGGAGCTGGCTGGTGACCCCGTATTAGCACTCTAATTCTGAGAATGAACGCAGACCCTGAAAAGTAACTGACAGGCAGAGCGAGCATGAGCCATGACATAGGCTGTCTGCAGGGGCGTCTGAGCCATCCTGAGCCATCCTGAGCCATCCTGACCCCTCTTCCTATGGCTGTAGGCATGGCTGTGCTGTGAAGGGGAGGAATAAATATTTAGATAAAACAAAAAGGGGGTCTGGGAGATTGGCATTTCAACTGGCATGCATATAAGAATGCGAGAAAGACCTTTTATCTGCATAATGAATGCACACTCATGCCTGTGCATGCTTTCCCTGCCTGTGTGTTTGAGACCAGACCAGCCTTGCCATGGGGAGACGGGAAGGGCCCAGGTATATTTATATATTTATATGTATGTGTATGTTCCAGTTTGTCCTCTTACCACTTCCTGTTAATGCTTGGTCACTGCAAACTGCTGCCAAAGTGTTGTTACTGCCGAGAAATTCAGAAAGTCAAAGCCAGTGAGTTTCAGTTTTTTGATGTTGCACCTTCCTCATATAGAACTGAAGAGGATTCATTGTTTTACAGTTTAAAGCCTGAATAGAAATCAAGAGAGGTGACCCCAACAGCTGCGGAAATAGGACTATAAATCATAAATCTTATGGCGCTTAAAAATGGCCAGTCTTCTCGAGCACCTCTGGGCTGTAGACGTGCAGCAGAAACAGCCATCTGTCTGCAGGACATGATACACGATACCTATGATTATTATAGTCTGAAACTTGAAATAAAAAGGCAGGATGACTTAGTTTTAAACAGTCCCCAGGTTGATACGGAAACCACAGCGAGCTCTGCAGTGTGATAAGAAGCTGGTGTGTGTTTCATGGCCCTCTCTTTGAAGCTGCCCTGCTTTTGCTGGTGCTATAGCTTGTTAATGGCTGAGTGTTTGTTTGTGTGTGTTTAATGTCAGCTCCAGATGGCTTCCAGAAACTGAACTAACTGCTGACAATCTGTCTGCTTTGTAGAGGCGCACTGCCTCCCAGTGGAGAACAGACAGGCTCCTAACACAGACACCTGACATCTTCCAGTGCCAATGAAAAATGCATTTCGAGCCACGTTAAGGCTTTTCCAAACTATTATATGCACTCTTCATTGTTCGTTTTTCTCTGATCTGGTTGCAGCTGTTGTGTGCGTACATATTTGTAAGCATTCAGTGAGTTCGTGACCTGCGAGCTACTATTAACACATTCAAACTCCTACACACCGATACTACCAGTGCTAAATCTTTGTCTCTCAGTGCGTCGTGCTCACACTGCTTTTTACCAGAAGGGCGGAAGCACTGCATAATCTCCATCATGTTTCTCAGTATAGGCGACTAACCTGCTGCTCTCTCTGCACACTTCACTCCTCTCCTCTCATACACGACTCAATCTGCAGCCTGTGTAACACGCGCGCTTTCTCCCTGCTTTAATTGTCTCAGTTTATGCCTTTTCTCTTTTCCTGCTGATACACCGACACAAATCTGTACACCCTTTTTTTAGATATAAAACAATTTATCAGGCAGGAAGGTTTGACACACATCCTGGATTTGAAAGCTGATGGCTATGTCCATCATGCACACTGTGCAGCTCTAATGACTTCCTTGACTGGATACGTCAGTGTCAACAATCTGAAAACGCGCCTTTAATGCTTAAAGTGATTTGTTTCAGCTCCTATTATTATCATCCTCGCTGGAAAGTGAAGGCCCACGTAAACAATTCAAAGAGTTTCTTGGACACACTTTGTGTGGCTGCTTCTACTGCTGAGTTCAAAGAGTCCAACTGGGCAAGAAACAAGAGCAATCAGCAAGCAGTCAGATTTTAAACAAACCTCAGGGTTAAAAGAGGACCTCTTGTTCTTTTCCTATTTTCTGCTCCTATTAAACATGGTTGGGTTTCACGCAGTGAGGTCGCTCCTCATAAATCAAGCACAGAGATATAAGATCTTCAACCAACAGAGAAATCGAGTTAACTTTGCTGGACTTTACTGTGAGAAAAATAGCAGATCAAACAGAGTTTAATCAGAAGAATGATGTGAAAATCAGATAAACGACTGACAGGAGCCAGAAAAAAGTAAACATTTTGCTACATTTCATATCCAAAATGTGAAATCCAAATCTCTCTCTCCTCTATGTTTGCTTAATTAAGATCTCAGAATGGCTCCAACATGAAAAAGTTTTTTTCTACTCTTCTGGATGTGTGACATCAGCGATAGCAGGTCTCCTTATATGGTCATCTGAAGGGACCGGTGGGGTTGTGTATTAATGCTGTGCAGAACTTTGTAGATCCATTGTGTACATGTTGTAGTTGTGTTGTTGGTGGACCTCTAACTTAGCCTGTGCTGTGGAGAAGACAAAATAAATGCACACAAAGAACTTGTGAAGTGAAGTGAAACCAACTGCCAACTGCAGCCATTACCTGTGCTTCCGGTGGGCTTTTTGGAGGATTTTTGGTTCTTATGTTGTTTTGTTGATTTCCCCCCCTCTCTTACATACGTAGAGCATCATCGCCATTAATGTCAGGCTCTGTGTTGATGGGGGTTTTTTCAAGGAAGGCACACAAGGACTTCTGTGTTGGCTACGTACCCATAATCTTTCCCTTTACTTAAACAAAGTTGTATATAAGCTGATTACAAATGCAGAACATTAGTTCAGCTGTGGCTGTGAGCACAGGAACCCGCTGGTCTTTAGTTTGCAAGATCCAACCAATCAGTAGAAAGTTGCCTTAAACTGGAATTGAAGGGCTGCACCGAGGCCAAGTATGAGACAAACAAGGATTGTTCTTAACTGTAAATCAAGCAAAGCTAGTGCGGTAGAAGAATAAACATATGCACTGGAAATGAGGACAACAGGAATGCTTGGTGAGCACATGCAAGGTTTTTTGGTCACTCCAATAACAATGTCAGCCATAGAAAATATTCCCGTTGTTACACTACTGGTTTGCATCACTGTCTTCTCTAATGCAATTAAAAAATGCACTTTGTCCACAGACACTGCTGCGTTTAGTGCACAAAACACTTTCATCTTTTTCATTTAAAATGTTGTTAAACTGGTGAGAAATGTATGTTGGGTTTTTTTCCCAAACGTGCGTGAGAGGAAACGTGACCACATTGTGTAATTTTGCTTAATCTTATGTGGTTTTAAAAGCTCTTTTTAGCGTGGTGATGTAGAGCGTGGTGAGAAAGGCATTTCAAGATCGGAAGTGGAAAACTGGTGTGGATTTACAGCCACGCCACCTTTGCTTTTTCCTTCAGTCTTCCTCACCACAGAGTGGGTCTGGCCTGCTTACAGACTTGATCTACAGCCTTATTAGTGGAAATGGAGCATTATGTCTTCGCCGGTCATCGTTCTTCTCACCATTCACGATTTACCATTCCCCGTGAATGATGGCAGTTTACACTCAGCACCGCCTCGTATGTCATCCTGTCGAGGCATGTGTTTGTGTTGAAGGCGGGGTCGCTGCGCACACTGAAAGCCCACTGCGTCTCCCCACTGATCTGCCATCCCCAAGGCTCCCATCTATTCTGCCCATTTAAGGAAAGCTGATGTTCGCGCAGTTCAGGCCTAAATGAATGCTGTTCTCGTCAAATGCTGCTGCCGCCGCCGCCGCCGGCCAAGCTGCTGCAGCGATGCACGCCTTTCCCGTTTTGTCAGCAGATGGGCGTCCCAGACGCCGGGGGTGGGAAAAGAAGAGGGTGGGGGTGGAGAATTAGAGACATAAGAGTGACAGGTGTGCCGTGTCTTCATTTGTCAAGTCAGCCAGGTGTGTCAGCCAGGCGAGAAAGTGAGGAGAGATTAGAAAGAAAAGAAAGAACATGGAAAGAGAAAAGCCAAGAGAAAGGGAAAGAGGGGAAATTAAACCAACAGAGAGGAAAGACGAGAAAGGTGGAGGAGGGAAGAAAGATTTATTGATAAGAAATAAGGAATGGAAATTGGAAAGGAAAAGAAAAATGCAAAAGAAGAGGGGAGAAAGAGGAATGAGGGGAGAAACCAATGAGAGGAGAGAAGGGCTGAGGAATAATAGGAAAGAGGAAACAGAAGTCAAAGCTTTGAGAAGAGAGGGAAGGAAAACAGAGGGCTGGGTGGAGGTATGAAGGGTAAAATACAAAAGACATTTGTAGAAAGAAAATAAGGAAAAAATTGGGATACACAGCAAGAAAAGGAAATATGAAAGGGGAGGATAAAAACTAAGAACAAGGAAACCAGGAAAAGGGAATAAAAATGGAAATAAAAAGAGCAGAACCAATGAAGCCAAGAAAGGTTAGAATGGGAAAGAGATCAAATTCAATGAATAGCAAGGAAAGAAATAGAAAAAGAGAAACATGAGTGTTGTAAATAAGGAGGCAAAAGAAAGAAAGGATAAAACAAATGTGATGGAAAGCCGAACTAAAGGTTAAAAGAGGAAAGAAACAGAAGAAATGAACAGGAGAGATGAGACCATGTTCACGTTCTTTTGAATCCTGCCAAAGCTGCAGTCAGGTTATCTGTCAGGTGACAATTTTATCTTTTTAATTTTTGTTGTTATTGCCTTTTAGCACTAAACACACACACACACACACACACACACACACACACACACACACACACACACACACACACACACACTGCTTTGTAGCCCTTTCCCTCACTGGCTTGTCTGTGATTTGGTTACCATGGAGAAGCACATTTTTAGGCAGAAGGAGGTTGACATTATTACACGACAGAAACAACAACACTGCCTACACACGCACACACACACACACCTCGCCTACAGGCAGTCGCCCACGCCACACTCTTCCAGGCATGAAGGTTTGAGAAGCGTCCTACATACAAGTCCTGTAATGCACATCTGCACAGACACGTCCTCACTCCGCGGCATCCAGTCAAGCTGCGACATGAACCCGTGGTGACACCAGAGTGGGCTGCGTATGGACGGAGAGAGCTGATTGGAGTGTCTCACATCATGCTGTGTCTCTCTCACGCACACTCATTATCGGGTGTATGTATATATCTATGCAATGACACACCAGCATATACACACTGACACACTAATTCCCCTTACGACATGCTTCAGGCTATCTAGGAACACAGAGTGCAATCACTCCAGTAAAGGATTAAATGTATTACATCCCCTTTGTGTGTGTTTGTGTGTGTGTTTGTTTGTGCGTGTGTTCCTATAAATTCTTTATTGTTTACTACCCTCCCCCATCCATGGTGCAAGGTTTGAAGCATACACAGAGGTGTGCTTTGATAAATGTCTCTCTCTGGATCCAGAGCACACTGACACACGTCTTCTGTATGATGATCTAATTTCAGGATAAAGCTTGGGGATGAAAGTGGCAACAACTTGCGAAGCAACGCACACTGCAGATGGTGCTGAATGAAGCTCAATAAGTGCTGAAAATGCTCTGTCCTGATTGGGGTTGGGTGGTATCTATTTTTTTTATGCCTTCATGATTTACTGAAATTTTACTGTGGTATGCATTAGGTTATAAAATAATAATGTGTAAAAATGAAATCAAAAATAAAAGCAAGACTGTATACTTCCACTGAGGATAAAAAACCAACTCTCTCCACAACAGGACGAACTGAGTCTCTCAATCCAGGGACATTTTTATCTGTGTTTGTCGTTTGTGATGTTAACAGTAACAGTTTTTGCTGTGTCAGACTTTACAATGATGTTTGTGGCTTTTTGCGCTTAGCAGTCATGATGTAGAATGAATGGAGGAAGTGGAAGGGGCTGAGAACACAGCCGTGTAGTGCATCCATCTCAATGTTAGTCGACTCTTATGAGCTGGAGAAGGCCTAGCCCATTATTGTAAGGGCAGTCCTGGTCTGCATTACTGATGTAGAAGCTCCAACTGTCAAGGGAGACAGAACGATGGAGGCAGGATGTGAGAGCCATGATAGGGGGTCCAATAAAAGTCTATATTCTGTCTTCACCTGTTTGACTGTCTAGCGTGCACGTTGAAGTCCATGCACAGAGACCTTGTCATGGATCATCCTGTCAAGGGGGGCCTGAGGCCAGAACATGGGAGTGGACCCAAATGCAGACACCAAACGGAAAAGCCATAAGATATTAGTAAACTTTATTGCGAACACAGAGATTAGAAATGACACGACGAGGGTACGTAGTGCAGAGTCTCTGACATGGAGGCACTGGGAAAGAGGGCGTCTGTAGTTCTGAGAATGAGGAGTTAATGCAAGGAGGAGAGAGGAATATTGATTCTGCGGGCTTACTTACAGGTGGATGTCGTGAGGCTCTGGGTAAGGCAACCAAGTGAGCGTCCGAGAACTAACTGCCGCAGGAATGAGGACACATTCAATCTCTTATATTTAGTGATGCAACGTGGAGCAAGTTCACGGGAAAGCGATTTCAGAGGAATGTCATAGCGGTGAGCCATACCTTTTGTTTTGGCTCATACCTGGGAGCAGGCATTAGATCTTAATCGTTCTGTGTAGCGGCACTGACGATCCTCCCTGGTCCAAGTCCAGATGCATTGGACTTGGACCAGATTAAACCGCGAGGTCAGTCTCGACTTATGGGAACAGGAGAGGTCAGTAACCTAGGGAGGCTTCAAAGGGCAAAAGACCAGTTGCAGATGAGGTAAGTGAGTTCTGTGCGTACTCTACTCAAGGAAGATGTGAAGACCAGGTTGCTGGGTTTTGTGTAGTGATGCAGCAGAGAGCTGATTCCAGAGCCTCTCGGTTTGGCCATTGGACTGAGGATGGTACTCAGAAAATGGAGGCTGACCATGGCAGTGCAGAGCAGAAAGCTTTCCAAACCTGTGAATCTTCATAGGAATGCTGTGGAGTCTAAAAAACATGATCAACAGGAAGCTTGGCAGTCTCTTAGGCAAAAGGCAGTTTATCTAGAGCAATCAAATGAGCTGATTTGGAAAATCTGTCTATTATGGAACAAATAACTGTTTTCCAGGAAGATGCAGGTAAACTGGTGACAAAATCTAGTGGAATGGATGACCATGATCTGTGAGAGGGTATCAGTGGTTGGAGCAATCATAACAATCATTGTCTTCATGCATGCTCAATCATCCAGGTAAGGAAATCTCAAAAGGTTGATTCTGTTCATCTGGACATTTTCAGTTGGAGAAACGTTTCGTCACTCATCCAAGTGACTTCTTCAGTCTCAGCTGACTGCAGGTTTCCCCAACAGGGGGAACTGGCAGGACAAGGCATCAGGCTTGATATTCCTGGAACCTGGACAATATGAGACTGAGAAATTAAAGTGACCAAAGAGCAGAGACTAACGGGCTTGGCAGATGTTAAGTCTTTTAGCAGTTCTTAGATAGGTTACATTTTTGTGGTCTGGCCAAACAGTGAAAGGTTGCTCAGTTCCTTCAAGCAGGTCCCGCCATTCTTCTAGAGCCAATTGACTGCTAACAGCTCCTGGTCACCCACATTATAATTTCACATCATAGGAGTAAGGCAATGCAAGAAGGCACAGGGTTAGAGCTTACCTTGGGGCCCCGAATGTTGACAGTATGACCCCCAACTCCAGAATCTGATCTACTGCTTTACTGAATGGCTGTGAGGTGTCAGGGTAGACTGAAATGGGCGCAAAGGTGAACAACTGTTTTAGCGTAACAAAAGGTGGAGGTGAGGTGAGTTAGCGGTGCGCTACCTGGCTGTAATTCAGAATGAAATATTGGTAGAAATTGGGAATACCAAGGAACCAAGGCGGGGTGTAGAGACTCTTCAAGGAGACCAGGGTCCAGGTAATTGAGCTGCAGGAGAGTGAAGCAGGGACTTGACAAGGAAATTGGAGACACAAGGAAATTACAGAGCATGAACACAAAAACAAGAAACAATGAGGCGTGGTTACCACCATGAGGTAGCTGACGAACTGGCCGGAGAATAGATGGCTGCGCTGGTCTTAAATATAGCCTCGCTGGTGAGTAGGGCAGGTGAGGAACCAGGGCTGCGCCCAGACAAACAGGACGGCAATGTGAAAATACCAGATCCACTCATTCGGATCCTGACACATCCATGGCTTTTGGTTTTTATTTTTTTAAGATGGACCAACATCGTTTTTGCATTTTTTGATGAAGTCACTGATGTTTCTATTCAGAGACGTAAACATCTACCAGAACGGTCCTGCAGGTTGGCATTGGATTTTTTAGAAACCATCAGTTGTTTTGTTTAACTTTTGTTCAAAACTTCTAACACAGTGAAATGATCCAGCTCCCCAGACGGGGACGATCTTACCCGGCATGTGCAGAGTAAGTTTAAGCACTTCAGCTCATTTCTGGTTGAAAAAAGTAAAGATTACAGTTGGCGCCTTACCAAAAAAAGCTGGGATGTAGGTGATCTGAAGAAAGATTGCCACAGTGCCATCACAATTAAAAGTTGGTTTAACATTTGGTATCAAAATAATAAGATTTGGCCATTTGGCAGATGTTTGTTGGGTTAAATGTTACACATCATGCACATTAAGGAGGGGAGGCATGGTGCACTATAGGTTAAAAGCTATGAATTGTGAGCTGGCATTGTCAGCTGATGATGAGTTGTATAAGGGTGATGGGATTACTGGGCACTGCTAATCTGATGCCCCTCCGCTGAGGTGGAGAAAGAGACAGAGAGAAAGAGACTGTAGTGTGTTGCTGGGCGGCTGCCCGACAGCTGTGGGCCGTGCGGGCAGCTGATTTACTTTAGATTAGTCTGGACATGCGCCAACTAGGATTCAATCAGGCCATGATGAATGTGCTTTGGCTCACTGAGAGCTAACTGCTAAACTGACTGCTAACAGCACACCTCACTGCCTGTCAAGGAGGGGTAACATTTTGGGGCTTTCCAAAGGTCCCAGAGGTGTTTTGTTTTCACTTTGTGCCAAGGCTCTGCGACGTAATACAAAGGACCACTGTGTTTCCTCTCTGCGGTGGATTTATTCTTCGCAAAATAAACCGGCGGGATTATAAATACGGAGGGAGATAAATCCTGTTTTTTTTCGTGCTGTTGAAGTGAGGTGATATTCTGTAGCCATGGCTACATGTGAGTATTTGATGTTGTCTGTGGGTTTGATTTAGATGATAAAGACTGGGATTTAATCATTTTTATCTTAAATCGGTGTAATCGTCACTCTTAATTTGTAGCTGGTTTTAACAGTTGTAAGAATGATGGCTTCATGGAGCAAAAATGTTTGAACTTTCATGTGACACAGTTAGAAATCACAGTTCTATGTGCTCTGTATCTCTATTATTGTCTGGCCTTATAACTCCTATATTAGATCTTTTGTTATATTATCTTCTTCAATCCAGAAAAATATGCATCTTAATAAAGAAGAACGCTGCAGTACCCATGAAGGTGTAACAGTTCTGTAGATGAGATCATGATGTCCACGTGGAGCCGCTGAAGCCCGCTTAGTCTGTTTTTTTCCCCCTTTCAGTTCTTGCTTTTAAATTAATCAGCAAACTGAGGTATGCTTCTAAATTCAAATCATAAAAATATTATCGATAACATTAGAGCTGTTTTAGAGGAAAGCATGATCTTTTACGGGACCGTCTGACCACAGCCTCCAACAAGCTGTGTTTACAGAAAATAGATCAAACAGCAGAGTTTATCACATCATGGTGCTCTTTAATATTTTATTTGTTTTTGCAAAGGATGGAAAGAAGCAAGTATGGGACTGGCATTTTTTTTATATTAGAGTTGGGTGTTTGTTGATACACAAGCAAGACTCTTAATGTCTATGAAAAACTGATTCTGCTCCAGCAAAGTTAAAAGCACATTAAAGTTCACCTGCGTTGTACAGATGTTTTAATGCTGCAGATTTGGCCTCCTGACATCAAGCAGGTCACCCACAACCCATCTGGAGTTAGGGGTAGGGTTTGGATAAAGTTAGAATCCACCTATTTTTATGGAATTATGGAAAGTTAGATGCTAAGAAAGTTTCTGAAAATGTACCTTTTAAGCATGTTGCCCATCCGTCAAACTAAAAAAAAAAACCATTTCAGTGCTAAGCCCAGATGTGTTGCTGGTGACCTGGTGGATGTTCAGAGGTGACTTGAAATGAGTTTGCCAAAATCTTCTTCCCTTTCGACCTTTCCAGGTAATGTGGGTATGCAACCAGTGCCGTAAGCAACAGGAGATTCTCACCAAATCAGGAGAATGGTTTTCGGGGTCAGGGGTGCGGCCCGGGAGCCTGGGCACCTCTTTAAACAATCCAGCCACGGGAGGTGAGGCCCAACGGGACAGGAAGCTACTCCGCTCCAGGTCCCAAGCCCCACCGTCCAGCACCAACGCCAACACAGGGCCACCAGACGGGACACATCCGCCCGGCGGTGTCACTGCTCTCAAGGGTGCTGACACCATGCCTGGCTCTCGCTCTCAAAGTGAACCCCCAAGAGAAAAGTGAGATTCCTCTTTATTTACAACCTTTGCCTCTTTTCATTTTTAACATAGGAATTGGTGAAAGCTAGCAGTACTGCAGGATTCAGTTTTCATGGTATATTAATTTGCTGAAGCCCTTGTTGTGTTTTTTAATCCGCTATGTAGCTCTGAGTCTGCAGTAGCTTAACCAGAGAAGAAGGTAGGTCACAGGCAGGTCTTGAGAGGTCTTTGACTCAATCCCTTTGTTTTAATTCTTTGGGTGTGTTAGGTAAGAATTCATAGCTGTCTCATCCTGGTTAGTAGTTTTTTAATCTGTTGATAGCCCTTCGTGACTGAACTAAGAAGATTTTGAAAATAAAAAAAGAAAGAATATATAAAAAGCACAAAATATTTCTGTCAAAAAGCATGCAAAGAATGCTCCTGTGTTTGTATTTGCTTTTATAAAATAACCTAATTTCTTTTCTCATTTAGGAAAAGGCCAGTTTCTTTCCATGAGCAAAACGGTAAGGGAGGCATGGGACGTGGTTCTGCCCGGAGACCAGCAGACAAGTTGCATTCACAGTCATCTCTGGACGAGCGGATGGGTCCCGGAGACAGAGGAGAGAGACGGTTAGGAGATGGAAGGCGGCTGGAAAAGATCCACTCTCAGGACTACGAGGACGGGGATGAAAACCTGGGTCGTTCAGAAACACACCGCAGGCGTCCAGAGGATGAGGAGAAGAGGGAACGGCAGCGGCGCGAGGAGGAGTTTCAGAACCGCTATCGCAGTGACCCCAACTTGGCAAGATACCCAGTCAAACCACAGAAGGAGGAGCAGGAGATGCGCATGCACGCCAAGGTGTCGAAGGTGCGGCATGAGCGACGACACAGTGATCTTGCAATAAATGAGGTCGGACTGGGGCCTGGTGAAGGGGGTGGGGGTGGAGGCAGCACAGGAGAGGTGCCGGAAAACCGTCTTGCCAGGAGGGGTGGAGGTGGGGAAGGAGACCGCAAGGCCCTCATGGAGAATCACAGGGCCTACTCCGCAGATAGGACCGTGGGGGTTGTAGGTGGGGCTCCCCCTGCCAGTGGAGGGGGAAGATCAGGGTCCCAACTTGGGGGACCTGTGCCTTCAGACTGGGGTCCAAACAACAGTCGCCTGGAGCATGGACCCCAAGACGGAACGCGGACATCAAGAGAGAAGGGTGGGGTGGATAACCTGCTGAGGAAGGACTCTCAGGGCTCGGACCAGTCGGAGTCTTTGCGGCCACCCCCTCCACAGTCATACAAGGGCAAGCGCGGAGTCAACAAGAGGCAGATGTCCATCAGCAGCTCAGAGGAGGAGGGCGGCTCCACGCCCGAGTACACCAGCTGTGAGGACGTGGACATGGAAAGTGTCAGCGAGAAAGGTCAGTCAGGCAGATGTGCTTACTAAGCTGAACCTCTCCTTACACCGTTAGCCACCATCCATTTCTGTACATTAGAAACTTTTCCTTACTTGTTGAGGCTTCTTTTTCACTCACGAGTCTTCTCATTATATTTTGCTAATGATCTCTGGCTGGTCTTATCTAGACCACACGTTCATACTTTGTTTCCTCATGTAGTCCTCATTCTGTGTAAATGAAACACACAGGACTTTAATGTGGTCTCTCCTGTATTGTCATCATTGTCAAGAACCATGCCGACACTGTGTGCCCGGCGTGCTCTGAGCAAGATTAGAGTCACAGCAGATCTGATGACTAATTGAAATCTGATCTGCTGCTAATACTCTGGGGGACAGACAGATCAATAGACCGGACAAGAGATCTGCCACAGTTTTTAACCACTGTTGATCAGATATAAGGGAAAATAAAAACATAATCTCACACTTCATAGATATATTTTCCACTGCATTCTGCATTGGTAGTGGAATTACAAACAATGTGAGAAAAGCCAGATATATTTTGACCCCCAAGATTACTCTAAAACCAACACTTTCTAGTTTTGGACTGTGAAACTATATGATAAGCGATAGGATAAAGTGCCCACCCAGCATGCAGTGCATTACTATCCCTGTGTGTCATCTACACCTCTGTGCTGTGGCTAAACCCTGCTGCTCTCAGGACAGCTCTCATTTATTTGGAGAGTCCCTGTGATTTAGGCCAGCAGATTTGTGGAATTAGGTCAGTGGCTCGCTGGCTATGTAATGCTTTGCTAACAGCCAGCTGCAACAGCCAACCATGTCCCACCGACTAAATTCAAGCCTGGTTGCAGTTGCACGCTACACGATTTCTGCTATCTTCTTGGCACTTATGGATTTCCCCGCACTAACAGAAATCAAGGGCTGTGCTAAAATAACCCACGCAAGAGTGTTTGGGTTCAGGAGGCAGAGTTACTGCATCAGCTTATCTCTCACTGGTCAGTCCCAGAAGGATGGTGTTCCAGATGTTTTAATCCAGCTTACTATAACTCAGGGACTGGTAATGTGTAGATGGTGTGGATTGGGATTATTAGCTGTTTTAAACACTCTTTAGCTAGCTGGGCCTCAAAACAGGATGTATCCTTTTACTCTCACCATCTCTGGCAATAAGAAAAAGTCACAGGATAATATGTAGCATGCGTTGTGCGATGGAAGGCATTGCATTGTCAGATTAATGCTGGTGTCATCTTAAATTAGACATGGCCAGAGATCTTTTTGGTTTAAGAAATTAGGTGTCATTACATGGATCTGAGATGTAACTAAAAAGTTCTACAGACTGCATCAAATCCCACCAATCAGCACTCATCTTCAAGCTCCTCTTGAAGGCACTTATTTGTCAGCTATTTAGAAGCATTATCACGGAAGCACGAAGGCTCTGCTTCCAAGACATAGATTAACCCATGTGCGTAAACTTTTTTCAGTGGAGGTCTCTTTTGAATGTTCCTCTAAATCTCACATGACTGGAGTCACCAGTCATTTCAATAAAACCGACACGTTCCCAATCCAGGGCTCGTGTCTTACTGTGTGTGTGTGTCTCTCTCTCTCTCTCTCTCTCTCTTTCTATATACGTATGTATATATATATATATATATATATATATATATATATATATATATATATATATATAAAAACTAACACCCAGCACGCCCCTGCGGGCGGTTTATCCTTCAAGCTCGGGTCCTCTACCAGAGGCCTGGGAGCTTGAGGGTCCTGCGCAGTATCTTAGCTGTTCCCAGGACTGCGCTCTTCTGGACAGAGATCTCCGATGTTTTTCCCGGGATCTGCTGGAGCCACTCGCCTAGCTTGGGAGTCACCGCACCTAGTGCTCCGATTACCACGGGGACCACCGTTACCTTCACCCTCCACATCCTCTCGAGCTCTTCTCTGAGCCCTTGGTATTTCTCCAGCTTCTCGTGTTCCTTCTTCCTGATATTGCTGTCATTCGGAACCGCTACATCGATCACTACGGCCGTCTTCTTCTGTTTGTCTACCACCACTATGTCCGGTTGGTTAGCCACCACCATTTTGTCCGTCTGTATCTGGAAGTCCCACAGGATCTTAGCTCGGTCATTCTCCACCACCCTTGGGGGCATCTCCCATTTTGACCTCGGGACTTCCAGGTTATACTCCGCACAGATGTTCCTGTACACTATGCCGGCCACTTGGTTATGGCGTTCCATGTATGCCTTGCCTGCTAGCATCTTGCACCCTGCTGTTATGTGCTGGATAGTCTCTGGGGCATCTTTACACAGCCTGCACCTGGGGTCTTGCCTGGTGTGATAGACCCCAGCCTCTATGGATCTTGTACTCAGAGCTTGTTCTTGTGCTGCCATGATTAGTGCCTCTGTGCTGTCTTTCAGTCCAGCTTTGTCCAGCCACTGGTAGGATTTCTGGATTTCAGCCACCTCCTCTATCTGCCGGTGGTACATACCGTGCAGGGGCCTGTCCTTCCATGATGGTTCCTCGTCTCCCTCCTCTTTCTTGGGTTTCTGCTGCCTGAGGTATTCACTGAGCACTCGGTCAGTTGGGGCCATCTTCCCAATGTATTCTTGGATGTTCGTTGTCTCATCCTGGACTGTGGTGCTGACACTCACCAGTCCCCGGCCCCCTTCCTTCCGCTTAGCGTACAGCCTCAGGGTGCTGGACTTGGGGTGAAACCCTCCATGCATGGTCAGGAGCTTTCTTGTCTTTATGTCAGTGGCTTCTATCTCCTCCTTTGGCCAGCTTATTACCCCAGCAGGGTACCTGATCACGGGCAGGGCGTATGTGTTGATGGCCCGGATCTTGTTCTTACCATTCAGCTGACTCCTCAGGACTTGCCTGACCCTCTGCAGGTACTTGGTGGTTGCAGCCTTTCTAGCGGCCTCTTCATGGTTCCCATTTGCCTGCGGGATCCCCAGGTACTTGTAACTGTCCTCTATGTCTGCAATGTTGCCTTCTGGTAGTTCAATCCCCTCAGTTCTGACTACTTTCCCTCTCTTTGTTACCATCCGACTACACTTCTCCAGTCCGAACGACATTCCAATGTCATTGCTGTATAGCCTGGTAGTGTGGATCAGTGAATCGATGTCTCGTTCACTCTTGGCATACAGCTTGATGTCATCCATGTACAGGAGGTGGCTGACAACTGCTCCGTTCCGTAGTCGGTATCCGTAGCCAGTCTTGTTAATGATCTCACTGAGGGGGTTCAGGCCTATGCAGAACAGCAGTGGGGACAGAGCATCTCCTTGGTAGATCCCGCACTTGATGGTAACTTGTGCTATGGGCTTGGAGTTGGCCTCTAGTGTTGTACGCCACATCCCCATTGAGTTCCTGATGAAGGCTCTTAGGGTCCCATTGATCTTGTACAATTCTAGGCATTCCAGTATCCAGCTGTGGGGCATTGAGTCATAGGCCTTCTTGTAATCAATCCAGGCAGTGCACAGGTTGGTCAGTCTGGTCTTGCAGTCTCGGCTGATTGTTCTGTCTACCAGTAGCTGGTGTTTTGCACCTCTGGTATTCTTGCCAATTCCTTTCTGTGTCCCGCTCATGTATTGACCCATGTGCCTGTTCATCTTAGCCGATATGATGCCTGACAGGAGCTTCCATGTAGTACTGAGGCAGGTTATTGGTCGGTAGTTGGAGGGGACCGGTCCCTTCTTGGGGTCCTTGGGGATCAGGACCGTCCGGCCTTCAGTTAGCCATTCCGGGTGTCTTTCGTTAACTAGCAGCTGGTTCATTTGTGCTGCCAGACGCTCGTGGAGTGCAGTCAGCTTCTTCAGCCAGTAGGCGTGAACCATGTCGGGCCCTGGTGCTGTCCAACTCTTCATACTGGAGACCCTTTCTTGGATATCTGCCACTGTGATGGTTACTGGACCCTGTTCAGGGAGGTCGCTGTGGTCTGCCCTCAGATCCTCTAGCCACTGAGCATTGCCGTTATGGGTTGCATCCTTCTCCCATATGCTCTTCCAGTATTGCTCCGTCTCCAGCCTTGGTGGTGCTGTTCTCTTATTGTTCCCTTGCCACTGAGAGTACACCTTTGCTGGTTCTGTGGAGAACAGCTGGTTTATTCTCCTGCCTTCTATCTCTCTGGTGTACCTCCTCAAGCGGCTGGCCAAGGCAGCTGGATAGCGTAGTGGTTAAACTACACGCCTTTGGAACAGAGGATCGCAAGTTCGATTCCTGCCTGGGGCGTCTGTATCCAGTAAGGGTCCTAAGGCTAGACCCCCTATGCTAAGCAAGCCTACCGCAGACATGAGCGAGACAGATAAATATGAAGGCATGCCGGCTCGGACGTCGCCCGGATCAACAAGGTCCGCGTCAGGTGTTGAGGAACCAGGGCACCCTGACGAAAAGTGGGCTACTGGAACAAGAAGGCATCGGTGGGCAAGGGACGAAAACAGGGCGTTGTTGGAATGCTACTACGCAAGTAACCCCGGCGGAAGGGGCTACATGAATAGGATGAGGGACCTATGGATTCTTCGATACCCAACATCCACAATGACGGCGAAACAACTAGTAGCTCAGTGTTCCAACATTCGAAAGAAGGGACTGCTCTCACAGCTAGAGATTGACGAGGTACAACACAAATGCTATGGCAAGGAGGAGTCAGGACGCCAGGTCAGGGGGGAGATATCATCACCCCCACCCGAGATTGGGTACATAGCCCCAAGTGCGATAGGAGAAGGATCGTTGAGTGCGAGAGGAACTGACCTGAAAAATAGGATCATGGCCAAGCTTGAAACCTGGATCCCCCGTAGCTGGTTACCAAGATTACGTGAAGTACCCTCAGAAGGTCTGCTAGATGATGTTAATGCAGCACTACGGGCAATACCTACAACCACGATTACCGACACTAACAAGCTGATCTACAATACGGCAGCAGTGATCAGTGAGATGCTTGGCTACAAGTTGAACAGCCACAAGGGGCAGTACCCTCCATGGAGAAGGAGGCTAGAGGGCAAGATCAAAGTAGCACGGAGGGAGGTTAGCCAACTAACGGAGTTGCAGAAAGGTGCGACAAAGAAGGTGCCTAAGAAATACAGCAAGTTGTCCATACCTGAGGCCTTGGAAACTGCCAAGCAATATATATATATATATATATATATATATATATATATATATATACGTGTATATATATATATATATATATATATATATATATATATATATATATATATATATATACATATTATATGTTTAGTGTAGTCATTTAGGTTGAGCTGAATTGTTTTATTATTATTATTGTATGTCCTTTACCTTACAATATATAGTGGTAACTCTTGTGATCTGGAGATATCTTAAAAAAACAGGGTCCATCCATTCATTTTATTCATTGTTCATGCAATACATGGCCACTAATGCAGTCTAACATGCATGTCAAGAGAACTTGAAAGCAAATGATGCAAAAAGGCTGAGCAGCAGGTTTGATTCAAGAGCATTCTTCCAGTTAAGTGACCGTGCTGTAGCACCACTGTGCCACCCTGGCTCTAATATGTTTCTCCTTATTTTCTGTCATATATACACAGTTACTAAGTCATATGGTGTAGTTTAAAGCCGTATTTGAACTTTGCCCTCAAAAGCTCAGGTGACATTCTGTTATTTTACTTATGCAAAAATATAATGAATGAAACATTTGTTAAATTTTTGCAAAAAGTGATAAAAAAGATAAGATGGGTTTGTGTATCACCATCAGGATCCACGTATAAATATGATGATAATAAAATTCAATTCAACTCTGATGTTGAAGCACTCTATTAACAAATTACCACAGCATTGCTGGTATTAAACCTTTTATGTGTGGTCAAGCCCTATGAGCCAAACGCTCATGTTTCAGAGAGTTATATCAGTTATTGGCTGTATGATGATCCTTAATATGCTCGTCTCAGCCACACAGCTCCGTCTGTGAGTATAGACGTGACACCCGGGCATAAAGCTGCCTCAAAGACAGAAGAGCTAAAAGCTTTTTTCAGACAGTGGCTGCATGAAGGCCCAGTAAAGTATAGGATGCTGTGGCTTTGAGGCTGATATGTTTTCTCTAACTGGCTCAGAGAAAATGACAATGTGAAAGTCCACACAACAGGAAACTAAAACAGACAAATACCAAAGAACGCTGATGTGGATTGGAAGGACTAGGGAGAGAGCTGCTGAAGAAGGGTCAGGTGATAGCGTGGATGCTCACGTGCTCCTCTTAAACAGATGATTTTTCCATATCAGTCAGTTACCAATGAGAGTAAGCCAGGACTGCCTTCAGGACAGTAAGAGGGACTTGGTCAATCTTCAGTTGAGCGGAGCCTCTTTCACTTACATGCTGTGTTTGTCTTAAACAATGATACCTACAAAGAGCTGTTAATAAAGAGCTATCTGCCCAGCTTGCTCATCCACTAAACGGTGGCATCAGCATTTTTCCTCTCGAGTGTTCCAGTTAGCATCACTAAAGTTGCTCAAGTCATTCAGACTTTTTTTTCCTGATTTCTCCATCAACCATGATTGTATAGGCTTCATTTGGTTTCTACTCTTTCCACCAAAAAGTTCTTGTCTCTCCCCCCTGCAGGCATTTTGCAAAAAAACATCACGTGAATTATTCTGCCTGCCCACGTACCTCAAACTGAAGTTACTCAAAGGATTTTAAAATCGCCATCAGATGTTTTCTTGCTGTTGTTTTACTCCTGCTTTGAAACAATGACTGCAAATCTCCCAGGCTCCTCTGTCTTGATGTAGAGCCAGTTAGCTTTCCATCTGTCAGTGTTAATGAGCGCTGGGATACACGGACACTCTTTTGTTTCTCTGTTCAACTTAGCCAGTCTTGGACAGGCCAAGTTGGAGAGAAATGATAATAGTTTGATTATGAATGTTTTTAGCCGTTACTGCTGAATGACATTACTTTAATCCTACATGTAAGTTAAAGGACACACACTAAACTGTGCTGCCCATTTCCAGCTCCATATTTGTATTCTTAAAATCTAGAGTAGCTTTGCATTATTCATGGTTCAGAATAATCCTCATCTATCTTATACTGGGGTGTGGTGCAGCTACTTAGGTCATCCTCTGTTGGAACACAGGGTTTTAGCTCCTCCCTTTTTAAATCGACAACCACAGTAGACAACATCTGAGCACAGTTTAGTCACAGCTAGCAGGTCCCAAGGACCCAAACACAGATCCAGAAGACAGGCTGTTGTAGCTGTTTGCAAAGTCCAAAAAACACATGGGAGCGTAAAGCAAAACTAAATCCACATGGACTCAAAGGGAGGACGCACACAGGGAATGATCACAGGCTAAATAATTTTGATGTTTCGTCTGATGCTTAAGCCCCGAGGCCTGTGTCAAGGACAGGGGGCGTGCCCAAATAAAGCCCATCCCAACACCTGTATTGTTTTCTTCAGAAACCACATGACCAAAGATAAACGAGGAACCCTTTCTCTGAAATGACGTGACTGCTTCATGTCATTTGAACCGGATTTGAGCGGTTGAAAAGATGCGGGAATTTTTTTGTGGTCTGAGGTGATTCTGATGATCATCAGCAGTCTGCAACGAGATTATGGAGCACATCGAATGACCAGCAGATGTCACTAGTTCAAAATGAGCTGTTAAACAGGGTTTTGTGTGAGCTGCCTTCTGGTGAAGCAATTGGCTGGAAAGATCCGACACGTTCACAGGCCTTCATCACACCATCACTACGGCGTTAAGAGACGCTAAGAAAAGGGAAAACAGCACTATTTCAAGTCATGAGGGTAATTATTAAGGAAGTTGACACAGCAGGGCGATGAGACACAGCTGAAGACAATCAAGACAATGCCTGAGGAAGTAAACTAATCACAAGACGCCAGAGACAGATGACTGTTAAAATAAAACAGGAAGCAACTCAGCAGATAATCACCAACAGAAACACTTGACAAGATACAGGATGACATAGAGAAGGCAAGCCTACTAAATCAAAATGTAATAAAAATTCAATAAAAAATATAACTAACAGAAACTAAATACTAAAATATAAGAGCTTTGGAGCTTCAACAGGGAGTCTAAAGTATTGTTAAGTAAGAGAATTCAGATCATTTTAGTAAATTAAGTTACATTTTTATAGATGGCGAAATGGAATTTTTAGCTTTTTAAAATTAAACCTACCTCAAAGAAAGCCTTTGGCAGGCCCTGGCATATAAAACAGAAATGGGATGATAAACCCATTAGTTATGTTGTTTGAATTAAAGCAGATCGCAGTCTTTAATGGCATCACTGAGTCATCTTTCTAAGAGTTTTTTGTAGCTTGGAATCAACCTGCACAATTACATTTAACATAATTTAGACAAATGACTAATTCCTCCCTCTCGAACTCTTTCTCCCTGCAGGTGACTGGGACTGTCATCCTCTAGATCCTGCAGTTTGGCATGTAAGTTTCACCAGTCAGGTTGTTCCTGAAGCTCTGCCCTGATCCCTTTCCTCACATATAGCTGCACTTATATTAAGTCTAATGTTGCATGGGACCCATGACCAAATTACCAGTATTTACAGTTGATAATGTGCTTTGTAAACATCCTCATGTCTTTGTCCCTTTAGCATCCAGTTTCGTGGCAGCCATCCAAAGAGGGTGACCACCTGATTGGGCGGATCACTCTGAGCAAGAGGTCAGCCATGCCCCGTGAGGCAGGCTCTCTCCTGGGACTAAAAGTAAGCAGGGATTCATTCACATTAAGATCTGTCCTCACTGAGACAACAGGCAGTGTTGGAGAGGACGGAGTGACATCTGATCTTATCGTACGTCTGTCTCATCTTTGTGTGCAGGTGGTAGGAGGGAAGATGACGGAGACAGGGAGACTTGGGGCCTTCATCACCAAAGTTAAAAAAGGGAGTCTGGCAGATGTCGTGGGACACCTACGTGCAGGTACAAAAAATAGAACATGTTGTTCCTTTGCAGGAGCTGCAGAACTGCAGACAGTATTGCTTTCATCTAGGAATGCATGTGAGATCAACCTTTGCATAGACATCAGTATGTACCTGTCATCTTTGCAGGCATGAGTAGTGTGCTTGTCATTGAAATTGTTAAATGCTAAAATGCTAAACATTTGTAGCAGCTTGTGGTGGCCTACAGAATAGTAATAATACTGGTGTTTTTATTGGTGTAATGTCTGTGGGAGCTGCCACTTGAACTCAAGCAATCAACCAGCCTGCTTGTGCTGCATTCACATTATACCAGACCTTTACTGGAGTGCTATTTTGAGGAGTTTGGTTTTGCCAGTTTTACACTGATAAATAATTTTCAAAGCATTTTAAAAAAGGAAAAAAAAGGAATGTGGGCAAAAGTAAGCAACCGCAGTCAGCTGTTGGGATTAAAGTGATATTAGAGCATATATAAGGAAGCACAGAATGTATAAACAGGCAATGTGTACAGTTCTGCAGTAAAGCAGTCATCATTCATGCTACATTTTGCTTATCTGACCACGCTGTGTCATGATTTGAATAATAATGGAGTAATGTATGGAGTGCTGAGGTCACGGGACTACTTCTGGCTGTAAATTTTGACTGTACAGCGACTCAGCTGCTGCTGAAAGTATTAACCCAGGGCCTTATTTATGCTTGAACATAGTGTTAAAATCACTCCTGAGAGGGAAAAAACATTTGAGGAGGTTCTGAGAGCTCCGTTTTCAATTTACAGGTCGGAAATCATCGTAACTCACCTAAAATGCTTTGTCACTGTGGGTTTAGTCAGGAAAAAAAGAAGGAGCCAACAAGAAAACCCAGGCAGCAGTGACCTTTATGGTGGGCTAAATAGTGGGTTGGCATACCAAACCAAACATGTAAAAATGGGCAGATAAAAAGACAGAAATGTGCCTCATCAAGTGCTTCCTTCCAGTCTCTGAAAACTCTCAGAAGTGTTTTTTTTTTGTCTAATTTGACAACTTGGATCTTTTCATGATAATTCATGAAAGATGCAAGCGGCAATAAGTCACATTAATGTGCTGGACAACCACTTATTTTAAGTCTGGAGATTGATGAGATAAAATTGTTTCCACACTAAAGTCACATTAAATTAAATTATTTTCTCCATTAAAGTCAGAAACGAGGATGAAACAGGTTGTGGTTAATCGTGTGATTGACAAGTTTTAAGTGTCCACCCCTCGGTCATCCAGCGTCAGACAAGCTTGAAGTTTCACAAAAGGACTTTTCTTACCAAAGGGTGATGTTATGGTGACAATGTCCATTTTCTGAATACAGCCTTTGACCGATCATCGTCGGGTTTTTGTGTGGAGCACCCAGCAGAAAAGTTGCGCTGCACTTAACTGCACACTGAGGACATTTGATTTTTCAGTTTGACTTTAAGAAGCATTAATCTTGTTTTCAGGTGATGAGGTGTTGCAGTGGAACCGGAAGTCGTTGCCAGGAGCAACCAAGAAAGAAGTGTACAACATCATTCTCGAGTCCAAGGCTGAGCCTCAAGTGGAGATTGTTGTTTCGAGACCTATAGGGTGCGTTTGTTGTTACTAATGTGTACTGGTCATTGTTAAAGTACCACGGCTTTGATTTTCCTTCTGACGGACTTTTGATGTGTCTCCTTTATCTAAAAGCTCTGTGAACCGAATTATGTCCAAACACCTCTTGAGAAAAGTGTATAGAGCACATCAGTAAGTAGAGTGGAGCCCCTTCCCAATGTATCTTCCCTGAAATCCTTCAGATCCAAGAAAGACATCCCCTTTTTTCCACCTGTTCTTCAGTCCTTGGCCACCTGCTGTTTTCCCCACACTGTTAATATGACTGACTGGTTTTGTTCTTCTTCTACTGTGTTAGAAACTGTTGTTGTTTAGAGATATATGCCAGCTGAATGACATATAGTAAGGGAAGATTTGTATACACTCTGTGACTCTTCTGCTTTTTACAGAGACATCCCAAGAATCCCAGAGTCCTCCCACCCTCCTCTAGAATCTAGTAAGTTTTTATATCACCAGCTTAACAGGCTTTATATTTTAAAATGTGCTTTCAGTTAATGTTTTTTCCTATTATTCATTCTGTTGATCCCTCAGCAGGCTCCAGCTCCTTTGAGTCCCAGAAGATGGACCGTCCATCTATATCCGTGATGTCCCCTACTAGTCCCAGCACTCTCAGAGACCTTCCTCTGGTTCTGCCTGGACAGCTCTCTGTGAGTATCAGGAACAAACACAATGAGGTTCATCTGACTGGATATAGATTGAAAAGGATGCTAACTGCCTTTATGCATTGTTATAGGTGAAGCTGTGGTACGACAAAGTGGGCCATCAGCTGATTGTCAACGTCCTTCAAGCCATAGACCTGCCACCCCGACCAGACGGACGACCTCGAAACCCCTACGTCAAGATGTACTTCCTGCCTGATAGGAGGTCAGCTCATTGTGTTCATTTTTACTTATTGAGCATCTCACGGGTATTTCTTCATCTATAGTTTTTATTTTGAACAATAAAAAAAAACCATACTGTTCTCCTTCTTGCACACTGAATGAATCCATGATTTCTTCTCTCTTCCAGTGATAAGAGTAAACGACGGACTAAAACGGTGAAAAAGAGCGCTGAGCCCAAGTGGAACCAGACCTTTATTTATTCCCACGTTCATCGGCGAGACTTCAGAGAGCGCATGCTGGAGATCACAGTGTGGGACCAGCCTCGAGTCCAGGAGGAGGAGAGTGAATTCCTGGGCGAGGTGCGTGACAGCCACTGTCCAATCAAAGCCATTTTATTGGTTGAACTGTAAAACTTGTAATAGACACATCAAATTCCCTAAATCCACATTTTAACCTTAGTAGAAGAAACATATGTAAATGGTAAATGGCCTGTGTTTGTATAGCGTATTTTTTACATTTTCAAAATTAAAAAAATAAGGTGGAGATCAACTGAGAAGACCAGTTGCTAGATTTGCTGCACTTTAGGAACAGGGATGTTGTCCCATTATTGTCCGATAGAAGACTCCAGCTGCTTAACAGTCCTGGTTCTTCTTTGTGGAACCTTTGGTTTCATGATGCTCCAGATGTTTTTAGTTAGTCTGAACCTCAGGTAGGCCTAATCACTACACAAACTCTTCTACTACATGTATCTGCGGTATCTATGCTGTTGGAATCGATACAGTTTGGCATCATCTAGATGCAAAATGGAAGGTCTTCCCTGAATGTCAGTGTAGATGTCATATAAAGAAAAGCATACATTGCTCTAAAACGTGTAGATACTGTTGAGCATTGACAGTGTTTGAACTCTTCTTTAGTCCAGAGGATGTGGTGCACGTGTTTTAAATCCTGTCCTGTCTGGCAGCTTTTGGAATCAGAATGCAGAAGGACACGATGAACCTCTGTACTTCTATAAGATGCACGTTTATACCCAGTCATGTTACTGAGCTGTTACCATTTAACCTAATTAGTTGCAAACTGTTCCTGCCCTCACATTTCTAGCCTTTTGTTCCCTCATCCCAACTTTTGTCTTGCTGCCATCAAATTCAAAATGAACTAATATGCTATCAAATTGTTATTTATCTTGTAATGCCTCCCAGTCCAGCTCTTCAGTTCGAAGCAATGTTTTAGCCCCTCCCCTCTTAAGCTCCTCCTCTCTTGGCTCTTAAGTAGACTTTCCTCTCATTGGCTGCCTCTCATAAATAGATGGTTGAAACAGCAGGCCAGAGCTGTTTTGGAGAAGAAATGAGAGATATCTGGTCTTACTGACTTCATTCAGACAAGTATTGATCATTTACATATTCTGCCAGCTCCCAAATGTTTCCCAAAATCTTGGGATTTTTACTATGTTTTAAATTAAAGACACTTCTGATTACAGATGAAGATGATAGCAAGCAACCATAATTTATCCATAAAGGATTTTTTACTTACAGGAGTCACAAAACAGCAATACAAACTTAAAGAAAACAGTAGATAAAAGAATATAAACTTCAAAAGAACTGTTACTCTAAAAGCAATAAGAAAGTGAAAACAGTTTTTATAGTTTTTAAATGGTTTTTAAAAATTAAATGGTGCAAACATGTTTCTCAAATACCGGTCTGCGGAGAGAATGACAGGGGGAACTGTGAGAAACACCCATCACCCAAAATTTGCTAAGTCTGCCTAACATAGGATTTAACTTGTTGTATATTTACTGAATATGATTGCCTAAAGTTTCATTCTCTGAGTGGATGAAACTGATTTTCTTTTAAATGTCTTCACACGTGTGAAGATTTCTACTTTCCATTTTTCTCATGTGCCACCTCCCTTTCTGTCCCCCTCAGATCCTCATAGAGTTGGAGACGGCCTTGCTAGACGACATTCCTCACTGGTATAAGCTCCAGACACATGACGTGTCCTCTATACCTCTGCCACAGCCCTCTCCATACCTCCCACGGAGACACGTCCATGGAGACAGCCCCAGCAGGAAACTACAGAGTATGTGTGTTCATTTATTTGCAGGCTGTGTGTCCTTTAACCAACAGTGTTTGAGCGTGGTGGCTAACATTTCCTGTTCTGAGCCTTCTCCAGTGTCCCTCTCAGCGTGGGAGAATCTCTCAACCTTACCCTGTCTTGTGTGTGGGTGTTTTGCGTGTGCGTTTGTATGTGTGCAGGGTCTCATCGCATCATTGATACAGAGTTTGATGATGGTTTGATAGTAGTGACTAAAGGTGGGTGGGGGTCATGGTTATTGAGCGTTTCCTCGTAGTAGCCTGTAGGTGCCCAGCACTGCGTGAGAGAGCATCCTTGTGCATCCTCCCTTCATGTCCTGTGGAAACCTTTTGGGTCTGCTTCTATAAATTTCTAAAAATTTAACCTAAATTAAAATAATTAATTCAAGCTGAATCAGCAAAAACACCCGAAAGTATTTTGCAAATCATCACATTTCTTACTGGGGTGCAGATTCTGAATTTTTGCGTGAGGCTGCATGAGCATTTTCTCCTCTTTTGCTGGGTCTTAGAAACACCGACGCACTGAGTGCATGCTGCACTGCAGAGCTGCAGTAGTTCACTGCCATTCCACTACGTCTCCTGCAATCCTGCATGCTTCTATTCCTGCTCCTTACTTCACTGAAAGCACACTGAACACAGACAATAGAAGACATTTTAGCTACAGCTGCTTTGCTGGCTGCCTGTTTCTGCCCTCGCTTCAGTTCCAGTGTGCATTGATTTAGACATTAATGCAATTTTATTTAATTTTTTTGGTAGCCTTTAAAATGCCACAAGTATGATCAGGATACTATTTGAACATTACTATGATTTTCTTTTCTTTTCCTTGTTATTTTGTTTTGCCTCAAATAACAGAGCTCTGTACTACAATACCCACAATTCTTAGCCACAGCTTAAATCGTGCACCACAGGTGATGAATTCATTCACTCAACTATTCATTCATTGGCCAAAAAAAAGTGTTAATTTTAGTTGCAGTGCAAGTGTATACCTAACTTCATCTTGAGAATCAGTTTTTATACATAGGTTGTTGTTTTTTTGTACTTATCCAACCAGCGATGCTTCCTGTGTATTCTTAGAAGCTCCCCAACTGGCTGCTACCTTTAATGATCCATACAAGTCATGATTGAGACCTTCGCCTCACTTCACTTTGCACAGTTCTGTTTCACATCCTGTCGTTCATATTTAAAGCTAGAGTTGGCAGACGTCTAGAAAGACCAAACCCCGCCCCCAAAAAACACCGAGCCAATGTCTCGGTGTCTCTGCAGAACACAAGTGGGTGTTCATCAGCCATTAGAGGAGGACGAGCAAAGTGACCACTGGCCTCTGCGCTCTACACTCCTGTCCCAGAATCTTGTCAGATTGCTGTATACCATTTCCAGTAATTCCCACGTGCGGTTAAATCAAAGTAAAGTTTGCAGTTTTACATCTTTGCATTGGTGGCCAAGAGTATTTTCTGTATCGTTAACCATTAATGAAACTTTTAAATCGTAGCATGTCACATGTTCCCAAATGTGAAGAGGTCAGAAGCCATACACCCCCCTCCTTTCACCCTATGTTAGCTTGAACTGGCCCCAACCCTTCTGTGGTATAAGAAAATGAACGAATGGGTGAAGAGATCACACTAAATTGGGAGCAATGTCTTGGCACGCCACTCAACCATTCCATATAAAGTTAGGTTAGGGTTAGAAGCAACGTCAAGGATTTCTGCCAGCCTAGTTAAGGGATGGCGTCACCGTTTTTTGACTCCTTAATGAAATGTCCTGCAGCCCCCTCTCTCCTATAACTGTCCTAACTCCACCCCATCAGACATATATAGGCTATACATCAGCTCCAGCAGCCAGAAGGCCATCCATGCTACGTCCACAACCAACTACATCAAGACCATCACAGAAAATTTAACTTAGCATCTTACCAATCCAGGGAGCAATGAGAGGTGCTGAATATAGTTTGTCATTCGCTCCTGAGATGAGATGTGTTTTAGTGCATTAAATGTCCCTTTTTTGGGCTGCTTTGCAATGTACGTAGTTGCTGTCGGTGGAATAGCCACTTTTAATTCAGGAATATCTGCCACTTAGTAAAGGGAAGTTCCCATGAATTTGTAGAAGGGCCAATTAGAGTAGCTTCTCTTTGACCTGTGATTGGCCAGAGTCTCCCATCACAAAGCCAGGAGGAGGTGGAGAAGTGTAGGTTTCTCTCACACAACAGGAGATGTTTTTTTCCTGTAAGACTCAAACATTACTGCCGATCTCAGCTTTAAATGAGGCTAATGCTCTGTTACTGCATTTTTTTCTGTATCATGTGACTTACTATAGCTTTGTAGGCTTGTAACTGTAAATGTCTGATCTGTCATCTCATCAGCCACTTCATGGGATTAAAACAAGCTGAGCTCAGGTCTGACAGACACATTTGCAGAAACAGTCACATGACCAGCTACACTGCGTTTGCAAGCTGCTTATTTGCCTGTAAAACATCCAGATGTGATGTTTTACAGTCTGTAGGTGAATGGCACCTGTAACGGTAGCGAGTAGTATTGACTCATTACAACTGGTGCACCCTTACCTAAGGACACAACTAATGCCTGGATGTGTGTGAGTGTTTGTATCCCTCCTGTGTGTATGTTATATCTGTGAATCTTGAAACATGTATTTTGCTTGTTTTGCACGTGTTTGTGTGTCCACACTGGATCTGTGTGCGGGTGCAGGCGCAGAGCGTAACTCCAGGGAGAGAGAGCGGGGCAGCACGTTGGCTGTGCCCGAGCAGCAGCGACCCGTCCAGCACCGCTCGCGCTCGGTGTCGCCTCACAGAGAGGACACGTGCAGAGCTCGGTCTCGGCCTGCACACGTGCCCATGCAAAGGTGAGTTACACCGGGGAGTTTTACCTGCTGAACTCTGAGTGATGATTTGGCAGGTGGGGGAACCCTAAAGAAAAGCTTGACGTTGCTTGTTAATTTGTGGACTGCAGCTGCGAGGATTACTGCTCGACAAGTCCGCTGCTGCATTGTTCTGGTCACGGCAGATGGCTGCCCTCTTTTGAGCCTCTTTCTGTTGGTTTCTTCCTGTTAAAAGGGAGTTTTTCCTTCCTACTGTCGCTGCTCACAGGGTGTCGTCTGATTGTTGGTGCTTTCTCTCTGTTATTGTAGGGTCTCTATCTTATTCTCTAAAGCACTTTTAGCCAACTGTTTGTGTTATTTGGTGAGGATAAATACAAAATAAAACCAGTACCGGTACCAAATAAAAGAAGATTTATTCATAACACACAGGAAAAAGCCCTGGGAAAGTGTTAATGATAAAAGTTAATGAGTTAATGATAACAACGATTAAAAAAAATAACGATAAAAACCCTGAAAACCATTAATTTCACACACGAGCCTTAACTCTCATGGCCCGGTACCAGGATGGGGGACCGCTGCACTAAACCATCTGAGATGTGACGTTACCAGATTCCCTGCTGGTTCTTTTAGTTACTAAATGAACATATAATAAAATATAAAATGCTTATTTAGTATTTTATTGTCACTATTTGAATTTAAGCAGAAATTAAGAAAAAAAATTGATTTAAAAAACCAAAATGAAGCTCAGGGCTCAGCCTGAGCATGGCTGCTGTGTGTAACAAATGATTTAACAGTAAAACTGTAAACAGTACAGCTGTGTAACGCAGGCAGGACAGGGCCCAAAATGCAGACTCACGGAGACGGGACCTCCAAAATACAGCTTTATTTACTGGGAGAAAAAGCGACACAAAACTAAAAAGTGAAACCTAAACACACGGGGAACACTGCTGACACGAATTAACGTGACGCCACAGGGGAAGCAGAACTAGACACACCGAACATGGAAGCCGGAGACCTTCACAATAAAACAGGAAACGGAGGAACATGACACAGAAATGGAGGAAAGGCAAAGACGGAGACAAGAGAGACATGGCAGACTGGGGAAACATGGATAAACATGGGCAGGGGGGACATAGAATGAAACAAGGGAAACAAGACGCAAGAACTCACACAACATATATACACACAGACACACAGAGAGAGACACAGAGGGCAAAACAGAGATGCTAAACAGAACAACCTAGGCACCGCAGATTAAACTCAAGACTACCAGCGTGGACTTAACCATGAACCATAATAGAAAATGACTTGAAAATACAAGAACACAACACACTGGGTCAAATGACCCAGGCACACGACAGACTCTGTGTGTCACAGCTGGCCAGATGTAAAGAGTAGATCGTATTCACCATTCTGACAGATCCCATCCCAGTTTGGGGAATATTTAATGAATTTACTTCTTTGGAGACCCACATATGGATGCTTTTGATGATGCTGTCTATATATTTCAATAATTGGAACAGCTGGAAGAGACAAACCACCTCAGCTCTTGTTAACATTTCATTAACCCAGGGAGAAGCTGGCAGTGCAGCAGAAGTTCAAATCTAAAATGTTTGATTGAGTGCCGGGTCTCCACAACATGGGTCACATTTCATGGGTGGTTGATCTGGAGATTTTTTCTGCTTTTTTCCCACAATAATAAAAGTTGTACATCAGTGTCTAATCACACTGTCTTTGAACTTGGGTAATGTATCCTCTCTCCAGGAAAACGTCCAGGAAAACACATAAAACTAAAACTATAAAGCAGCAGAGAGCTAAATATAACCAATGCAGAATACGGAAGCATAAAACAATAATCAACAAAAATAATAAAAAATGTAGAACTACAAAACCCCAAAACATGCCAAACTCAAACCTCTGGGTCCAAGACTCAGGGACCTTAACTGATACGCTAAACAAATCTGTAAACCAGAAAACACCACAACAGAGCACAGCTGACAGAAAATCATTAGCTGTGTAAATTCCTGAGTTAATGTATTTATTTCCCTTTGCACGCTCAGGCTGCAGCTCATCTCAAATGTCAAATCGACATCTTAGAGCTCTGAAACTTCAAACTTTTAGCTATTCGGTGCGCTCAGCTCTGATACTGTCCCGAAGCCAAACGAAGAGTGACAAATCACTTGTGTGTGAAAGGATCTTTACTCATTGAATTTTTGGTGATAAATAACCAACAAATGGACTGATTGACTTTGTAATGTGCTCTAATCGCTCTTCTAGCTTGTGTTCAGCACAGCAGTTGCCATGGTGATCTAGCCAGGTTAAAAGGCATCCACCTTCCTGGTACTGAAAACTCTGACTTTAGGCTCAACATGCCCGAACAACACATTAATCTTGCTTTGCAGTGCAGGCAGCATTTACCTAGAACGTTTCAATCTCACTTCTTACCCCTGCTCATCGTGTCTCTACATCAAATCTTCAGTCAGATCTCAGTAAAGCGAGAATAAACATGATAAAGTCACAACTTTATAGTTATTTCATTTTATCGTATTTTCTTTCTTTTAATGACTGCACTCATTTTCACATTACATATAGAAATGACATGTTTTCTCATCATCAGGAGTTTGGATGAGATCCACCAGAACCGCCACCACTCCCACTCCCCCTCCCATTACCACGAGCCCCACTTGGAGCACCAACGCTCAGGTGACTCGGACTACGAGTACTCTGAGGACAGGTAACCTGCTGTTGGAATCTCCTGGGATCTTCAGGATGAGGGGCGGGGCAGTGAAAATCTCTTCTAGTTGACTTTTTTACTTGTAATAAAAGAAAGATTGACATGTGTCAGATCAATGGTTGATTCTCTAACAGCGAAACTGGCCATCATCAAACATGAACTTCTGGGGCTTTGACACAATTATATATATTTCTCAAAGGCTGAATATTGTTTTTGTTTATGTGTGTGTAATGTGATCTTGCCAAACTATTTTCTACTAATACTACTAACAGAGTGAAACTACCCATATGGAAAAGAAATAGAAAAAGAACTTGTGGTAAATGTTGAAGTTTTATGTGTATTTTAAAGTTTCGGGTTCCTTCACACAGAACATGGCATGTGCTGCACTTGCATCTGTAAGAATACTGGACCTCTGTTCTTCTTTGCATTAATTAAAAAGATTTGTTAGATATGTAGAGCAACAGAAAGGAACACTTAGGAAGTCTAAGCTGTGTTTACACATATTGTACGTCCACTCGACTGTTAAAACACACCCGTGTACTGCTGGTGCCGTGGTTCTGGGTTAGAGTTATGTACAAATAATTTCTTTATTTTCTCAGTTTTTACACTGATTCAAGTTTTACTTCCTGCTGTATCGCACGCACAGCACTGGTATTTTACTTCTGAGTCGCCAGATTGTGTCTTTCATGGTCAGATGGTCTTTTTGCTGTGAAGCAGTTTCTGGGAATCCTCGTGTGCATCTTGGGTTTCCTTGCATGTGGAGGTGTTTATGAACGACTTGGGTTTTTGGAGAGTTTCTTTTTTTTCCTTCCTCTTCTTAGAATTTTTTGCCCCACATGATGCAAATTTAGGATTAAGGATTTGGATTTGGGCAGATTCCACCACTTTGCTCTGTGTATAATTTCAGTGAATTAGATGCTGGATGCTTTAGTTTCAGATTACAGCAGTGCAGTTATTGTCTCCTTTATATCTTTAAATCTGTTTACTCATAAAAGTGGCCTTTTTTGCAGTTTCTTCATGCAATATAATTGTAGGAAATTAAATCAAGTGCACATTAAATGTGTGCGAGTGTGGCTGTTTACATAGACAGTTATTTACACCGAATAGTCTCACGCTGATCGCGGCAAATTGTGAAAATACAACAACAACAAACGTTGTTGAGCCTTTTACGACACGTAATACTAAACTCTTCTAAGCTAAAGAGAATTTAACAGAACACGTGACAGCCCTGCTTGATAAGAACATGCCGCTGTTTCTGCCGCTGTGCTGACGATGTATTCAAACCATGCAGAGCATGAGCAGAGCAATGCTGTGCAAAAAGTTGCTGCAGTTCAGGAACGAACCTCAGTGAACAGGAATCAAGCTTATTCAAGCAAAGACACAGATTATTTTAGTTTCCACAAATACATCAACAGTGTCAACAGTGCATCTGAAAGGAAATGACACACTGTCACGTGTGGAGAGGAAGCAGCTGGTCGCTGTGCTTCGTGCCTCGTCACAATGGCGGCTGCCATACTATGTGCTGCTGCTGTTGATGATAATGACTCACAGAAACGTATTTTACTACAGTCCAAACACATAAAATGTAAAACTGCATTTATGTTTGCACAACCTTGCACCAAAAACATGATGGAAATTTCCATTTCGGAGCTGCAGACTCCAGATTCATTCTGAACGATCTCACCAGCGCCCATGTGAAACCTGCCCACAGAGTGGGAGTTGGTCAGTGTTTTATTCTTCCTACTGCAGCCACTGAATGTGGACGGTGTAGAGCTTTTCTACTGTTAAGCCATCATAGACAGTGCACAGCCCCCTTTTCATTGCAGATGCACTTTTGGACTCAAAATAGAAAGTGCACACTGTAGTGGCGTTGCATGCCACTTTCTTAAGAGTTGTATGTAAAACATGAACATTTACTACAGGAGTGTATGCACAGGTTTATTCTAAGTCTTTTCCATATGGGATTCTCTGCTGTTGAACGGAGACTTGATTGAAATCTCAGAATTATGATTTCCTGGTTTCTGTCATTCATAACTTCACTTTACCTGTCTGAGTTGCCATCCTCTTCTTTTGTGTTGTTTTTCATTTGTTCACCCATCGTCATGCCAATGACAGTGAGGTCCTGGAGATGCACAGGTCTATCCGGGGCGGGAGTGCCGAGTGCCTGCACACAAACAGGTAAAAAGAAAAAGAGTAGCTGTCATCATTTCCATTTTCACTATACTTTAACAACTCCATCTTAACTCTTAAAGTTGGCCTTTTTAATGCAAAAGGAACATGCTGGTTATGGTTGTGTCTGTTATTTCTGCTTTTCTGCACATGCATGAAGACAAAAGTGTGACGAGTAGTTGTAGCACACATAAATTCAACTGTCTCATAACAGTGTATGCGGGGATTTGAGCCCCGCTCGGCACCTGACCTCAAAGAAGGCAAAGCTTTGTGAATAATTTCTTTTATTTCGTTTTTTTTTTTTTGCCTTGGATGTCTTCTCTACATAACAGCAGTTATGGATTGTCTTTCCACTTTTTTTCTTGTCTTCCTTTACGTGCATGACCTCCGCTCATACAACCAGGAGCATAGGTAGATACAGCAACACCCTCCCCCCCAAAATGCCCCTGTTAGTAAACGGTATCCATAAAGACATTTACAGGTAAGCTTTTAGCATTAAAGGCAGTCCTGCAAACCCTTCTCTGTGCCTGTCCAGCTTTCCCAGACTCATTTGTGGAGTTGGTGGGCCATTTATTCGTGGCAGTGATCACTCAATGCAATAAATGCCCATATGTCTCCCAGGCCGCTGTGCTGATTGTGCGTGCTGTGGTCGGAGTGTGTGCCAAGTTGCTTTGTCATGGTGCCGCTTCAGTGAGATGTGTTGCTTTCCCATCTGCATTACACAATCTTTTACATGAGCACACTGCTAATCTTACACGTGTAGCCCATCAACTACAAATCATAAAAGAAACACAATTGGAGTAATTGCAGTTTCTAGTAACGCTGCGTGTGAGGGTCTAGCAGAGCTCACCTACTCTGCACACTTTGCACGGGCAGTTCACCTGAACCAAACAGTGAGTCTGGAGATATTCATGTGTGAAAACAGCTTGGGCTGACCAACGGGTGACCAAAACTTTTAGGGCCAAGGATCCATTTAGGGACACAAAAGCATGATTGTAACACCAGTTTAGCTATTTGCGACTTCCCCTTACTCGATGGTTTGGACGGACTGCAGAAACAAACTGAACTTGCTAAACTTTTAATTACTGTTGTTACTTTTATTTAACCAAGAAAGGAAACTCTCGAGATTAACACTCTTTTGCTAGAGTGTCCTAGACCAAGACAGGCAGCATTAATCCGTCTACTTTTTGGATGGATGGAGAAACTGAAGCTCCCAAAGAAAACCCACTTAAATTCTACACAGAAAGTCCCGTCCTGGGTTCGACCCCTTTTACTGCGAGGTAACAGTGCAGACCACTGAACATTTAAATAGCATTTTAACTCGATTTCTGTCTTCCTCCATGCTAATTAGAGCGCTGGCATGCTGTTGACATTGTAAGCACTGGCATTAGCATTTAGTTTAAAAGTGCTGTGGCTAAATGAAGCCGAGATGGGCTGTTAGCCTGTCTGTAGACCCTTAGGAGGCTTACAAACAAAAGAAAGTAGAAATGTGGAGAATGGAGATTGCTTAATGTTAAGAACTTTCACAACTTGTAGTAATCTTATGCAAAACCATTGTTTGCCTCACAAAGTGTCCGCTTACCAGGTTAAACTTGGGGGCAGTGCCATTTAAGTGCGTACTAGCAAGGGCTTGTTGCCTGTTGTGTATTAGTATGAAGGGTTGCTCATAATGTCCACTAGTGACCAACTTTAACTAAAGAGCAGAACAAGTGGTTTTAGTCTTATTTAAAGGAACCTGATGTTTGTCTCCATCGAGTCTCATGAAAAAACCTGAATGATGTGAACAGCTGTAGCTTGGCTTGGGTTGAAGTTCCCAGAGTACCCTGATGATGACTGCTGGTTAAATGAAACCTGAGGATGCTTTGCAGCTGATGGGCTAAAACACACGAAGTAACATCATTTTTCAGATGCTGATGATGGAATCAGAGAGTGTATGTATGTAGTATCTGCTTACTTTCCCTTTTTCCTGCTTCTGACTGCTTTCACAGAACAGTAAACGCTCGTATATTTTTTGAAATATGCTATTTCAGTTTCTTTCCAAAATTTAAAAGCTAAAATGTATTCCACTCTGTATAACTTGGTGTAGCTTAGCCCCAAAAGTTTGAAAAACAGGGGGGAAGCATTCAAAAATCCTCACTTACAATCTGACTGCAGCAAAGATGGTAGTAAAGGTATAGCTCTTTAAGCAGATTCATTACAGTTGATTGGGGACATGCCCAGGTAACCAGTGCGGGGGAAATAGTGAGACTTGCTTCATGAAGGTCTTTGGGGGACACGATGGGTTTTATGTGGACATTTCATGTAGGAGCAGTTCCCTCCATTTTTGTCTGTTCTGCTCTGATAACAGCGCGTACATCCTATAGATCTGCTGCAGCTCGGTTTCCTCGCCACATGTCGCCTCTGTAGCTTTAGATTGTGTTACGTAATTGGTGTTACATGTAATCTTCCTGTACGTATGTGTGCGGGGCCAATCCACCAGAGAACAATCTCTACACTCGGCTCTCTGAAGTCACAGACTGCATGTAGCTCATCTCGTGGGCACGATGCTGCAGGAAGCCTTTTAATCGAGCTGTTACATAAGCTGTGGACAGGATGCATTAAAGCTACCCTGCTTTATGTTGCCATGTAAATGTTCTACTTCATTTGTTAATTTCATGTTGTTTCCCCTTCCTGCACTTATTTGGCTTGTTTCTCTCAGTTGTGTGTGTCATTTTTGTTTTCCTTTGCCTCTCTTTGCATGCGGGTCTTTCCCCACCCACTGTGGGCGGGGTTTCTGGCACACAGCTCCACCCTCCCCGCATGCCTAAAGAGCAAGCCGCCCCACAGGCAGGAGGGGGGCAGCGCCTTGCCTCGTAGCATCCTCACACACCGTGTGCTCAGGTTCACTGATGAGGTCACGGTTAGGTAAGAACACACCCACTTCACATGTCCTCCCACCATTGGTCCTCTTGCCACCCAGAACTGCTTCTTTTTCCCTTTGGAGCGTGTGCTGGTAAAAGCAGGGTGTTACTCTTAAGCTCTTGTTGCCGCCCGTGTCAGGCGTTTGGCCTCAAAGCGTCGTGTGCGACGTCATGCGATGGCAACGAGCCGGCCATCTGTTGATAGTAGCTGTTGTCAGCAGCATGATGTGACACAGCACAGACATGCAGCGGAGCTCTGCTCTCCTCGCTCACTCCCAGACACACGAATCGTCCCTTCTCCCATGTAGACCTGGTTCCCATGACAACCTCCCATCTGAGTGGTCTCACTCTGCGAGGCCGCGAGGAGTGACTGGCGGTGATAAATGGAAACACAGCATCAGAGCCATTACCGTTTTAATGCGCTGTCTCATGGCCTCCCTTCTTCTCTCTTTGTCTCTCACTTCTTGTTACCTTTCTTCTGATTTTCTCTGGATTTTCTTTGTCCCTCTTTCTCTTATCAACCCTCCCTTTTTTTACTTGCTCGCCTCATCCTTTCTCCTTCTCCCTCTGTGGTGGTCTCCCATCTTCACTCTTTGCCTTATTTTGTTATCTTTCTTTTGACTATTTCTGCTGTATCTCTTGTTCCCCTTCCCACTCATCATCCTTCTGTTGTCAACATCTTCATCACCTCGCCTCCTCCTCGCATCCTCTGTCCCTGTGCATCTCTGTTTCTCTCTCTGCTGCCCTGTTGTGGCGGTGCAGTGACCTGCAGCCATCGTTGGACAGAGTGAGGAGCGCCAGCACCACGTGTCTGAGACCAGACTTTCACTCTACTGACAGAGACAGGTATCAGAAGAACATGCACACCATCACCTCTATCTGCACTCTTTTTCTGATGGAGTCATTCAACTTTTTGGGTGTTAGGATGCTGCATGTCTCCACTTCCCTTCACATCATGTGCCCCTTTCATACATGAGTAAATTTGCCATTATACACCCTCATTTAAAAAAAATAACCCAACTCAAACTATCTAGTTGTTTGCATATCTCAGTTCGTTTAACCTCCAAGACAGATGAAGGAGTTAAACAGGAACAGATAAGATTATAAACCACAAAGGTCCCAGCAAGCGTAACTGAGTGCAGCTTCTCTCAGATATTATTTGCAGATATGCTTATTCAGTTTCTTCCCAAGAGTCATATACTAAGATTGATTCCACCCTGCAGTCAGTAAACAGAAAAAATGGCAACATGGATACTGTGCATTTATTATTTATTTATTTGCAAATAATAAGGTGAGGATAAGGAGAGAGATCGGCCAGTAAATCAACAGCTTCACCTTCACACTCATCCCTTTCTGTACGTCTCTACCTGAGCCAGTAATCCACCGTTTCCCATTGGAGAATCCTGGCCTCAGACTTGGCGATGCTATTTCTTATCCCAGCTTCTTCAAACACAGCTGCAAACTGCCCCATTGTAAGCTGGAAATCCATTGAGCAGGTCCACATAGCCGCAAAAAGCAGAATCACAAAAAGCTGACAATCGCTGTCATCTTCACTGCACATAGAAATTCTGTCCGCACCGATTATCATGAGCCCTGGTGGAGTCTGATTGCTGGTATAACTGCTGACCGAGCTCTTGTTAGGAACATATAGGGATGTAACAGCTGGTGACACCATGTTTGATCCTCTGTAGTCTGTGAGGAAGGTTTAATTTTACAGATGCAACAAAAACTGTGTTATTATAATTCTAGTTCTTCTGGTATTTTTACCACCGTGTCAGTTTGTTTGCTCACAGAAACGTGTCTCTGTGGAGCTTTTACCTGATGTTGTGCCATGAAGTTGAAAGCAGCCTTCACTGTCCCTTTCCTCACTAACAACCTCTCTCCCACTGGGATGCTCCTCCTCCCTCCCACCTTCCCACCCCTCCAGGTGTTCCAACTCTTTGCCCCGAACGACTCCCCCGAGCCCCAGGATCTTAGTAGAACATGTGGCCCCTGAGGAAGACAGGTACACCGGGTCCACCCCCCTGTGCCGACCCCTGACACGCTGCGGTTCTGCTTGCCTGCTCATACGTCCCTGAACTCTCACTTGAAAGCCTATCCTGTAGCCTGAAGCTTGTCCTGTAGTGATATGTACATCGTAGATCTTGTGATCAGCACCGCTTCCAACCCTTTTCCTGTAAATATTTGTTGTCTAAGGCTGTATAATCTCTCCTTTGTTGTGCTGCACCTGCTTCTCTCTTCTGAATTTCTTCACTTCTCTGGCTTGAAAGCACTTTTGCAGCTATGCAGCTTCCATAAACCAATAGAAAGACTGAGTTTGAACCTTTTTATAGTATTTCTTGCCCAGAGCTCAGTTGGGCCATTCTCTGCATCGCCATTTTCCACATCGTGTTTGTTTTTCTTCCTCTCTCTCTGTGGCCGCTGTGTGCCAACACAGGCAGTCTAACAGTTCTCCAGGTCCAAACTGTCCAAAGGGCAGCAGAAAAAGCCTGGAGGGGGACAGGTAAGCTCATTCATTCATTCATTTACCTGTGTTTCCACCTCATTACCCTAATCCCTTCCTTTTTCTCCAGAGGGATCATATTTAACCATCTGTTCCTTTTGGTCATGTGTGGAATTTTTTTTTCTTGTTCAAATCTAAGAAATCCTCAGAAAGACCTTAGATATAAACACATTGATCCATATTTGTGATTTGTTTTGTACAGTAAATGGAGCTTCGCTGACAAAAACTGGGTTTCTGTGTTTTATATGTTTGGAATTAAGCAAGAAAAAAAGCCTTTTTTTAATAATCGAGAAGCCAAACTGACTTTTTATTCTCTGTGCAAAGTTATGTTTGTCCAATCTTCCCTTCAGTGTTGTGTACTTGCACACCTCTGGATTGCTTCAGGCACACATCACAAAAAAGAGCCAAACTTTTCTCTCAAAGACCTTGCACAATGCACAAGTCAGGAAAATTCAAAAAACAGTGAACATGGTTCTGGCTCGGACCCTGCTGACTTCTCTGCTGAAGATAGAAGGCTATTTGGGAGGGTGTAGTTTGTTTGTTTTTTAATCATCTTAAACATTAAAGTACAGTCAGTTTGACCCAGAAGATGATGCTCTCCATCTAAACTCTACGGTGAAATTAGAGATCAGTGATCTGAAAATAGAGTTGAAGATAGAGGCAGTGCTGAAAGCGGTTCAGAGGTGCATGATGACACGGCCTTGAAGAACAAAACAGATAAATTTAACTCTGGTCAAGTTTTTGATTGTTTTCTTGTATTATATTAGGATTTTCTTTACATTTCATAATTGTAATATGTTAAGCCCCGCCTTCTGTAAGCTGACTTTTTCTGATTGGCTGCCCCTTTAGATTAAAAACAAAAAAAAACTGCAGGTGGGCCGATTAGACCATGATTAATATGACCATCCACCACTGAAACAGACTGTTTGTGTTGTTTTGAGTTGCTATCTTTCTGTTTTTATTCCTTTTTATTTGCTGATGGCAGTCGCATCCAGCCCACCTCTATCCTGAGGGGCAGTAGAGGGAGAGGAGGCCCTCTGAGGCCCTTTGGCCAGACAGTCCTGTCAGGGTCTTGTCCTAACTCACCACGGCTGGACAGGTGCATGCTGTTGCCAGAGCCCCGCCTCCCCTCACCTGGTTTCCTCTCTGTTACACTGAGTGCACAGATACTACCTATATCAGCCATATCCCAGTATGATCTTTATGATATGTTGCTCACAAGTGATGTGATATTTTTATAAATTGTCTGTACATAAAGTATTTGAAGTATTTTGGGGATCTGTAGAAATACTCAGACACACTCGGTGAATCTTCCTTTGCTTCTCCTGCAGCTTCATTGATGATTCTGATCAGTTTCTCTCCTATCTTGACCTTTGACCTTTACCATTGACCCCAGTTTGTTGCTTCTGTGACTGAGTGTTGGGTCTCACTTGAATGAGAGATTAATCTCTTTATCATTATATGTATGTATAACTAATTTTCGCACCTCCTTGTGTGTTCATGTCCTGCAGAGCACACCCTTATGGCAGCCCGACTTCCCCAGCGGGGACTCCCTCATCAGGTCGCAGGGGCAGGCAGCTCCCTCAGCTCCCCGCTAAAAGCAGCAGTATAGAGCAAGGTGCGTTGTGTGTGGAGAAAAATTCATAAGAAAAAACATGTATCGCTACAGTTTGATAGTTGTAATCATTCGCATCAAACTGTTGTCAAAGTGAATAACTAAAAGGATTTTTAAATGCATCAGGTTTGTCCCATTACTGGACCAGTGACATCAGAACAACAGCCCTGCGCCGTCACCTCAGTGTGTATTATAGTGGCGTTTGTCAGATGTCTGCTTCACACCCTGAAATTTAGGAAAACACGCCCCTTCACAACAGTAACCGAGCTTATTGACAAATGAAAAGTGCATGAAGGCCAAAGCACACCTTGTATTGTTCTTTGACTGACAGCAGTTTTGATGAGTAGCACTTATTGACACCCTATGATTAGAACGGGCTAAAACTAGAGAGCCTTATAATAATGAGTAACTGTAGTGACTGAACCTGTTTTAAAATTCTGGATTGCAGCTCTACCAGCTTCAATGCTGCACCCTTAAAAGTTAAACCCTCTAATTATGCTCACATATTGTGTTTTATAGCCAGGTACTGGGACCTCCAGGTTGAAAAGGGTTAACAGCCTTTAAATTGTCAGTGCAGAGGAGTGCTGAGTAGATAAAACTCATATGCACTTATGTAGGCTGCGCTCATGTTTGACTCTATGCCCACAGCTTCAGTGCCTTTAAGGTTTTTTTGGCCTGAATTTTGTCTTTCATCTGTCGGATTAGGACGTTTAGCGTACAATAAATCTCTGTGTCCTTCTCACCAGGAGTGAGATTTGAAAATTACATGATGCCATTTGAAGGACTGTAAAAATGATCAACTGCAGTGTTGGGTCACTTCAAACAGCAGAACTGAAGCATGACAAATGGTCACTCTTTAACCCCTCAAGCCCGGCGCTATTAAATTTCACCTGAAAGACAATATCTCCAATTTCTGTCACCAACAGCAGCACAACAGTGAAGGATTAGGATGTGGAAATGCATATAATGAGTCTCCACATCACAATCACCAGGCTGGAGTGAAACGTTCAGCCACATTCATTTAAAAAAATCCTGTTTTAACAATTCGCAGCTGTAATTCTTCCAGATTTGACTCAGCAGGAAAAAAATTCAGTCATAGTTTAGTCAGTTGCACTGGCTCTTGTTGTTTGTGTTTTAATGACCTCTGGGGTCAAAAGGGTTAATTTATTTTTTAAACTCTCAAAAAAAGAGCCTGAAACACACAGTTCAGGGCAAAACAACAAACCTATCAAAAATCCCTGAAAGCAGTTCAGGAAGCTGTCAGCATAAAGTAAGTGCATCAAGATTTCTGTCTGCTCAGCACTCCTTTGATTGAAAAAAACAATATAAACAGTATGAAAACTGTGGAGTTTTCATACTGTTTAGAACTGTAGGTGTAGAGCAGAGTGTGCAGGGACAACACTGCACCGTTAATGAAACCGATTTAGCTATTACATGTAAGAGAGTTCATAAAGTCAGACTGAATGTGAAACTTTTATTTGCATTAACTGCTGAAGAAAAAATGTCTTTTTATGTCTGTTTGATATAATAATCAGATAGTGATTGTATAATTCAGTCAGTCTTATTTTAGTATTTTTGATCCACTTTCACTTGTTTTATTAACATTACTGCATTTCACTATTTATACAAACTCAACATTTCCTGGTGGTTTAAAATTAAAACCTTCACAGGGTTTCACTGGACTAAACATTACATGTCTTAAAAAGACTTTTATTTTGAAACATTTGTGGAAAACTCATACATTCAACTCATACCTTATTTCCTAAAAGGTAAAGATGTATTTAAAAATGATAAATTCTGTTATTTAACTAGAGAAAAGGTGGTTGCGAAAAAGTGAGTTGCGGACTTAAATACAGTATCAAACAATCAGCCTTTAATGGCGTCGATGCAGGAAATAGCAAAGTCTAAAATAATCCAGAGCATATGCCAAACAGAGCTACTGCAGGGAATAAGTTACCAGAAAACTCTAGAACGTCCTCAAGGACACAGAACGAGGATACAAACAGCAAAAAGGGACAACTGAACAAAGGACAAGGGGAGAGTGAGACAATATATTCATAGAAGGGTGAGTAAGAGTGGAGACACCTGGGAGACACAGCTAAACCAAACAAGCTAAAACCTACAAGTAATGTCAGGGACTAGAAAGAGAGAGCATATTTCCCCACATGTTGTCTTCACTTCTTTGGCTTCCTGTTAAATCCAGAATCAAATTTAAAAGGTCCCGTCTTATCTTAATGACCTTGTAGAACCATATCAGCCCATTAGAGCACTTCGCTCTCGCTCTGCAGGCCTACTTGTTGTTCCTAGAGTATTTAAAAGTAGAATGGGAGGCAGAGCCTTCAGTTTTCAGGCCCCTCTTCTGTGGAACCAGCTTCCAGTTTGGATTCAGGAGACAGACACTATCTCTACTTTTCCTTTTTTGATAAAGTATACAGATAAGGCTGAATCAGGTGACCCTGACTCCTCCTTTATGTGCACTGCAATAAGTGTAGGCGTTGGGGGATTCCCATGATGCACTGAGTGTTTCTTTTTCACTCACTGTGTTTTTATACACCTCTCTGCATTTAATTATGAGTTATTATTAATCTCTGGCTCTCTTCCACAGCTTGTCTTTATCCTGACCCACGACCATGACAGTATTATTCTTAAGTTTAATTTCTGCTGCATGAAATTAGCTAGATTTTAAGACTTTATCAGACTTTAAAACATCAGTCACTGTCTGGTAGATTTCTCAGCACTCACTTGCCTGCTGATGGCGCCAAGAGTCTTAGTATATTTCCAAATTCTCTCAAGTGGCTCTTTTTCCAAAGAGCTACGGGTTGTTGGTGTTCTCACAGTTGTGGCGTTTAGGAATATGCGCTCAGGTGGGAATTTATTTTTTGTGCAACTCTAAAATGTAAAATAAGTTTAACAGCTGTTTGATTGAAAGCATTAACTTCAGGGAATTTGGTTTTAGTCCCTCTAAAACTTTAGCCTATGTCAGTTTTCCTCACTTTCCAGTGCTATTACAGTATATGTGTGTCCTTCTGGTTCACATTCACTGGTTTTCTCTGCAAAGATAAATTTTTAAACACTAAAGTAGGATTTCACCTAACCATAAATCCAAATCCGGCATTCCCAGAAGACCTGGATTGGAATTTGAAATTTATACTTTTTCAGTGCAGATCTAAAGTGTCTTTGAGTCTTCCTGATGGAGTTTCCAGTGCACATAATGCTCCACCTAGTGTCAGAACCCATGTCCTGCATCCACAGGAAACACTATCCAATTAAAACACGTGTATTTTATTTTTCTTCATGGGTTTTGCTTTTTTCTCAGTGACATGCTTTTATCCATATCCTTTGTCTTTTTAAAAATGTTGTGCCTCAGCCCTCGCAGTGGAGGAGCGAGCCCGACAGCTGCAGATGAAAGTACATTCCTACCGGCCTTCAGCCTCCCATGACCCTGAGACAAACCTCAAGACCAAACGGGAGGTGAGTGTTTGTATTCGCTGCTCACCTCTTCCTTCTGGACTTTATAAACAATGTATTTGTTATTTATTCGTCCTCAGTTTGAACAAATGTACTGAGCTTCCCACCCTCCTTCACTTTACCTCCATCTTTAGATGTATGCAGAACAGAGGCGCAGCAGCGACAACATGTCGGCCAGATCTTCAGACAGCGATATGAGCGACGTGTCGGCGATCTCCCGTGCCAGCAGTGCCTCCCGCCTCAGTAGCACCAGCTACATGTCTATCCAATCAGAACGGCCCGGGGGACGACTCAGGTCAGTTGTGACTGTAAAGGCTGCTTTTTAACACCACAGCCATCATTTTTAATACTCTAATTAAACCCAGATGTCGGAGAAGTGCATGCTGATCACAGTCTGTCTTTCCTTTTCTTGCACGCCACTTGCCGTTGCATGTTTGTGTCCTTCTGCATGCTCTGATTCTTCCACCCACACGCACGCAAACACATGAACGCACAAACACACATAACTCAGATCCAAGTCATTAGAGGAGGACAAGAAGGACAGGAGGATCTCGTGGGGGGTGGATGGAGAGGAGGAGGAGAACGAAGGTGGAAAGAGGCAGTTCTCCGAGGAGCTGAAGCACAGGAGACACACTGTGGCAGGAGACACGAGAGAGTCCAGGTAAAGAGTTGTCACACGGTGAATCCACCCATGATGGCAAACGGTCCATCTGCTCACTGCACAACTAGGTCCACATAGACCTCTCAAGTCCAAAGAAAGGCCGTCAGAAGCTATTAAAGGTGGAAACATAAGCAGTTTATATAGAGGTGGTTTATTATAGTTTATTGTAGATGTAGATGTGGAACCTTTCTTTCTGGAGAAAGAAATCTCCAGTGAAATCTCCATATTTATGGGTAACTCCTGTTACCCATCTGCAGTGGCTTTAACAACAAATTAGGAGAACTAGATCACAAACATAAGGCCCGGGGTCCAGGATCAGTCCGGCAAAGACTCCACCCACTGGGTGGCTTTGAAAAAAGTGAAGGAACATTTTTGGATCACCAAAACATTTTCTGTAATTTTACACATTTATAAGAGTTCATTTATTACAACAGCATTTCTCTATCATGTTTGTTTATCACTGTGACACAATGAGCACTTTGGCACTTATTTTTCTAGGATATCTGTAGATCTAAACATCTATCTATAGATGTCTCAAAATATCTCAAGATTAAAAGTGTAGATAAACCTCTTAATGCTGTCAGAAAGGTCAGAGTTCAAAGTTTTAGACATCCCTGAACTAGATTTCACGTTGCTGTAAGTGATTTTTTACATTCTCCAGTTGTAAAAATGTGCAGCCTGAACACTGAATTTTATACCCCGTGTCTGTCAACTTATCCACTTCATGTTGCTGAACGTCAGAAGCGGCGGTGAGCGTGGATGTAAACACCTGAAAGTCCAAGTCGAGAACAGAAAATTTAACAGTGTGTGAGCAGATTTGTTTGCTTTAACCATCAACCCGGCGGGCTTATGTTTGATCTGAGCCTGGACTTAAAATTAAACTCAGACTTTCTTTTTTTAAAACTGTTACTGTTCAAGCTATTAGCCTGCTAAATCAAATAGTATACTTTTGATTCATTTCCATAAAAACAGGTAAGCACTCCAAGTCAGCCTCAACATGTTAAGATATTTTTCTCCACCTAAAAGTTTTTTCTCTGTTATTAAGATTAAGATAACCTTAGGGTGCTGCAAACACACATTTAAAAAAATGTCCTTTTGTGTTACACAGCTTGATGACTTTTAATCACGTTAACAGCATTAGTCCCATCTGTGGTGCTAATCATTATTCCTCCCTGAGCCATAGGTGGATTCAAAAGTCAGCACCAAGACGAGTTCCACATAAATCGCTAACACAAACACGAGTTGCATAATTCAAAATTAAGCACCAGCTGAACTAACACTACACATTTGGGAAAATAAGAAGCTGAGCCAAAAGGATCAACATCAGTTGACCTGAGACGGCTAAAAATAGAGGGGAAAAACAACCGATTAAAAAAAAGTGAAAGGAACCTTTTTTTAGGAAGAGGGTACTAGGAGGGAAAGAGTCTGTCAGATCTCACTTTAAAATTTATTTTGAAAGTAGATATTTAAAACGTTTCTTACTTTCTGTCAGTTACATTCTGTTAAAAACGGCGGCCAATGTTTCAAGTCATGAGGTCACTGTGTAAGTAATTCCTGTCAGCCAAAAGTTCAGACTTAAGGCTGCTTTAAAGCTCAATTACAGGCTGTTTTTTCTACCCTTGGATTTGTATGATGTCACAGAGAGCAGATAACCTAATATGGTCATCTTAATCACAAAGCTCGGGGTGTGAACAGAGACGTCCCACCAAGCTGCTGTTGAATTCTGCAGCCGATTGGAAGAAAGTTTTCTAAAACAGAGGAAAAGGGAGCTTAAATGGGATGTTTCAGACAGAGGATGAACTGAAGGAGGGGTCCAGCAGAGGACGAAGGAGGTACTGTGAGTCATACAGAGCTACTCTAGTTGAATCCAAGAGCAAAAATATGCTGGAAGTAAGTGAAATAGAACCTCTTTCAAAAGAGACTTTTTAGTCTCCTTATATACAGCTACACACACACACACACACTTACTTCACAGCTGACCAGTAACAGACTGCTGACAAGGACAAATGACCCCATCTCACTGCTCCACAGTGAGCCAGGTGATGATGTAGTGCAGCTTATTAGCTGGCTAATGTATTGAGGTGTGAGAGAAAAGAGAAAAAAGGACGGGCGTTCTTTACACAGATCAATCCAAACCAGGTTTTTTAAAAGCAGCTCGGACTCGGATGTCAGAGGCTTGTATGTTAGGAATAGATTATTTTCTTTATTTAGTTTATCACCAGTAAAACAAAAGCAACCACAGTCACATGCACAGAGCCAAAAGTATGTGGACAGTCACATTAGCTCCGTCAGCAGGCATTAATCAGATTCTCTGAGCCTTCACTCTTCTGGGAAGACTTGTTTGTGGGGATTTTTTCCCATTCAGACACATTAGTGAGGAAGGCCGAGCCTCGCTCTCCATCAGTGCTTCTGTTCATCCCAAAGGCTCTTTACTCCTCTACCTACAATCATTTTGTTATGGACCCATTTGTCCAACACCAAACTCGCTTTATCGTTGCAGTTTTTAACCTTAAGATTTATCTTAGGAGGTGCTAGCTTGAAACGAGCCCTGTAAGTATAAGAATCTCAACTTGAAAACAAACTAATTCAACCTTTAATAGTTTCAGGGCCAAAATGAACAAACTGGGATCTATGAGTCAGAGAGAGAAAATTCTGATGTACAGCATCCCCACCTCACTGATGTGTGAAAAACTCAACACACATTGACACATCTGCCTAATCAAACTGGAATATTAAAGTAAATAACAGCCTTTAACAGTGAGTCAGTGACACTGATGTCACTGACTCACTGTTAAGAGCATTACCTGAAAAAAAGAAGTTACTGTGTAGCACAGAAGCACACTAATTTTAATCCTTCAAAAAATGAGGTTTGCATATTAATTTAAGACACAGGGGTCCGCTTATTTTTCCCATGGGCTGCACATTCAAACTCAAAATTACAGAGAGGAAAAATTAGATGTGCAAAAGAAGAAAAGAATGTATTACTGAAAGATAAAAACCACCTGGTGTGGTGGTGGTGGTGGTGGTGGTGCATTTTGCAGTTAAATTCCTGTCCTGCAGCAACTCCGTCAGTATTTGTGGAGGTATTTCCATATTTCAGTTTCACACCTTCGAGGTTCTGGCTTACATGCAACCACTTGATGTGAATTTCTGCTCTGTTGCCATCTAGATAACAACAGATTTGCAGCTTTTGCTGATTTATCACAGTTAATTTCCGTATCACAAACAGATTCCATGTAATTGCAAACTTGACCCCATTCAACTGTAAACTGGTAGCAGACTGACTCCATCTAATTGCAGAGACCACAAGTTCTTTGCACACAGTCGCACATTTTAACAGTCCGTGGGGAGCGACTCACTTTCAAATCAGGCCTTGTGTAGCTGGTAGAGGAACTCCGGTTTTTGGCTTAATTGTGGTAATGCTGCACAGTCGGTGTACTGGTTATGCATTACCGGGTAATGCAGGAGCCATTTTGACATTGTTTAGCCTTCCGTTGGGAGTCCCTCAGTGTTCGAAAACAAGAGAGGTCTAGTATTACAGTGAGGCTTTCAGATTTTCATATCCCGTTGTTTGCATGCTGGAAACAAAGAACGCGTGTAATGGACTGAGCAGCATTTTATTCAGTTCAAACACAGAGTTGGATTTTAAAAGCAGACAGTGGAGTCAGACTACATTTATAAAAGCTGGTCAGTGTCAGAAAGCCTGTAATGTGTTTTTAGACAGAGGGTGGGCAGGAATTAGTAACGAGTTGATGCACATCGACTGCAGGCCGCGGGTCAGTTTTCACTCAGAGCTGGATATTAATGCAAGCATTCAGTGGATATTTTCACGTCTCCTCCAGGCCGCTTTGATGATGGCTTGTGGAAGTGACTGAGTGCATACAGAGGAGATTAGACAGTCTTTACATCTTTTTCTGTTACAGCTGTCCTTTAACCTATCCTTCCTCTTTAATTCCCCCACATGTTTGATGTAGTTCTCCTTCCTAATTCCTAATAATTGATGAGCTGCTGCTCATTTAAGCTTTTGTGAGTCCTGCCTTCTACTGCATTTGTTTGCATAGACGTTTGTGGTCAGACACGCTGACATTTCAGAATAAAACCACACAAACAGACAAATGCATAAATTTTCCTGCTGACATTTTAAAAATGAGCTGGAAAAAACACACACACACAAATCACAAGCCTTTTAGCCAAAAACAGCAAATGTGATTAGACTGATTTTTTTCCCCTGTGCCTGTTTATATGTGTTTGTGTTTGTGTAATCCTCCTCGCATGTCTCAGATCCCTCCTTGCATGCATCCTGTGCTGTGACTGCCTGGACCCCCTCCACCCTCAAGACCTGGATCCTCCCCTTCCACCCTACCCCTGTTCTACACGCCCTTCTCTAACTCCCCTGCAGGGAGAGGTGGAGAGGCCTCAAACCACCCTCCCGCTTTCTCCTCTTGGTCACTGGGCTGTAGCTGTCAGGGACCCACAGGGAGCGGAGAGTTTGGGTGATAGGGGCAGCGTAGCTGGACTCTCTTGCAGTACTTTGGCCCCCTCTGAGCTGATGGACATGCGACAGCTCCTCCGAATCCCTAGGAGACAGCATCGATTGCTGGACACGTTCTGTCCGTGTGTAGTGGCTTGTTTAAGAAGACTGAACTTTAATAGATAATATGCTCAGCTATAAACTGCTGGAACATTCTACTTCATTTTTATTCTCTTTTTTTGAGGGTTTCACAGCACAGCTCTGTTACCAACCACTTATGATTTGGCTTCGATTATTTCAGAAGTGTCTAAATAGGGAAGAAAACATAAAGGGCCAAACATATAGTTCCTTTATATGAGTCAAATGATTAGGAATGTAGATGTCACTTAAAAGCCTATTATAGTTAACTTACAAGGAAAAATGTGACAAATAAAAACTAGACAGGAGAAAAAAACAATTAACTGAAACTATAATTGGAAATTAAGTTTTAGTCTTAAAACTTAATTTTAATGTGCTCAGATTGGTCAACAGAGCAGACATGAGGCTAAACGACATGTTTAATGACATTAAAACTGTAAGATGTCAAGTTTGGCTTGTAAAGCTTGAGTTTTGACTCATGTGACACGTTGATGATTATACTGCATTTCTTTTCTTTGGGACTCCAGACTTTTATTTGATGCTCTTTTATTAAACACGCTCCCTCAGCAATGTTCGTCATCCCCACCTCCCATCAGTCATGCTGTTTTTGTTGTTGTGCCACAGTAAAGGTACAGTACACTCGAAGTAAAAGAGAGCTTAATAACAACATCTATCAAACACACCAGGTCACAAAGTCACGCTTCGCCTTCTCTCTCCAGTCGGCAGATGCGAGCGTCCATGGGCCGCAGCATGCTGAAGAGTTCCAGCGTGAGCGGAGAGATCTACACCCAGGAGCGCACAGACGGCAGCCAATCAGACACGGCGCTGGGCACGGTGGGCAGCGGCAGCAAGAAGAGACGCTCCAGCCTCAGCGCGCGGGTGGTGGCCATCGTTGGCAACCGTCGCAGCCGCAGCACGTCGCAGATCAGCGGCCCCGGTGAGTCGGCGGTTTCAGGGATTTGCTGGAATTTCATAGGACTGTATTTAAAAAAAAAACTTAAAACTAAAGATTTTGGACCATGTTAGTTTTTTGGAAGCAGACATGACAATATTTAGAAAAGAGGGTGGAGATACCTAACATCCATAACATCCATCTGCTGTATGTCACTTTCCAAAAGCTTTCTCTAATCTGATTCCATCCTCTGCTAACCTGCATTCTTTTTTCCATTAAAGGTACAATATGTAAAGTTTAATTAAATGCATGATGTAATCTGCAAGATCTGACTTCTTGAGGAATGTTAATGAGCGAGGAAGTCTCTCACGCCTCAGAATGATATTTTAATAATGCAAGAAGTCCCAACCTGATTGAAGAGGGTTAATATGAGAAAGCCCGCTGGCTCTGTGGACACACACTGCATTACTGTGCTAATCAGCTCACTGAGATCCTTTCTGCACTTTCTCAGAGGTGTGCAGAGGGTGGCAACATATCCAGTATATGGAAAACATCAACTGTAATGCCTGTTCCAAAATCCGAAGTAACCAGTTCAGACCAGCTGCACTTACATCCTTTGTCGTGAAAATCTTTGAAAACATGACGTGTGCTTAATTGGTGATAAACTAGATTCACTGCGGTTTGCTTGTCTAGTGGGCAAAGCTCTTCATTCTAGACAGCGCATATAAGAATCTTGAAAACCAAAATCTTACATGGGAGGTTTATTTGCAGATTTTTCTTCCACGTTCAATGAGATGCAGTCCCGACATTACCCGATCACATTTATTGTTGCTTTTCATTTTTTTAACTGACAGAGTTCAGTGGGCTTTTGGAAATGCCTGCATGCCCAATCCTATTATCTCAAACTCTGGCTCCCCACAAGGCTAAGTCGTTCTCCTCTGCTTTTTATCATGTGCACAGACAGCTGCACGAATTCTCAGTGGGGCAGATTTCTGGTCAAGTTTTCTGATGACACTGGGCTGAAAGTCAGAGCACATTGGTGCTTTGCCTGCATTTGTCAAGTGACAAACTTCTTGCCTTTAATTTGACTTAAACTAAGGAATTAGTGAATTTGATGCAAGCAATCAAAAAGCGTGGAGACAAAACCCAAACGCAGACAGACTCAAAGAAACTGAAAAGACGCCTTTAATTTTATAGGTGTAGAGTACCAAAAGAGTAAATACTCACTCCAGAGGTAACCAAGCAAACTGGACAGAGCTGAAAGTAATTAAAACAACAAGGCAAGTAAAATTAAATACAAAACACAAGTAGCAACCAGCTACCAAAATAAAACAGGAAACGGAGACTTAAGATGCCAAAGGACACCGGGGTGGTTAGACCAACTTTAGCACAAACGTTAAGAACAGAAACAATTCAAACACTAACAGAAACCACATTACAGAGGTAATAAGAGCTCAAAAACCTGAAAGCAATACACCAATAATTCTAAACAATAAAAGTCACAACTAAAACCAAAACAGAGGATTTTTAGTGATTCTAAAACACAAAACTCCAGGACAGTGACACAAACACACAGTCAGTGGTTCAACGAGGACAACAAAGAATCGACTTGTTGCAGAAGCTGAAATCTTTCAGTGTTTCCTTTAATATTTTCCTTCTTGTGCTGGTTCAGTGGGTTGTATATGAAGGACAGACACAAACTTTGCAACATTAAAATCTTTGTCAAGATTATTTGAGTCCAGTTAAAAAACCCGTGCTCACCTTGGAAGAATCACACGGTTCATTTTTCTCAAGTGAATTTATTTTATTGTCCTCAGGTCGGCACTGTCATGCTTCTCATGCATAATAGATGCATGAGAAGCAAACTACTCAGATTCCTTCATACCTTCTTTCTAGGGGTGCAACGATATTCGTATCGATATTGAACCGTTCGATACAGTGCTTTCGGTTCGGTACGCATATGTATCGAACAATACAACATTTGTAATTTATTTTATCAACTTTCCTTCTGACGATGGTGTCTGTGTTGAGCGCTCAGTGAATCTGTGTTCGACTACTCCGCCTAGGCTGCACTGTCGAGCGCAGATCCACTGAGTGCTCCACACAGACAGCATAGTCAGAAGGAAGAGCGCAGGGCACCTCCCCCACCCTCATTCAGATCTGGCGTTTGGAATTATTTTGGTTTTCATGTGACGTATGACCCTGAAGGTAAGCGAGTCATGGACTAAAGTAAAACAGTATGTTGGATGTGCCATGCAATGCTCAATTACATGGGTGTGAACTAGTGTGTTAGCGCAGTTAGCTCGTTAACGTGTTGGCCGTCTAGCCCCATGCACGGGGCGATCGGCGGTAGCTCGTTAACGGAGATTTGCCGTGTTGTGGTGTTAAGGTCATTTCAACGAGATTAACCTGAAAGCACTAGCGGGAACACAACGAATATGACTGCACATTTACGCCGACATCATCCTAGTGCAAAGACAAAAACAACAAGCATGCTACTAACTTTAGCCGAGTCATTTAGACAGCTGTTAGCACATGATTCTCCTTATGCTGCTGAGAATATAGCCCAGAAGAAGCAGATAGTATAGCTTTTATTTTGGAAAGAGCCATTTCTCTGTAATAAACTCTCTTTTCCAAAGATGAGTGATTCCTCAATCAGATACAGGGCTCGCAATATCGCTAGCCTGACATCCTGGGGCTAGCGATTTTTTCAGTCGGGCTACCAAAATCTATCTCTGCCCTGCCCATCGGGCTATTGTAGGAAAAATATATGTCAATGCTTTTGCATTCTTTCGGAAATGTAGCTGGGTAATTATGTCATTGGCATCGGTGAGCCACTGTCAATATGTGACATATTGAAATCGCGTTTGAATTTGCGCTTGTTTTTTTGCTTTCACTTTGCAATTGTGCGAACTGTGTATAGAGAGCGACAGCACTGATCTGTGAGTGATGATAATTTGCGCACCAATTCCTCTGACATCGTCTTATTAATCGTTAGCTTACTATGCAAACATGACAAGTGAAATCTCCCGCAGCAAGCTTAAACATGTGAGAGGTTGATCGCGCAGAGAATCGCTGAGCTTATGTGAGTGCATGTGTAAAAGCATTTCAGTTCTGCTGAGCCAAATAAGACAGGTCAGGGTGAAGAAGTGACAGCCAAAGAAAAGCTTACCACAAAACGGAGAAGTTATGACAAATCAGACTATAAGGCAAAAAGAAAGTGCAGCTTTATGGTTTCATGGACAAAAGAATTTCTGTGGCTGCAATATGACGAGCTAAATAACCAGGGCTGCACATAAGTGGTCCGCAGGTGCGCATTCGCTGTCAAAATAAAAAACACGCACAAGGGTTAGGGTTAAATTTAAAAACTGTACTTTTGAGTTAAAATATATATTTATAATTTTAATAAATGACAAATTAAAAATGCATGAACATTTTTTTTGTATCGAAAAAATATCGAACCGTGACACCAAAGTATCGAACCGAACCGTGAATTTTGTGTATCGTTGCACCCCTACTTCTTTCTTTGAGCTGCTAAATGTGAAGAAAAGTAGTTTGTTCTTCTAAATACAAGTCCCTGTGGGGGCAGTTATGCTGTGAGATTTTAACGTTGAGCTGCTCACTGACAAACTGAATGCTGTGCATGCTGGATTGTGACTTCTATGTCATTATTTATTGGGCTCTTCCCAAAAGAGCTACACAGGCCCGCTCTCTTGTGGGCCTGCTGCCTGCAGGAGGGGCCACAGGGCTTCGGTGCTGTGTGGATTCTCTTAGTGGGTGGAAACGCCTCGGTGTCCTTCCAAAAGAGCTGGGGGGCAGGGAGGCAGAGGTCTGGGGATCCCCAAAAGTTTTAGTCATATGACTCTATACTTTTCCAGATTCTTCATTTTTGCCTACAAAAGGACATGCAAAGTGCAAACCTTGATTACATTATCTAATTTAACCAAACCCAGGAGTCTAGGTGATTTCTCTTGTTGGTTTTCTCTAAAGAAAATATGATTAAAACAGCAGCTGCACCGTTAAACTACTGTGTGCGATCACTTCGACTTAGAGAATGCAGGTTTGAACCCTTAAGCTACAGCTAAGCTAATAACAACCACATCCATACAGAAATATTCATTGCATTTTGTCCCGAGGTACAGACTGTACCCAAGCACCGCAAATTGAAAGTGTCCTTTTGTTCTGTAAAAGACAAACTTCTGCTGCTGTCGCTGGCCCAGCGCTCGTCATAAAGACAAACAACCACAGCTCGGCTCGCGGTCACACAACAGAGTGTGGCTCGTCCGAGCCCAGCATCCACTTCCACCACCGGGGCATGTACGATGAAAGCCAAATGCTGTACTTCTCTTCATTGTAGAGGGCATAAAAAGCTATTAGAGAATATTAGGCCTTCAGGGGGTCGCTCGCCCACTGCCACTGATGTAGAGAGGGGAGAGAGGAAGTAGAGAAAGGACGAACATCAGCCTAATGTAAAAAAGTCTCTCTTGGTCATGATGGATGATGCCGAATGCAGGTAAGAGAGGCTCACTTGTATTTTCTAAACTATTTACTGTGAGGTTTTAGACACAGGATAAAGGGAGGCTCAGAAATGTTGTTTTCCAACATCATGAGTCAGAAGGCAGACGCGCCCCTGTCCGAGATGCCACACAGTGGGGGTTTTTTGGCTGTTTTTCTGCCCAACAATTTCCTGTTTACTGCTGGTGAACAGATTCTACAGAACATGGGCGCAACTTTGACCGTGGTTCAGACAGCGAGATCAAACAGTCCTGAACTGGATCTGTGGGCTATCTTGTGATATTCAGCTTTGTCTAACATATGAATGGTTTACTGTTTAGGCCACTGAGTGAACTCTGTCCTCTGAAAATGCAGAAACAACAACAGCAAAATCTTTGTGTGAATCCTGATACTCTGGGATTTTCCACCTTCTAGATCAGGGGTGGGCAAACTTTTTGATTCGTGGGCCACATTGAGTTCTAACATTTGACAAAGGGGCCGGAACAGGAGTAGATAGATGGCATGCTTTGAAAACATCACCTCATTGGGGGAAAAATACACATCTTGGGATATGGAGAAAACATGTGCTTTAATTTCCAATGAAAATGAAGAAAAGCATTACAATAAAATCTCTGACTTCGAAATGAGCCTTTAAACACTGAAAATCAAATAAATGAATATTTTATTTTAAAGCACTGAAAGTTCTGTTATCCTTCAGGATATCACATCACTCTCCTCCTAACTCTTTTTTTTTTTTTCCAAAAACGGTAGGAGATGCAGATGTACTTGTCCTGTTCCTTTTATTCAATTTGTTTCCCCGGTGCCAAAAGTCAACAACGACCAGTGCAAGGACGAAACAGTTGCAGCAAGTCAGTCTGTGAAGCGTTATAGTTGATCTGCGCACACTGTTCATTTTAACAACGTGCGTATCACGGAGAGACACACATTTTAATGGGAGCAGTGTTGTTGGTCTCCTTTTTTAGCCAGCGCATCAAAGTCTGGAGTTAGTTTTGTTGTGGCGATTCTCAGGATTGATCTGAGGTGTAGGTCTGTTAACTTGGATCTGTGGCTGGCTTTGTTGATGTTCATGACGCTGAAGGTCTGTTCACACATGAAGGTAGAGCCGAACAAAGCCAACATCATCTGTGCTTTTCGCCTTAGATTTGGAAACGCGGCATCATTGAGTGAAGCATAGAAGTCATTTAGTTTCAGAGAGCTGAACTTCTCTTTTAAGGCAGGGTCAGACTGAAGGTCGATGAGTTCGAGCTGAAGCTCCTCTGGAGCTGTTTCGGGGTCTTGTGACAGAGGAAAGGCCACCAATTGAAGTGACTTGTCAATTTTATCGAAATCCAAAAACCGACGGCAGAATTCTCCGTGCAGTGCATCCAGTGACTCACTGTATTTCTTTACTTTTGCTCCGGCCTCTTTCAGCGTGGCTAGTGTAGGAAAATGAGTGAATGACTTGTTCAAAATCTGCCTGGAGAATAAAGCCAGCTTGGATTTGAAGGCTTTCACGTTTGTGTGCATGTCATGCACAAACTGCTCCTTCCCCTGCAGTTTCACGTTGAGCTCATTCAAGTGTGAAAATACGTCTGTAGCAAACGCAAAGTCACACATCCAGCTCTTGTTGCTCAGCTCAGGAAATTCCTCAGTCTTCCCCTGCCGCTCCAAAAACACGCCAATCTCCTCTTTGAGCTCCCACACTCGTTGAAACACTTTGCCCAAACTCAACCAGCGGACACGTTAGTGATAAAGCAGGTCCTGGTGATCCGCATCAGTTTCCTCCAGAAACGCAATGAACTGACGGTGCTGAAGTCCCCGTGCGCGTATGAAGTTGACAAGTTTCACCACAGGATTCACAACATGATTCAGCTGTAACACCGATTTACATAGAGATTCCTGGTGGAGGATGCAGTGGAGGAAAATCACATCCTGGTCAGAGTTTTCATCTTCCACTTTATTCTGGATTCTCCTCAGCAGGCCGTTTTTTCCCGTTAAATTTGGAGATCCATCTGTGGTGACGTTAACAAGCTTACTCCAGGGAAGCTTCATGTTTTCGATGGCAGCAGACACTCGTTCAAACAAGTCCTCTCCCCGTGTTTGTCCTTTCAGAGACTCCATTGTCAAAAACTCCTCCGTTATTTCAAAGGTTTCGTTGATTCCTCGGATAAAAATGAGGAGCTCAGCAGTGTCTTTGACATCGTTGCTTTCATCCAGTGCTAAAGAATAAAAAGTGAATGACTTCGCCTTTTTGTTTAATATGCTGGTGATATCTTTATCTATTAGTTCTACACGGCGAGTCACTGTCCGCCGTGATAAACTGATTTTCTCAAATTTGTCTTTGGTCTCCGGGCACAAAATACCTCCTGTCTCTACCATACATTCTTTTAAAAACTCGCCCTCTGACAGTGGTTTGCTGGCCTTTGCTATTTTGAATGAAAGCATAAAACTGGCCTTGGTACTTGACTCTTGAATGGCAGTTTGACGGTGAAAAAAACTTTGCTGAGCCTTCAAATTAGCTGCCAACTTCTCAGCAGCAGATTCCCGTTCTTTTGTTGAGAGCTTGCTAGCATAATTTGCGTGCTTTGTGACAAAGTGACGGCTAATATTATACTCTTTAAAAACCGCCACAGTTTCTTGGCATATCAGGCAAACAGCAGATGATCGGTGTTCAGTGAAAAAATATTTAGTTGTCCACTCCTTTTTGAACACTCGACATTCTCTGTCCACTTTCCTTTTCTTGGGACCGCTCATCTTCATAGAGGGGCGGTAGGTCACAGGGTAAAGTGCAAACGTGGAGTAATAGGCCTACGCCGCTTCACCTCAACAAAGCCAATATATCTAGAGTGCGCCATCTAGTGAGGAAACATCAGAATTGCAGGGGAAATAAAACATTAACAAGGTTAATTTATTAAATTTTTTTCAAGTTTGGCGGGCTGGATCAAAACGTTTAACGGGCCGCACGTGGCCCCCGGGCCGTAGTTCGCCCATGCCTGTTCTAGATGAATCACTTTGTGGGGTCATTTGAGTAATCACTCATGATAAGGGACTACCAAGAATAATAATATCTTTATTTAAAAACAGTAGCACCTTTCAAGAACAAGTTGCAGTTTTCTTTACAAAGGCAAGAGCAGTGCACGACTGCACATTTCCTTCAAGGCTTAAAATGTTCGTGTAAAGCGTGAACTGAGTCTGAGTCTCCGGATATTTGGATGCGATCTATACTTAAAAACATTAAGATAATGTCTCCAAACTTTTCTCACGTCATTTTGATGTGGATTTGTTGTGTTGTGTTTTTAAGGAGCACTATAATTAAACCATTACCTAAAAAGCTCTTATTTGATCCATCTGTCTCCATCTGGCTAATTATAGGCCAATTTCTAACCTTCTTTTTATTTCAAAGATTCTCCAAAGAGTTCAGTTCAGTTCATTTTTATTTCAAACATTTCAAACATGTGCCTTCACAATCATTACAAAATATCATTCCATTATTTGTTTGAAAAGGAGTAGTTGTCAAGCAGCTGGATGATGATCTAGAGGAGCATTAAAACAGCTAGTGAAGGTTACAAATCATCGTTTTATGGCCGTTGACAGTGGACTCCTCTCTGTGCTTGTCCTGCTCGTCCTCAGTACAGCACACACAACTGATCCGAAATTACAAACTCAGACGCACCACTGGTGTTTTTGTTTGAATCCTACATATCTCATAAATTTAGTTTTGTTGATTTAAACGAGGAGCGTTCCACAGATCTCAATGTTTGGACCACTATTTTTACATGTTTCCCCTCAATAGTATTACAGAGCACTGGATACATTTTCATTGCTATGCAGATGATACCTAAAGCCAAATGACACAAATCCATCCATCCTAACCATCTGCTTCTTAATTCAGTTTTATTTGTATATATTGTAGGTCAAAGACACTGCAATATTAGTTATAGAAACAAATATGATCAAATGTCCCCATATGAGCAACACGTGGCAACAGCGGGAAGGAAGAACTCCCTTTTAACAGGAAGAGACCTCCAACAGAACCAAGCTCAGAGAGGGGCGGGGCCATCTGCAAACGCAAACCATGAACAATATAAAACGTGCAGTGGTGCCATATAAATAAAAATATCCTCTGCTTTGTTCATGTTTTAATTGTGGGAGGGGAATGTATAACTCCTAATTGTTGTAAGTATCTATAGCTTCAGCCTAACAACTTTCCTGTGGTATCGGTTTTAAAGAAAAGAGCCATTCCTTCACTGGAGTCTGTTATCAAAATATTGTCTGCTTGATGATTCTTCCTCTCGCTCTCGTTTACCTCCAGAGGGGAAGAGTAAGAAGGAGAAAGGAGCGTCGATCCAGAGGAGCACGGAGACCGGCATGGCCGTGGAGCTGACGAGGAACATGAGCCGGCAGCCCAGCAGAGAGTCCAACAACGGCAGCATGAACAGCTGCAACTCTGAGGGGAAGTCAGTAAACCCGTCCCTCTGCTACTCGTCATCTGCACTCTGTGTCACAAAGACGTCCTGAATGAAATGAGTTAGAGTGACAGTAATGACTGCATGTCAGCATGTTCTGAGGGAGACATCCATTCCCGCCTGCGGGTATTTCTGTATGTGTTGGCCGACTGAGAGTAAACACAGTCTAATATAACGAGCACGCAGTTTAAAAATGAGTCAGCGTGGAGAGTGTGAGGCGACGATAAAACCAAAACTCAGACAGAGTCAAATTAAGACCGGGTGTTTTCTGTCGCTTGGACAATCACGTAGATATTTTTTCTTGTTATAAATAATGAGTGCAAGTGAAATTCTCCTGGAGGCAGCAAAGTGAATCCACCACATGTGCTGACTGAGTGGGGCCATCAGCAAGACTGATGACACATTTGTATATAGGTTGGTGATTTTTAGAGTTAATAATGGGCTGTTTTGTGTTTTCTGTGGTAGCTTGATCTTTTCTGGAGTGAATCTAGGTGCCAGCAGTCAATTCAGTGACTTCCTGGATGGACTCGGACCAGCTCAGTTAGTGGGAAGACAAACACTGGCTACTCCTGCCATCGGTACAAAACCTCTTCTCTCTTCTTTTGAATTATTTGGGGTATTTTTTAAAGCTTTATTTGTGCATGCATGGATAGATGTTGTAAAGGTTTTTTTGCATTTAACAATGAATCAGAAAATGTCAGAAATCATTATTAGTATTGTAATGTTTTTGCTACTTTACTTTGTATTTTTGTGTGTCTTGAGTATTTCTAGCATGAATTTCTCTGACATATTTTGGATATTTCTGGTATTTTATTTTAAATGTTGATTGTGCCATTCATCCTCTTCTCTTGGTCGTGAGGCATCAATCTAAGCAGACAATCCCAGTCTTCCATCTTCCCAGCCTCTCCTCCACTTCTTCAGGTGGGAAGACGTTCCCGAGTCAGCCGAGAAATGTGATCTTTCCAGCATGTCGTGGTTCATTTCACACTGGGCCACAGACTGCTCCAGTGCAAGTTGGAGGTCACTGCTTGATAAAGCCAGCGGAGCTACATCATCTACGAAAATCAAGCACGAGATCCTCAGGCCACATAGCCTTGAGAAATTCAGGGAAAATCTCATTCCCCCCATTCACTGTGTCCACTGCAGAAGGTCTGTCAGTGGGGCTGAGAAGATCCTTGATGTATTCCTCACACCACCAAACTATGTCCTGAGTTGAGGTCAGCAGCGTTGCATCCCTGCTATAAAAAGTGTTTGCAGGGAGCTGTCCACGCCACTCGAGTCACCTGACGATTTGCCGGACTTCCTTCAAGGTCGACTAAAAGTCCTGCTCAATGGCCTTGCTGAGCTCCTCCCATACCTGAGTTTTTTGGTACTGCAAGAGCTGCAATCCACTTGGCCTGTTGGTACCTGTCAGCTGCCTCTGCTCACCATGCTTGATAGAATCCCTCCCACTGCTTGATGGCTCCTTTAACCTCTGCTGTTCATCTGATTCAGGGATTACCGCCACACTAGGGTCCGCTTTCCACAGAATGCTGTTAAAGTTTTGCTCAAAGTGAGAGCTGAAGAGCTTGACACTCTGGCCTTTGCCAAGTTCACCCTCACTGTCCAACATCTTCCATTGCCACCTGATGCAACTCACCAACAGGTGGTGAAGTGCAAAAATGAATCACTGACCTGCGACGCAGGGTGTCCTGGTGCCACGTGGACTTTTGGACACCCTCATGCTTGAACATCGTGTTCAATTTGGAGAAACTGCGGTGCAGCCAGTCCCTCCCATTCACACTCCTCTAGATCATTCTGTCATTGCCCATGTGAGCATTTAAGTCCTCCAGTAGGACAATGCAGCAATGTTCAGCACATGAGTGCACACGACAATCAGGACATAGGGAGGGAGAAAGAGAGACTGTTTTCATGTTCTTATAACTATTAATTTTATATTTTTATTGTTTCTTATGATTATTTGTACTTAATCTTGTTCTTTTTTATTGTTATTGTTGATGATGATCAATTTAATTGTGCCAGGCTGAGAGTGTTACCTATGCATTAAGTCTGCGCTCCTGTCGGTAGTAGATGTTGGTGTTGAGCTCTTTGTTTTCTTATTTTTTGTGCTGTGTTTTTTAGGTGATATCCAGATCGGTATGATGGAGAAAAAGGGTCAGCTGGAGGTGGAGGTGATCAGAGCACGAGGACTTGTACAGAAGCCAGGATCCAAATCTCTCCCTGGTAAGCGCCCAACCTGACTGAAGCCGCCACAGACCAACTAATCCCTCCATCACTCACACACATGTTATTATAATCCAGTATATACACTCGACTCAAGCTCACCTGTTCTTTGCGTTCGTACAACCAGCCCTGAGAGCCGATAGTGTTCCCACTAATGGCTTTTTTTATTGCTCTGTTTCTGCCGTCAGCTCCATATGTCAAAGTCTATCTGCTGAATAATGGAGCGTACGTAGCCAAAAAGAAAACCAAGATTGCACGGAAAACACTTGACCCACTGTACCAGCAAGCACTGCTATTTGAGGAGAGCCCGCAGGGGAAAGTGTTACAGGTGAGCAGGAGATTTATTTCCCTTCATCACAAAGTTAAATGCTTCCCCCCCTCCTACTTCATGCTGACGGAAATCGAGCAGAGCAACATGACAACGTGAAATTATTTTTTCCTTCAGGTGATTGTATGGGGAGACTATGGCCGCATGGACCATAAAAGCTTCATGGGAGTTGCACAAATCTTATTGGAGGAGCTGGACTTATCAAGCACAGTCATCGGTTGGTACAAGCTGTTCCCACCATCCTCTCTGGTGGATCCGACACTCGCCTCCCTGACGCGACGAGCTTCTCAGTCGTCTCTCGACAGCTCGTCCGGACCGCCCGGGGTCCGATCTTAGTGGACAAACAGCTCTACACCACCGAGAAAAAACTAAAACTAAAACTCGGAGAGAAATGAAATACTAACGGCAGAAATGTAGAACAACAACAATCAGAAACACGAGAAAGCTTTGTTGAAATCTGACAATCACTCCTGCCGCGGTTAATTTTGTCTGTCGTAGGGAGCGTCGCATTTCAGTGTTTCATGTCCATTCGAGGAAAAGTCTCTGTGTTTTCTCTGTGTGTGCTGAAGAAGCCGTGCAGCAGCTGTCCAGACAGTACCAGAGAATCCAAACGAAGCAGGGTGGCTTTTAACCGAATCAACAATAGCAAAGAAATGTATGTAAAGCATCGGAATGTATGGACTCGAGACAAGAGGTAATCACCCTCCGCTCCTGCAGGCGGCGCTGCGCTCCCTGCAGTGGCCTCCTCCAGAACCCCAACAGACTGCTGGTATTCCCGTCCCCGCCGTGTGTGGGGGACGGGGTGCTCAGTCTGGAAGCACAGGGCCTTCTTCTGGTGCCTAGACCTCGGAGCCGCATTACTGGTCCCCCCCTCTCTGTGGAAAGATCCTCTTTTCAATATGTTTACCATGGCTGCTCTGAAGCCGCACCGTTTCAGCGTGTTTGCTTTGTTGTTCATTTCTTTCCCTTCGTTACTACTGGCACAAGATGTTTTTAAAAATGCTCATGATAATGTTGTCAGTCTGGTGTGTGCATGGAGAGTAAAAATAAAATACAAGAGATTAAAAAAAAAAGAAGCTATTAAATGTCTGCAAGTGTAATGCAGGAAGAGGGCGGGGAACAGGTTAGATTTTTACATGTGAGATTAGCGTTGTTTTGCTGGCAAGCGTGCAGGCCAGTCGTCTTTGTATAGTTGTATATTAGGCCTCCCAGGAGGTTGACCAATAAGTAAAATTTATGTCACTTTGAAATATCACAAGGGTACAATGTCAATGTAAAAAAAAGAAAACGTAAATCTTTGTTCACCTATGTGAGAGCGAGACAGGGGCGTCTAATTTTTCACATTTTTTGGGAGGCACATTCCCTCCCTCCCGGCATGTTAAAGGTTTTTATCCAATCTTTAGTTCAACATTTTTTTCTTTTTAAATTTAAACACAAGCACAAGAGCTTGATTTTTTTACAACAAAAAGTTTAACGTTTTGAAGAAAAAAATAATAATACATAGCTAAAAAAATCAAAAACAAAAAAAAGGACAAAAAGCAGCAATCCTCCCGTCACCGGTTCTCTTCATCGTTTCGTCTCGACGTTCGGAGGCAAACAGAACAACAAATATTGTCACAGTTTTTTCCTCGTGCATCTCGGTGAATGTGGGCCAATCAGATCGATCCGTCGGGACGCCAACGCTCATCCTCCGTCCGGCCTGCAGGCTCCTCCCACCCGGAGGGGGGAGGGGCAGCATGACTTTGGAACCCGTTCCAAGCTGCATGCACATTTTTGTAAACAAACAAACAAACAAAAAAAATCTAGATACGCGTGTTAGCTCCACATACTGTAGGGCCGCTTGTATGTTGCATGCAGTTGTACAGTTTGCTCGTACTTGAATATTAAAGAGATAAAACCAAGAAACTGAAGCCATTCCCATTACGCAAAGACATCCAAATCCACTGCAGTCCAGTCCACGTCCTTCAGTCCGGTGCTGAATGTCTCTCAAACCGAATCCCAAGATTACATTGATGTCTCTGGAAGATGTACTGTACTGTACTGAGCAGACCTCGCAGCCCCTCTTACTGTTATTCCACATCATAGTATACCTCCGAGGGGCTGGGACGATGTATGAATAAATATGTACAAATCAGATCTATGAAAATATGAATTATGTTTCAACATAATGATTTCAGACGACACGGAGAATAAACTCAGATGCACAGAAAGTCGCACCCTGTAAATACTCAGCACTATGCCCGGGGTTTTCATTTGGTTCACTGAGAAAAGGGGCCAAGTCTTATAATAAGGAGCGATTAGTACTTTAGGTGACGAGGGGACCGTGCTGTGGGACGGCGATGGGTCTGAAAGTCCTCGTCTGAACACTTCTCTGTGCTTCGAACTCGGCGTCTGTGCCCGGCCCGCCATGCTCAGTCCCGCCTCACTCCAGATTTCTTTTCATTGTCCAGTGAAGCTGTTTTTTTCCTTATTTATTTAGGTTTTTTTTCCTTGTCAGTATTAACAGGAGAAAAAATTGCTGATTGTTTACAACTTCTGTGTTCCACTGAAACAAGAAAATCAGAAAAAAGTAAAGCATTCACTGCAACATTTCTTGTTTGTATAACAGATGTGGCTCAAATGATGTGTATGTTTTATATATAAAAAAATTTCATTTTTATGATTTACAAATAAAAAAGAATGTGTGGAAAAAAATACCAATGTTTTCCTTGATTGTTTCTCATGCTTATTTTTTAATTTTCTGATTTGACATGATGTCAAAAGGCCAGGGTGCCTTGTTTGTGGGAAAGCTAATATTTATTCTCAGTCTGTGCATCTCTGAGCAGAGCAGCATTATTTTAGAGAGAGGGCCATCACTGTTCCCACCGTAGTAAATTTATTACAGTTCATAAAAACATATTTCAAGTGTTTTCATCAGTTCTAGATACAATATAAAAGAACAACATGTGCTTTTCCCCCTTTTATTCAGTTGAGAAGGTGATGAGCTATCTGCTAACGCTAGCTAGTTTGGTTAGCAAATGCTAACCAACTCTATGGGTCTATTGCTGGACATACCCGCTAATTAGTGCTATGTACAGTAGCATGCACAACAAAATTCTAGACTTTTATGCGCCGTGGCCATCGTACTAACTTGTCTGTGCAGATAACAGCTTAGGAATCTAAACAGTAGTCAGACCATACTAGTAGCTCTTACAGCAATCAACATGGCCTACATGTCCAGTTCGGTGAGCTCAGTTAGCTGAGGTTAATCCTAGCAGACAGTTAGTGTCCTATCTGTTACTCAGACAAACACGTGGCTAATAAAGTTTAAACAGGTGAGTAATAGTAATATTACTTAATAATTATTAATATAGTAATATTTATACCTAAACAGTTCTCATTAAGGAATAAATTGATCAAGGAGTGGAAAATAATTTGCGTAGCAAGCAGTAAGCATGATAATTTTTGCTCTAAAGTTGGCTATTTCAACAAGGGAGTCTATGGAGAGTGACTCACTTTAGAAGTCAGTCTTGAGTGGCCACAAGAGAAACTGCAGTTTTTATCAATATGTGTTGCACTGATTATGTCGTCCTTATTTCCTTTTTTTTGTTATTTCATGCTTTTGTTTGGGTCAAGAAGGGCATCCAATATAAAGTCTGCCAAATCAAACATGCGCTGGTAACCAGTGTGATGACGCCTTCTGGAAAGGGAGCAGCAACTATTTAAAAAGCGAACCAAGATATTTTAGCAAATAAAATACAGTTTGTGACCACATGATATACCAGAAAGATTTTCTAAAAGGTTCTTATGTAATGAGTTTTCAGTCTTTTTTTAATGCAAAAATCCCTAAAGTTGTGATGTTATTTAACCAGGTACTTAGTCTGGATGGCTTTACCTTGGCCTCGAGTGATCCTGTGAGGAACACCGGCGTAATTTCAGACCAAGATATGTTCTTCAGCACACACAGTATAGACATACATGTAAGGCTGCTTTCCTTCACCTAAGTGGTATTTTTCTAATTCAATACACCATTTCAATTCAATTCAGTTTTATTTATACAGCACCAAATCACAACAACAGCCGCCTCAAGGTGCTTTATATTGTAAGATAGACCCTAAAATAATACATACAGATAAAAACCCAACAATCCTATGACCTTCTATGAGCAAACACCTTGGCAACAGTGGGAAGGAAAAACTCCCTTTGAACAGGAAGAAACCTCCGGTAGAACCAGGCTCAGGGAGGGGCAGGGCCATCTGCCGTGACCGGTTGGGTTGAGAGAAGGAAGGCGGGACAAAAGACATGCTGTGAATAAAATTTTAACAATGAAATGTTGTTGTTGTACAGTGGAACCTGTAAACAGACGGCTTCTGCAAAGTAAAGTCTCAAAGACCAGAGATGAGAGAACGGAGGACAATTTTAGGTTCTTAAGTGCTCTGTTTGTGAATAAAGTCACATGACAACCATGTGGTACTACATACAACACCATCACAGTCTTGCCACTGCGATCCATCTAACCAAAAAGGATCTGCTGTTTCTTATACAACACAGAGCTTGGGAGATTTATGCTCCACTTGTTGTTAAGTAACCACAGGATCCCCCAAAAACAACATCTGCAGGCAATCTACACTGACCCGCCCACCACCCTTGCCCTGGCAGCCGGGCCCCCAGGCTCCCTCTGTGCTGCAGCATCAGGGGTCATAACCTGCCTGTATAAAACATGGACACAGACCATCGTGGAAAAGACACATGTAGATCACACATGTCAGAGGCCACTATAAAATTTCCATGCTGCTCCCAGGAATAAGATTAATCTATCTAATAAAGTCAAAGGTCATGCATTGGTGGAAAAGAAACCATGAGTTCACGTGGAATACAAACATTTCAAACTTAACTTTTAAAACTCTGGTTACAATTTCTTAATAAGAATGATTGGATTGAAGAGGTTAGGATTTTAAGATGGTGCGCTTTTGACAGTGATTTTTTACCTAATGAATTAGACGTAAGATATAAAAAATGGTCTGGACAAGGTTTAACGGCATATTGTATGTTTTACGATAAGGGAATTCTTAGGGACTTCCAATCAATAAAAGATCAATACCAGTTAAGTAAAACGGACTTTTTTAGGTTCTTACAAATTAGGCATCATCTATATAATTTTATACCTAAGAGAACAGATCTTTTTTCTTTACCTGTTCTGAGTATATTTGTCAAGGCTTATCAGGCTGACACAGGCCTTAAGGTGATTTCAAGATTGTACAAGGGTATACAAGAGGTTAAGAAGTGGAATACTACCTACATCAAAAAAAAATGGGAAAATGAAACAAATATAGCAATATCAGATAACATTTGGTATGAGCAGTGCGCTTTTCAGTGGAGAATTTCTAGTTCTAATACATGGAGATGTTACGGTTGGAAGAGTATCTGTAGGTTTTTTATTACCCCTGCACAAAGTAAACATTATTTTAATCACTCTAATTGCTGGAGAAATTGTGGGGCCCAAGGAGTAAAACATTTTCATCTGTTCTGGTCTTGCCCAAGGATCAACATTTTTTGGGTATTGATCCACTCTGAGTTGCAGATTATTTTTGGTATGCAGCTTCCCTTTAATTGGGACGAACTTTTGTTTGGATATTTATACTCAGTAAATGTAGATAAAATGTCTAAGCAGTTGTATGGTATCCTGAGTTTGGCTGCCCGTAAAATTATTACCAAGAAATGGCTTAGTGTGAAAATTCCATCACTGGGTGATTGGCATGAGACTGTACATGGGATGTTTAAAATGGAAAGAATTACCTTCATTAAAAGACTCCAGTTTGATATATTTAGTGAAATTTGGGGTAAATGGAAACACTACATCCGGTTAAGGAGACCCGATCTTGTTTGAATCTCTGTAACTATATATGCCACATTTCTGAATCGTTATGTGTTTATATGTATATGTTAGTATGTATGAGACTACAAGTGAACACATATGTAAGTAGGTATGTGTATGTATGCTTAAGAATATGGGTGTGTGAGTGAATATGTGTGTGCGAGTACATACACACTAGAGGGTACACCCGTCTGTTTTTCTTATTTTTATTTATTTATTTATTTTTATTATTTACGTCTGTTCTTGATTATATGTTTATTTTGGATTATTTGTGTTTATATAGGTTGTTTAATAAAAAGAGAATAACAAAAAAAACATGGACACAGACCATCGTGGAAAAGACACATGTAGATCACACATGTCAGAGGCCACTATAAAATTTCCATGCTGCTCCCAGGAATAAGATTAATCTATCTAATAAAGTCAAAGGTCATGCATTGGTGGAAAAGAAACCATGAGTTCACGTGGAATACAAACATTTCAAACTTAACTTTTAATATCATCCATGAAGACGGGCTTCCCAAGTAAAATATTAAACAAACAAAACCTTTGGGAAAAGAAAGGCTCATGTGAGCCGAGCGATGCCGGGAAAAACAGTCTGAGAGTCTGTCGGCATGAGGTTCAGGACCCAGAAACCATCTCACATGATGAGATGACGTGAGACCAGTGATAGTTTGGGTTGTAAGTTTACCACTGCTTTCCCTCCAGCAAAACATGTTACAACTTATTTCTTCTCAAGTGGGATTAAAAAGGGTGCAGATTTTTATAAAAGAGAACACCAGCATAAAAGGATTATCCATTTCCAGCCTCGTATTTTTATTCTTGGACTCTATCAGAGTAGCTGTGTATGACCCACAGTTCAAAACAATGCTAATTTATCTCATTCTGGGTCTTGTTTCAGTGCCACACTTCATCCTCTGTCTGAAACAAGTTGTTAAAAGCCATCTTTCACTGCGCCTCCTAAAAGGAATTACAGCAGGGGGGTGGGGCTTTTGTGCTCACAGCAGAGTACTTTTACAATAATGTACTTCCTCTGAAATAGTCCATAAATAAATACATTTTGATGGAAGGGTTGAGACAATTGTTTTTTATTGTCCAAAAATACCTTTCTGTGAGTTTTAGGGACATCATACCACCATAAAGCAATTTGTAGCTTCTGCCATTTTTATTTGAGGCATGAAGCGAACAGCAGCTGAAATTTTATAGCTGCAGCGTTTTCAGTCACCACAGTCGCCTGCTCCTCTGCATGCATGGAGATACAGAAACACACATTAGCAGAATGCTAGTGTCTAATAAACTGTGGGATTTCTTTTTGTCCTGTTCAACACTCAGCTAGAGCGGAAGTTAGTTCCTATACAATGGGGTTAACAGGAAGTAGATTGGCTCTCCTCACAGCCAGAGATTTCCTAGAGCCAGAGATCAGTAATGACCAGATGAGGCACATTCACTCTCCAAATGTTTAGAGCAGTCTGAAGAATGCTCGGTGTTGCTCAAACCTATATATAGGTTTGAGCTATATATAGCTCAAACCTATATATAGGTTTGAGCTATATATAGGTCTATACAGTCTATATATAGGTATATATATATACCTAAATATAGACTGACCTCGTTATTTCAATTCAATTCAGTTTTATTTATACAGCACCAACATCACAACAACACCTCAAGGCGCTTTATATTGTAAGGTAGACCCTACAATAATACACAAAGAGAAAAACCTAACAATCATATGACTCCTTATCTGCAAGAACTTTGGTGACAACGGGAAGGAAAAACGACCTTTTAACAGGAAGAAACCTCCAGCAAAACCAGGCTTAGGGAGGGGCGGGGCCGACAGGATATTTGGAACTTTGGATCTGTTTAATATAATCATCCACTATCATAATATATATGACAGGAAAAGGAAGGAAACATCACCTTTAAAAATAACTATTAAAGTGAAATCTAATGGAAATACTCTGTTGCTGCTTGTATGGCTGGTTTGACCTCCTGGTTCAGGAGCCAATGAGCAGACAATGGAAGGACATCAGGAAGCAGTACACACCTGAGTAATTTGGGCCTCTCTCTATTTAAGTGGCTTCACTGGAAACAATAGTTTTGCATTTACTTGTGATTGCGTGGGTTTTTAGGCTGTGTGCTCTCATACTGATCTTTTAAGGTGACATGTTTCTGGTTTTGAGCCTACAAATGTGCATTTTCTCATCTTTAATCTTAGATTATGACCCTCCTAACACTAGTCCTTTCCTCTCTAAACTTTCTAGGTGCTTTCTTACTGCACAGTCTGACCATGTTAGGGTTTTGTCTGTTTCCAGCACTTCATTTTAGAGTTCACACGGCTATAATCAGGGTTTTGGAGTCATGTGAAATTGTCATACAATCTTTCCTTTGAGGGGTAGTTTGAGCCAGCCAGTTACACTGAGGTGTAACTGAACGTGGTTACACAGGTGTTACATTTGGCTTAAGTTATATTTCTGTTAACAAAATGGGAAAAAGTAAATCTGAAATGTACTCTTTTTTTAAAATTTATTTACAGTAGAGCATTTTTATTGCTTTGTTCAAACTGTGGCTGATGTAATACTCATACTTCTATCCAATCATGGGTCCAAAATATGCTGCAATATTCTTTAGATTTTGGCTTTGAAGTTGGAATTTAAAAATAAATGAATAAATAATTGTGGAGGAGGACTCTACTCATGTTTCCTATCACTGGTGGTCGGTACATTTCAGATCAACACATTTCATACAGAAACTGAGCTGCTATTAGGAAGCTCTGGAAATGAGTCACATAAACATAGTAATCAAGACATAGGATGAGTAATGAAAAAAGCTAAATGATGATGGGTTTTCATTATGACTGTGGTCAAAACCAGTAAAAGGCTCAAAACAAAGGTCTTTATTCAACTTTTTAATGCAACATTTAATTTAAAAAAAATCACCTATCAGTTAAAACTAAACATTTCAGACTTTAAAAACATTGAGCCCTTAATTAAATTGGTTGTTCTAATTTAAACCAGTTTATATATGCCCACCCTTTGGGGTTTTTGTGCCAGGAAACATGAAGATGGGAACGGTAAGCTGAAACTCATCTAAGCAAACAGCTTCATGCGAATTTTATTTTTAAATGTCAAACTGAATGAGAACCAGAATCATTTGCAGCTCAAAATGAAGCCGTTTTCAGTGCTGCTTGTTTCATAATGCTTCATAATCATCATTCCCAGGACTGCACTCTTCTGATGTTGTGTCTGGAATCTGCTGGTGCCACTCTTCCATCACTGAGAAAGACTGCCCGATGCACCAGTAGATGGAGTAGTTTTGTAGGAATACAGAGCAGAGTTGAGCTCTGAGGGTGATAAAGCAGCTCCTGCAGAATCAATGGATCAAAAACAGCAGAAGATGCACTTTGGTGCTCCCTGACCTTCTTAAATTGTGATGGGACTGACGCCTACCACTGGCACACACACACTCACACCTCATTCATATTGAGAAATTTCATTCAATTCAATTTTATTGACACAGCACCAAATCACAACAACACTCGCATCAAGGCGCTTTATATGGTAGGGTAGACCTTAGAATAATACATACAGAGAGAAACCCAACAATCATATGACCCCCCATGAGCAAGAACTTTGGCGACAGTGGGAGGAAAAATTACCTTTTAACAGGAAGAAACCTCCAGCAGAACCAGGCTCAGGGAGAGAACAACGTGGGAGACGGTCGCATCTGCTGCAACTGGTTGGGGTGACAGAGGAAGACAGAACAAAAGACATGCTGTGGAAAAGAGTCAGAGATTAATGCAGAGAGGTGTAAAGAAGAATTACTGTTTGCATCATGGGAATCCCCCGGCAGCCTACAGCTATTGCAGCATAACTAAGGGGGGATTTGGGAGTCACCTGATTCAGCCCTAACTATATGCTTTAGCAAAAAAGAAAGTTTTAAGCCTAATCTTATCATTAGAGATAGTGTCTGTCTTCCAAATCCAAACTGGAAGCTGGTTCCACAGAAGAGGGGCCTGAAAACTGAAGGCTCTGCCTCCCATTCTACTTTTAAATACTCTAGGAACAACAAGTAAGCCTGCAGTGCCAGAGCGAAGTGCTCTAATGGGGTGATACAGTAAGATAGGGCTTGATTATTCTTGTATGTGAGGAGCAAGATTTTGAATTCAAGTCTGGATTTAACAGGGAGCCAATAAATGGAAACCAATATAGGAGAAATATGCTCCCCCTTTCTATTCCCCGTTTCTCTCCTCTGTTTCCTGAGGGGGGGCCTCTTCTTGGACTCACGGTGGGGCCAGCTTATAAGAATATTCAGCCTGTGTGACTGTGAACAGAAGAGGAAGTTCACACACGAGGCATAACTGACATGACATTTTCTAACCAAAGCAGTGTTCAGCGTGGCTGCAGTGACACAAAGGAAACAACAGGCCGGGTTGATTCCATTCAGCCTCAGGACCCCCGCAGTTTAGAATCGTCTCTGAGTTTATGTCGGGCTGTTATGTCAGTGCAGCACCGAGACAGATACACAACAGACGGCGTGACAGGTTCAAAATGCACTTCGGCCGAGAAATTATGCGTCTCTGGTGCCACGTGGTTGCGGTGACAGCAGGACAGCAGATGACAGAGCAGCTTTGAAAAGAAAAGGGTGACACTCAAAGGCTTTTACTGTGCCAGTGTGATCAGAGTGATCAGACAAACCATAAAAACGTGTAATAAAGAATAAAGAATCGTAATACTTTCTGCAGATGTTCACTGCGCCTTCCTCTGCGGTTACTTTTCCAGCACAGAAAGTGGAAAATTCTGCAGAACCCGTGTTACCTGATAGACTTTTAAAAAACCAACAACCGGGTGTAATTTTGAACTTCTTCAGGAAATCGAATTACACGAGGAGCGACGGTTCCTCATTTGCATGTCTGCTGTCCTGGCGCGCGAAGACAAAACAACTCAGAGTGGACGCTTCTTTCTTTAAACAGCATGTAAAAGTGAGACACAATCGCCACAGCGACGACAAAGTGTGATAAAGATAAAGCCGTCGCGCGAGGGCAGCTCTGATGCGCCTGTGCACGTGGACGCAGAGGCGTGCGTGGAAGCAACAGGCGGTGAAGCGAGAGACGTCTCTCCTCGTGACATCTGTAACTTGTGATTTTGGTGCGAGCCAGCACAGGACACGCGGCGTGGATACCTTCACGCGCGGGAACCGTTGTGTAAACGCGGAGCGAGAAAGAGGGCGGTCAGAGGAGTGACGGCACACGGTGCGCCGCGCGCTGCTCTCACTCCCAGCTCGGCTTCTAGTGGGGTGCCCGTCGCACGTGCAGTTTGTTGTTCGTGCACGGCGGGACTACCGGCGTCGGGAGACGCATGCTTGAAAAGACCTGCGCTCACTTGACGCCCGCTTTGGTGATGCCATGCCCCGGAACCACAGCGGAGACGAAGGCGGCACCGGGCTCTGGATGAGGACCTCGCCGGGGCACCGTACCGAAGGCTACGGCTTGAAGGATGTGGAGTCCGGCGGAAAGATGATGAACAACGCAGGAGACGGCTTGCTGTCGGCCCCCGGCGCCGCAGGTGCTGCCGGGTCCGACAACGCGAGGGGGAAGCAGGGAGCCCGGCTCAGCCTGCTGGGGAAGCCACTCTTATACAGCACCCAGAGCGGCCGGAGAAACGTGCGCTACCGGCGGCTTCAGAACTACCTGTACAACGTGCTGGAAAGACCGAGAGCCTGGGCGTTCATCTACCACGCGTTTGTGTAAGTTCACGTTATGATATGCGTACGGAGTTGTGTGATGCGAGGATGCACACCTGTTGATGGTCCCTGCGGGAGGGTTTGCAGTTAGAAAGCTTGATTCAGTTTGGGGCACTTTTGATATGTGATGGCTGACATGCGCCAGATTCACAGCTTTTGCACATGAAGCAGCTTCAGTGTGAGACTAACAGGTCACTTTTGCGTTAATGAGTTTCATGTGTGCTGTTAAACCCGGATCTCAGGGTCCCGGCGGTTAGGACATCTTCAGCCGTGCTGTGCGCCTTTCTTCGCTTCTCAACCAGCTGTATTTAATTTCCCGCGTGCGATTGTTTGTTGTTGTGGCGTGATAACTGTTCCTGAGAGGGAGGAAGGAAGTCGAGACACATGCTGACTGCAAAGCACCATTTTTTTTCTTTGGTGTGTGTGTTGTGTGTACACTAAGGGGAGGGGTTGCAAAGGGAGGACAGAAGCTGTTTACACACAACGCAAACAGCTCAAGTGTTCACTTTTCTTTCTGAGTCATCATTAAAGCTACTCTTTCAAACTGCATTCTTCATGAGCACATAGGATTTTCCCCTTGGTGTCGTGTGTAGGCTGTGGTCTGCGGTGGCACCTTTCATGTCGCATTCTTTTAAAAGAAATTACACTCGCTGACTGAAAACGGTTTTAAAATTTCCTAGACAGTGAAATCGAAATTTCATGTGTCGTGCGCGGTGATGGAAGGCAGAAATGGAAATCGGATCCTTTTCTCATTGCAGAGTTGGTCCTGTTAATAAATACTGTTCAGTTACAATACAGCAGCATGTTGGTTAAAGAGGACGCATTCTGCTCATTTCCAGCATCATGTTCTTGTTCCGAGGCTCAACTGGAGGTTCACATGATTCCCAGTTCAAAAAACCCAACTTATCTTTTGTTTAACTTTGCTTTTTCAGCTCCTCTCTGTTCAGCATATGCTGATCTATTGATGTGAAACTTTGGCCATATTTAATATGAGCATCCAGCACTGTAACTGTATACATGTGACAAAAAACAAGAAAAGAAAAGAGGGAAATGACATCAGGAAAGACGTTTTAAGTGGCGTATAGAGATGAAGCTCAACTGAAAATTTAAACCAAAAAAACAGATTTCCCATAATATTTATGAAGACAGGTCTGACACATCTATAACTAAATGAGTTACAGATGTGCCTGAATGACATTTTTGGGTTTTATATATTTAAGTGTGTCTCTATCTTTTCATTTGATGTGCTGCCTCCTTTCACAGTGCTGCATGAATTAGCTGCCATTGTACTGGAGGAGCAAACAAAGAAGCTGTTGGCCTTGGACTCGTATGATCGACTGCGTGTGATGTTTATAACCACCTAACTAGTTGTAGAAAACATTCGGATATATGTTTTTAAAACCTCTGATTAGTCCAGTTCAGTTTTACTTAGAGCTGGTTCACAAAACCAGTCATCTCAAGGTGCTTTACTCTGTAAGGTAAAGCTCTTAATACCTAATACTAGAGAAAACCACAATGATCAGATAAGGAGATGAGCAGCGCTTGGAGGCTGTGGGGAAGAAGATCTCCATTTTAACAGGATGACGCTTCCAGCAGAACCAGGGTTAGGGAGGAGCAGCCATCTTCTCCATTTGATTGGCTTTTCTTTGTGTAGCTTTTTGGCAGTGCAGAGGTTAGAAGGATATGAGATTTGAACCACTGAGGCTATGGAGATGGACATGTGCACAGTCCAACAAAGACATTGCATCCGTCTTATCCACACGTCAAATACTGACTGGCTGAAGAGTTGGTTTGAACAGAAAAGGTAAAGACGACTGAGCCCACCACCAGGAGGCAGAACTGTGGAAAAAATGTCAGTGGTCAGAAAAAAGTACAATTTAAAGCACAAACTGTGATTTCAACAGACAGTTGTAAATGTTTTTGGCTTAAGAAGAAGACGTTCTTCGTATATTATGATCTGTTATCTCTCAGGCATGGGGCTCAGGTAAATGACCAGGAACAGCATTAAATTAACAAGAATGCTTATATTACAAGCTGTTCCACACATTTTTGACACTGCACCCTGGTGACTGTGTGCAGATACAATATGGGTTATTTGGCCTGCAAAGATCTGCCTTCTGACATGGAGTCGGCTGCACGTAAAAAATTAACATTACCAAAACTTTAAGATTGAGCCTGCAGAAGCATGTTGCTGTAACTGCATGCCTGTCTTTAGTTCACAGTGAACAGAAGCTCAGTTCCCTGGAAAAGCCTCCATATCTCTGCTGGCAACAATGCAAGTTATGCTCTTTTAACACAGGAATTGTCTTGTGGAAATAAAGGTACAGAGGTCTTTGTTTCCACCCAGTAAAGTTGTCTCAGCATCACCTTTTCATTTTGATGCAAATCGAGCTAGCTGCAAGTTGAGCAGTTTTTCAGCTGTCCATTTAGTGCAGCTCGCACACGGTGAAAGAATCACTCTGCAGACCACAGCTACAACTAGGGCCAAATTTCAGAATCAGAATCAGAATCAGAATCAGAATACTTTATTGATCCCTGGGGGAAATTATTTTTTGTTACAGTGCTCCATTTTAAACCAACATTAAGACAAGACAGACAATACGCTAACTAAGAATAGTACAATATATACATATATATACATACATACATACATAAGTCACTTATAAATAAATATTTGGAAAAGAAACATGTGTAGTTGTAGCAGCAAACAGTGTGTTAAGTGGATGCGTTGTATTTAATTTAATTACAATTTAATTAAAAACCAAAATTGGTCAAAATTTGCAAAGGGCTGGATTTGGTGTGAACCTTGATTTTTGACACGGGGTTTGAATTATCATGCTTGTAGCTGGCTAACTAATGGGACAATAAGTTTTCTCAGTTTCTACAAAAGCTGTTTCTGAGCCACTGGCTCGTCTCACTCCGTACAAGTCTTGCTTCTTTTCCGTGGAGCAGCATCTGCTCCCTGCAGTGTTGGGTTAAAATTGGATAGTACAATCATCAACCAAAAGCTACAATAGCAGCTCTGTGTTACCTCAAAGATAAGCACTGTTAAGGCAGTTTGATGTTTACTAAAGTAGAATTCGACATAGAGACATGGATGGATTTACTAACCCCTGCAAGTGATTCCAGCTGATTTTCAACACTATATTTCTAAGCTTTAAATGTTTCTGTGACCTTTACTCCAACAAACCCTCCCATTCAGATTTGTTTGTATATTAACTAAAAGGCCTAAATTCAATGATTTGCTACAACCAAAATAGAGAATCTAGTGTTTGTGACCAGTCAGGGGTGTGGGTTTGTTTTACAGCCTTTCATGTAAACTGCGTCATGGGCAACTTTTTTTTTTTTTCCAGGAACCAGAATTTTGATTTTTTTTTTCTAAAATCCAGATTTGAAACTTTTGAATTACACTTGCTCTATATTTATTTTTAGCATGAACGTGCCATCGCTTCAGCCCCAGTACTTTGAGCCATCCAGCTTTATGCTGACCTTCCGTATTCCCCTTTATTGGAGCCATAGCTTAGACGTACACCAGTCGATATGCTTTAGTTTGCTGTTTTAGTTAAAAGCTTGACTGAAAACTGCTAATTTACATATTTTATGAAAGTGAGTTAGTCACATACGCCCACAGGGATCTTCAGACTCCTCACATCGGCGCTCTAAAACATTAGGAACGCATGGTCGGGTGGCCTGGAAGTTACTGAATGCTTTTCTTTCATTCCTGCGGCATCAAGCTTGAACTGGAGATGTGGGAGGAGGAGTGAACTCTCACTCGGCCCTTTGCTGTCTCTCCTGTACTGTGATGAATGGAGCTGTGATGGTTAGTGGCCTTGAAGTTATACTGGTCTGCTTATAGGACAGTTGTTGAAGCCGAGTGTGTCACCGTCACAGTTGTTATCTTTGAAATAAGATGACATCCATGTCCATATGATGTCAGACCTAACTGTGGTTCACCATTAAAAGCACTGCAAGCGTATTAATCAATCTTTCTTTAAATCACAACTCAGTAATCGGAGCACTCACTGGCTGGTGTGTAGGGGAGAGTTGGCTCAATGGACAGGAAAACCTGAAATTAACTGAAATTGAAAGAAGCAGCAAGGTGATATTTTGCTTTGGGGTCCATTTCACATTCTCATAATCCAATTATTCGGTGAAACCGGTGGTTTAAATGTGTTTTAGTAACCCAATAAGTACCTAATTTGCAAAGAAAAGCCTTGCATGTTGGGCACCCTCAGAAGAAGGTGGTTAGTTTAAATGCAGGTTTTGCACACGGTGTACCCGATACACAAATGGTAGCACTGTGGGTTAGCTTGGTAATATTGTAAGAGTTTGATAATAAAGAGGTGATTTCTATCATGTAAGCAACAACCAGGTAATGGTCACGAGTATTATCTGAGTATTGTGTACTTGGGGCTGAACAGTTGGAAAACATTTAACGTGCCTTTTTCTGCTCATTTACCCCCATATTCCTTCTTCAACTCTGCTAGAATAGATTTGCATGGTTCACATTTCAAAGTCCTCACCTGCCTTAAAGTGGACCTTGCTGCTGCCTTTAGTTCATCCCCTGTCTGAACTAAGCCATTTAAGCTCCTCCCCTTTGAAAGGAAGGGTCCGTTTTAGCAGGCATTCATCTGATTGGCTGCCGTTCATACACACGAGATTAGAATGAAAGGTGGGTGTGGTTTCTGTGCTCACATGCTTGCCATGATCATTAAGGGATATCCCCCTCTCTGACGTCAGAGTCAAGAATAGAAACAAAACTGTCTGAAACTGAGCATTTTGGGGCAGGAGAAAAAAAGTTATAGTACAATGTTAGGAATGAAAGTCCCAGTATGCTGTTAATAATGTGAAAGCAATGAGGTACTATCGATAATTGTATTATAGGTTAGCGTTAGACTAACATCATCAGAAACATGAAATAAAGTGATAACATAATCTAATCTTGGAATAAGTTCCAAGTATTATCCATTCATGGTTATTCTGAAATATAACCATGGCTGAAAAATTCTTTCTGTTTCTATTAAAATTCATTCCGGTCGTAGATTAAACCAAACGTTTGTGTGGAAACCCTTTGGTTGGGTTTCTGCGAACTAATCACCAGACATGCAGACATGTTCACATGATACTCGACACCAGAATGGTCCCTGAGGCAAGCAGCAAATTTGCATAATCTCAGTTAAGAACAGGGTGTTTTTCCCGCCTGCTGTGCTGCTTTGTGATGTGAAATAAAAAGACAACCAAGACAGACATATATATTGTTAAACTCCAGTACAAGCTTATTTTTAAAGGTGTCTGGTTTTTAATTTTCTTATGCAAGAAGCATAATTATTGTAATCATGAATGAAAGGCTCTCGGTAAGAAGGACTCAGTGCAGTTCGAAGGGTCACGTGATATCTGAATATGAAAAACTTTTTATTGTTAAAAATGTTATGTAACATTATGCAGGACTTTAAGGACGTTATCTTGTCTGCTGCTTCGCTAAATATTTTTGTAGCTTTGCATTGCTGACATCACAGCTGAGATGTGCTTGCTCTCCACGAACCACCTGCAAAACACTCCTATAGCTTTTATCACTGGGGAGCAGGAGAGCTATGATCACGCAGGTTGGCAGAATGCTGCGATATGGAGGGAAAAGCTGAATTTATGTTGTGTTACAGAGTAAAAACAAACACAAAAAGATAATAGATAATGTCTGTTTTTAAAGGTTCTCTGTGAGACTGTAACGTGGACATGTGCTTCAGTAATAGACTGTATGCAAAAGACGGACCCTACTGCATTTTGAAGCCTTGTTGGAATGTTTTTGTTGCCAGAGGGGTCATATTTGGATGTGACAGTGATGTGCTATGTAGCCAGCCAACTCTGGAAAGCCTTGTTGAAACCTGCAAAAACTGTAAGAGTGAAACACACACTAATTAGCAAGTATCTGACTGTAACTACTTAATTAGTTGGTGTAACTAAGTAACATCCATTTTCTTGACAGTTAACCCTCTGTACTCCATAATGGCTTCAGATGGATTCTACTATTATTGGAAAAAAAACCATTTCTGTACACTGGATATTTTAAAGTATTCTATTAACACCAACACTTCAGGAATTTAAAAAAAAAACTTATATTTTTGCAATATCTTACATTTTTACTCCTGAGTCACCTCAACGCTCTGGCCGTTCGTCTGTAGTAAGTCTAGGATGTCAGTCTGTTTACCTCAGCTGTCAAAATGCCGGGTGTGAGGCATTCGTGCGTATTTACTCTGGAGGGTGTAAAACTAGTGAAAGGAGTCTGATACGAGTCAATAATTCAGCGAAGCACATCGGACATTCAGGCCTAACATTAGCTGGCATAGCGTTAGCTCGCGACTAGCTGTTGCTGTTGCTATAGCCAGCTTGTCTTGAGCTGTACTCAGATAGGACGGCTGCATGTTGTAATTTTAGAGCCTGAACTTGATTTCAGGAGATGAGGCTTCAGGTGAGGAGGAAGAGATCTGCGTTTGTCTCCTGACCTCTCACTCACTCTTCCTGTTGCCTGCTAATAGTCTCCTAATAGGAAGCATGCATGTCTGATTGTTGCATCAGACATACTCGCTCCCTCTCTCTTTACATTATAATAGGAAACACCTTGAGATGACTGTTGTGAATTTTTGCTATTTGAATAAAATTTTAATGAGTTAATTTGAGCATTTACAGTTCTGACTCTCACTGGTCTTCACTGTTTTAGCATCTGTTCTGTTTGTTTCGTTAGCATCAAATTTTTGCAAAAACACTATGAAGGTTAGGTCAAAGTTCTCATCTCAAAAATGGCTCCCTTATGTCGCAGGTATAGTTCGTTAGTTCGTGTTCGTTAGCATCACTTCCTTATTACCAACTGATTAAAATCAAAAGGGGGCGGACTTACAATAACACTGTAAGCGATGGAGAGAAGAAACTGATCCTGACTGTCATGAGCTCTGATCCATTCAGCCAAATAAGCTAATTCTGCACAGTTTAAATAGGGTATTGCTATAGCTTTAAATGATGGCTGTAATCTATATGTAAACCATTTCATGCCCAGATTTTCATACAAAATATGTACTGAATAGATGGGTTTGAGTCTTTTTTAAAGGCTTATGTAAGCAGAGCGTGCCATTAGAGAGCCTCGTATTCACGATTGGTTTCACATAACACATTGTTTCGGTGTAAAAATAGGTTCTCTTTATTTTATTTCTGAACTCTGCAGAACATCCTCTTTTAAAAATCGTAATGTTTATTGACTGCATCTTAGTTAAATAGAGTTGGTCTGTGTCTGGGCAGCAACGTGGTTGATACGTGATTGATTACTCTATGAAAACAGCATCAAGCTCAGCTTCGTCACGTATTCTAGAATGAAATTGTTAGATAAACTTAACGAGTCAATATTTTAAATTGTTGTGTGATTGGACTTTTTGTGGAAGTTGCTAAAAATATGTAAAATAGTTTTAATTGTTAGGTTGCATTGTAGGTGATTATTATAACTGTAAGCTGAACATTATATAGCTATTACAGCTAATCTTTTTATGATAGCTTAAAACTATTGCTATTATAAAATCACAGTGTATCTTTTTTCGCTAACCTTTTTCCTTTTAAATGGGAGTTTCCTTCCCACTGTCGCCAGGTACTCGCTGTTGCGGGTGTTGTTTAATCCTTGCAGTTTCCTCTTTGTTATTGTCTTTACCTTACAAATAAAAAGAACTCTTCTAGTTGGTCAAATTGGTTAATTAACTTTATTATGTTAGTTAAAATAGGTTGATAAAAATATAACAAATGGTTAAACTGTTTGCAAGCAGTGCAAAGTAGCTAAATGTGATGGTTAAATAAAAATGAATGACATCACTGTTTAATAGAGTAGCAGGTAGAATAAATGAATGACTGACATGTAGATCTGGATCATAGTTGTCCAGATCTGGTATAAAACCAGTTTAAACGAGTACAGTAGAGCATCGGAGGCATGGATGATGAAGCTGACTGTGGAGGTACATTAGATGAAAAGGTCGGGAACCACAGCTGGATGTCTGCTGGATACATTTTTGCGACAGCTGCAGCACTGAGCCCGCCTTTGTGCTGTACCGAGCCGGTCGCGGGGCCTCGCTGGCCCTCTCTCCTGTCCGTGCACATGCGTACACAGTGCCGCCATTCATCTCACCTCTGCATTAACGAGCTCTTATCCTTCCAAGTATGTTCAGCGGCAGGAAAACACGCAGGGGAAATGGCGTTTCTCCGCCTCAGGTTTCTGAACTGGCACCTCGAACAGCCGCGGTGCACAGAGTGGCGATATGGACTCACTGCTCTCACTTGTTAAATATCTATCAGTCGGTTTGTTGTTAGAAATACTTGGATTTATAGACTGCAGTAAAGGATGCTGGCTCATCCTGAAAGCTGTGTTTGATAAGCTTAGGTTATTGGGCCTGTGAAGCCAACAGACAATAAAATGTTTAGTAGACATCTAAATGACTAATCAGAGGCTGCTCTAAATCCCACTGCAGTTGTGTATTATATTTTGAGTTGTCATTTGTTACCCACCCTTTTAAATTCTCACTTAGAAATATCTCTGTTCCCTCTAAGCCTCCTTTTTGTTATCATTTCGAGAGGTTTGCACTCTGCTGTGTATGTTATACATTTGCTTAACCTTCACAGCATATTGGGGTATTTTGCACACTTTAAGGCAATCTGTCACCTTTTCAGTAACTCAATGGAAAGAAACTTCCAGCATAAAGCACTAGTAAGCACAGCTGACCTGTATGTGAAGAGGAGCCGGCCGGCATGATCTGTGTGGTGACAAACCAGAGGTGTGATTCTTTACTCAGATGGTGGCTGCCTCACACTGACACTGTGAAAGTGAGAAGCAGACGCCGTGTCAAGAAGGTTTATGATGTGAATTTATCTTCAGATGCTTTGACGAGAAAGAGGCGAGTTCATGAGTGGAAAAGGGGCTAAACAGTTTCTGTGATGGTTTGTTTGACGCAGTAGCTTTTGCATGATGTTTTAGGCATGCTTCATCTAAACGTGTGCGACATCAAGGCTGTTTCTCGAGCATCGTTTGATACGGATCAACCACAGCCCAACTATCACAACCTGCACATCTTTGAGCTGGTTCGTGTTTGTCAGTCGTCATAAATATTTTGTTTCACTTTTAAAAAGGGCCCCTGATTACTTTAAAAGGAAGACGCAGTGACTATTTACAGCACGGCATATAAAGTAAGCTACACCTCCTGTGTTCATGCTGTCGAAGAAACTGATTGAAGACTCCAACAGTGTGTCAAATGTGATTTTTAAACTTATATTTCCGATGAATAAAGAGCTCTGAGGCCAGGAATAGATTAGTTGACCACGAGATTAAAACCACCTGTCTAATAGCACGTAGGTTGCCTTTATACAGGCAGAATAGGTCCAAGCAGTCAGGTCACAAGTCCTCATCAGTTTAATACAGTCCTACTGGATTGTATTGATTGTATTGATGATGGTTTAAATATTAAGAATAATTCTTTGCGAGTTGCCGCTATGTAACATTCACGAGGTTTAGTTTCTTTGCGTTAACCGGTGAAGCTTTGATCAAATTGTGTTTGAATTTGAGAAGCATGTTGGGATCTTTTTTTTTCTTGAGCTGTTCCCAAACATTTTTGCCACAGTGGCGGGGTGTCTTATCCTCAGAAGACATAATGCGCACGTTTTTCAGGGCGTGCTGTTGCTGTAGGCGCTTGTCATTGGTCAATAACAGTGCAAAAGTTGATTGTGTGTGTCAAAGTAACACCACACGAGTGCCAGAACCTGAGCTTTTCATCCAAACGTTGGATCATAATGAGATGATTAATTGCTTGGCGCTCCTCATCGCTGTGACATATTCACTGTTTTATTTTCCTAGATAATGGATTAGCAGTAGTTTTTAACTTTTAGGGTGTACGCTTATTTCTTCAACTGTAGAGTTTTCTTATGAAGGCTAAACAGAATTGTTGCATTTTATATATATATGTTGTAATTTCCTACTCTCATGTCCTTTCACCGGATTCACCGAGACTGCCCTCATGTCCTCTCAGTCCTGTGTGAGTTATCATAAAGAGCTTGATTTTGAGTCTGACAGAACTTTATTATTCTCCGTTATTAATGACGTTGCATTTCATTGTTCTAATCTATATAAAGAAGTCCTCTCAATAGTTTCGTTTTTTTTACCCAGTTGTATCATAAATGGTACTTTAGTATTTTTGCATTATGTCTTAGTTGGAAATCCTGGTATCGTGTTCTTGCTGCTCCAGCACAAAAACCTCCAGCCTGCCGATGTTGACTTTTTCACCATTTAAAACTGGATTCACTTTGTGTACATGGACTCAGCACAAACGACATGACACATTAGATATCATGACTGTTTCATGAGCTGGCCTCAGACTGTGTTGTTGTATAGTACCTATATGTAAATCACTGTGCCCGTTTGATGCCAATCACAGGATGGTCGCGGCTGATGGAAATTGCCTGCTGCAGGTTTCATGTTTCTAACCTCAGTTTACTCAGAGGGAGTTCCCCTCTCTCTATTGTCGGGGGCTGCCTTTCTAAACACAAAGACAGGCCTTGTCACAGGATACGCCTGCACACATGCGTTGTGGGTATTGTACCTTGGTGAAGAGAGACATCATTTAGGTAAACGGCACCTGTTTGCTTCCTTTGAACGCCGCCTCGCTCCAACGCCTCCCAGAGCCTACGGTCGAGATGTCGGGAGTTTCATTCCGGTGACATCTTGAAAGTCTCGCAAACCAAACAACTAGTAGACACCATTACCGTCTGGCTTCCCCTCTCTGAAAAATGTCAGATTGTACTTTCACGTTTGACAGAAACCCCAGCCCACTGCCGCGAAGTGAGCCTGCCATCGTGGGTTAGGGGGTTTTCCACCTGATTGCCCCTTGTGTCTCACTCCCTGATAAGAAAGTGTTTTTGTGGTTGTTTGTCCCAACCAGTCATTTCACAGGTTCCAATCTGTGTGAATGAGTCACTTTTAGTGTAGCGAAGCTCTTTTTTTCATACAGCTCTCTGTGTTAGCTCCCCTTTTCTTACTGCATTACTTCCAGTGTTTTCCAGCTGTTTCCTCCTGCTCTTATGTGACCTCACCCCCATTGTCAGCGTGACAATGGGAGGGACGTCAAACTTCACTCTCTTCCAAGAAGAACTCACAGTTCTATCAGAATGACTGGTGAGTGGGGTACCAGCGCTGGATAGACATCACTTCAGTCTTCATCTCTCTCCCCTGACAGTGCTATTTGTTTGCCTTTCTGTCATCAGAGGGCTTTTGTTGGCCCGTGAGAGACTGGTCTTTAACACAAACAAAGAGAGGAGCGAGTATCATGATCTTTTATGGCCCCGCCCTCCCTTTTAGCCTATTTTTATTGCAGTTTTAGTCCTCCCTGATCTCTAACTGTTAATCAGAAATGTGCTAGCAGATGCTTGCCTGGAGGGGTACGGAGGTGGCACGCCAGTTGACTAATTTCTGTGTGTAGCAGTTCATCTGATGTGGAGTGTGACACAAGCGGACTCAGGCCTAATAACTGGGTTTATCTGCTGACAGCCGATGTGCTTCAGAATAGGCCTCATACGAAACGCACGCACAAACACGCGTCCGGCCTCCTAATATGTTTTTAGATAATCAAAAACACCAGCCAGCTGTCAAAGTGTCAGAGAAATCCCAGAGTGAAAGGGGCAATTTTGGGCACTTATGTGTTGCCATAGAAACTGATGCTGTCTTCTTGAGCTTGTTCAAGAGTGATTTTATAAAGAAATGGATGGATGAAAGATGAAAGGATGTGCTGGGTGGGTTCCAACAGGCGAAAACAAAGAGCACATTCTCTTACCTGTGTTCGTACGATGGCTGTGGCGGCCCACGCTGCGCCGCCGTCGCCCACCGTGTTATATTGAGTCGTGTATCAGCTAGTTTTCAGCCAGCCTCACCTAACCAGCCACACCGAGAGGGGGGGCGCTGTTTCCCCATTACACTGATATTTGTGGCAAGTGGAATAATACCACATAAACACTGTTACATTCCCCCCTGCTGAATTCCACTTGCACATTCAAATAAACAAACACCACAAACAAAAAAAAACACCCTTAAAAAAAAATCAGGTACACCAATCACCATAACACAAACAGAGGACAAAAACCCAATAATCCTCAAAAAAAAGAACAAGATAAAAAAATCCAATAGCTAATCTATAGCTATCAACATGTGATAAATCTGTTCAGTAATACCAGGTCGTACAGTCACAAAGAAAATTCAGTCAGAGGACTATCCCCAAAGGAAGTAGAAGAAGAAGTTGGCCAGACCCCTTCCAAAAAAGAACAAAATATGCCAGTTACATATTTCATCACATCATAACTGTACGCCACTCCGACACAGAAAAATCAACGACAAATAATCAGTTTCAATTCTAAAGATCAAAGTCCCACTTCAACAACAATAGAATCAACTCACAGTTATCAACAATATTTACACTTTAACAGGTCTCTGATGCATCATTTCAGTCAACCTGGAAACAGGCTTAAGTAACCGTCCCACTCTCGATCTAGCACGGGTCCCCACCATCCTGCTAACATCAATCGGGTCTGCGTTGGGTGGAACAACTGTGGTTGAGACATGACCCTCAATCGTAGCTTCATTGTCCTGGTCACTGTCAGTAATGGCTGCCAACTCCGAAACAGAGGAGGCTGCAACTGGGGCCACAGACATAAGCAGGTCAGAATGTTGACCACCAGAGGTGGCATCTACCTGCTCCTCAGTGTCAACAGGGGGAACACTGGTACAGGCAAGCTCTCGATCCACCATGCTGCCTTCTGGTTGAGTAACCTCTGTCATCAGCGAGTCGCTGGACACTGCAGACGGTAAGTCAGACACCCAAGCTCTCGTCCTGTATTCAGCCGTGCCCACTGATGAGTTGCAGACAGCTTCTCCGTCGCATCCAACCATCAGCGAGCCAGACTCAGAAAGCTCATCTCCATCATCCTGAACTGAAACACCACTGAGAGGGAGGAAGTTCACTGGCATTATCAGGTTGCGATGCACAACTTTCACTTGCCCTGTGGAATCATCCATCAGCTTAAAGGTGTGACTCTCATCATTTTTGTCAAAAACTGTATAGACAACACTCTCCCAGCGATCAGCAAGTTTTCTTTTGCCACGTCCCTTTTTGTTGGCCAAAAGGACGCGATCACCAATCGCTACTGGGGCTCCCCGCACTTTCCGGTTGTAGAGGTCCGTGTGACGCTTCAAATTTTTGCGTGCCACCTCCTGCGCCAAATCCATGGCTTCTTTGAGGTCCCTCCTCAATGTCTGGACATATCGATCATAGTTCATGATGTCTTGGTGCTCAATAACAGAGCCAAAGATCACATCGATCGGCAGTCTTGGCACTCTGCCAAACATCAGCAGAAATGGCGCATAGCCATTTGTCTCATGGACTGTGCAGTTATAGGCGAATGTGAGAGCTTTCAGTGCCTCAGGCCACCTTTGCTTGGCTCTTGGGGTAATGCACGAATCATGTTGCCCAAGGTACGGTTCATCCTCTCGCAGGAGCCGTTTCCCATCGGATGGTATGGGGTCGTGTGGGACTTCTGGACACCTGCCACATTCAATAGCTCGGCAATGAGCACACTCTCAAAATTAGCTCCTTGATCAGAGTGAAGGCGTTTCGGAAAGCCGTAGATGCAGAAGTAGTTATGCCAGAGTTGGTGTGCCACCGCCTTAGCAGACTGATTGGGGCATAGAAAGGCCTGAGCCATCTTAGTAAAGTGGTCTGTGACCACAAGCACATCCACGGATTTGTTCGCTGAATCCTCCGCAGACCAAAAATCTATGCAGACCAGTTCAAGGGGCTCTGATGTTCTGATATTCTCCAAAGGTGCTCTCGCCTCTGGCTCAGGCGACTTGCTAACAACACACCTTCTGCAGCACAGTACATACTCTGACACATGCTTGGCCATACCAGGCCAGTAGAATCTATGCCTGGCCAGATAAAGTGTTCTTTGTTGTCCCTGGTGACCGGCTTCATCGTGGACGCCTTTCAGTACAGCGAGCCGCAAGGTTGGCGGAACAACATACAGATAAGTCTTTGTCTTTGAGACGGGATTCTTGGAGACTCGATACAGCACACCATCCCTCACAGTTAACTTGTCCCAAGCCCTTAGAAATCTCTTCGTATCAACCGGTTCACTTGCCCGCTCCCTCTTCGAGGGTCTCCGTCCCCTTTCCACATAGGAGATCACTCTGCATAGCACATCATCACGCCGCTGGTGTCCCACTAGGTCATCATGCGAGAAGGGTTCAGAGTCAGACTGGTTTGGCGTAAGCACAGTCTGAGAGCATTGGGGCAGAAGGAGAGCATGTGGCCACACCCTGGACTCATGTTCACTATGGGCCTGGAAGACAGCTCCCACCTCAGAAGATGTCAGCATTCCTGTCTGTGCAACAGCCGTGCACTGCGAAACAACAGGCTGGTTATTGCTTGAGGCCTTATCAGCTGAGTGAACAGTCCATCTGAAGGCCTCCTGAACCCCACCAGTGGCGACTGCCTCTGCCAGAAGTTCATTATATGGAACCCTTATCAACCGGTGGGAGGCCCTGGGGTGCACGAAGGGCTCCCTGCTCAGCGCGTCAGCAACCACATTTTTAGGACCAGGAATGTACTTTATGTTCAGTTCAGTTCAGTTCATTTTTATTTCAAACATGTGCCTTCACAATCATTACAAAATATCATTCCATTATTTGTTTGAAAAGGAGTAGGCTGAAGTATTTACTTATTTGTCCCTACCCCCTCAAGTTTTACCTCTCATTCATTTAAATTTTTTTTGTCTTAAATTAAACAAACAACATATGAAACATATGAAGTAAAACAAAACATAACATACATAAATCAAAAACAAGAAATTAGCAAGCCCCACCACAGTATAGTTTCTTTCATATGAAAAATACAGAATGTGTATATTTGCAGATACACAAGTTATGGAAAAACAACAAACCAAAACAAAACAAAAAAACAAAAAAGAACCGCAACACCATTACCAGCAACATTACCATCCTGGGTTAACCCCGTTTTCTTCATTCTTATACTTATTTAAAATTAGGTTTTTATATTTTACTTTAAACTGTTTTATGTTTTGACTGTCTTTTATTTCTTCTGTTAGACTGTTCCATAATTTAACTCCTGCAATTGAGATAGACATAGTTCTTAAAGTTGTTCTAGCACTTTGTATTTTTAAATTCCATTTCCCTCTTAAGTTATACCCACCTTCTCTTTCTATGAACAATTTACAGATTTCTTTGGGAAGCAATTTATTTCTGACTTTATACATTATTTGCGCTGTTTTAAGCTTCACCAAGTCTTGGAATTTAATAGCTTGCATTTTGACAAAGAGTGCATTTGTATGGTCCCTGTACCCTACATTATTTATTAATCTAATGGCCCTTTTCTGTATTATAGTTATTGTTTGTGTATTACTTTTGTATGTGTTTCCCCAGACCTCTACACAGTAGCTCATATATGGCAGTAGTAAAGCACAGTATAAAATGTGCAGTGCTTTCTGATCCAACATATGCTTTGCTTTTCCCAGGACGGCAATGCCCCGTGCCAATTTCCCCCGAACATAAGTAATGTGTGGCTTCCAACAGAGCTTGTGGTCAATGATCACCCCAAGAAATTTTATTTCATTTACTCTTTCTAAATATACATTGTCAACACATATTTCTACTTCGATGTTTTTCTTTTGGTTTCCAAACAACATAAATTTGGTTTTATCTAGATTCAATGATAATTTATTTATATCAAACCACTTCTTTAATATCGTTAATTCCTGTGTGATCATCCCCAAAACCTGTGGCAACTCCACACCTGAACACAGTATATTTGTGTCATCTGCAAATATTACAAACTTTAAAATCTCCGATACTCTGCAGATATCATTTAAGTACATAATAAACATTTTTGGACCCAGTACTGAACCTTGAGGTACTCCACAAGCTATATCCATCAAATTAGATTTATATTCATTTATTTGTACATATTGTTGCCTATTCCCTACATAGCTTTTTAACCATTCCAAAACCACTCCCCTAAACCCGTACTTTTCCAGTTTTTTTAATAGAATTTCATGAATTACAGTATCAAACGCCTTCTTTAGATCTAAGAAAACTCCGAGCGCATACCTCTTATTATCCATACATTCCGTTATCTTTTCCATTAAATCTATCAGTGCCAAAGCTGTTGATCTGTTGCTTCTGAACCCATACTGACTATCTGTCATTAATTCATATTTTTCCACAAAACTGTCAAATCTTTTTATGAAGAGTTTTTCCAGTATCTTAGAGAACTGGGAGAGTATTGACACTGGTCTATAGTTTGTAAAATGATGTCTTTCACCGGTTTTGTAAATGGGAATAACTTTAGCAACTTTCATTTTTTGTGGAAAAACTCCTTTTTGAAACGACAAGTTGAATATATATTTTAATGGTTTTACGATACCATCAATAACTGTCTTTACCGTTACCATATCAATATCATTCCAGTCTGTACTGGTTTTGTTCTTAAGTCCTCTAACTATGTCATAAATCTCTTTCTCTTCCACTGCTCTTAAAAACATTGAGCTACTATGTCAAACTGAAAAGGCGCTAGCTTTGCGATCCACCTCTGCTCACATGCATCCAGTCTTGGCTTAGAAAGTATGTAGGTGAGAGGGTTATTATCTGTCCATACGGTAAACTGATGACCCCTCAACCAGTGATGGAACTTGTCGCACACCGCCCACTTCAATGCAAAGAACTCCAGCCTATGCGCTGGGTACTTGGACTGTGCATGATTGAGTGTCTTACTGGCAAAGGCGATCGGTCTTGATGTAGAAGCTCCAGAAGGAACTTGCGACAACACGGCACCAAGGCCACTGCTGGAGGCATCAACAGAGAGCAAAAAGGGCTCCTCAAAATTAGGATGGGCCAGGAGCACTCGATCCAACAAGGCCTGCTTCAGCTCATTGAAAGCTGCCCTGCATTCATCCGTCCAGTCCTCCTCACACAGCTTTTTACGCACCAGCCGGTGCTTTCGCCGTGAACCACGAGGGCCTTTATCCCCAGATGTCAGCCGAAACAGAGGTTTTGCGATGGATGAGCAGTTCTCAATAAATTGTTGGTAGAACATTACCATCCCCAAAAATGAGCGGACCTTCTGTTGGGATGGGACACTCGAACCCTCTTCCATAAGGTCTGCCTCTGTAAGGGATGTAATGGATGCTATTTTGTCAGGGTCTGACTGTATCCCATCAGCATTTACAATGTGCCCCAGGAATTTCACAGACTGTCTCAGAAAATGGCACTTCTTTGGAGCCAACTTAAGGTTGTGAACCTGGAGTCTCTGGAACACCATATGCAAGCGCTCCAGTGCCAATTCTTCTGTCGGGGCAAAAACCAGAACATCGTCAAGATAACACAGCACACTGAGGAAGTTCTGATCCCCAAAAATGCCTAGCATCATCCTCATGAAGGTGGCTGGACTATTGCACAGTCCTTGTGGCATACGATTATATTCGTACAATCCAAATGGAGACGTAAATCCCGTGTACTTACGGTCCTCCTCATGCACCTCCACATTATAATAACCCGAAGTCAAGTCCATTGTGGAGAACAATCCGTTCCCTCCCAAAGCAGCCAGTGCGTCAGCCGGATGTGGGAGTGGGTGAGCATCTTTGACAGTTCTAGCATTAAGCCAGCGAAAGTCATTACAGATTCTCAACTCACCGGATTTCTTCCAAACTAAGACCAGGGGTGATGCAAACTCACTGCAAGACTTCCGAATTATTTCTCGTTCCTCCATGTCATTCAGAGCCTGTCTTAGTTTTTCATAATGAGTTGGTGACACACGTCGGCATGGCAACCGGAATGGCTTGTCGTCCACAACTCGAATTCGATGTAGGCAGCCGTTAGCCTTGCCACAATCCAGCTTGTCTCTCGAGAAGATAGACTCAGACTCAAACTGGGCTATAAGGCCAACCAGTTTTTCTTTGCCAGCCGGCGAAACTGCACATGAATCAATGTCGATATCAGACAGCCCCAGATTTTGCAGCACTGCATGTAGGGGGCTACAACCACTTGTCACCTCCTGTGAGGGTGAAACATCTGGCAAAGTGGAAACATCAGTGACTAGACTCTGCTCATCATGGCACCAAGCTGGGCCAGTAGACCGTTGCATGTTCTGTTGCAAGTAGGAGCCAGTGGGGCTGAAGTTCTCCACTGCTGCACAGGGGGACACGTCAGCCAACTTCATGTTCCGTTTCAGTGTTATCGGCTTGTCAAAGGGGTTCAGCACTTTCACAGGGAGCCACCCATCACTGTTTAGATGCGCTACAGTTCTCCCAACCATAACTGACCTCGGTCCAGACCTTGACCCGGTGGGCTCTACAACGACAGCACTGCCCACTTCCCCATTGTTCATTAGCTGCAGCCTGCCCCAAACAAGGTGTTCTGTCAAGGGCTCTAATGTTACAGCTCTCTTTAGATTGACAGTTCCGATCTTATCACCAACATGCCCTGGGGCCACCACTCCTGACATTGAACTCAGCAGATTTTTATTAAGCTGTTCTTCTGCACTCAGAGTCTTGCTGCATTCCTCTCCTAAATGTCCCTCTTCCCTCAGGCGATTACTCAGATACCTCATTAGGTTACTGCCCAAAATGAGGTCCTCATTCTGCCCTGCAATCACCAACATTGGCACAACAACTTTACAGCCATATATCTCCACTGTAATGTCACACACACCTGATGGAACTGTCCTCGAACCACCACAGCCAATCAGGACGACATCCGTGGGTTGCAAGGTGGGGGTCTGCAGCACTGCATGATGTAATAGTTGGGGCATCATATTGGTGCTGAGGGTGCAGGCCATAGAGCCACTGTCAAGCATGGCTTTAACAGACACTTTGCCACCCAGGGTCACATTTTCATAGAACAGCTCATCATGCTGTTTTAGTCTGTGTGTGTTCTGAAGAATGGGTCTCCGGCCTAGCTGGCACTCCTCACAAACAGTGTGTAATACAGATTCTAAATCATCAAAATCATCCTCTTTGGGGGCGATTTCAGGCCTAACACTTGCCCCCTCCACATGTAGGCCATCTAGTTTCCCAGCTGCTGGGTGGCTGAGTCAGGCCCCCTCACTCTGACAGACACGGCCCTGGGGCATTGAGCCCGTGTGTGGTCGCCAGCATGGCAGATGAAACATAGCCGATGGGCTCTACAGTGGTGATACGTAGAGTGTAGGGCTGCCACGATTTGTCGACTAGTCACGATTACGTCGACTATCAAAATCGTCGACGACTGATTTAATAGTCGACGCGTCGTTTGAAGCTTTGTAAGATCACAAAAGACGCAGGAATAAGTGGCAGGATTTAAGAGTGTAATAACGGACTGAAACAGAAGATGGCAGCATTGCATGTACAAGGATGTCAGCTACCGTTAAACCCCGAAGAAGAAGAAGAAGAAGAAGAAGAAGAAGCAGCTGTGTCCCAGAATTCATAGCGCGGCCCAGCGCAGTTTCCAACAATGGCGGCAGCTAGTTAGTTTTAATGTTACTCTTATTATTCTTTCTGGGTCACAAAATAAACGTTTAACATATTTTCAGGCGAGAATGTAGCTGTGTAAACCTCAAATATCTGCTCAGTTTATCAGGACACCACATATTTTCAAAAGCGCTCCGACGTTTTCGGAGACATCTGTTACCCACTAGCTCGTTAGCGAGCCGGGGGCTAGGTCACTAGCGCCGTGAGAACACCGGACTCCCCGCAAATCGTTTTCAAACCCACCGCCGTCTTTCGCTACTCAGGTTAAATATATATGAGTCACTTAGATAACTTAAAATGTTATTGTTTGGCTTTTTTTTTAGTATTTTATTTGTTCCTGAGTAAATCAGTTTGTCTGAGATTAAAGTTATAGTTTTTACACAGCTGAATAAACGTCAAGCAGACAGCTGATTATCAGAAGTGTGAGATGCTCCAGAATATACTCCAGTGTCCTGTTAGATTTTAGATAGCAAGGAGTTTATTAAACTTCACCGAAACAATCTGCAAATTTCATTAAAATTTAATAAACTATCATCTTGTCTTTATTTTTAGTTAGCACAGACCTTAAACACTTAAAGCTGTAAGCTAATGATAGTTATATAAGAGCAGATGCTGCTGGTGCAATAAGCTGTAGTTTTACGTCTAATGGATGATGATCTGATTAGTCGACTAATCGCAAAAATAATCGGTGACTAGTCGACTATCAAAATAATCGTTTGTGGCAGCCCTAGTAGAGTGTTCAGTGTCACCACAAATCACGCAAGGCACAATTTTGTGTGTTTGGTTCCGGGGAGCCCTTACATCATCCTTAGCAGGCAGCTTTGCTTGTCGAGGCTGTCCCTCCAGGACTTTCTCTAACAGGGCTATCACATGATCAAGACGATCAGTAGGTGGTTTTGCATGAAGGTCGGTAAGTGATGTTGAGGTTGGTGATGGTGTAATACACTTACTGTTGCCTGTCGCCTGCTGCACATTAGGACTCACCTCCTGTTGCTGAAAACTCAAGGCACTGACTGCACTAAACTGAGGGGTGCACTTCCGGTCCTTGCCATGCTCCAGCAATTTCTGGTGCACATCAGCAACCGTCCACTGCTGCAGGGGCTTGCACTTGAAAATAAGAGACAGTTCTGAGTCTGGACAGTGGCGGATAAACATAGCAGTCAGCTCTTTTGTCAGATATGCAAAGGACTTATTTTGTCTCTTCAGACAGTCTTCAGTCACCTCCATGGCTCTGTTCAACCTGAGCCAGTAATCAAACGGTGTTTCACCTGAGTTGGGTAGTGTTGCATAAAAGTCAGCTAAAGGCATGCTTGAACAGGCAGTGTCACTGAAGTGCTGCTTTAAGATCTCAAAAATGGGCTCTGGGCCCCTCTCAAGACACACAGATGGCTTACTACGTATGCCCACCTTGACTATTTCTCGTGCCCTCCCCAGCAGTTTACTTAGCACATCATCAGCTTGTTCAGCAACTGGTACCCCTCTTCTCTTAAAAAAAGTCATCATCATTTCCCTCCCATTCCTGAACACTGCATGAATCACAGCCATCCCCTCTAAAACACACAGGTTCTTTAACATCAGACTTTACAATCACATTCAATAGTGAGGGTTCAGATAACACATTATTGGCAGACCCAACAACACTGTTTCCCACTCCAGAGCCCAGCCGAGATTCAAGACAAGAGGCAATGCTTTCCCCAATAGAAAACCCAATTTGCGTTGCAATCTCTGCATAAAGGTTCTCTTTTGTGGGACTGGTTTCTGATCTAGTATTTTGTAGATCATCACAGTTCCCAACAATAGGGTTTTCATTTAACTCAGCAAGGACAGGCTTAGGTGTGGAGGAAACTGGGGCTGTCAGCAACCTTGATCTGCCTCTGCCCCCCTTCCCCTGCCAAAACTGGGAAAATCTGCCATGGCAATGTATCCCTCCTCTTTTTTTTTTTTTTTTTTTGTTAACTCTCCAAAAAAAAAAAGAAAGCACAGAGCCCCGCCCCGATGTCTCTAAAGAACGCAGAAAATGGCGGGACTAAGAAAAGCCAGTCTCCCGCGACTTTTCCACCTTCCAGGAAGTAGACGGCCCCCGTTGCGGTTGCAGGATTGCAGGAGCTGGGGTCACGGCACCAGTGTAACCGGTTTCTGCTTCATCCCGCTGCAACAGTTCGGCCCAAACAGACTCCTCGACTCTGCGTTGTGTTGTGTTTTTAAAAAGACAAGGAGTCTCTGATCGATCGTTGCCACTTTATTTCCTGAATGGAAACAACGGTGTTGTATCAGTGCAAATGGCTCGCCACACACCACTCCGCACAGCACACTACGGCAGAACATCTCATTAGCATTTAGGGTTGCCAACCGTCCCTTAAAAAACGGAATCGTCCCGTATTTAGAAACAAAAGTACACGTCCCGTATTGAGCTAATAAGGGACGCACTTTGTCCCGTAATACAGTGAGAATCAAAAGTAGTCTATAAATGTTAATGGAATTAACGCTTTGTTTGAAAACATAATTCCCAGCCCCTCTCCTGCTTTGTGACCAATGAGCTGACAGCACACTTATGACAATTCGAGTATGACAATTCAGATTACCGCTCATCTCATTGGTCGAGGAAAGGTCGCTTGCGGAGAAAATACCGGAAGACAACAGATGACCACAACAAGAAGCATGGCCAACAGGGGAACAAACGCCGACACTGCGGTGCAAGTCTCGGACGACAGTACACCTAAAGCTGGGCAGACACTGTGCGATTTTTTCAGTCACGTTATTCAGCTCCTGCTCAAACTGCACGATTGACTCGCAGGGGTTAAAAGTTGGTAGGTCACGATGCAGGTCTCACACTATACCGCCCGATGCTCTGATGCGACCTGAGTGCTCACACTGTGCCTCCATAAAATGAAGGTTATAACAGAAAATCTGTCGCTCGCTCTCTCTGTCTCTCACTCACACAGACACACCACCACCATCAACTTTGCTAAATTGCTAATGAAAAACATGATCAGGCAGCTGTGAATGAGCAGCAGTGTAGATCCAACTATTTTCACGGTTGTTGTGGTCGTGATAATTTTGTGATGCCACATGGAAAAGGCTCGGATGAGCTTTCCAAAGTTCTACAAGTTGTGCCTCCATCGCTTGTGTCCAGATCACACGCTGCACAGCCGTGCTGCTCCATCTTTTTCACCGACGTTTACGTGTTTGCGCATGTGCAATGTGAGCGGCTGTGGTGACACCCTCACGAGCGATTGATGATCGGGAGCTGCTCGAGGTGTTAATCGCTTCTCGTTACCCCACGTATACTACACGATGCACGATGAAGGCCAAAATCGGGCCGATCACCAAATCGGTCGCACGACTCAAAAATCTTCTCAAAATGGGCCAAAAATCGCACAGTGTGAGCCCAGCATTAGAGCAGCAATGTTTGTTGCTCAGAGAAAGAAAAGAAAAAAAGGCTGCAAAAGTACAGGGAGGAATGGGAAAAGGGAAACACCTGGCTGGAAAAGTGCACGGTAACACCTATAAAACGCACTGCACTGTGTGCCGGCGCACTTTTTCCATAGGCATGCTTCTAGTGGTGGGCACATGAAGAACATGAGAGGCGTGAAAGCTCGGGGAACCCTTAACCAATTTCTTGTCCACCAGGCCACGGCAGAAGCAGATATGGTATGTAAACATTGGTTTGTTGTTTTTAAACCCTCTGGTTAAGGTTAATATGGGCATGTGCAGTGAATATCAGCGCTATGTGGCCAGAAGTGTGATAATATAATTTATTTTGTGTAATAAACAACTGCAAGGATGGATGATTACAACAAATAGATGACTAATACATAAAAGTAATACATAGATGAATAATGATGATGAGTTAAGATGCGTAATCATGGGAACAAGTGGGTTTACAAACAGGAGCAGCTGATTAGCATTAGAAAAGCTGAAATAATACCTCAACTGAAGCCAATTGTACTAAATGCACTAAATGTGCACAGTTACAAGAATGATTTTCGTTCTATTGCTTTCTATTAATTTATATAATTTTAAGTTAAGCAGGACAGAGTTCTTTTAAAGAAAGATTTACTTATATTCTCAAAAGTTAAGCATGACAGGCTTCTGTTTAAGAAAGAGACCTGTTTTACTGTGTTAATGTTGTCATTTTGAGCTAAAAATAAATGGCTAAATGATCATTTGTTTCCTATATGGTCATATCACAAAGAATATGCATCTGCTTAAATCAAATTCAAGTCAAATGGTTAAAAAATAATTTCACACACAAAAAAAAGAGCTACCACACTGGGAAGGGTGAAGACAACTGGGTTGCCCGGCCCTGGCCACGAGGTGTCCCTTATTTATTTTTCAGGGAGTTGGCAACCCTATTAGCATTCCGCTTTAGCATATAGTTTCACACATTAATAAACAAATGAAAAGTACATAAAACTGGTGTTGGACATGTGTCCACTAAGCACTTATTACACTCAGTGCTCGTCAGCTAATCAAACATGTTTTATGTGTCTGTACCAGGGGCGGAGCGGGGGGGTGGCTTACGGGGCTTAAGCCCGGGTTGTTTTGTCAGAAGCCCGGGGTATTTTGGAGTGTAATTTTTTCATAGTTAGATGCCTGGCTGACAACTGTATAAAACAAAAAGTACACACAATATTCGAAGCACATAGTGCACACTGTGGGAATTTACGACTGTGCGTGAATCCCCCCCTGATATTGGTATGATCCAAGCTCAGGCACTAAGCGACTGAGCGAGGGGGCGGGGCAGCTGCTGCCCGTGAGTGCGCTGTTGGAGAGACGGAGCCAGCCATACTAAGGAGAGCTTAAGTTTGACCAGGTACCAAAGCAAATCATTCATACCGTACAAATAATGTAAATATGACGGTGCATCACGAAAGATTGATATGAAACTGATCACTTGACCAATATTATTTTACTTGCTCTTCAAGTGAATCAACAAATGGCGAAATGAAAATCCGAACAAATGCTATTTTTTTAGAGAGTCTTAGCTTACGTGTGTTTATTTCATATTTTCAGTTCTTACCCTCCCCGACTAAATCGGTTTCAGTTATGTACTGAAATATAAGAATGGACATTCGAGGCTTCTTTCAAAGAAAAAACTCAGGTAAATGTTATTTTATATATTATGCTTTGTATGTTGTTCAGTATATTTCTATGCAAAACAAGAGGGATTTCAGTACACAGCAGGATATTCACATTTGTAACCAGATATTTACACTTTAGGGAGAAAACATAAAACATTTTTACTGTACAACATCAATTTAGATTAAACTTTTGTTTTAGATAAATATTGAAATATATTTTGAATTAGTTAAATGTCAGAATAAAGAGAGACAGAGCTGTCTATATTTTATCACTTTCATCAAATTTAGGAGTAAATGTACACTAAGTTTATTGTTAATTAATAAGAAAACTGCAGACGATTCCATTCTGAGCTGAAGAAGCTTCTGATAGGTTAGTAGAGTCCATGTGAGTAAATTGGTGGCACAGCTGTGGATGCATACAAGGCAAAACACAGAGCCTGTTTTTTTGAAATGGGAAAATCAAGAGATGTCAACCAAAACACCAGGAAGAGAACTGTGGAGCTCCATAAGTGTGGCTCAGTTTGAATACAATTTGGTGCCATTTGCAATTAAGAAATACAGATAGTTTCTCTCTTTACTCTCAAAGTTAACAAATATGTTTTTTATATTTATCAATCTAAAAAAATAAACATTTAGTCTGATTTGATCTTACAATTAAAAAAGTGTTTGTGTTTTGATCTGAAGAGTTTGTAAATATCTGGTTTCAACTGTATATTTGATGATTGTCAGCACAAAGAGGGAGAGAGAGGAGCAGAGAGGGAGAGAGAGGAACAAAGAGGGAGAGAGAGGGAGATGGAGAATGAGGACAGAACAGAGATGAACAAGAGCAGGTGAGACACACATGTTAGTCAAATGGTTGTTTACCAAAAGTATAACTGTATCATAAGTACTCATGTATCTAGTACCTAGTGTTTCTTTTTAGGTTTGCTATTTTTCAAATTCTATATTTATTATGTTTTGCAGGCTTGTTTGCACAACAAGGCTAAATAATTATATAAACTTTTCTCAATCTAAATATTGTACTTTGGTAGAATTAAAAAAATAAGTGTAGTGCAGGTCTATGATGATTTTTAGTGCTACTATCATCTAGTTCTGATTCTGGTTCTGTCTTGGTTAAGTCCTCAGTAGTCCTGGTTTTGAACTGTTGTAGTCCTGTTTTAATTCCGGATCAGTTCTGGGTCTGGTTGAATTGGGGTTTAGTCCTCGTGTCTTGATACAGCCCTGACCTTGTTCTGCCTCGCTGCTTAATTAAAAAACTAGTTTAAGGTGTCTTGCACATGTGATAAATATTTTTCCCTATATGAAGTCATTGTTTTTTTTGAACAAAAGTCAAAACAGAGCCTATTAATCTTTCAGTCATTTCTACCCCCCCCCAAAAAAAAAAAAAATCCCACATGCATACTACCCTTTAGGGCTAAGCCCCGGGTGTTTCAAATGTCTGGCTCCGCCTCTGGTCTGTACTACTTAGCTATATTGTGTGCGGAACAATACAACTCACCTCTCGTATGGCTACGGCAGACTGGCAGCGATTACTGCAGCCAGCCACACCTAACCAGCCACACCGAGAGGGGGGGCGCTGTTTCCCCATTACACTGATATTTGTGGCAAGTGGAATAATATCACAAAAACACTGTTACACTAGTATCTGTCATGAGTTTAGTTTTTCCTTTGTTGTTATTCTAGCTTTTGTTCCCTTGTTTCCCTTTGTCTTTATTTTTGTCTTTCATTTACTTCCTGTTTTATTTTGAAGGCTTCTTTTATTTTTCTTCGTGACTTGCTGTGTTTTTACTTCCTGACTTGAGTTTCTTCAGAGTTCATCTAAGTTTCCTCCTGGCTTCTCTCTTTCCTGATGAGTGTCTGTGTGGTTCGCCTGAGGCGCATGGACACTGTAATTTCAGCAGTTTTATCAGTTAACTGCAGTCTTAACTGTGTATCAGGCAAAGGTTACACACAGGTCAGGCGTCAAGTTTGATGCATGTAGTCTGCACGTTTTTCCTGTGCCTGCACAATGGTGGTACCTGCTGAATCATGGCCTAAGACTGATGACATGTTCTTCTTAGCTTAGTTGTGATAACAGCTGTGTGTGATGCATATCAAAGATGTCAGCTTCCACATCTCATCCCGCCCTGTGCTGGTATCTCATTGCTGTTTGTTGGTTTGTAGACAGGTCAGTGCAGCAGAGATGGATGGATTTATGCATTTCAGCTGCCCGCGTTCTCACTTAAAACAAAGAGCAGAATTTGAATCCTGGAAGTGGCCTTTTCACATTTTTATATCTTAATTTGCGAAAGATAAAAGTCATTCACGCATACGTCACTTTATTATATTAGAGACTGCACAACTTTAACTGATGTTGCTGCAAATGTCAAAAAAGGCCCACAGACTGATATGCCTTAGGAAAGACACGTGGTTAAATATAGCACCCGAGTTCGAGTGACGTAGGTGGCTTCAACAGTCAAACCAGGGCGAGCGTAGAAGCTGAAGATTGGTCCCAGTGGGTGAATGGCAGCACGTCAGCGTGGCCCACCCCCGGCTCTGTGCTTGGCACGAACCTGGTAGTGCTGCATGTGGGTAACAGGCCAGAGACCTTCCTGTCTTACCCAGAGGGTCAACACTGCAGCTGGGTAGCAAGTCTGTGCCTCATTTGCTCCCTCCATCACCACAGAGTGTAAAGGGAAGAGGTCAAAGAGAAGCAGAGAATTAACAACAGAGGGAAAAGACATTTTGGTGACTGTGTGGTGGTGATTCCATTACTTCCCTCTGCTGTAATTCTTCTACAAGAATCTTTTGTGTTGCACAAAAAGTGAAATGTGCTGCAGATTTAAACTTTCCTCGATTGCATGACAACAAAATGACCTGTTTGTGTGAGTTCATGCTTCCCTTTCCGTTCATTTTTTTGTGTAATGCACCAGATTTCCTCATCTTATCTATTCTTACACAAAAAATCCTGCATCAAAAATCTTAAAGATTTCCAGCTGTATAGTTTTAGAAAGCATGAATAAATCATTCACTAGTGTTTAAACTAGTGTTTAGTGTTTAAGCTGCAGCTTTTATCCTCAAGTGTATGAAAGCATTTACAGCTGCACACTTGAGAAATTAAAAAAGTGTTTAAAAATAAAGAAAAACACTTCTGACTCTAATAATGGAGGCAGGTGACCATCAGAGTGATGTTGCGATGACTAGATATTTTTTTACATACAGTCTGTGGCTCTGATCACTTTTGTTATACAGTTTATCAGAAGTTTGTAATTTTCTTTTAAATGCAATCTTCTTCCGTTTATCCTTCCAAGTCACAAGTTTCAGATGTTGTTTCAACATGTTTTCTGGTCAACCTCAATTTTTCTCATCATTATGCCCCTCCCACAAAGTCTTTTTAAACCAATGAGAGCGCCCTGAACTTATCTGTGGCTCACAAGCCCACGCAGCCACGGCTTGTCCGATGTCATCTTCTGTTTGTCCTCACAAAAGTCAGCCAGGTTAGATCGCTGAGGTTAAAGTGCTGAGGTATGAATGAGAGCCGGGCTGGTTTTAACCATTACATTGCTCTGTTAGCACTTTCTTGGAGCTGATTGTCAGAACACATTAGTGATGAGTTTGCTGCAGAGGTCACCTCAGGGGAAGTCCTCTGTCATGTAGATGGAGCACAGTGTGAGTGTTAGATGGGGGTTGGGGGCTAAAAGAGGAAGCGATTGCATACATGCCTCTGATATAAAAAAAGTCTTCTTTATCTAATCCCTCTTTTTCTTCCTCAAGGCTTCTGGTGGTGTGCGTTCAGCGTTTGCAGCGTCTGTGCCCAGTGTTACATCAGCTCCTACAGCTGCAGCAAACCAGGCCTTCATAATGCAATTGCATGTACAGTATATTTAAAATGTATTGTGCTTTCATCAAAATGAGGAACAAATAAAGAGCTCCAACGCGGCCCTAATTGCAGGTGAATTAGAAAAAGCAAAATGACTTATAATGTCAGAGAAAAGATGGCACTCGAATAATTATGCCTATTATTCCAAACACTGGCGAACTGCGGTGCCAAAAAGGAAACGCTGATGAAGTGGAACAATGACGGACATGAACGTGATGCTTTTAAAAGGAAAAAGGAGCAAATCCGCACACAATATGCAGCAGTCGCATAAATACTCGGGAGAGGCAGTGAACTCCAATTCAATTGAATTATATTTTAATACACAAACATGCAAACATGTTTTATTAGCTGTAAACTAAGCAATAACAATATATATTGTGATAAAATATACTAATGCTTGGGTCGACAGAGACGTTTCTAGGAAATTTTATAAGATTTGGCATTTTATGGGTTCAGAATGGCAGAACGTGTCCTCAAAGCTCAAGAGACGGGCACATCCGGAAAACATGAAGCTTCATTCATTCATTGGGATTCAAGGTTTTCAGCCTGTTATATTTTTTTTATTTACTGGGGGGGGCGGGGCTTGCTCTGTTTGCCATTTATTGACAGTGACACTTTAAATTCAAACACAATCAAATGGTACTAAATGGCTTCTCGCCTGAGAAGAATTTCTTTGCGTTTAGCTTCCCAGAGTAGGTGCAGAAATGCATGATTACTGAATGTCAGTGAGGCATTCATTCAATCATCCATTCATTCAAAGTACAATGAAATGACCTTGATGGTGCTACAATGAAAGGAGGGTAAAAAAAAGAGAAGCAGATCAGTCGCTGTCAGAGGTGAACAAAATCACTAATGGTACAGATAATAGATTCGATAATTTTCATGCATCACACAAAATAGTTACTGCGTAAAATGATCATGTTTACATCGTTTAAACTAAATATAAACACACACTGATGCAGTTTCTTGAAACAGGAAAACTGCAGCAAACCTTCAGGAAAAACTCTTCCTGTGTGAAATATTAATAACCTCAGATTGTTGTGTCGACGCAGAGCAAAGCAGTTTGTGACGTCGACTGGCCAACAGGACTCTGGGATATGTTGTTGCTTGCTGCTTCGACGTGCTCTTGTTCTTCTTCTCTTCTTTTATTCTGACGAGCTTGTGTCAATGGGATATTTTTTGTATGAAACACAGAAACTCCTCCACATGAATGAACCGCTGGAGCTAATCACCGCTGGCTGCTGCTTCATATTTATCGTGTGGACATAGTGCCTTGGCGTCCGTCTTCTCATCCAGCTCTTGGCAGGAAGGAGAATAGTCATATTTCCCAAACTATTTTTTCACCTTTGCCCCGTAACTGAACCCCTTAAAATGCTTCTAATCATTTGCACATTTGTTATAATCCTCATGCACCACCAAGACAGATTTTTCCATGTTTATTGAGCTGCATGAGTAAAGTGATACTTGTTGTTGTTCTCACCTCTTCATCAAAGCTGAAGGTTGGCCTCTCTCTTAAACCGTGCCGTGTTTACTCTGGCCCGGTTCCTTCTCTCTTTATGAGCTCTGACAGAAGCTGTAGACAAGGAGATACGATCACATAGGTAGCTAAAACTGGACTGTGTGTGTGTGAGCTACTAGTAGGCCCACTTTGAAGGGTACGAAGGGAACGAGTGAGTGTGTGACAGAGTCGGAGCAATGATAATCTCCCCGTGTGCGAGTGTGGTGACCAGCTGGTGTGTCATTCTCAATCAGGGTTTCACACAATAAGGGAGGATGAGGCCACACGGGTTCAAAGTTTCTACGTACTACGTAACGCTCTGAAAAGCAGGGTCAAATGGTTCCCGCATCAAATCAAGAATAAGGCTGGGCTAGCACAGGAAACCTCTTATCGAGCGCCTTGATCGCAACCAATCCCAGAGGGCAGCGTAAATGTCACTTACAATCCCAACACGAGTCTGTTAAACTGGCTCTGAGCTACTGCCGCTCGCTTTTGTTTGCCAAATCATGTCTGCCTGTCGCTCGACAGATCAGCTCCTAAGTGTTTGTCTTTACAAAATAAGCCGACCCCGCAGCATGCCAGCTCATGGGGCTGTGGGGAAGAGGTGGGAAGAGGGGGCTTCGGATTTGGGGAATCAAGCTGAGGAGGAACATACAACAGCTGCCTGCTGGAATAACAAGAGTGACTGAAATGACTGCTCCACATGGGTCATGTTACCAAGCCGGGCTTTTAATAGGACGACTTGACTGCAGAGAGAAAAGATTAGTACAGAGTACGGTCGTCTGATCGCATATCATACATGAAAAGAGGTGTCGACAGAAGGCTGTATCACCTGTGCTTTATGCGTTGTAAGCTGCAAGGCTTGCCCTGCAGAGTTCACCCCAAAGAGGTCTGAGAGATCACTGTATATTCTTAGTCCATCCAAGTCCTCTGGGTTTCTGCTCCCTGTTGGAATCTCCATCAGCGATTAAGTCATGCTCCTGCCCTGCCACCGGAGCTCAGTTCTACATATGGCTACTGAGGTTGTTGGAAAAATATTTGTCAAAGTAATTTATGTTTTAGCCTGGCTGCGGTGGTGAGGATTGTGAAATAGAATTATTGCTCTTGGCAGTTTGCAGGGAGACGGAAAACCAAGCGTCGTTATTGGTTTTATAGGAGAATTAAATATATTTTAATGAGAGATTTTATTCATAACTTATATTTAGATCTAGTCCTCAAACTATGAGCTCTGCATATTTGAGCTCCCATGCGCTCTCGGTGGCTTTACTCGCTTTCTCTTTTGCGGGAAATTGAAATGAAAGACTCCGTCGTTTGTGCAACACTCTCGACTCTTATCAGTTTCCTGTTTTGATTAAGGAGAAGTGTACTTGGTCAACTGCTTCAAAACCGCCTGGATGACAAAAGCTAAACAAGGCGTTTCCTATAAACTTTAAAGGCTTGAAGTGCAGTTTTTGTGAAAGTGCTGAATGTTTACATCGTTAATGTGTGTTTGTCGTGGTGGTGATAAACTCACCTCTCCCTTTAGCTTCAGATGGAGCGAGTGTTTTCACAAAGCTGCAACTTTTGTTTCCACACAAACTTCTTTTTTTCTTCTTGGTTTCATTTAAATAGGACTTTTATTTAAACCATGGTTGCTACTTTTCACTAACACCACAGACACACTTTTATTATGTTTTTATTACATATTTTACTACGGATGGGACCATCATTTCCAAAATATTCATAACACCTTATTCAATAAGACCTGAAACTGATCAGACTTTTCACAGACTTCTGTATAATCAGACCTGTTTTTGCAACACCAGCAGTCGCCCCCTGCTGGCTGTTAGAAAGAATCAGCTTCCCTTTTCAAACCAGGACAGATTTGTTCTGAAAATCAATCAACACACAAATATGTGTTCTTGGCATATAATACAGGCACAGGCAATATTATTTTTGCAAACCTACTTTTTTGCACGTATGCTCTTAAACCATTAAGAAACTCCCACAGGAAAAGCACACCCCAGTCTATAAGGTCAATATAAGTTTTGGGCTCTTTGGATCAGAGAAAGTTGATTCTCTGTCTCCATCATCAGGGACGTTGCTGTTTCTGACTCTGTTGTAAAGCTCTCAAAAATAACTTGCATCACATCTGATGCAACAAAAGTGAAGCAAGAAATGTTGCACTCATATTTGGTAATAGTACACCTTTAATATGGGCTGTGAGGGAGTTGAATCGTGTGTGTGTTCACATATGTGCCGGGCAGGAGGCGGGGCCTCGATTGCATCATACATTATCACCAATGCAAGATGGCAGTGCCCATTTCTGCCATATTTGAGCTCTGCGTTTTTTGACATGTCATCCTCAGTTATATACAGTCTGAAGTTAAAGCCAACAGAGCGTGACTAAAAATATTTGTAGAGATGTCGTTGGTTAATAAAATCAAGGTTTAAAGTAAAGTCAAACTGCAGGTCGAGCCTTGAGTTCATTTAAGGGCTGCATTCAACAGCCAGATTTTACACACTTTACCTTTAAACTTGCACTCTTGAATTTGTTACAGCCTCTCGTTGCTAAAAGCATCAGTCCTCCGTCATGCTGGAGGGCAGCAGGTGCCCACATGGAAAAAGAAAAAGCTCAGAGCCAGAAATGTATTTATCCCCACATTTTTCTCATTTTCCTCAGACTAGTATATTTAAACAGTGCAACACACATTTCAGTGTGCAATGTATATCTCAATAACATGCAGTATTTCCCCATACCACAGTCATTGACATGTAGTTTATTAACTTCTGTTCTATACTTGATAATTACTTGATAAGAGACGAGTTCCTGTGCACCCAGTCCTGCTGTATGTGTACAAGATTTTATTTTTATCTTCAGCTTATAGACTCCGTGGAGTGTCTCCATGAATGCGAAAAAACAAATCTGACAAATTAAAGGGTAATATGATTGCTTTGGTCATCCTGCCTGTAGGAATCAGCTCGTGTGTCTTTGTTGAGCCACAAAATAAGGTCAGCATGTCCTTTATGTAACCTCGAGGACGGCGACAGGTTTGCTGTCAGATGTGACGTATCATAGTCTTTACTGAACCCAAAACATCGCGTCTTCACACGTCTATTCTGGTTTCAGGATGGCTGTTTGCCCTTTGAAAAACAACCATTGAGCCAAATGAAACCTTCGCACAGTGGAAAATAGGAAAAGTTCCCTCCCAGCTGGCATGAATTAAAATCCCACATTGTCCCAGTTCTTTCTCTTGAAACTCTTTTTTTGTGTGTTGCTTGTGTTACTAATTGAATTGAATTTTTTCCCCTAGCCTTGTTTTGACGTGCGATTACAGAGAACTTCTTAAGATGTTTTGACCAGTTCTGTTCCTTTGTGACTGTGGCAAGCGTGTTTGCCAGAGTCTGGCTTAACTTGTTTTTATGCTTCTGTTCTGCAGAACATGCCATTCACAAAAATCTTCCAGTTCTGACTGCAGCCAGTATCGTGTTCTGGTGAACACTGGTGTTGATGTTTTCTGTTCACTGTATGTTTGTACGTTAGTTGCTAACATCTAATTTAGAGAAACATAATGGATTAAGGTCATAGGCTCCCAAGTCTCTGTCAATATCTACACAATACTGTAAGTGCAGCTGCTACCTGCTTAGCAGGATTTGATCAGTCGATCAACAGATTTTGTTAAAAGATTCAATTCAACCAGTTTTATTTATATAGCTCTAAACCACAACAACAGTCGCCTCAATGTGCTTTATAGTGTAAAATAAAGGCCCTACAGTAATCCAGAGAAAATCCCAACACTCAAACAACCTCCTATGAACAAGCACCTTGGCGACAGTGGGGGAAAAAAACTCCTGTTTAGCTGGAAGAAACCTCCGGGAGAACCAGGCTCAGGGAGGGGCGGGGCCATCTGCTGCCAGCCGTTGAGGTGAGAATATTAAATCCAATCAGAGTGATCAGTAATGAGTTCTATGTCTAAATTTTTAAAAAGGAAGGAACTTGAGTGTTCTTCTCATAATTAACTAAAACCTTGAACTTTATGCTTTTTTTATAAGCTGGAGTGCAAATTTAAAAGTAGTCGTCGTTTGACAGAAAATGAATTGGTAGCAGATTACACGATTCATTATTAGGCTAGACTAAACAGTCAGCCGTGCTTGGTTCAAAATGAAAACGTTAAACTGCATTATAATACACAACATGTTGCTAGACTAACTTAATGAATTAATCAGTGACAGGAAATTCATTAGTAGAAGATTGTTGTTGTGTTCCATTTGTCTCAGAACTCGGATGCTGGAACATTGAGTGACGTCACTCCTGTGTGGAGGACATTCCTGTAGCAAAGTTGGAAAAGCTTGGGAATGCATCCTTGATATCAAATCATTTAAGCTAAGCTACAGCTAGCATCTTGGTCAGCTTATCACAGAAAACACACATTCAGTCTAGTTTGGCCCTGAATTGAAAAAAGCACCTAAAAAGATTCATTTATCCTTAAACCTGCACTCCACTGCATTTCATCGGAAAACTAACATTTTCATGCCACTGCAGTAATGTAACCCTTTTAATAACTAGTGCAATTCTTGCATGCAAAATACAGTATATAAACAAAAGTACTGTGCCTCATTATACCGACACCAGCTGCTCGACTGTGGACACCCACGCTATGAAGCTCCTGGTGCACAGTTTTTATTCTGATGTTAATGCCAGAGGAGGTTTGGAGCTCTGCAGCTACAGAGTCAGCTGACTGTTGTGACTTCTGTGCACGATGTGCCTCACAAGTCGGCGACCCCGCTCTCTAAATTTACATTGCCTCGCACTCTGTGGTTGAGTGTCTTTTTTTTTTTTTTTTTTAAACCATCCCACTGTGCAATAGTCTTGTACTTACAGCTAATGCAGCTGTATCTGATTATAGAACATCTAGGAGGGAAAAAGTGTCACTTGTTGAAATGGAATCATCCTAAATTTCAGTCGGTTCTTTAGGAGGACATGTTCCTTCACAAGTGTTTGTACAAGCATTGCATTTGCATCTAGAAGCACAGCTGGAACATATAGATATGATACAGTTTTATACGGTTTGGGTTATTGTTTGGACAAATAAGCAGTGTGATTTAAAAAAAATCACTTGTTTTTTACTTTTTCTAAAATGACATTTGGCTAAACGCTAATCGAAAAAGCTCTGGCTCTTTTGATCATGAAAGCGCTCTTCCTGCATGTAAAGCTGTCGGTATCCTCACCCGAGCAGCCATACCGTCTCTGTCACAATGAATATATTCTTCTAACCTGAGAGAGTCTGTAATCCTGTATCTCAGCTCCTGCCTACTCATGAATAGAAGAATATAATGACTTCTGAACAGACTGCACTGCTTATGCATACATTGAGTGCCTGAGCAGAAGAAATGAAAGGCGTCACTCTTGCCTCTTTTCTCTGTCTGTGCACCTGGATGACTGTTAATGCATGGCAAGCAGCTTCCTCATCAACCATCTGCTGCTTCGTCCTTAGAGGCATCAGATCCTCGGCCTCTTGCTCCGTCTGCTTGAACCACCAACCTGCCCGACTTCCCTCCGGGACCTCCGTCAGAGACCTTTTTCTTTGGGCTGCAACGTGAGCGTGTGTGGGAACTTTAGGGCACAGTTCAGCCTTTCTATCATCAGATGAAGCTCAAAATCCCTGCAGAACTGCAGAGATCTGAGAGCTTTGATCAGACCCGCAGACCTGTCGGAAGAACTCAAGTTCTCCTTCATCAGCGCTTTCCTTTTATGTTGAAATCAGTTGAAACTGGATGATTTTTTTTTTAGCACTTTAAAAAAATAATTTAGCAACAAATAAAAGATGGATGTTGTTATACAGTTAAAAAGTTTATTCTTTTAGGTTTAAAAAGTAAATGCTTCAACCATTACTAAATCCATCCATCCGTTTCTGCTTCAAATGTGAGTCTGTGCAGGTTCAGCACAAATGCCAGGCCCTGTCTCTCTCTCTCTGCAGGGGGGGAGGGGGGGGGGGAGTCCTAGAGAGACGCCAGAACCACTTCAGCTGGTTCCTTTCAGTGTGGAGGCTCTACTCTGAGCCCCTCCTAAATTAGTCCCTCAGAGTGGTTCCTGATGCTGTAGGTGTTGACTCCACCAGGGCTGGATCAAAATTAATAATCACAACCAAGGAGCAAGCTGATCTCAGGATCTCGTCTCCATAATAAACTAATTTAGCTCTAAGATCTGAAGTTTATCTGTGGCTCTTTTCACACAATGTTAAGTGACTGCTGGTAAAAAGTTTTTAAAGCACTATATGAATCAATGTGAGTGTAAAAGAGTACCATTTACCAAAAAAGCACTATTTAAAATTGCAAGTCCAGCTCATTAGAAGTGGAAAATGACAAAATAAAAAAAAAGTATAATGTTAAAAATGACGTGCACATCTTTCACACAGCTCTCCATCATTCTCACTACAGCCACAGCCCAGAGACGGTTTTATTTATTTATTTTAAAAATGGCGCCACAGCCGCTCACTCTCTGGGCCGTACGTGGAATAATAGAATTTTATTTTTATTCTTTGTTCTTTGCTTAGTAATAAATATCAGCTAAAAACTTTATTTTTCCTTATTCAGAAACTGTGTAAATGTATTCAGATGACATATTTAAACCTTTTTAAACCTCTTTCTTTAATGCACAAAACAAAGTCATAGTCAAATTAGTCTTTCATACCAACATGTTTTATATTATCATATATAGATTATTTTATTATCACTTTGACCTTCAGATGTAATTCTTCCTACGGTGCTTGCTGTATGTTGATAACACACACCACACTTAAGAATAATGGTCATGATGCTTTTTGTCAATGTTTGACCAATAAATCATTAAGTTGACATTGATTTTAACACCACCCCACTTTGCATCCACACCATACCATCATTTATTTATATAGCACTTTAAAAATCAACACATGGCTGACCAAAGTGCTGTACAGTAGAAATATAAAAAAATACAGTAAGAATAATAAATAAAATAAATAGATAACAAAAAAATAACAGTGTCAGTTACCCACTGAGTCAAAGGGAATAAAAATGAGCTTTTAATCTGGATTTAAAAACCACCACTGATGTAGATAATGTGAAGAGGGAGATCATTCCAATAGCGAACGCTCCGACCCCACTCTGCATCCCAACAAAGTTTTATCAGGATTCGTTCCAAACCTTTAAGCTGTTTGCAGAGAGAACGACACCTGTCGACTCAGCTGCAGCAGGCAGTGTTCAGATTGACAGCGAACGTTTTATAGTTTTATTTATTTTTTATCAAATAAAAATACCTGCTGTAGTAACTCATGCTGTGGTTGCTAAATCACTCAATGATGGAATCTGGTCGTGAGCTCAGTCGTGGAGTTGCGCTCGTCTTTCTGCCCGTGAATCAGCTGTTTCCTGCTCTGAGCTGCAGCCTCTGGTTTCCCAGTGTGGACAGAGTTATGACCTTCCCTGGCGGAACAACTTTCACTCCAGCGAACAGCTGCTGTTTACCCCTCCTAATCACAGGCAGCTGAACATCCATCAGACCACTAATGAATAAAATTGCATCATATCACGCCCTCCCCTCTGTAACTTAATGACGCTGCCGCTGTAGCTGTTCCAGCTCGGCCCACCCGCTGCTATTACAGACGTTTACAAGGACTGGAGCGACGCGCCTTTGCGGGCAAGTGTCTCGAAGACACATGGGCGAATCGAGCTGTAAAACTACCGCTGTGAACTGTTAAATGCACTGTTTTACGCACTGTTGCATGTATTCAAGACCTGAAACTAGCTTCTTGTAGTTACCTAATTTGCTGTTATAAACTTTTAAGTTGTTGTGAAGCTGTAAGCAAGGCTCTTCAGAACTGCAGAAAAAGCTGCTTTATCTTTACCAGTGTTGTAAACGCAGTGTGAAGTTGTGTCCCTATGGGCTTCTCTGTAATTAAACCGGGAGACAGAGGACTAGTTAAAATCAGCCCTCGTGTGTAATCCCAGTTTTGTTCCGCAGACAAACATCCCAAGGAGAAGGCATGTTCCCAACAGAACAAAACACTCGCCCAGAATCAAACATGAGTCAGATAACGCATGTCTTCATTTATTCCACGTCCTCAGTGTTCTCTCTATGGTTTCTTTAATCCAGAGGTGTTAGACTCACTTTAGGTTGTGGACCAAAAACAACCCAGTTTGGTCTTAAGTAGGCTGGACAGGTAAACCTATCGCATACCACGAATGTGAAACTCAGAGCTGCAAATTGTTTCTCTTTAATTTAATGCAAAGTACATTCAGAAAACCTTCATCTTCATAAAACTGATGAACAGCCTGAGATGTCCCTTTCAGCAATACATCCCACATTTTCCACATTCAGGTGGTTTGTGTCATTTAAAAAATACCCAACCTTAGTTTTGGTGAAGTAGCGAAGGCCATTAGTGATGTCAGGTCTTCAGAACTGGTGGATTATAACCTGGACAGCCTCAGGTTATAATCCGTTCTTAGTGACCTGCAGCGCAAACCTTCCTACTGTAAAACAGGATGAAAAGGCCTCAGTGTTTGCAGTTTTTGTAACTAGCAGACCATTTACTGGGCCCCTTTTGGGTCGTGGGCCAGGTGTTGGATGTCCCTGCTACGATAGTGGGCATTGCAGACTGGTGTGGACCGAAACATTAATTCAAGCTGGAAATTTGACTCCATCAAAGGCCGGATAGTCTAACCCTAAGTGGCATTTAGGGCGGTTGCATATTAGCTTTTCTCCACATGATTAAAATAATTCACTTCAATGATATTATTGGATGTCTATATTAGAAATAATGAAGTGCTATCAGTAAGTCAGTGTTTGTATTTAGTAAAATCAGAACGAGTGGAGGGAAGTGGTGAGCGAATCCATAACGGTACCACAGATGCTCAAAAAAGGACTGAACATTATATGTTTTCATTAACATAATGTTTCATTTTTAAATATCTGTAGGTATTTTAAGTATGCAGAGACTCGCCTAAGGCTGAATTTCTCCACTACATTTATCTGTGATTAAAGTTTTCCAGACAAAGTTTTCAAGGTAAGGTTTGCTGGTTCATTAGGAGCAATCAGACCAATCAGAGCAAACACTACTTTACAGAGTTCCACAGTAAGATACAAAACAGGAAAAGGTAAAAAAACAGACCCTCTGTAACAGTTAAATACAGAATACAGCACAGCGAGGCTCAAGGCTCAAAAACCAAATGCACAGATCGTACACAGGAATTTGAAATTTGCTCCCACGGCCCTCGGTTTATACTAAACAAACATAAACATCTTATATTCTAAAATGATTTAATGGATGATTTAATCTTCCTCTTTGTTTCAATCAAGACACAATCTCACACCATATTTAACTTTACTTGAATAAATATTATGTGCCATTTCTAAATTAATCGATGTCATCTTTGATTTTGATGAAAGGGAGGATTTCTGAACATTTTCAAAACTTACCAAACATTCAGAAACATCACATATCTGCATTTTTTTTTTAAAAAGATTTTTACGAATCACATCCAGCTCAGACAGGCTGACTGAAAATGAGGACGGGTCTAAAATTAAAGAGTAATGACTCAAGGCCATGTCCCAGAAATGAAGGTTTAATCCAAACCCTGGATTTTAAAGAATGGTTACACCTCCAATGGGTTGCCAAACCTGCTTTAAAGAAACGTTAATCTGTGATAGCTTCATGATGGACTGGAAACAAGAGTTGTAGTAATGTAAACCAGAATTATGTTCTTCTGTTTTGCAGTTTTAATACAAACACTATATGCAGCTAATCTTTAAGAAGCCACGGCGATCCATGAGATGGACGCATTTTTCTCGGAGTAGATGGATCATGTTAAGAGTGATTTCTGTGATTTGAGTGTGAACGGCAGCTGCCTGGATTGGCAGGCCACTTGGCCTTCATCTCTTCTCCCACACACTCACTGTCACACTTTAAATTTGAACCTGTCAGCTGTTTCACACACACTGAACTGCATTAAGATGAACACACAGGCACACACACACTTAAATGGACCATATAAACAAAACAAAGGTACTCGGCGAACACTCGTGCCCATCAGGAACATGCATAAACACTCACACACACTTAAAGCCCACACATCTAATCTATATGCCCATCCATCTGTCCACACGCCACATGACCACTTATACACATGCATTCTCTGTGATTCACCTGCTTGACTTCCATAGGACCGGCTCTGGCTTTTGCTTTCTGGTCTGTGGGCGTTACTGGCTGCAGAAGGTGACTGGGATATATACAGTATATATCCATAAGATGGATGGACAACCCCCACCTACCACATACCTCAGCCCTGATTATCCCCTTAGCCTCGATGATTTCGAGATGCAGGACAGCAGGTGGAGTGGCGGGAAAAAAAGTCGAGCAAAACATTCATGTTTTCATCTGCTAGTTCGAGCTATTGCCACCTTTTTATTTACACTAATGGGAAGTGTGAGAGCGCAGCATGAAAACAAACAGCAGCCTCTTCACCTTTCTGCTGATGTATTATTGAAATATTCACACTACTGCGGTGTTTTCATGTGGTATAGTGGAACATGCTTTTTGGATGTAGCTGTGCTGTTTTTGGTACCCTGAGGTCAAAGTGCAGGGTCATCCGCTGAGCAGGAGTTAGCAGGAGTATAGCGTCTTGTTCAAGGACATGTCAGCAGTAGCTAGTGCAGGATCAGGAGCCCGCTGGGTCAACCAGTTTAAGAAGAGTCTTTCTGCTCTTTGCAGTCATGTATGGGAAACATGCAGCTATTTACACTCTCTCATCTGCTGTGGCCTGTCATTTCCTGTACGTGCACCATTGTACACAATTAGAAACATACAGCAAATGCTTCATATGCATGTTGTAGTACGAGTAGATACTTTGAACAGTAGTTTGTTTGCAGGAAAAAAAACAAGTGACATTTTGAGATATTGATGCAGTTTGTAACATTGTAATGGTGTGCCTCTTTGAAAAAGACATTTTAATCTCAAGGGGCTTTCTGGCCTTTAAGGAAGGACAGAGGCACTGCGCTGCTCCAGCAGTGACTCCAGTGACTGTTAGCCGGTGGTATTTTCTCAGTGTCTAATCTATGTAGCAAACTGGCTCCAAAATAAAAGTCATGCCAATACTGGGACATAGTTTCACTGCTGGATCAGTGTGCCTGGACGTCCTTGTTAGACTAACACAGGGGTGGGGAACTCCAGGCCCCAATGGCCGGTGTCCTGCACGTTTTCGACATCATTCTGGGTCAACACACCTGAATCAAATGATTACCAGGCCTCTGGAGAACAAGACATGTTGAGGAGGTAATTTGGCCATTTAAATAAGCTGTGTTGGATCAAGGACACACCTGAAACTTGCAGGACACCGGCCCTTGGGGCCTGGAGTTCCCCACACCTGGTTTAACAAGATGGTTTAATTGTTTAATTATTTATATAGCACATTTAATTACAACAGGAGCGTTGACCAAAGTGCTGTACAAGATATGTACAGCATACATAATAAAATAACTTAGAGTATTGATAGCAAACACCAAATATGAATTAACAAATAACTCTCATGCTGTATTAAAAGCCAGTAAATAAAAATGCGTTTTAAGATAAGATTTAAAAAGATTGACAGTAGGAGCCTGTCTGATGTGTAGGGGTAAATTATTCCACAGCTTAGGTGCTACGACTGCAAATGCTCGATCGCCTCTGTGAACCAGCCTCGACCTTGGTACCGCTAAAAGCAAAAGATCACTTGATCTAAGAGATATAAGGGGGGTATAAGTCTGCAAGAGGTCAGACAAATACCCGGGAGCTGTCCATTCAGGGCTTTGTAAGTCAACAGTAAAATTTTAAAGTTAATTCTGAAGCGGACAGGGAGCCAATGAAGAGAGGCGAGCACCGGGGAAATGTGTTCACATCTTTTAGTACGTGTCAGAAGACGAGCTGCAGCATTCTGGACCAACTGCAGCCTTGTCAGGCAGGTCTGGCTGTATAAGGAGTTACAATAGTCCAGCTGGGATGTAATAAAATCATGAATCGCCCGTTCAAAGTTTTTAAAAGATAAAAATGATCTCACCTTAGATAAAAGCCTCAGTTTGAAGAAGAACCGCTGTACGACTGAGCTAATTTGTTTTTCAAAGGTGAAATTGCTGTCAAATATAACCCCCAAATTTCTGGCATGCGATTTGACAAAAGGCTCAAGACTGTGCAGGTTAAAATTAGAGGTGCTGGGATAGCCGCTTGGTCCAAAAATTATCACTTCGGTTTTGTTCTCATTGAAGTTAAGGAAGTTAGAGGCCATCCAAGATTTAACTTCACCGAGACACTGAAGTAAGGGTTCTAGTGATAAAAGATTGTGTGTTCAAGAATCTGTTTGCAAACACCAACAAAAGAAACACCACATGGATGACATTCTACTGAGCTCTAACAGGAAGCTAAACTTCTCATATCACAGGTCTCACACCTTGCTGGTGATGGTTGTGAAAGTCCAGAAAACCGTCATCGTGCAACCAATGAGACAGAATTTACATAAAGATGAACACAGTTGGCTTTGTATGTAAGAAAACGGGAATTGAGAATGGAGAACGGAGTAATGGCATTAGTTCTCAATTTAAATGTTGGATTAAAAAACAAAGACGCATGAATTGCTTCCTTTATTTATATTCTGACTTTTTTTTTGTCCACGGTTCAGTTTTTTGCCACAATATCATGACCGGGAGACAATGTTGCTGACAGAGTTATTTAATGAATGAAAACAACGAAGAAATCACTCTCTCCCTGCTGAAAAGTTGCTGATCTCCTTTCTGTAACTTTTGCAATTCACCATCACAGATGGTATAAAAGATGGAGGTAGCCATGTGAATATGACCTGAAATGAGTGCCTGAGCCCATAAACGTCTCAGGGAAGAGTTTATTGAGGTCGAGTTAGAACGATGTTTTCATATTGAATCCTACAGTGCAGGAAGTCCTTTCATGGGTAGCTCCCTCTTATGGTCTATAAAATGAATGCAGGTGAGACACTTAAACATCTGGCTTACTTCTCTTCTAAGCTACGTCTGTGTTACGTAAAGTCTGTGGTTCTGATCCAAACTAAAACCAATAAAACACCAAAGCCAGATAATAACACAAACTAACAAACTGAAATGGGCAGCAGCAGATGAACAACAGCCCCTGTTTTGTCAGGCAAAATTACTGTTTTTGTCAGTGAAGTCTGCTTGAGTGTAATGGCTTCATTTCCTTGTCAGAACAAACTCTCTGATAGAAGATAAAATGTTCTAAATACAGCAGATTGTTCAAAGTGTCCATCCCAGACCAGCTTCACCCAATAACCCCCTGTCACTAATGCCTTTCCACAACATCACAGTAAAAGAAAACCTTTGTTCTACTGTTGTGGAATAGTTCTTGTCAGAGAATTTTGCATCACAGGGACTTTTTTGATAACTTTGTATAGATAACTTTCTTGAAGATGGGAACCACCACCCCGGTCTGCCAATCCAGAGGTACCGCCTCTGATCTCCACGCAAAATGGTAGAGGTGTGTCAGTCAAGACAGCATCCATAGCCTTCAGGAACTCAGAGAGAACTTCATCCACACGAGGAGCCCTGCCACCAGGGAGTTGTTTAGCTGCCTCAGTGGCCTTACACTCTGCTTCCTCTACGGAACATGTACCGGTGGGTGAGAGTTGAGGATCTCGCAGACAGCTCACCACCAGATGGTGATCAGTTGACAGCTCAACTCTTCTCTTCACCCAAGTGTCCAGAACATACGCCTGGAGATCCCGCACAAGACTGGTTCCAGAGCCCAAGCTGTGCGTTGAGGTAAACCCAACTGTACCTGTCTGGTGCCTTCCCCACCTCACGCACTCAGTAAGGCAGCTTCCCCACCAGAGAGGTGACGTTCCATGTTCCAATGGCTAGTCTTGGTCGTTGAGGATTGGTTTGATTGGTCGCTGTCCAGCACACATTTCACACGATCCCTACAGTGCCTCCTGCAAGGAGGGTAGGCCCACGTCCCTTTTTCGGGCTGTGCCCAGCCAGGCCACCAGGCACTCACCCTCGAGCACCCTCCCTGGGCCTGGCTCCTCCCTGGTAACCCTATCCCAGGCTGGGTGAACTGTCCCCTAGGTCTTTCACACATAGAGGTTTTTGAATTGCTCTTTGTCTGGTCCCTCACCCAGGACCAATTTGCCATGGGAGACCCTACCAGGGAGCAAAAAGCCCTCCCAACAACATAGCCCCTGGGATCCCTGGGACACACAAACCTCTCCGTCATGATAAGGTAGCGATTCACGGAGGGAGGGGGAAGGTTAGTCTATAAATTTCTCGCTGAGGTTTTGGAGCTACCCATTGGTTTTGTGATTTAAAAAAATTAAAAGGCTGACATCTTAAAACTTTAAAACTCTAATTGAAACTATTTGCACTGTCAGGTTGGATTTGGGGTATATGTGATTCTTCTTTAAAGCTGAGGGAGGATGTGGTGCACATAACACTGAAGGAGTGGTTTTTGAAATATTTTAGACCAGAAAGTCCAGACTTCCCTTTCTGGACAGTTTTGACACTAAGATTTTATACGGGGGAAAATAGTTCCCATGAAAAATGTTCACTAAAGGTTGTGGCAGATGTATTTTGCAATTCTGTGGCCTCCACAAACAGAAATTTCTGCTGGGGTTTAGTGGTTTGAAAGGTTCTCATCAAAACCTTAGACACATTAAGACTGAAAATGCAGATCAGCTGATTTGAGTCAGCTTGCAAAAACCAGTGGCTCAGCTTATAACCCTCTACATCAGTTAAGCTGCTTCAGCTGGTGTCTTTGCAAGCAGCTTTGCAACTCAGCTAGTGCATTTCAAACTCTGCACTGGCTGGGTTGCATCAGTGCATCAGTGCATCAGTGCCGTGTCCAGTGTCTTTGATGCCTGTTCTCTTTTGCTGATCCTCTCCAGACTTGGATTTTGCACATACAGTTTGTATGTCAATCATAATGTGATTGATATTTAGACTTTCACCTCACAGTCATGTATGCATCTCAGAACACCTGCGACACACCGAGAGCATTTAGCAGCATCAAAGTCTGCGGCGGAGGTATTTTGGAGGTAGAACTGGGAACCGAGAAGGTTGACTCAGGCATGGGGGCCCGCCTCAGCAGCCTCAGCAGCTGTTATGTTTTTGGTCCCCTGGCAGGTCACATGGTGCAGATGAAAAGTGTGGCGGCGGCGGTGCTGGGGGAGTTAGAGGGCGGGGAACTATTTTTGAGCACTGCCATTCTGAAGCATGAACCCCCGCCACCACCACCTCCTCGCCATCTTTCCTCTCTCTGCCTCTTCCATCCCTCCTTCTTTTCTCCCCTGGCTTTCCATTTCCCTGTGTAATTAGGCTTCTAATTAAGGCTGTGGATGTTGAGAGGATGAATGCCCACTCTGTCTATCTCTCTCTCGCTCACGGCATGGAGCCTTCAAACTGTGCAACAGAAAGACCCAGTGCTGGCTTCTCTGACAAATTCTGTTTTTGTGTATTGAACATTGAGCTGTGGCTTGCTATGAAATTAGCATAATGTCATAGAATGCAAATATGCGCTTTGTGCATGAAAAAGGAGAGAAATACAGTAGACTTCCCCACCAGCAAAGGATTACAAAGAACAGGCAAAGCCAGAAACGGACTGGATTGGTGCTGAAAGTGCAAAAAAAAAAAAAAGTATGCAGAGTGCAGCAGCCTCCACTTACAGTCCCAAATCACTCTGTTGTTCTTTCTAATGAAACGTCTGCTTGATATGGATCTTACTAGCAAACCCAACCTTCAGTTACTAATTATTATCATCTAAGAAAAGCATCAAGGCTACAGCTCCTGGGCTAGTCTGCATACACAAATATCTGCATATGAAAATCCAGATGGATTGAGACAACATTTCCAGCGCTGGAAACTTTCTAATTTTAAATGTATTAGTGGAACATGAAGCCATGAAGGCACAGTAGGACTATGTGTTTGAAACAGGAAACAGATAATCCCCTCAGTTGAAGTGTTTTGTTGACACATCCATCAACATCCATCATGATCTCACTCCACAGACTTTCTGGCTGTAACTTCTCCTGTTGTAGCTGTTGTAGCTCAGAGTGGGAGATTGTCAGCATGATCGTTCTTTATACAGTAAAGGCGGAGAGTTCACGTTACCGTATGTGACTGAAAGGTTTGGATTTTTATGCTACATTTAGAAAAACAAAACAAAACAAGAGATGACAACAGAGCAGAAAGTTAATGATTTAGTGAGTTTAATCGTTTTTTCCTTACAATATATGTTAATAATAATAATAATAATGATAATGATGATGATGCTTTTATTTTCTCACACTCCGTTTTAAACCCGCCGTTCTGTCGCCCAACTCTTGTCACAAAGCAGCCGTCTCTTAATTATTAACACAGACATTAATGGAAGCTTCGAGCCTCGACTCCCTGACGTGTCATCGTTGTTGCTATATGAAGCTCCACATGTGACTCTCTCGTGAGGCTCCCAGATAGTTGGACTCGCTTTGAATCGCTCCCAAAATGAAACAAAATCTACACGGAGCACAAACAGCCTAATCAACTACTTACAAGCTGCAGTTTAATAAAGTTTTAGGCTTGGGTAGGTTAGATCTGATGTGTCCTACATCAACGTAACAAGCTTATGTTTTACACATTTTTCCACAATATATGCATGTGCAACACACAGTGTGTTAAAGAGTATGCCTCTTATGTTCCTAACAAATAAAACAACAACATATGAACACGACTGAATAAGGCTGTGTGATCATGTGGTACAGCTAAATTAAAACACTGAGTAAATTCAAGCTTTAACAACTCACCTCAGAGGGTGAACTGGGGTCCTGCAGATGACCCAGTTCAAGGTAAATTAAGATTTTTTTCGAGTCATGCAAAGCTGCTCCAGAGCCCAAGAATGAAATCTGTGGAGGTGGAAGTACCCCCCCCCCGCCACCTTTGCAAAAACACTAGATTTAATAGAAGCTTTAATCTTGAGGCTGTCATTCTAGAGGCACGATGACTGAATCTTTCTTTCTTCCAAATTTTTCTGGAAAAGTGATTCCCACAGATAATCACTGTCTTTCCTCCTTTTTTCTTTCCTTTTTTTAATTAGCAGGACATCCATGAAATCTGGCGAGACATTAGGAGCCAAAGGAAAAACAAATTTGTCAAGCAGATATTGCCGCCACCAATTATATATTAAAAAAACACACATTTGGCTGGTAACCAGTGATGTAAGAACACTATAGATTGGGTTCCAACATGCTGTCCGTTAGTTCCAGGAGAAGTTGCTCGACGAGGGCAAACGCCAAAAAAGTTCTGCTCTTCCTGGTTGGATTCCAGCTACTGATACCCACTCCACATGCGCGTGATTTCTCTCTTGGTTGGCAGTCCACAGCAAAAAATAGCTTCTAATAAATCTCTCAGTCTCATTTCAGAGAGTAACAGTGAGTATCCAATTGGAGACGTCCTGTCAAGAGTTTCAGCTTTCAGAGGCTACCTCATGGTATGGATGGGTGACGCAGCGAAGGGATCCAGTAGCTTTGTTAGGCTGTCAAGTTTATTTTGTTGGTTTAGTCCATTTGTACCCTCAGAAGTAAGGTTTGCTGCAAATTCATACAAAGCTGCCCTGAGTGATGCAGTTATCCTTCATCCATGTAGCTACTTTGAAGAGCTGTTTGTGATTAAACAATGCTCCTCACCTGTTGGCTTGTTTGCTGTAACCTCTCCCGTTGGTGGAGTTTACCAACTCTGTGAGCAGGACCTTGACTTTGAGTTTCTTACGTTAAAATGTTTCCGTTAAATGTTTTTTCTTGTCTTACTGCAAAGTTTAGCTCCAGCTGGTTTGTGACTGTTCATTTTGTTTTCTTTTTACTGATGTCCATATTTTTTGGAACATACTTATAAAGATGGTAAAAAAATTCAAATGAAACTAATGAGAAAAAGAACTTGAACGTGCACATGGTGACAAAAACGACATCTAAAATGGCAGAAAACTTCAATAAGCAAAATGTATCTAAGGTGCAGTTTTCGTAGTTTAGTCGGAGTCTTGTGCGTTAAGATTAACGAGGGTTTTGCCCGAAACTAGGAGTCAGTCAAGATATTATTAAGTCACCACCATCTTCACTAATCCCACCACTATGTTAATTGTCCTACTTAATAATATAGAAATAAGCATGTTGTTACACCCTGGTACAAAAATATTTTTAGCTTTTTTGGATAGTTCCCCGTCTCATCCATCTGTCCAGCATGTAGCTGAGTGCAGTTTTTTGTAACTTCCTGTGTGGTATTTGTGTGAAACTTGTGTTTCAGACTGATTCACTGAGCCTGATTCTACTCAAAGTTTCTTCTTATTAAAAGGCAGTTTTTCCTTCCCACTTTTGCCAAGTGCTTGCTCAAAAGAGGCTGTCTAATTGAATTGAATTTTATTTAATGCCACTGTAACTTTAGATGCCGATAAAACGCTATCTGTAATTAAAATAAGACATTCAGAGGCTCGTGCAGGTGCACGCTTCCAGCTTCGGAGCTGATACTGATGCAGCGCTTATTGTTGTTCAGTCTCACCATTAAAGCTTTATGAGGACAAATGAGTGCAGCTGAAGACACAAATAGAGTGTGAACTCACGGGAAAGGCGGCAGCGCCTCTGGGTTCCAGCAGTGATGATGTCACCGTCTGTGGCGACACCCTTTGACAAAATGGTGCCACCCCACTTGTTAGAGGTTTACAGACATACCTCCTGCTGTTTGTTAGTAAAGTGTACTCAATCATATGCATCGATACCTCGTGCTGATTTTGCGACCGACCGGAGAAGCACAGTAGCTTTTAAATTATTTGAGGAAGAAAAACATAGAAGCATGCTGCAATTTGTCTTTTCATCCTCCTCACCGCAACTGTTATTCTCTCCCTGCTCTCCTTCCACTGCTCAGTAATTATGTTATTCAAGAAGATGAGTGCACAAAATAGAAGATGTCAGCGAACATGCGACCGCAAGCAAAATAAATGCATTGTGTGTACCACTCAGCGTACATGTAGATTTGCTTTACGTGCAGCCTCTTCAGCCTTTCAGCCTGCTTGATTGGACCTGAGAGGAGTGCTATTGAATAGCTATTGAAATAAAGATAAATGCAGCTGTCTGTCTGTCTGTCACACAACATCAGAGGTGTTTAAAAAAGGGGGCTTTCACTCCGCCTGTGGAGCTGTTAGACCTCAGGCTGGTTTTCTGCAGGTAGCGGCTTCACATGAAAACAGAAGTGAAAAATGATTCACAGAAAGATGCGGCTGTGACATTTCAACCTCTGAATGTGTGCGGTATGAAAAAAAGATTATTGAAGAGTGGGTGAAAGAAGAAAATGTTTAATGTTTAAAATGTTCGGTGTTGATGGAACATAATTAAGATGCCTACAAAGGCCACTTTAAGTTTATTGTAGGGTTGTGTCAAAAATGATGGAGAATCTCTTGTTTCTTCCATTTCCTCCTCGAGTGCTTATCTGGAAAAGAAAATAACAAGAACTCCTTGACTTTTTTTTCCTCCCTTGTAATTTGTTAACAATGACGCATGATTCAGTTATTTAAGACTGATCTTTTTAAAGGTTAAAGGTTTTTCTTTTTCCTTTTCATTTTCATTGTAAAAATTACTTCAATCTTTGGAGACTTTTACACATTCTTCAATTCATAAAACTGTTTTTCTTTCCTTTTTCTTTCCTTTAAGGACCACTGTCATTAACTTTGTCTTACATTGTTGCAACCCTCTCAACAGACAACCATAAAACCTGTTAAAATTATGTGTATTAAATGTATCTGCTGAGACCAGATATACAGGAGTGATACAGAAAGGAGGAGAAAAAACATCTAAAATGAACCTACACTGTTTTATTAAAAACGAGGATCCAAACCGAGGCTAGCTGAAACCCTGAGACATCCAGTTTGCTCTGCATCCTTTAACAACAAGCCTTTGACCTGTTCATGTCAGCTTGAAAAAATAGCATCCCAACCAGCTGTACATTAAAGCAAACCTTGTGCAAGTTTGTGGTCTGTTTTCCGCTCCTCATCGTGTCACATTCTCATAACTCCCACCCCCCTGCACCTCCATGAATGACTACGGTTTCCTAACAAAGAACTGAGAGAAGGAAATTGAATAAATTAACCATCCAGCAACCAGCGACCCGTCCGGGGTCAGGTTTAGGTTTCGCTTTGGCTACGTGGTTAAAAAAACACTTTTCTGGTCTTACTGAAACCTCAAGGCACTTTAGACTACAAGCTAGACTTAACCATACCTTCTTAAGGCACTTTATACTTTAGGCACTTTATCTACCTCCCATCTTGGCTCATTTTGGAAGCACTAATTAACCTTACATGCATGTCTTCAGAGTGTAGGAGGAAGACCACGCAGGCACAGTGAGAACCTGCAATCTCTAGTCTGGGAGACCCGTGAGACGTGATATCCTGCGCACCCCCCCATGACCGAATATAACAGCCAGTCCAAGCAAAGACCACAGCTATCATTGCTGCTTCTAACGGAACCATGGCATTGTATGGCAATGTGGATCATGCATATTTCTGAGTGTCTTCCTGTAGAAACGTATATTTCTTATAAAAATGTGTACAGCAGGAGATGCTTTTATGCTAGATAATCAGAAATGTTCATGTGTGTCTGGCTAATAAAGCCCAGTGTGTAAATCTGGCTGTGTGTGGAGATGGCCTTATAAAGAGTCCTCACTGGTACAGCACTGCCTTGTGGGGCCAAACTAATTGGAGCATAGTTCAACAAACGGAAAGACAGAGGAGGGAATGAGAGGAGGAGCCGGGAAGGACAAATGGATGATGTGACAGTCGTGCAAACAAAAGGGAGAGAGCCCGCATCAGAGAACAGCGCATCTTCAGAAAGAGATGCTGAAGCAGTGAAATCGAGTGTGAGGAAGCAGGAACGTGAATGAAGCAGAAAGCCGGGTTCAGATCTCTCAATTACAACTGAAAAAAATCTACAGCCAAGCTCTTCCTGCACCCGCTGCACTTACCTCGTAGCGCTCGCTCTCCAAAGACTTCAGCTACCGCACACTTCATTATTTCTTCATCGTAGCACGACTCCTGTGATTGTAATACAGCGCCAGCCTTTGTTTGACTGAGCATTTGGGTTGTTTCTAACACTCAGCCCACACGGACAGACCTCGGTAACCCTCCACTGGGGCTGCTCAGCTTCTGTGTACACTATCAACACTGCTGCTGTAAATCCACACTCGCAGCCAAGCAGCTTGTCGAGGTTGAACTCTGGTCATACTGGACGCATTTGACTGTTGGTGCTTGAATCATTAGCTGCAATAGTGACTGGCGCTGAGGGATTTAGCTCCACTTTGTTTAGACTGGTTTAAGAATCTGCTCATGAATTGGCCTTCATGCATGTCTGTGGTGTGCTAGCTATTTTTGAATTTCTTTATAGTAACGTGTTTGGTTCTGTGTTGGCCTGCAGTTGACTGGATGCTGTTAAACTTCTAATTAAAAGTATTTCTATAGTGAATATGAAGATGCTTCTTTGGAAAATGCTTCACTCTGTAATTATTTTGCATTGTTGACTTTAGTTCCTGATGACTCATTACTTTCTGCAGTGCCAGAGCAATTAGCTGGCTAGCTGTAACTTGGCTATATAGCCTGTATCTGGAAACGTAGCTTCATCAAAGTCAATTCTCTCAGCACAGTACTCAGGTATACAGTAATTCAGCTGGTGTGCAAGATGCATGTAGTACAGTACTTGCACGAGACAAGTTTTTAAAGATGCTAGATTGAAAATGGTCTTTCAGAACCAAAGTTACCAAAGCTAACTTAATGGGTGCAGGCTTAATTAATAAAAATACACCTGCCGCAGGCTCATGTTAGCAGCATGAGAGTAGGACAAATATAAAAAATTGTGTTTATTGCATTTATTGCAGATGTGACAAAAATTGCAAAACGCAACCTTTCTGTGATTGGAGGACATGGCACAGGAAATGAGGCGTTATCAGACTCAACCCAGGACGTCACAGTGACTGAAGGTCTAATAAATGATGTGATCAGACCACTGAAGGCCACAGACTGGTGCCTGCTGAGCTAACACATACATGGAATACAGCGCTGTGCCGTGTGGGCCCCTCTTCTTTCCTGCTACACACTCAGCAGCATTGTTCGTGTCTCCGAGGCGTCTTTTCTTCTCAGTAAACGAGCTTTTGCTGCAATTCCTCTGCATGTATCTTTTCTTTCCCCCTCTTTGTCCTGAGCCCTCTTCAGCCGAACCGCCTCTCAGCACGTTCACACTCTTCTCTTATTGCGTTTCTTTGTGTTTGCAATAAAGGACACCTCTACTGGTATCTCCTGGTGTTCTACAGGCTTGCCTTCTCTTTTCTTCCTCTCCTGGTTTAACTTGAAAAGTGAGCTTTGTTCACCACTGTATCTCATTTCATCCCTGCCTGTTTCCCCTCTCTCTCGCTCTGTTCTCAGCCTGAGCGTAGGCGTACAGTACAACGACTGATGAATGCAAAAGACTCTTTTCTTCGGCCAGAGTGCGGTGACTCACCGAAAGGCCCGCGAGCAAGAGAGATGTGCGTGACCCTTCCACTCTGTGAGATTTGATGTTAGTAGGAATGTGAGGTGGGAGAGGAGGCCTCTGAGTGACAGGGTTGTGAAGACTTTGATGCAAATGTACACATGCTAAATAACCCCACAGACACACACTCATACACACAGAAACCACAGTACATAACAAGTGTCCCAGGGTGCAGCTGAAGCAGCGGCTGTTGCCTCTTTAATGGTCTTCATCCTGAAATTCACCACGTCTGAGTCAGACGAACAGGTTATCCTGATCACATCAGGTGGTGTGTGTATGGGGGTGGGGGTCAGGGGTGCTTTGTGCGTCTGTGAAAGTCACGATTTCCCCCGACATTTGTCACAACTTTATCAACCTTCCTGCCACATGTTCAGAAACAGATGTGTCAGCATTGCTTCATGTGCAGTGCCTGCACCGACAAATAGGAAACATCAGCAGCTTGCACTCTGCGGGGCCCCAGTTGTACCCATTTCTTGCACTTGTGGTTGCACCTGTCTGGGTAAAGCTTGATCCCAGCTGTGAATGAGCTGTTGGCATCAGATTATGTTTTTATGAATAATGAATGCAGTCATGGTGAAATGCTGAAAGTGTTCAGTTCTATAGGGTACAGCAGGATCACTACAGGTTGGTTTTGTTGAATAAACATAAATATATTAGGAATAATGCAGAAATAAGTGCTACAAAGTTAATTCTGCAGAATTGCATAGTCTGCAGGTGTTTTTAGCACACAAAGCAGTAAAATAAACACATTTGAGCTCCAAATCTTCAGACTGGATCCATTTAAACATTAAAGCCGTCGCAGCCTGATAAAGGGGCCGTGGAAATCGTTTCTCTTTATTTGATTGAGTGGACAGGTCTTCTTTGTGTGTGTGTTCAACAGCTGCAATTCCAGCAGTGTTAAAGAAACTCGGTTGCAGATTAGAATCAAGAATTCCAAAATTTAATACTTCTTCTAAATCGCCAAATTAATACGCTCACATTCCTGTGACGATATAATGAATGTTTCTGATTCATTTTAATGGTTTTAGTCAGATAAAACTTAACAAGCTGCACATAAACAGAGTTGAATCCATATTGCTCTTAAAACATGCTGTGAATCAATGAATCAGTGAACATGCGGCGATTCTAACGAAGCTCAGAACCGAACCTACGCACCACAGTTCTTACTCTCTCAGCTGCAGACTTGGTGCTGTTTAACAGTTTGAATGTAAAGATTAAATCTATTTATCGCTGATGCTCATCAGGAAACCACAAAGACGTCTATTCTTTCAACAGAGGCCTAACAGATCTTCCAGGGATGGCGAGGCTATTTTCTGGAGAGCTGATTGGTCAGTAGGTGCTGATTTCATACCCCTTGATGTGTAATCTGGAACCAAGGTTCATTGAAGTCAGTCTGGTAGTACTGACCCCAGAATACGTTTCAGCATATGAAGGCCTCCCTTTTATCTGTGTTTTCGTACCAGGGCCATCTTCTAGCTGTGATTTCCTTGTGGATCAAAAAGCTTTTACAAAATAGTTACAAATGTAGCTCAAACATCCTGCTTTCTTTACTTTACAGTAATGTCTCCACAGTGATCTTTATCTTAGGCGTGGCACGTTCCACCTTCAGCTCAGCTAAACAGGATCAGTACGCTGAAGGAAGTCGGAGATAGAGATAAGCATGCGATTAAGATTGTGTGACTGCATTGCTGTACATCTCTGTTCTATCTCTGTTATGCTGAAAAGTCCCTGCATGAAGTTGTTTAGCTGATTTCTTAAAACATGTAAAGGTGAAGTTGTTTTTTTTCTTCAACTTCCACCTTAATGCTGGTCTTTTTTTCTTCTTTGTAAAGTTCAGACCTAAGCAGTTGCGTAAAGCTCCGTCGTGCTGAGCAGAATTCAGAAAGACTTGCTCAGCAGACATATTGGATTTTGCCTGCGGCTTAAAATGCCAACAGGCTGACTTCAGGTTTTTTTTTCTCCCCCCTCTAAGGGAGCGGGGAGGATATCCCACTTTAATTTTGGTCTTGGTATCTCAGCAAGTCATTCAGGCTGGTGCGTAACACGATTTCAACGAGGCTTTGGGGAGAATCCTGCTCACTTCTGTAGCTTTCCAATAATCTCTCCAACACAAATTGAACATCTCATTTGAATATTCATGAGGCCTTTGGTCTCAGTAGCATCTCGGTGCAATATATCAGGTTAAATACTTGGCAGAAGTGCATCGATGCGAGGACGTAATTTGTTTTCATCTGCGTTGTATCTGAGAGTTTCAGCACTGCGGCTTGAGGACATTATTAAACACGTTCAGATGTAGCAGGAAGCAAACTAAGCTCTGGGTTTGTTTTAGAGAGTGTGCACTGGCCTGGGCGTCACTCATGTTTGTGTTTGCTCATTTCACTCTCTGTCTGTTCTTATCTTTGGGTCTCCTCCCTAATACCGACGGCCTGATTTCTTGTTTTCTAGTATTCTGTAATGTGAAATGAACGACTTTTAAAACTGGTCAAATCAAAGATAAAATTTTATTACATTTCTTTTTTTAAAGAAAAATTAAATTTCAACTCCTGGGTCTTTATTTATTAAGAGAAATTAGTTTTCATGAGTATATTAGACACAAAAACAAGAGAAACATGTTATTTTTTTAATATAGGAAACAATCTTCAATGTTGCGTCTTATCTGAATCCTGGAGCCTGCTGTAGATTGCTTTCACTTTTTTTCTGTAAGACCTTTCATTCAGTGAAAAGCCCTTTTCACATTTGCATCCCTGCACACTCTGGTCTCTGAATCCTGAATGTTACATTTGAGGAAGCTCGCTCTCTGACACCCGAAGCACTATACCTGAGGACTGCAGCTGTGGCGCACAGCTGTTCCAGCTCTGCCCCACAGTAGGTGGGTGGATGTGGGTGGATGATGACCCGCTGACCCCACAGCAGTGCTGCGTTTAACAGCTTTTCTTTTTAAAATCCATCTTTGTGGATTATGTGCAGTTTGGCAGTGAGGTGGCCACAGTAGTGCTATTTCTTCAACCAAATATCTTTTTTGCTTTTTTTAAAACCAAACTTCAAGTGAAAACAGAGTCTGCATGTCCTTCATCGCTCGCCAAGCACAAACTCCTGCTCGCCTGACCGACGCTTTTTGCTCTCGCTGCACAGATTTACACGTTATTCCTGCATGATGCTCAGTTTTAGCACCCTCACAAAATGTTAGGGAAATGTCCCATCACATACAATATAAAAATGATTAATTGTACAACTTTGATATACTATTACTGTACTATTACACAGACTACCACAATAAAATGGCGGCCCCCAGGCCAGGGGACTTTACTGGTCCGTGAGTCGTTTGTTACCGGGCCATGAGAGTTGAGACTCTAAATTTATGGTTTTCAGGGTTTTTATCATTAACTCGGTTTGCATGGGGTCTTTTCCCCTGTTGTTATTGTGTGTCTTATTTTGAAACAAGTATTTACGCGATACCATAGCGACCAGAGAGCATTAAGGGGCAGTTAGGAGGACGTTACTCTCAGTGTTGTTGGCGCATTTCAGGACGACGCTGCTAATAAAGTTACGCTGCAATAAAAGACACTGCTTCGCTTTTATTGACTACTGTTGTCAACATGATGATGATGTCTGACATTTCAATAAAAACAACCTCTGCGTGTGCAGCACGTCCCTCAGAGAGAATCAACATTTCATTGAAAAATCTATTTAGAGACTTGAAACAGCTGAATAACATCGATGACCTCTACGACAGCAGCCTGACTGCAGTTAACCGGTTATCAGCAGGTGAACTTTCAAAATAAGAGCGAGGAGAAACACTGGAAGGATTCCAGCTGAGCTTTGTGCTGATGTGAGTTTTAGCTGATCTGCCGGGTTTGCAGCTGAGCTGAACTTCACAGTATCCTCAATTTCACGGCCCATTTTCCAGCAGTAGCAACTGGTTGTCTCCAGCCTATTAATTACAGTATTTACACATGTTAATTCAACTTTTTTACTCTTCCATAGATAATTCTCTTTCCTGTAAAGCATTTGCAGCTGTACTTCCAATTAAATCCACGGAGCAATCCTGAAAAATCGACACGGCGTTTCATACGAAGCTGCGTCCAGATGAGCTCCATATAAGCTCTTAAGTACTAAAGAGCAGCGTGAGTTTTGGCCTGAACCCCTGGCCCCTTACCTCAGCCCCATCTCTCTTTGTCTCTGTTTCAGTACCCCCCTCCCCCCTGTTATACTGTGAGGCCCAGTAGTCACAGCCAGCTGTTCCACTTCAGAGACAATTAAAACAAGCTGTTCTCTGCTACCGCTGCTGCTGTTATTTCAGTACCATATCTGTTTTAATTTGAAGCACCCAACTAAAACAGCCCAGTGATCCCTTTCCTGGACTATTTAATCACTCACATTCTGCACTTTGCATTTTAAGACTAAATTAACCCAGCTTTATCTTTAACCTGACCCAAACTAATCCGATTCTCCATTTAAGGTAATTCTTTCAGCTTCCATCTGCTTTGTTTTCTGTTTTTTTCCCCCCACTTAATTTCTACCATTCACCAGTATGTTTTCTTTCCCCTTTTTTTCATCCCCAGCCTTTTCAGCTTTGGTGCAGATGGCCCGACACCATTTAAGCCCAGAAGGTCACCAAACGATCGCAGCGTGACACAAGCAAACACTGAATCACCAGCTTAAGTGTAAAAACGCTATAAGTGGTACAGCAGCAGCCTGATTTAAATGTCATCGGCCGTCTGTGGTCAGCGTGGGTGCACGAGACGACCTTTTCAAAAAGCTCATATTGGGATTATAGGAATTATTCTGCAGGCGACGTTTCAAACATACCTGCGGGATTACCTGTTGTACAATGTTCAAGAGCTGAATAACAGCAGGGAAACAAGAAGAGTCTTAAATGCACAGGCATGAACAAACACAGGCTGTTCTTTACAATTCTGTCATTTTAAAATGTCTTTGTGAATAAGGGACCTCAGAAATACAAAAAGTCCTCTTCTCCCGCTTACAGCGAAGTAACAGGAAAACTAAAAATAAGTAAAGCATAAAAAAAGTTTGCGGTGTCTCTGTTTCACACCCGACTCGTTAAATCTGCTTTTAACACAGCATGATGGCGGTGAAAGTGCTCAGCTTAAGATTGCGTCTACATCCATCTCTTGCTTACAGTCTTGTGTTTTTTCTTTATGTGCATGATTAATGTTGTAAATACACTTATTTGAAGTCAGTATTTCAAAGTAGACGTGGCCAGATGACACCAAGCGGCGCAGTCGGTTCATTTCAGCCGATGAAGTCAGATGACATAAAACGTGTTGCGCTGCTGTGCAATGCCTTCCTAGCAGCTCTTTGAAAACACCAACAGGCTGTAGTCATTTATCTTTTTCCTTAATTTGCATCCACTGCTGACTTTCTTTTTCCTGTTGCATCACTCTCTCCATCTGAAGACATAACAGATGTTTACATAAAGTATAAAGATCATCTGGGGAGCAGCACCGATGCATGATGAATGCGGCTCAGCGCGTCTCGTGCAGGGGCCACAGCGCTAACCACCTATTGCCACACCTTTCCTCTTTCTCGTTTCAGTCTTCTTGATGTGTACTAATGATCTGACCTCTAGCTTTGCTTGTACCTTTGCGGGTTCTCTTTTGGTGCTCCAGCATGTTATATTAACGGGCGATTCCAGCCCGTTCTTATCCCCGAGGCATCGATCGCTGCCGATTTATCAGAGCTGCTGGCGTGCTTGATTTGAACACAAGCTGTCCTCTGGCAGCGGCTCATGCTGCACTGAGTTATGCTTGCTGTTGCTCTTGTGAGCAGCATCAAGTGCCAAAAGTGACATTACAACTGCCGGCAGCCGAGTTGCAGACACAAGTGTATGGATCGGTCTTTTCTTTGAGTACAGGAGCACCGATATTCCCAGATTATAGAGAAGAAGAAGCTGAAGACATTCTGGAGAACAAAACCTCCTCAGTGACTTTGTGTCCTGGTTTGAGTCCTTCTGCTCCCGTACCAGTACTGATGCCAGCTGCCAGTATGAATGTTTGGAGGCTGTGGTGACCTCCCAGTCAATGGCATAAATCAGTCTGTATGATTCCAAATCTTTTATTGTCATTATGGCAAAAGTACAAGACAATCCTACACTGTGACAGGCGTGTGTCACTCATTTATCTTTTTAAGTGAAATTTAAAAATTGTACATTTTTTGTAGCATCTCAGTTTTGGACCAGTGTTAGATGATTATTGTTGATTATTACTTATTTAACCCAGAAGTTTGAAATCCCACAAATCTGAAGTGTCACAACTCGACTCGTCACGGTTTGTTTCGCTGTGCGTTCAAACTCTCGGTCTTTACTGCGTAATAGGGAGAGCTGGACTGGTCACACAGCAGCTACTGTAACAGGTAACTTATTCAGCATCTAAGTGCTCTCTCAGCACACGTGGATTTGGACTGCGTGTGTCCAGATTGTATTGACAGACGGGTTGAAAATGTGTTAATTTGTTTAATGTGCATATAGACTTGTTTCATAGACACTTGGCATGTATTCCAGTTATTCCTTAGAAAGTTGGAGCGTCAAAATTCAGGAGTTTCCTGGGAGAAACGGCAAAACAGGAGGCCGTTGGCTTTAAAGTGCAAGAGTGAGCCTGGAATAAGACCAGCGACAAAGCTGCATCTGTCCACAGCGACACAGTGACAGTACGCTTTGTGCTTGATATACTGAGAGGTGGTTTTGTGGTGCTTCAGACCGTTCATGCTGGTGGCGTCATGTATTAGACACTAGGCCGAATAAACCGATAAGAACATGAATGAACCGATTGATGTCTAATAAACAAAAAGAATGTTGTTTGAAAAGTTACCAAATATGTGAAGACAGCATCCCACAAGTAACGTTTAAATCTGGCAGGATTTTGAATCTGTAACGCAGAGTTACAGACGTCCTCGTTACCTTTCTAACCCTCGGTTAGCGCCTTTCTACTTGTTGTAAATATTTTATTCACTGTGGTTGATTTTGGGTGCACTTGTTGTTTTCCACTATAAAAACAGCAAAAATGTTATAAGACTCAGATTCTTATTTTCCACTCTGTAAGAGTGTTGGCTAAAAAGTCACACGCCAAATATAATGCACAGATGTGACTGTCAGATCCGCCGCTGCGCTCTGGTCCAAAGTGATGTCACAGAAAATATCTCCCGACTCTTTTCACACTTTGTGTTTAATTGTTGGTTTTATTAAACTAATATAACACATGATTAACCGTTCGTCGTCAGAGAATTTCTCGTGATGGGAGTGAAGACCATAACGAGCTAAATTTGGAAACCGGATAGTGTTTCCAGATGCTTGAAGCTGTGGCTGTCGAACAGAAGGTGCGGAAATGTGTGCTCTGACCTGGCATCGGCCTCCCTCCTTCCCAAAATCCAAAACATAACTATTAATGGAGACACAGCAAAAGCTGGCTCAGAGCTGATGGCAACTTTTACACACTTTTTTCCATCATAAGTCAGACGCCTGTGTGTCGTTTCCTCCACGCTGGTTTAAGGTGTCTCTTTGAATAACTCGCACCTTTACAGGGGGAAAAAATAAAACAGGCTTCACAATTTATTGCTTTGTCTGGCAGTTACTGGATTCCAGAGGGAAAAAGTCATGAAACTTGGTGCTGCACTTATAGCAAATATACAAATACAGGAAATACATGTGTGTGTGTGTGTGTGTGTGTGTGTGTGTGTGTGTGTGTGTGAGACACTGCAAGAGCTCCGCGGTAACACACAAAGTTACACTACACCAAAGTGCTTTCCAGTAAAATCCTGATACAGATAAAAATCACAATATAAAATATAAATTACAGATATAAATAAAATATAAAATAATTACATAATCTAAATGCAAAGCCAGATGTAAATTACCCTAATTAGCCTTGAATGGCAGGTTAAACAAATATGTTTTTGGACGTGATTTAAAAGACTGAATGGAATCTGATGCACGCATATGAAGAGGAAGAGTATTGCATAACCTGGGCAAAGGCACGGTCTCCTCTGGTCTTCAGCCGAGACCTGGTTGCACTAAGAGCAGTTGGCCCGATGATCTTAGTGCTCTCTGAGGGCTATACAGAGGAGATCAGCTAGGTAGTCAGGTGCCATATTGTTTAGGATTTTATAAGTAAACAATAAAATTTTAAAATCAATTCGATATTTAATAGGAAGCCAGTGTAAGTTGGCCAGAGCAGGGGTGATAGAATCATAAGGATGGAAGGATGTTTTTGGCGACCGGTTTGGGAATATGTATTTTTTCCCAGCAATGAAAAATCAGCATCACTAGGTTTGCGTGACTGGGCCTTTAGCAGGTATTTCCCAGCTCCTGCCATCATCCTCCAGCAAGCAGTTGGGGAATTACTATTTCTCTCACGACAGGTGGTTCACAGATTGTAACCACGCAGGTCCCTAAGCCTGCGTGACTTGGGTCTTATTCACCCAATCTACATTGTAACCATGATTGTCACTTGGCCCACAAGTTAATGATATTTGGTTTTGATTACATGTCTGCAAAACTTCAGAAAAAGTACGAGGAAAATAGTCCTCTGCCCTGACCTCTGGAAACACTTTGCTGATGACTTTGGTCAAGAGGATTATATAGGATATTCCCATTGGCTAATGACTTTTCAACCACAAGTGTTCTGTTTTGTGTGAAAGCGCTCAACTCGAGGGTCCATAACAAAGCACTAGGTAGCCACAGCTATGTCCTTCTTTTATAATATTTGAGTGTCACACTCTTCGTTTTTTCTGGTTTTCCTACACAGAAGTCAGTTTTCAGGCTATTTGAGCGTCCTGAAGCAGCTGTTGAAGGTCTATATATTTACTTTTTTCAAGTCAGACATTGGCAACTTGTATTTAAAGATGTGTGCACTTAAAAAAAAAAAACCTAAAAAGAGTGCGCTTGTTTCTTCATTGAGAAACGTTAACTCTGCAAAGGAGGGGAAGTGAGAGCTCTGCTTTCCTAAACTGATCGCGGTGAGAAACTGTCAATGGACAAATGGCCAAAGTGGATGAAAGACAGACAGGAAGTGAAACTGAGAGGACGACCAGTGAGAACCTGTAGTCAGACACACAAACAGACCAAGTGGAAACACGCCGGTGGTCTCAGCCAGTGCCGCCAAATGACCGTGTAACTCGGATGGAAAATAAGGAGGGGGAGGTGAAAGAGAAACATTGCCACAGTCGTCCACAAACTCTTACGCCCCCTCACTCTCTCTTGGCCTCATCTCAGTTACCCTCTGCTTTACCTTCTCTTCTAAAATGCTCTCTGTTTAGGATTTGAGCCCCATTTGTCTCACTTCGCCTCGTCTCTTGCCACCTACTCATTGCTGTGACCTCCACAGCCTTAATATGTACCCGTCCAACTCTCTTTCTCTTATACCTTCTCCTCTCTGTGCTATTGCTGCGCTCTCTCTCTCTCTCTCTGTCCATCTGAGTGTTTTCCTTCTCATTTTCCCTCCCACCTGTCTGGACTGGACTTGGTCCTGTCTGGATGAAGCAGACAGAGCCTGCTTCGTAGCTAGTGAGGCATGATTGTGTGATAATGAGACCCGGCGAACATGAGGAGGATTTAGGCGAGGCCACGGTCCATATATTCTTACAGCTGATGACACTCAGGGCTATGATGAATCCTTACCACCCTGCCAGGGTATTTTTGGCCTCTGTAATTCTTTCTCATTAGCGCCGCTATTAGTGTAGGTAATAAAAACCAGAGCGTGATGATGGGCCTGAGGCACAGTTTTTGTTTTGCTGTCGTGATACTGCATGCTCTTACCTGATTACCGGTGCACCCCTGCACCCCTCCACTCTGACCATATTGTGCCAAAAAGCCACTGAGGTGCGAAGTAAGGTTGCGGATGCGCTCGTTATCGGCAGGGGCCAGCCGTGCAGATATGAAATAAAGACATCAGAGCTGACTGACACAAAATGACCCTTCCCAACTATAATTTTGAGCCCAGGCAGAGCTATTATTAGTGTTTGATTGACCGCGGTATGCGCATGAATCCGTAGCAGCTTGGACTCTGCAGCTGAATATGTCAAGTGCTGGTTTTTGAATTGCAGTGCTGCACTGAGGCTTGCTGCCTCTGTGCCCTAGCATTATGGCACACTTGTTGAGGTGGGAAATTGAATGATGTGCCTGTGTGCAGTCAAAGAGGCAGCTCTTACAAACTAGATGGCCTCACATGTGGACACACACACCAATTTCCCGCCAAATGGAGTGGTTTGGATGACATGCAAATCACGCCATAACTTCTCCCTTGTGGAAAAAGAGTGCTGCTCTTGCTGGCAGACACTAGCCTGCTCTCTGTGCAGGACAGAAATTCTTAAACTTCCAGTCTGCCCCTGCACACTTTGTGCTTGCAGCTCAGGCCTGCTCCTTTTTTTACTGCCGCTGGAAGCACAGCGAGCCTCCCTCAGAGGCCCCAGTCTGGTCAAAGCATCCTCTCTTCCTGCACGCTCGAGCATTTCACTTCCAGTGTGTAGTTTGTCCTCTTTTCCCGCTTAAGGTCATCACAGACAACATGGTTTGTTTATGCCTTTTAAATATAAAAAGTGACCAGGAGCTTGATGAGGCTACTCAGAAACGGGCAGACGCGTAGGAAGTGCAAAAAGGACTGGATGATAAGAGGAAGACACCCAGACAGAATTGCAGAGGTCCTGGAGCACAGCCTTGGGGGTAGGGCTGCCACGATTAGTCGACAAGTCACGATTACGTCGACTATCAAAATCGTCGACGACTGATTTAATAGTCGACGCGTCGTTTGAAGCTTTGTAAGATCCCAAAAGATGCAGGAATGAGTAGCAGGATTTAAGAGTGTAATAACGGACTGAAACAGAAGATGGCAGCACTGCATGTACAAGGATGCCAGCTGCCATTAAACCCCGAAGAAGAAGCTGTGTCCCAGAATTCATAGCGCGGCCCTGCTCAGTTTCCAACAATGGCGGCAGCTAGTTAGTTTTAATGTTACTCTTATTATTCTTTCTGGGTCACAAAATACACGTTTAACATATTTTTAGGCGAGAATGTAGCTGTGTAAACCTCAAATATCTGCTCAGTTTATCAGGACACCACATATTTTCAAAAGCGCTCCGACGTTTTCGGTAGGGTTGCCAACCGTCCCTTAAAAAACGGAATCGTCCCGTATTTCGAAACAAAAGTACACGTCCCGTATTGAGCTAATAAGGGACGCACTTTGTCCCGTATTGAGCTAATAAGGGACGCACTTTGTCCCGTAATACAGTGAGAATCAAAAGTAGTCTATAAATGTTAATGGAATTAACACTTTGTTTGAAAACATAATTCCCAGCCCCTCTCCTGCTTTGTGACCAATGAGCTGACAGCACACTTATGACAATTCGAGTATGACAATTCAGATTACCGCTCATCTCATTGGTCGAGGAAAGGTCGCTTACGGAGAAAATACCGGAAGACAACAGATGACCACAACAACAAGCATGGCCAACAGGGGAACAAACACCGACACTGCGGTGCAAGTCTCGGACGACAGTACACCTAAAGCTGGGCAGACACTGTGCGATTTTTTCAGTCACGTTATTCAGCTCCTGCTCAAACTGCACGATTGACTCGCAGGGGTTAGAAGTTGGTAGGTCACAATGCAGGGTCTCACACTATACCGCCCGATGCTCTGATGCGACCTGAGTGCTCACACTGTGCGTCCATAAAATTAAGGTTATAACAGAAAATCTGTCGCTCGCTCTCTCTGTCTCTCACTCACACAGACACACCACCACCATCAACTTTGCTAAATTGCTAATGAAAAACATTGATCAGGCAGCTGTGATTTAGCAGCAGTGTAAATCCAACTATTTTCACGGTTGTTGTGGTCGTGATAATTTTGTGATGCCACATCGAAAAGGCTCGGATGAGCTTTTCAAAGTTCTACAAGTTGTGCCTCCATCGCTTGTGTCCAGATCACACGCTGCACAGCCGTGCTGCTCCATCTTTTTCACGGCGTTTACGTGTTTGCGCGCGAGCAGTGTGAGACCCTCACGAGCGATTGATGATCGGGAGCTGGTCGTGAGGTGTTAATCACTTCTCGTTACCCCACGTATACTACACGACGCACGATGAAGGCCAAAATCGGTCCGATCACTCAAAAATCGGCTCAAAATGGGCCTAAAATCGCACAGTGTGAGCCCAGCATTAGAGCAGCAATGTTTGTTCCCCTCAGAGAAAGGGAAGAATGGGAAAAGGAAAACACCTGGCTGGAAAAAGTTAATATGGGCATGTGCAGTGAATATCAGCGCTATGTGGCCAGAAGTGTGATAATATAATTTATTTTGTGTAATAAACGACTGCAAGGATAGATGATTACAACAAATAGATGACTAATACATAAAAGTAATACATAGATGAATAATGATGATGAGTTAAGATGCGTAATCATGGGAACAAGCGGGTTTACAAACAGGAGCAGCTGATTAGCATTAGAAAAGCTGAAATAATACCTCAGCTGAAGCCAATTGTACTAAATGCACTAAATGTGCACTGTTACAAGAATATTTTTCGTTCTATTGCTTTCTATTATTTTAAGTTAAGCAGGACAGAGTTCTTTTAAAGAAAGATTTACTTATATTCTCAAAAGTTAAGCATGACAGGCTTCTGTTTAAGAAAGAGACCTGTTTTATTGTGTTAATGTTGTCATTTTGAGCTAAAAATAAATGGCTAAATGATCATTTGTTTCACATGTGTTCATATCACAAAGAATACACATCTACTTAAATCAAATTCAAGTCAAAGGGTTAAAAAAAATAATTTCACACACAAAAAAAGAGCTAGAAAATTCACCACACTGGGAAGGGTGAAGACAACTGGGTCGCCCGGCCCTGGCCACGAGGTGTCCCTTATTTATTTTTCAGGGAGTTGGCAACCCTAGTTTTCGGAGACGTCTGTTACCCACTAGCTCGATAGCTAGCCGGGGGCAAGGTCACTAGAGCCGTGAGAACACCGGACTCCCGGCAAATCGTTTTCAAACCCACCGCCGTCTTTCGCTACTCAGGTTAAACATGATATATGAGTCACTTAGATAACTTAAAATGTTATTGTTTGGCTTTTTTAGTATTTTATTTGTTCCTGAGTAAATCGGTTTGGCTGAGATTAAAGTTATAGTTTTTACACAGCTGAATAAACGTCAAGCAGACAGCTGATTATCAGAAGTGTGAGATGCTCCAGAATTTACTCCGGTGTCCTGTTATATTTTAGATAGCAAGGAGTTTATTAAACTTCACCGAAACAATCTGCAAATTTCATTAAAATTTAATAAACTATCATCTTTTCTTTATTTTTAGTTAGCACATACCTTAAACACTTAAAGCTGTAAGCTAATGCTAGTTATATAAGAGCAGATGCTGCTGGTGCAATAAGCTGTACGTTTTACGTCCAATGGATCTGATTAGTCGACTAATCGCAAAAATAATTGGTGACTAGTCGACTATCAAAATAATCGTTTGTGGCAGCCCTACTTGGGGGACACCTGGCAGGAAATGGGTGGGTCACTGCCACTATGCTGTACTCTAATGACTTTTCTTATTATAACTTGTTTGGTCGCTAATGGTAATGGGAGCCCCATGGGGAAATTGACCTCATTTCCTTGGCTCCTTCCTCTTCCATCACTTTCAGCGGGGTGTGATACTGCGCAGTGCTATTTGAAGTATCTTCTTTAGACGAAGCAGCTGGGAAAGAGAGGAATGGCCATAATAATGTGCCACAAAATGGACTGAAAGTGAATAATGAGGTCATTACAGTGAAGTTGTTTGCTTTTAAAAGTAGAACTAGCTAATTTTCTAAGTGGCTGTACAGGGCTTCCCCCAAAAACACTGTGATGAAGGAGTTTAGAGGGTGGGTAGCACTGCATTAATCATGTTGCACGCAGTTAATGTAGCTGTAGCTTTAGTGCCATGACGCTAATCGCTAATTGTGTGAAATGCGAGTGCAGGAGTAAAAAGGAGGGAGATGGAGAATACCACCGGGGAGTTTATTCCCCACTTCATGCATGGATAGAAAGCAACGTCTACCAGCGGCTAGAGCAATGAATCGTATTTAACCTTGTTTACATACAGCATGAGTTAGCCTACGTTTATATGTTGGGATTAGAATGTGTAAAAACTATGAACAGCAGGGTCGTAGATTGGCTTTAAAGCAAAAATCCAAATATCTGGTCCTGCAGTTGGTTCTTTTAGATAGTTGGGCTTAAGTGTCGTTCTTAGTTGCTGACTTGTCTGATTAACAATTGTCAGCCAATTAGCTGGAAAACCCTCATTTCTGAAATTTATAAAGGTTAAAAATACTATTATGGACTTTATTATAGTAATTTTAAACTCATCAGTGAAGTATTTGCAGAGGTCAGACCCAAGGGCTGTTTTCCCAGAGACGTCTATTAGACCAGAAATTTTCTCTGCACTCACAGGGATCAATCCCTGCAGGTGAATAAAAAGAATTTCTTCTAGGCCTGCCTTTTTCAGGCCTAGAAGTCCTCGTTCTACACTGTCTATAGTTTGTTGCATCATATGTGTCAGTAGAAAAGAACACCGGTTAGCAGCTACCATCTGCAGGATCTGATGCTTCAGTATCCTGCCTCGGTGTAGCATGAGTCTCACACTTGCTGTGTACTAGCTCCAAAAGTGCACAGCAGAGAAATCCCCCTTATGCTCCTAAACACTTTACATGATTGAGCCTTCTGCTCACAGAAGCCAGGCAAACATGCCATCAGCATCAGGGATGGCATTGCACTCTGCAATCTTTGAAACTGTTGAAAATGGACAGACAAGACAGATGGCATGTTTTGTTTCCCGTCTGCTCTGGACTCACCTGCCATGTGAAGGTGTGGCCTGGGATTTGAAACACGGCGTCGAACCTTTTCCTGCTGAGCTTTGAGTAAACAACCTCTTTTAACTGTTTTCTGATCTGCACAGCCTTGGAGGTTTCCATCAGACAACAGTGAGAGTGAACTGGATCAACAAGATGCTCTTATGTAAGAGTGGAGATGCCACGCCACGTAAAGATACTGCAGCGTCTGTCCTGGCTTCATGCAGTCTGTCTATAACGTACTCCGATGTGTTCTTAAAATAACTCGTGTCTGAAACTTTCAGGTGGAGTAGGCTAACCAGCAGATTTGTGCTGGTCTGTTTTCTAATGTGTGCTCCGGTAGATTTCAGGGCAGAAGATGAGTTAAATTAGGCCCCCACTATGCTGACCCTCGATCCCAGTATAATCAGGAGGTGAATCCAATCACTGCAGAGAGAAAGTGCAATTGCTCTGTTAGATTTCTTGCTAAAGTTCTTGTGGTCGTTTGATTAAAAAAAATGGAAGCTTACTAGCTGTTTAAAACCATCGTTCTGTATTCTGTGCTCACAGTCAGAACTGCTAATGTGATAATATTAGGGGGGGAAAAAAACCCTCTATGACATCATAGAGATCCAAGAGTAGAAAAAAATGTCTAAAACCAGAACCAGAATACTTTAATAATCCCTAAGACCTGCCGGAGGTTTCTTCCCGTTAAAAGGGAGTTTTACGATACGAGCCTTTCTCGTATTGTTTCTCTCTCTGAAGTTTACGTGTTTCCATGTTTCTCACAAACGGGTAGAAAATCAGAGGCTGAAAACCAGAAGGGCCGGTTGTGAGCACTAATACATGACCTGAGACGTATTCACCACAGATATCAGCCTTCAATTAAACGCCCCAGCAGCTAACGGGTACAAGACGGTCTTCCAGTGATAGGACATCTTTAAGCTGAAGCTGGGATGAATATGCTGTAACTAAAAGAACACACAGCCTCAGTTTGACACGAACACTGACGGGAACACCACAGTGTCTTTACAGACTTAAATGCAGATATAACTGTGCCCTCTGAAGCAACCAGGTGTCCTCGTCAGCAAGATATCTACCGTGAAAATGCACCGATAAATGTCATGTCTTTGTTCCATCTGGAGTAACGGCCAACGCCTCCGGTGTTTGGGTGCCTGAACATACTGTTAATTTGCATATTGGTTTCTGATTTGCAGTGTAGGCTTTGAGAACATGCGGTCATAAATATCCCATCCCTTCAGATATGCACATACACCATGACTCATATCATGTAGGACAGAATGAAGCGGCCTCTCAGAGACCGTCGAATGCATCACATTGTGTCGTGCATTGCTTTCATGCAGTATTAAAGTCAGATTGATTTTAAGTGCAATAAAAATACACGCAGAGTGCACTTGTGTGACAGTGCAGTTTCTGTTATGCAATTACAGTGTCATTATGTGATTCCTATTTTACTGTGTTATCCCTGCAGCACACTCTCATTGCACTGATGCAGGGATTAGAGGAACATGCAGGCTTTATGAGAGTTTGGGCTGACAGCAGTGTCATTTCATATACAGTAAAGATTCTGAACATCTGAGTAATTGTGTAGTTAGCCTGTCACTTTTTATCTGAAATTCACTTTATAAATGATCTGTTCATAGTGTATAGGAGTAATTACTGGCTGTGCCTTGTATTACGGCCCTCGGGGTGCTTCCAGATTAGATGTAATTGATCTGTATCATGCACGATTATGACTGCCTGCCCTCCCAGATTATACCCGAGTCGTACTTGTGCTGCTGCTGCTTATTTTGGACGAACAAACAAGGACACGGACATTTTTTTTTAAGGTTTCAAAGCTGTTTTCAGTCATGGGATGTGTAACATTGCTGGCTTCATTAATAAGCATTCTTTCCTTAGACATTTTCACGTTAATGCCCCTCATAGTTTCTTTCAGACAGAACCGCAACTGTGACACAGAGCCCCACAGTACCACACTGTTTTTCCATTCCTACAAAGCAACGTGACAATGATCCGTTTGTGTGTGTAACTCCATTGTGGAGGTCATGAATGTTCATTCTCTCTACATGCTTTTATCGCCTGTGTGTTCTGCTAGACATCAAACGGGAGACATAGAAATGATCTGTTTGCAAAAGAACAAATCTTTTCTTGTACTTGTGTATAAAGCTACACTCATGTGTGAACTTTTAGCCCCAAACTCACAGAAAAACGTGAAGCAGAAAAACAAATCGACTGTGTTTGTGTTCATGGAGCCAAATTGTCACTTTTTTTGGTGACACAATGTTTATAAATGATATTTAGGAGGGATATCTTTATGTGCAACACATTTTGTCCAGACTAAATGGGGACACATCATCATCATCATCAGCTTAGACCCAGGGCTAAGTCATTGCAGGAGATAACCTCAACCTAACCATGTTTTTTGGAGAGAAGTCGAGTTTTTCTTGTTTCAAATAGAAAAAAGTGAATCTTTTGATGAGTCAGAGTGATTGTTTTCTTCGTTCACTGATTGCCCAAACTTGGGGGAACAATTTAAAAACAAGAAAAATGACATTTTAAAAATGAGATTTTCTGATTGACTTGGTTAGAGTTAAGGTTGAGGTCGTCACTGATGACAACATAGAAACTTGGACCTCAGAGGGTTAAAAGAAGCAATAAATGTTGTATTTTAACCTGAATGGTCATATTTGCAGCTAGGCGTTATGTATTGTATGTACTTTTACTTACATATTCAAATGTCACATGAACATCTGAGATGTGTATGACTTGTGTGAGCAGCTAATTGCTACCTCCAAATATGGACTTTTTTACGCTTTAAAGTTGGGACATGGAGATGAATTGGTATCCATAAGACTGAACAAAGTTGTGTTTTAATACTAAAACATGGAAACTTTAGATTACATTTCCAAAAACTGCTGCTGAGCCTGTGTTTGGTCTTCACCTGTGCAATGAGTGTTTCCTTGTGACATTCTGTGAAGTTGTACAATTTTTTGTTCTCCAATTTGTAAATTTTTTGCTTATACACTATTTGGTCCTGCATGTGAGCTCAGGTGTTGCGATGCAGTTAAAGCTGCAATCTTGTCGAGTGTCGCCAACCCTTTTAAACCTTGAATTCTTTGCAAAGATCCCACAAGATTTCTCTGTAGGCTTTTTTTATGGCTGCTTTGGGGTAAATGTACATTTGTCACACTGTGCTCCTTTTATTTAGCAAGCTTATGCCACTGTTACGATGCAGCTGGTTAAAAGTCACGGTGGTGTTGCTGTAACATCAGTACCGGTGGGTTCCTGTGTTTGACTTAATGACATCGAACATTCTTGACATCTGTAGCACTGATGTTGGAAAACGTGAGTGTGACGAAGCCCGTTTAAAAGTAGAGGACGTTAACTTTGAGGCAAAAGAGCTAGAAGTGCAAAAAAATGCTAATTTCAGTCCGTTTCTTGTGCTTGTTTTCCATTAAAGTGTTAGAAAATGTTTTTCTTATGATTAGATGCTTCCGTTCCTTTGCAGACAAAGAAAGTTTGGTCTGGAGACGCGTCACAATTAAAGTTTTCTGTGAAAACACTCAATAAAGGGAGAATATGCAAGGATATGTCACATTACACCCAGGGAGGGAGAAACATGAGCTGCGGAGAGTTTACTCCAGTGTGTGTGTGTGTGTGTGTGTGTGCGATAGTAAATCACAACATTTTTAATGATGATTGCTGAACTAAGATAATGGATGTCATGGTGTGGTATGAATTAGACACTGTAAGTTAACCTTTAATTGACTGTGGGCATGCATGAAGGGAAAGCTTGTTGCTCACAGGAGAGCGTGTAGTCGGGCTCTGCTGCTGCTGTTTGGGTTTAATCCCTGGGATCAGAAATCAGTGAAGAGCGCTAATCGGCGGCTCAAACAGCCAGGCTGTGATTAGCTGCCCACTATCCCTCACGCTGGAGCCACAGTTCCACATCTGTGCCATGACAGGATTTGGAGTAGGTGCCAGAGCTGGCGGCGTTCACAATGGGCCAAACTCCGTGAGATTTAATGAGATTTACTCCCAGAGACGGGAGGATCACTGGGTCTGTGATGAGCAAAGGCCACCGGACCTGGCAGAGTCATAGCACCATAGCATTGTTTTGGTAGGCAATATGTTAATCCCAATTAGAGGTGCTGTGCAGCAAGAAACCTCACATACCACTGCGCTCTATTCACATGCACAGCATGCACAGGACGTACACAAAACAAGCTGATCATCATACTTTTCATTTTACTATAAAGTATAAAAAGACGGTTGCCCTGACGACAAACACTCACATAAAAAATGAGTTTAAATGTGACGTGCGTTGCCCGTGCTCAGTCACCACCACGACAGGTTTAAAATGATTACATTTTTTTTTTTTGCATGTTCTTCCAAGTGTTGCATATAATAAGTAAAACAAGATAAAAATTTCAGTGTAAAGCTGATCTAATAGATAAAAAGATGGGAAATATACCCTGGAAACTCGCAAAGTGAGTTTCTGTAAATAAATCCACTTTTTTTTAAACTGGTGCATGTATGTAGTGGAAATTAAGTGACAGCAAGTAGGAGCAGACAATAAAGTGACGCCTTAAGAATAAACCTTAAAAGGAGATTTTGCTGTGCTATTTATATGCTGCACAGTCAGGCCTCGGCCTTTTCTCTGCTTTGCAGGTCAAAAAGTATTTTTGGTCGCGCAGTCTTCTTTTTTGCAGACATAAATACTTGTTATATTACACACCATTTTAGTCGTGGTGTCTTTTAAGCCGTTGTAATGAACAGCACAAATGTAGCGACTCGACTACCACAGGGTGAAGGTCTTCAATCGCAGAGTAAACACAGGGTCCCTCCCACCAGGTAAAGTCTAACCTCAGGAGTATGTTGGGTTCAGCTGTGTCACAAAAAAACCATCAAGCTGCACAGACGACGAGAGCAGGAAGGAAGAGCCGAAGAATCCAGTCTAGGGCTGAACGATATATCGCATTTGCGATAATATCGCGACATGATCAAGTGCAATTTTCTAACCGCAAAGGCTGCGATTATACTGCGATTATATTATACAATTCATGGGCTGCATCCTCCTGAGGCCGCATTTGTAGACCGATTACGTCACAGCGACGCGCCGAAGGCTGTCCAAATTACTACCATATCCCAGAATTCATAGCGCGGCCTAGCCAAACTCCAGTTTCCAGCAATGGCGGCCGCTACTAAGTTTTAAAATTACTCATACTAATCTTTCTGGGTCACAAAATAAACTTTTAACATATTTTCAGGCGAGAAAGTAGTTGTGTAAACATCAAATATCTGCTCGGTTTATCAAGATATCCCATATTTGCAAAAGTGCTTCGACGTTTTCAGAGGCGTCTGCTACCCACCAGCTCGACAGCTAGCCGGGAGCTCGAGGGTTACTGATGCGGCCGAGAACGGCACAACTCCCGGCACATCATTTTCAGATCACCGCGGAGTTTCGCTGCTCGGGTTAAACGTAATATATAAGTCACTTAGACAACCTAAAAATGTTATTGTTGGGCTTTTTTCAGTGTTTTGTTTGTTCGTGAGTAAATCGGTTTGGCTGAGATTAAAGTTATTAGATTAGATAAAATAAAACTTTATTAATCCCCCGGGTGGGTTCCTCCTTGGTTTTCACACAGCTGACTAAACGTCAAACAGAAAACTTATTAAACAGAAGTATGAGACAGTCGAGAATTTACACCAGTGTCTGGTTATATTTTAGATAGCAAGAAGCAGACGGCCGAGTTTATTAAACTCCACCGAGACAGCGGTGACGCTAATCAGAACTAGACCGTCCAATTTCACGCCTTTAAACTTTAAAGGCGTGTTTGTGTGTGTGTTTATACAATTGCTATTATGTTTGCACTTTATGTGTAATGTTACTGACTGCAGAGATCAGTAAGATGTGTGTATTTTTTATTTATTAGTTTTATTTATTTAATATTATTTTTTAATTTAATGACTGTCTAGTAGTTCACAGATGTCGAAAAACTGAGTGTGGTAAAGCCACTGATTTTTTTTATGTATATTTCTGCAATCTGCACATTGTACTGACTTTCATTTTAATGTTTACACCAGGGTTCCTTGTCAGCACTTTATGCTCAGATGTTTGTAAGCTAAAAATAAACTATTGTGTATGTTCAAATATACTGTTGTGATTGAAGAAGTTAAATAAAAATGTCAGTCATCAATTCATGCATCACCTCATGTCATCATAACAGAGGTCTGTCTTCCAGGAAAGAACAGTTTAAAATTAATGTAATATAGTATTGGCCATACTATATGATGTATTGCTTGTCTTTGTTTAATAATACAGAAGACAAATACCTTAAAAAATAATCGCATATCGCATCGCAATCGCAATATTGGGGCAAAAAATCGCAATTAGATTATTTTCCATAATCGTTCAGCCCTAATCCAGTCAAAATAAAAGCTGCTGAGGGAGTCTAACAATCATTCCCGAGGTAGCACAAGGAAGACACAAATGGAATAAAATGGTATTAAATATTTACTGTTGCTTCCCTACACACCGAGAGGTAAATGGCACCTTTACATGTTTCCGATTGACAGTCGGTTGGTCAGTTTTTACGCCTGGTTAAACTCTCTCACAGGAACCGTTATAAAAACTCTTTACATCATTGAAAACAGCGAAAAATTAAAGTTAATTATTGTTTGGAGGGCAGCGAGGCGCAACGAATACAAAAGAGAGCGAGCCTCTGGTCCGTCCCTTTTTAAATGCGCAGCTGAGACTGCTTAGCTTTTTCCGAGATCATCATAACAATAGTGTGAGAGCCATAAAACGGAATTTTACTCGGAACCACAAGAATAAATGTAATTATGTTGCAAAATACTTAGAAATATATAAATGCCACTTAAAATTTAGGACCTTGAATCAAAGCTTTCGGGCGGTTTAATCAGATTTTAACGTTCCCTGTGGAGCTCTCTGCCTCAGCTTGGCTCTTGAATAAACTTGATTTAATTCCTCTTGTTCAGAAATGGACAGCTCACTTAGCTCATCCATGCTCCGCCGCAGACACCATAAGTTATAGCTTCGCTGCATCGGGTGCCTCTGTGTGTCGAGCACAGTGTGTGGCGTGCTCGGCCATCACAAACTGGCCTGTATGTGGGAATGTTTGCCTGCTGTGATTTTTTTCTTAATCTCTATTTTCATGCGATTTCCCTTCTGTAACGTTGTGCGACCCACCTTCTGGCAATGTATCTGTAATGTGCCAAAAATAAATGAGTTAAGGGAAGAGGAGGGACCTTACAGGCAAAGCTATTGTGCAAAGTGATGAACAAACTAATTAACAAGGTGATTAATTGGCTCTATCCAGAGGTAATGAGTGGCTTTACACTTGAGGTTCAGTGCAGGCACAGACGAAGGAAAACGATGGATGCTTACGCGGATTCTCCTGACGTTTACCCAGGACGAAGAGGAAGTTCATCTTTTTAGTATTAGTGTGATTGATCTGGTTTGTAAGGGATCAGGGGGAAGGATTGCTTCTGTTTGCTTGATGAAATTACATTTCTTTTTCTTTTTTTTTGTACATTAACTTCAAAGTTGATCCTTTTATCTTTAGAGCGCGCAGCAGGAGGTGGCGTGTTGTTGAGAGGGCCCTTAACTACTGAATGAAAAACCACCTCAAAGACCTGCAGATTAGAACGGGGAATTGAATTTCCTCCTCCAATCCAGCTCACCAATCTTTCTTCAGCAAATATGAAAACCAAATAAGCCGCAGTGTGGTATAATACTGTACATCATTGCGTTTAAGAACTAAAACAAAACCATGGGTATTTTGGAGCGAGATTAAAGACGCATTTTTGAAATTATAGTCATGTTTTTTTTCCTTTTTTAAAAGTGAAGGGAGGCGGAAATTTCCATCAATAGATGGCTCTTGGTAATATACAAAGTAATGAAGACCTTTCCATGTCGTAAAAGCCTCTCATTTCAAACCACTTCACTTGGAAGGCGCACTCAGCAAATCCCGTCTTTATGTCTAGTTAATGTCAATAGGAAAAACAAAAGGAGGCTGAGGAGAGTGGCAGCAGCAGGAAACATATGGCTAAACCCTCACTCTGCCAATCACTGTAACATGGATTTAAAAAAACGCAGACACCAGGCAGCAGCCTGATTTATTTCCCCCCCTTCGACTCCAATTCCAGGAATTTTATGAATGGAAAATGTCAGGGGATAGGTTTTCCATAGCCGCTATGGCCTTGTCTCATGAGCTTACCATGCTGCTCTGGTGAGTTCATGCTGTCTGGAGCAGCGATGCGAAGGGGCAGGACCCCTGCAACCCCCCACTTCCACTTTACATCCTGCTGTTTGGCTTAACGGACAAAAATATCCAAGTCGGCAAAGCTGAAACTTCAGAAATCATAGCAGAGTTGGTTGGTGGTCCCCATTTGCTTTTTTTTTTTTTTCAAAGTAGAACAATATTTTTGTGATTTTTAGATTGTTAGTTTAAGGCGGCAGAGCCTGGAAAAAGCATAAGTGAAGTAATCGGTAATGAAAGACGTGGAGCAGATCTGTTTTCGGTGGTCTGAACGGGCCCTCGGGCTGCTCCTTTAACCATCTGCTTGTTTCTCAGCATTAAAGTTCAGTGTTTGGTTTCTCGTTCTATGCAAACATTTGACTGCAGAGTTTGCCTTTTGTTCTCCTTTAAACAATGTTGTTCTTTAACAAAAGCCCGGTACGCAGAGTGGAGTCTTTTTCCAGCGAGAATCGTCTTACAGCAGAAAGCACTTTGGCCAATCAGCCTGATCCGCTGTCATCCCAGCTCTTTATTTCTAGACACTTCAGCAGGAAAAACATTGGTACTTTTCCCCTTTCTACACCCGTGTCCTTGTAGGAATCAGCCAGCTTCTGTCTTACGCGATCATTGTGAAGGACGTTCATTAAAGATCTCCTACCTTTTAAAAAAGCCTGTTCCTGTCTCTCGGCTGCACATAAGCACTTTGCAAAAACAGACTTTGGTGTTGCTTTGTAGAAAAAGAGCAGCAGTTGAATGTTATCGAGCATTTCAGCTGCTCCTGAATAATTGAACATGTTTGCTCTGAAAGGGCACAATCTGTCACCCCGGGGCATGTTGGTTCGTAGGGCTGTATGGCGCAGGGATGCCTACTGGAGAAGGCAGGGCAGAGCTTGTGGGAGTCATAAAGCGGGTAATACTGTTCATAAAAACAATAAAACCTGCTACTGGGCCTGTACTTTTATGTGCTTGGTAGACTATCTGAGGCTTTTGCCACTATGGGACCAATTTGATTTTTGCGCATTTTCTAAGCATCTCTATGTTTCATAAGCAATGACTGCATATCCCTTTTTACAGTCTTACTCTAGTCCTGTATGGACTATATGTATGTGGAAAGGCCTTACACCTCAAGTTTCAGCTCTTATTTAATGCAACTTAATTTTGTGAATTAAGGTTCCCTTTTGAGTAAACCCGTCACTCACACAGGCCTAGAGACTGGTCTGCAACCCTCCTGGCAACCTTGCTATATTCCCCTACAAGCTGTTGAGATGTTGCTGGCTGTTGGTGGGTGAAATCAATCATAAAGACGGTGCCGCACCAAAATGACTCAAGCAATTCTGATTGCTTTCGTTTCTAGCTTTTTGCATGGAACATCTGCAAACACTTGAAAAAGTTCTATGTGACTCCCCTGAAACGATGTGTTTCAAAAGGTGTGTCATTCACGCTGAAGGCGAACCGTCTCCGGTTTTGGTTTCTCTTGCACTTTTCATTCTTCAAGGTGGTGTTTGGTACAGCAGCAAATACCTCTTTGTGACTGATTTCATGCAGCAACCTCCAGGAATTACTCACAACCTGTTGAGGAATACACTTTTTCCCCTTGTTGACTTGGGTCTGCACAACAGGACCAATGAACACTGTCCAGTATGTGATTACAGATAGAGAGAGACTGGGTTTGAGTCTGTAGGACCAAGAATACTATCTAAACAGAAGACTACAAGGAAAAATGGAGTAACAGATATGAGTAAACTGGGTGTCAGTCACAAATAAAAAACCCCAAAAGGGTTGGGTAATAAAGAAAAGGGGTAATGAAAGTCTGGTCAGGTCGCAGATGATTCAGACCTGCAGGAAGTGGGAGCTTCCTGCCTACATGTACTGCTGGCATTAAAAAAATTCATATGAGCTTTAACACAATGGAAGCCTGTCTGTCTCATTAATCTTTGAGTGGTCACGAGTTCTGTTTAAAAGAAGTTAATTTCTAAGCATGTTCATCAAAGTTTATTGTAACTTAATTTCCTCAGAAATAAATAGGTTGTGCTAAATCTAAGAGTATTACATGGATAAATCTGACTGAATTATGACTTATGGGGAGAAGTTGTAGTACGATTTTCAGGGATCACTGGATATTCAATCTGCTCAAGTAAGGCTGCCTCTGACTGCCCTCGCACCTCCTCCAGGGCTGTAAATAAGCCAGAGATTGCTGGGGGGATCAGTTAGATCCAGGTTGTTGAGTCCAGGTGTCAAGGCAGGAGCAGAACCACCACAGGCCTCGTCTGGACGGAGAGCTGAGGCCCCTCTCAGATTACCTCTGTGCTACAACTCCTGCTCTACCGCTGCAGGCAGCAGCCAGAGAAAACTAAGACTGAAAATGAGAGAGAAAAGACAGAGACAAAGCGATGCTGAGAAAAGCGGAGGGCGTGCTGAACCGGCTGATACAGAAGAGCTGATGAAGAGGAGACAAAAAGAGGAGAGGAGACATCCTGCTGTCAGCGAGTAGTGTAATCAGGACCAGATGTCTTTCTGCGCTCTCTTGACCGGGGGCGGATTTTCACTCAGATTCATTTCCAGTGTTTGTTGAGGGATTTAGACACGGGATTTCACCCTCTCGTCTGTGTTGTTTTGTTTCGGGTCCATTTTGAAGCCTTGCATTGAGTTTGTGCAGAGATCTGTGTCTCTAATGGCTCTGAGTTCTCAGACATTCATTCAGCTACTTGTATGTCTGACCTGTGTGTTACACAATCCCGTCTGCTCAATGGGCAGAGTGTTTTCCATGCTGATGGTGAAGACCCCCCTCTGCATGTGCTTGCCCTGAGGATTTGAACTCTGCAGTGACGTTCTGCATTATCCAAGATGAACCCTTTAATGGCCCTTTAAAATGTTGCACCAGCGACCTTTCGTGGGGCTTTACTTGGTTTATTCTACTGCACTGCAGAACAGCGCTGGTCAGCATGGCTATCATCTACTCATCTACTATCATACTTTCCAACTCTGCTTGGTTAATGCTTCCATTTGCAGAGACAGCGGGGCACAGTTGTCTGTCAGGCCCATGTAGTGTCCGCTGGTGTCACAACCTCTCTGAACTGCTAACTGCAACTGAAAAATAGTAAAATAAAACATTTAAGCGACCAGCAAAGACGTGAACGATTTGAGTAGGGCTTCCACAATTAGTCGATTAGTCACGACTACGTTGACTATCAAAATTGTCGATGAATTTAATAGTCTGCGCTTTGTAAGATCCTGAAAGACCGGTATCGTAGCTGTGTCCAAATTCAGGGGTTGCATCCTTCGGAGGCCGCATTTGTAGGCCGATTACATTACAGCGACGCGACGAAGGCTTACTCTTTCTGGGTCACAAAATAAACTGTTAAGGTATTTTCAGGCGAGAATGTAGCTTCTAAACTTCAAATATCTGCTCGATTTATCAAGACATCACATATTTGCAAAAGTGCTCTGACTTTTTCGGAGACGTCTGTTACCCACCAGCTCGAAGCTGAAGACTGAGTTTATTAAACTCCACTGAGACAATCTGCAGATTTTATTAAAGTTTAATAAACTATCATCTTGTCTTTATTTTTAGTTAGGACATACCTTTAAAAAAACACTTAAAGCTATAAGCTAATGATAGTTGCATAAGAGCAGATGCATGCTTGTGCAATAAGCTCTACGTTTTACGTCCAGTGGATGCATGATCTGATTAGCTGACTAATCGCAAAATTAAACCTAATCGTGCACGTCCCTACTGATAGCCACACAGCATATAAAAAATGGATGTGGCTATCAGTTTAAGCATGTTTACATTTTAATATCGGGGTCTATGGAGAGCGACTCACTGTGCAGCCAGCCAGCTTCAGCTTCGTCTTTCGAGCCGAGGAGGTTGCTGCTCGTTAATGACCTGTGTCGGGAGTCACGAGGTTACTGCTGCAGGCTTTCTGCTTTCATCACCTTTGTTTGTTCAGGACAGTCGTGCCTTTAGATGTGGTTGAACCACAGCTCAAACAGAACAATTCCAATTCAAAATGAACCTTAGTCCTCTTCTTACATCTCACAGGTTTTACACAAAACAAGTCAAAGTTTCCATGGAAACAGCGCTGGATGAGGGAACAAATGTTATTATGGTACTTGATAATCAGACCAACATAAAAGAACAGCATGCGGCTTCATAATAAAACACACACTCGACACTTTTTAGTCTGGAAGTCATGAGCTGACACTCGCTGTATCATTTCCTCCGTGTCAACAGTCTCTACGGGAGAGGAGCGATCACTCGCCCACATCCAAACTGCCATGTCAGTGAATTACCGTGAGCTCCCCTGCCTTCGCCCACAGTCTCCGAACGCTATAGCTTGCCGTTTGTCAATTTTTTTAATGGCACCATTGTTAGTCTGACAGGGGAGCGGAGAGATTTGACAGTGCTATATGAAGGACACAAACACTGCATAGCCACAGGGAGGGTTTGGCTGACTTCGACAGCCAGCCCTTTCGAATACAGCCAGAAGCAAAAGACATCAGGAGAGCGAGACTGCACTCCTGCAGCTTCAGCGAGAGATGATTGAGTGCAGTAAGAGAAGAGGAACATCTCAGAAGAAAAGGGTCGAGGTTAAAGAGGTGTTCATATTCAAATTCAACAGAGTTATAATCATGTTAGCAAAGCATAAAAAGGGGTTAATGAACTAGAATTTTTACAAACAATCAAAAAGCTTAAGAAGTAGAAGCTCGTTTTGTTTTAAAAACGACATCAAAGAAAATACGAGTCATGTCATAAACTTTGTCTACTCTGTTGAATAGTTTGTGGGTGTTGTTGGTGGCCTCTGTGGTGTTCCTCACTGAGTGTGAATGGTTGCCACTCTTTCAGCCCAGTTTTCCTGCTAAAAGGGCGTTCTTCCTCCCTGATGTCACCAAGGGGTGCTAATAGGGGATCAACTGATTGATGGGATTCTTTCTCTGATCTTGTAGGGTTTATCTTATAAAACTGGATTAATTTGAATGAAAGTGACAGAGATGCATAAAAAGTGTTCAGTGACAGTTAAAGCAGTGACCTGGCTCGTTTTGCTGAATCAGCGTTTTGACTGCATATGGAAAGTACTCTGTAAAGAGCCCAAATCTTGTCTGACATTGTAGTCCAGAGTAATGCGGCCAACTTCTCACTTTCCAGTGCACACCGGCAGCTTGCTAGCAGGCTAACAGCAGCGTGTTTGCAGCCTGGTAATTTGATAATGAGATTGTGAGGCAATGGTTTCCAGATGCAAAGTCTGCAGCGCTTGTACTGTAGTGTGAAGCAGCTGAGGTGCCAGAGGCTTGAGCCAAGGAGGTATAGGTGCTTCAACACCTGCTGCAGGAATAGGTCAAAGGTCACAGAAGAGACACAGGTGATGAGAGGACTAAGTCAACAGCAGAACAGTGGATTATTTTAAAGTGCAAATGAATGAATCTGACCTGACATGTGAACCCTAATGACTCTCTGCACTCAACGTGTTTTCTCGTAGTTGCACCCACATTCATCCACAGATAACCAGCAAACATGCAGCTCCCGCGCCTGACAGGGCATAACAGCCAATCAGTGGGAGTAATTAAGCATAATAAGCGGCCTTCAGGGGAATCGAAATCTTTGCTGGTGTGATTTAGCATTTTAAACGGCAGCATGGAAGCAACAGAAAGAAGGAGAGAAGAGCAAAGTGACACTCTGCCTCCAAACATGAAGCAGGCCAGCCATGTCAGCCGAGGTAACTTTCTCACGTGTGTGAGCACTGTTTGTTCTCCTCACGCCGTTATTATAGAAGCCTGCTTTGCATCTGCCAGCTAAAAGCAGTTGCTGCTAATTGTTTTTCTTTTAAGGGAGGACAAACAAGAAGTGTGTGCGTTCAGCCTTTGTCCACTTGTTTGCATAACTACGCATGGAGGTGGATGAAAAAGGCTTATTATTATTATTATTATTATTATTATTATTATTATTATTATTATTATATTAGTAGCTTTGCTGAAAATTCAGCTGAGCCTTTTTTTTCCTTTTGCGATTATTGGTTTGAAAAACAGCTACACTAGTCAACCTGTCTCACCGTGTTACTTATTCTTTCTTCTTTTTCAGTTTAATTTGATCAGGAACTACTTGGAGGACATGGTATGGCTTTGCTTTATATCTAAAGCAAAGCCATACCTCCCTTTGAAGGACCTTGAAAAGCTCATTCACATTCTTATCACATCCAGATTAGACTACTGTAATTCCCTCTACTCGGGCCTCCCATCTTCCTCTATTCACCGGCTCCAGTTAGTTCAAAGCTGCGCGTCTCTTAACTGGTACTAGAAACGATGCCCACATCACACCAGTTTTAGCCAACCTACATTGGTTCCCTGTTGAATATTGTATCAATTTTAAAATTCACTTGCTTACCTTTAAAATTTTAAACAATTTGGCTCCCAGCTATCTATGCGAACTCCTTCATTTGTATATCCCTAATAAGGCACTTAGATCCTCCAATCAAATGCTCCTGACGCAACCGAGGTCTCGCCTGAAGTCCAGAGGTGATCAGGCCTTTGCTGTCGTAGCTCCCAGACTCTGGAATAACCTCCCTCCTTATATTCATTCCTCCGAGTCCATCCAGTCTTATAAATTGCATCTTAAAACATATTATTTTAGTCTGACTTTGATTCAAACTAGTATGCTATTTCGTGGCTTGTTATGTGTTTTTTGTTTTTTAAATTTATTTATTTTTTACCCATATTGTTCATATTGTTTCCTGCCCTCCTTTTAACTCTTTTATTCTGTCTTATGCTATTGCTCTGACTGACTGTGAAGCACTTTGGTCACCTTTGATGTATTATGATGTGCTACAGAAATAAATTTTGATTTGATTTGGTTTTGCTTTGATGGTTTTGTGAGACAAAGCAGTCAGTGGGGAAAAATAGACCGAGCTAATCTAACCTAAAAAAAGACACAACACAGGCTGAAAGAGCCTGAGTAATGGCAGAAAAGAAAGGGCAAAAGTAATTGTTTAACCTTTGAAAGGGTGTTTGGGTTGGATGCTAGCAGTGTTTGGTGTGTGGCTGCACATCTCTGCAGCAGTTAGATCAGCTGAGCTCTCAAAAATCCATTCGGGAGGTTTCTCCCAATATCGACACCAGAACGTGCTCCAGAAGCTCAAAATCGATGTGTTTGTGTTCAAGAGGACGACAACAAAGATGACGTGGTGTCAGATACCAGAGTGCTGGTGTCCTGCAGCTTTTAGATGTGACCTTGCTCGAACACAGCTGATTTAAATGGCTAAATGATCTCCTCAGCATATCTTGAGGTTCTCCAGAGGCCTGGTAATCATTTGATTCAAGTGTGTTGACCCAGGGTGAGATCTAAAACCTGCAGGACACCAGCCCTTGAGGCCTGGAGTTCGAGACCCCTGCATTAAGCAATGAAACAACTCTAAGAAAGCAGCTATATCAACATTAATTAAATTATTATTTTTAGTTTTTGCATTTGTTGCCTGAATGTATCAAGTTTTTACAGTGTGTATGTGAGTACTGGTGGGAGCAGGCCTGGGTGTAGCATTCGGTACCTTTTATCTTGCATCTGTGTTTCGAATTTTTTGTGTTGAATCTCAAATTTGAGATCAACTTGTTTAGTTTTCTTGAAAGCACAGCGAGGTGTTACCTGTGGCTGCTAAAAGACCTCCAGACTTACAGTTTATGGGAACTGACTCTGTCATGATCTTTCCTGATCATGCTGAATAAAAAATGAAAATCGTTTTATAAATTTTTATCATTCTAAGAATTGGGAGAACCAGCAGGGATATGCTCATTGGTTAATGACTTGTAATTGACAAGATGTTAGCCAATAAGCGTACAGCCATATCCACCACTCATGCTTCACAATCTTTGTTCACAGTGGGTACCTCCATGCTTTTGACCCGTGGTAAGACTACATAAAGGCCACATGTTCAGACAGATTCATAATAATCTCATAATACGCTGTGCAACCACCAGAATCCGAAAACCCGGAAAAACTAGAGTAGTTCTGCTCAAGCTGCAGCCCACAGTGTACCCGCTCTGCGCAGGAACAATCACACGCTTTGCCTGAATGCGATGCGTTCAGGGAACATCTGACATCTCCCTGAACTTGCTGCACAAACTTGCTGCACTAGTTTATTTAACTGCAGAAGAAGACTGGTGCCTTTTTAATAATGTTAATCTCAGCCGCGTCCCCGGTGATCCCCCGCAGCCAGCTGAGTGTTTTTCTTTGTTACTGAAGGGCTTAGTGACCTTTTCAAACTAAGCTGTTGTTGCAGATCGTTTCCGTGATTGAAAGTGTTCTTTGCGAATTTAAATGTCGAGTACGCATCTTTGCCCATCGTGTCAGCACGTTTCTCGTCTGAGCTGCGACATCCACGCCGCGCATTATTCATTTTACTTCATTTTCTTTGGCTGTTAAAAACATTTTTACTGAGAGGTCAACATCTGCTATAATGGAAATGGTTTACTGAGCTGCATCAGCTGTGTTCATTCATGTCATTGTAGACGATGATATGCAGCTCCCAGCTGAGCGTGTGCGTGCGTGCGTGCGTGCGTGAGACTCAATAACTTTTCTCTTCTGACGTGAAGCATCCAGCCAGAGCTCGCTCGATTATGATGCGATTAGTTAATTGGGTGAAGATGTGGAAAGTGAATTATGCGCGTATCTCATGCTACGCCACTAATGGATGGAAAATACCTCCATCTCCGACCTCATCCTCCCCACACCCTTTAACCAGAAAACGTCTCATAATTTCCAACTCGTGCATTCTAAAGCGAATAGATTTAGCGTCTCAGATTTATATCATCTTTCCATTTTGGCTTTCTCTGGCTGTCTCGGTCGTAATTTACTGTGAGGTTGCTATCGTTACTGTAACAAAAACAGCCAACCAGCTCCTGTATTTATGTGTTTTATCTTCCTGATCCTGTCAATGCCCCTCGTTTGAAAAACGGTTATTAAAAACCAATCTTGCTGTGTAACCTTTCACCAGAACATTTTTCTGTCAATCTGAAATATTGGAAGAGGCTTTTATGTGCTTCTCGATTTCTGACGTCTGTGTCGCTGTACGGTGGCTTAGAGTTCAAATTACCTTGAACAGAAAAGTCAACAGTTTTTCCAGAAAACTGCGAGCGTGATTATCTGGCACCTCCGTGATTGTTTCCACAAAAACCGAGCGGCTCTCTGAGTCGCACGCATCGGCCTGAAGCTTACCCACACTGTAAAAACGGCATAACAAATCCCTTTAACAGAGACACTGAGGGCCAGCCAAAGAATGTGGTGTTCACCACTCTGCGACTGAACAGGAAGTGTACTGCTTTTCCACAGGACTCCGCAGAAAATTGTTTTCCCATGAGCGGTGGCATGCGATCAGGTGCATGTGTTTTCTTGGCCCTGTCAGGGGAGCCAAGGAGATCAATGGCGAAGCATCCGGGAGGAGTCAGAGCTCCATCAATCCTGCTCATCCTCTCTCTTTATCCCAGTGGTGCAGCAGCCAGAGAGGTGCTGAAAACCCCTGCGAGTGCATTTTTAGCCGAATTAGCGGGGAAATAGTCGAGCTCCCCTTTTAACGACGGCTGCCCCTCCGCGTTTTCGCTGCGCTGAGGTTGCCGATGGCGCAGTGGTATCCGTCCGCTGCTGAGAATACACCTTTCCTCTTTGTCTCGTCCGCCTAGTTAGACTTTGTGTTTTAGCGTAATTGCTTTCCCTCGGCTGAATTCATTTTCACGAACCGAGAGCAACGGGATGAACCGGTCTCCGCTCGTCATATTGTGACTCAACAATGCAAATTTCTCCAGCCTGATGTTGGAAAGCTATTGTGGAAATTTCGCTCTTTTTCTATAGCCAATGATAAAAAGGCCCCCACACAATGTAATGACATGAGCAGCGGTGTACAGGAAATTCTCCTTCATTGTGAGGTTCGTGCAGTAATTGTCTTTTATCATCTCTGCACGCATAGAGAAATAAATATTTGTGGTCATATTGGGCTCAGTGTGCTGATTTGTATTTTCCAACCACCCATTTAATGAACAGTGCATGCTGCTGCGGACCATCCGGTGTGTTTTTCTACTGTATATTGGCACAGGGAGAAAAGGGAAGAGAAAGATGAAGCTCTGCCATTTTTATCTTCTGCCGGCTGCTGTTTGTGTCTCGTGAGCTGACAGCTTCAGCTCATCTGACTCTTTCATCTCTTTTCTCTCATCTGCACAGCCTGCAAGTTTGCAAGAAGCACACCAACCTGTCAGCAAGCTTCTGTAGCACAAAACACTTCTTCAACAGGATGCTTGTTATCTGCACTACGATGTGGTTGAATTATTTCTTATCATCTTTAGCGTATTTCCATCCATTTGCTGCTGTGTTGATCCAAAATCCTCAAGGGAGCAGTTAAAGCCTCTTACTTTTTTCAAAGCTGGGCTTGTGATATGAGCACTTATGTTGTAAAAGCACACATTTTGTGTGCTTAATGTTGTTATAAAATCAACATTTAAAACAACCCCATTTCCAGCTCCATAATTTTGTTCTTGCATTCAGATTTCCTGTCTTCTATTCTTTAGTTTCTCAGTATAAGCCAAAAATAAATAGCCCCTCTGTACTCTTTCCTTTGATTGGCTGGCTAGTGTGAGGCTTCTAAACTATACGAATAAAGGTTTGTGAACGTGAAATTGTCATGGTGTAACAGAAGTCACAGCAGTTCTATTTTAGCTCAGACTGTGACCCTTTTGTAAACCAGACTACTTAAGTACTTTTTAAATTATTAATGCATGCAAATTAATAAATAGAAATTAAATCTGCCATGTGTATGGATTGAACCTGGGTTACTACCCCTCCAACCTGCAGAAGAAGAATTATACACTCTATAAAAGCATCCATCCTCATTTGCTTATCCACTTCAGGCTTGCAGGGGGCGGAGACCATCGCTGCCACAGGCCGAGTGCTGGCATGCACCCTGGACTCTCTGTCCTGTCAGTTGCAGGACTCCATAAATGTATTTATTAAATATTTATTGAAGTGACAGCAGGAGGCAAAAAAAAAACTGAATATGTTGCTGAGAAGAGGAAAACATCAAATAGTTGTTCATGTGAACAAAGTCTTTATTGTGTTCCAACTTTCTTTAACCTGGATAACATGACTCTCGAGATGCTGCTTTAGCATAAGCACCCTGGCTGAGGCAGACAGCAGCACAATCAGCAAGAGCTGCACAGGCTACTAACACATGTGAATACACACAGCAAAAATACACAAAAGTATACAATGTAAGTCGATTCTAAATTTAAAAACACAGGTTAAAGTTACTTTTTTTTTTTTTTAAACCAATTGCTTAATGTGAGGAAGAAGACGGTCATCTGTTACCAATCTTAATCACGTCTATTGTGTCCAGAGTCAGAGCCTGTAGAGAATTAAAGTTTGCTCTAGTGCTATTATGACCAAGATTGCCTATCTGTAAAATAAATAACAGTGGTCCAGGAACTGAACCCTGCGGGATGCCATTAGTTACATAAAGCAAGCTTTCTTTCAACCTGCACATCCTGATAATTTTTCTGACAACCCTGAACTGATAAATCTTTGCTTTAAGACTGCATCATACAGTCTGCATCATAAAGCAATATAATAAAAAGGGTGCAGCCGTACTGCCCTGTACGAGATGATTGATGATCTCTCGTGTTGAAGAAATCTGAGCTGCTGTGAGGAGATGCTGACAGTCAGTTTTTCCTGTTCCCATCAGATATCTGCTGAGAGTCGTTAAGGCCTCACCGCCTAGTCTTCCTGTATATTTTTATGATTTTTATCATGTCATTGCTAAGAGAAATATTTAGTGCTCCCTTGTAGATCATTTTTCATGTCATCCAGAAGTCATTCATCACAGCATTATCACATTTTCAATGACAGCACTCCCAGTGTACTAGTAAAGAGCTGAAAGGCAGACGCAGTGGCTGATGGGGCTTTAGTGTTCTTCAGCGTGGGTTTAGCAGCTGAAAAATGGTGCATTCATGACAAGGTTATGAGACTTTTTATCATGAAACACACGAAGGACAGATTTGTCTCTTGATAGAAATGATTTTTACAGGAGTGGAACATTTTAATGTATCGCCTTAATATCAGAGGTACGTTTTAAGCATTAAACGTGATGGATGCATCCGTCTGTTCTTTCTCGCTGCCATGCCTGTTAACCATCTCTCTGCCATGCACATTTGTGGCCTCGCTGTAGGCTTCCTGGTCCTCCGGGAACCGCCGGTGTGTTTATGTACCATAGTCACCTGCTCAGGGTCTTTTTTCATTACTGATATGATTTGCATTTGTGTTGTGAATACAGCAGCAAGGCGATGTGCATGTAGTACGTGGATGTAGTTTTATGCTTGGTCTTGTAAAATTTGAGCTCAGGCATCTCTGAATCCTGCATCTACACAGAGAAACCAAACAGATAAAATGTGCCATTTTTTATGGATTTTGATGTGTTGAATCCAAAGACGTCTACAGTTTCCTATATGCAGTTTTAGTTTTAACCATAAATTTTAAGCTTATGTCTTGTGTATGGTTACTCCTTATAATAAAAAGGATAAAAAAAAACATGCCAGGGCAGGATTTGTTTAACATCCTTCACAGCAGAGGTCAAAAGGACAAATAGAGATTTGAGAGTCGCATTCTGTCATGTGCAGCTAAAGTGGACCCAAGGAGCAGACCAACTCAAACACACTACAGTAAATTATGTATTAACAGTGAAATCACAATAGAAGATGACGAGGTGCAGGAGCGAAGCAGACCGAGGATCTCGGGCGATCTCGGGAGAAAGGGAAACAGCAGTTAGTCACTGACAAGTGCTTAATTAGAAAACTCTGGTTAATAAGTGAGAGAATTTAACGGAGTGTGGAGCTTACTTGTCACACTTCTACAAAAGGCTCGGGTGGAGCTTGAGGACAGGAGGCTGAGGCAGAGAGATGCGCAGGTGGGAGGTGTGGAGGGTGCAGTGAAAGTCCTTCGGGAAAGTCCTGGGCAAGCTGGTGGATGAAGGATTGGTGAGAAGCAAATGAAGAGAGTGCAGACTGGAACCATGTCAGAGTTTAAACGAAACAAAGAAACTGCTGGTTACCATTAGAGCAGGGGCAACGATCAGGTGACGAATCGCCGCTCCTTTAATGCGCCTGCCCGATTGACCCAAACAGGCCTCAGGTGTACCGGGTAAACCCTGCGCGCCACAGCCACGCCCAGCTCAGCCGCGCACCTGTTCCTAAAAAAAAAAGAAGACAGAAAACCTAAGCCAGCTCAACCCTGACACATTTCAAATGGGCCCAAATTGGGCCACTGCTGCCAGACTTCAGTCATTTTTGGCTTCAGTTCCAAACTCTTGGTCTTCGAACCGACTTCACAACACATCATAAAAACTAAAAACAACAATGAGTTTGATAACGTGTATTTTGGAAGTGTTTCGGCTGCAGCCCAGTGAACTTGGGAGTGAAGTCTCCTGAAATAAAGTATAAAATCCCAAACAAATGAAAAACATTTTCTTACATTGCACTGAATGATGTTTTTTCCCTCTTTTTTCAAGGATGGCATCTTTTTCTTAGTATTACTTTAATAGGTTTGTACTCAGCGACTGCATTTTATTTTAGCAAGGTTGAGGTTAGAGAAAAATCATGGTTTTATTTTCCTTTTTATGCCAGTGAAGAGCACAGGACTTCCATTGGTGGATTGCATTCAGACAGTTCTTTTATCTGACGCACTGCTGTCCATCCAGTGATGATTCAGGCTCATGTTGAAGGACATTTCAATGGACGGAAGGAGTCGGGGTCATTTTAAGGTTTGCAATTATTGATGCTGAAGTGAAAGGGATTTGGGACAAAGATGAGCCAAAAGACACCAAAGCTATGACAAACTTTTACTGAACACACATACAGAGATGTATTTTTGGTGCTTTAAAGGTTAACGTAAAAAGAATATCTGCCTTTGAGCTGTCAGTTACTGCTGACTGAGTGTGCCCAGAAGTTTTTATTTTTGTGGCATTTTCTTTATACAGAGACAAAATTAATGACGTCTGAATGCGCTGAAGAAAATAAACCAATCAGAGGACGAAGAAGATTGAAAAAGAAAATTGCCTGCCGATCAGAAAGCTGCCATTGCCACGTATATCTGTGTTTGATTAATAATTCAGTTCTGGCACAGCAGCGCGGCCCATTTTAATGTTCTCAGCCATCAGCCTCACCCTTCGTTATCACCCAAATTTAGACTGCATGGAGATGGATGCTGGGCGTCAGCCCATCGACCGGCCCACTCCACCACTGCTGATTTATGGGTTCCTTGCTATTTTGAGGTCGCAGGGGTTCGCCTGAGCAGATATCACAGTGAATGAGTTTGTCGGTTGTCTTCTACTCCTAGATGAATGTGTAGCGTCCTGAGCCCGCCAATTTTTCAGGGAGAGTGGTTTTTGATTTAAAGCTCTAAAGTTTGAGGCAAAGAAAAGCCAGCCTTCATTTGAGGACCTGATCTTTTGAAGCTTTGAGATGAGCCTAACAACACCTTAAATGGCTCTAAAATGACTGTAAACCTCCCGATACTTATCGCTTTAATCGAAACTCTGCAGACCCCTGACAATGTTGTGCTCTGCTGCTGCTAAATTGAAGCCACCAGCTTTGTTATTCATCACTCTGCTGATTTATCCTCCAAACATACAGTCGCTCTATTTATCTGTGAGCTTAACCTTTTGCCCATGTGACTGTGCACACCAAAAAGCGTTCCACTGGTTGTCCAGAACACCATCTGGACAGGTGATACATTTATTCAAGACAGAGAGGTATTAGTTGTCCCAGAGTCAGTGGGGTTAGTCCGGGACGCCAGGTCTGTCTCTCATTACGGCGTGACAGTGAGAGTTCTGCGTGTCCACGCCACTCGCTGACCTCAGTGAGTCTATGTCTGGGTGCCTCATTATCCTCTCACCTGGCATCATTAATACTTGTTTGCCTGGAAGGAGATGGGTGGTGGAAGTGGGTCGGAGCCCTACGGTTCAAGTATTGATGGTCACTGGCTGGAGAAATTAGACAAATGCGCTTGATCGATGGAGAGAGAGGCCAAAAAGTGGCTGGAGATATTTTCAGCGGTGGTATATGATCAATAGGTTTGCAAATGACACAGAGTCCTCGACAGTGATTGCTTTAGATAATATCCTCTTCTAACACGGGGATAATGGGAAGGAAAAACTCAGTCGTGAGGATGAATCGTTGTGTCAGTTTTGTCTTAAAGGACTCATTTTCATTTGTCACATCAGCCTCGATTGGCAGCACATGCTCTCTTTGTGATTCATGGTGATGAAAGAAAGTTATTTTTTAGGCCTGAAAACAGACTGGACCACAGATACACCACTCGCTCTCTGCAGAATAGTTATTTTCACGAATGTTTCTGCTGTTTTGACATCTTATGGTTAGCTTATGGTTATGAAGATAAAATAATCGGGGTTATTAAGTCAAGTGCACCCCGTTCCTTTACAGCAGAGCACTGTTTCCCGTCTATAACAGCTCTATAGTGGAGCGCCATCCAAAATGACTGAAACGCATCAGTCCAGAGCAGCAGTCTGCTGCCTTTATGATCAAAGGGCAACTGTTGATAAAAAACACACACACAAAAAAATGTATGGACCCCAGTTGAGATTTTAGCCTCTGATTGTGTAGAAAAACATCCATCGATCACCTTATGTTAACCACAGTTAACCTCCCCTCACACCCATTGGGTTGTGGCAGATGTCCGGACGTTTCTTCCTGTTATAAGGGAGTTTTTCCTTCCCACTGTTGCCAAGTGCTTTGTCATTGGGGGTAATGTGATTGTTGGGGTTTTCTCTGTATTGTTGTGGGGTCTTTACCTTACAATACAAAGCACCTTGAAGCGACTGCTGTTGTGATGTGGTGCTATATAAATAAAGTTGTGTTGAATTGTTGGACATCCAACAGCTTTCAAGGCATGATGTTAGCATTAGCCTACATCTTCTGAAAGATGATGCCTGTGGGTTGAGGACTGTTGAGGTACGCCATTTAACAGCATCCTTTGCTCCCATTGGTAGTTGCTTCAGTCGTTCACCCCAGTGCTGAGATTAATTAGGCTCAGGATACGCCCACATCATGTCGGTAGCGGTTGCTTCATTTGTTGTCGAATTTCATTGACATGTGATGGTCTCTGGTTGCAGCATTGCTGCTGTCTCTTTCTGTAATGATGCAAAGTTAATAAAAATGTTTTAAAGCTTCAAACGCATTTCCTAACCAAAAGCCTGCGATATTGTCATTAGTCAGTAGTACTTGGCTATAAAAATAGAAACCAGAAAGCTTCTGGCACCAAAGGGCTCGTCTCATGTCTATCGAGATTCACAGAGGAAAAGGTGAAACCGAAGCTTGCTAAAAAAGTCATCCCATTTTTAAAAACACTTTTGTATACGTCTATAACAGCAGCTATTCTCATTTTTAAAAAGCACACATGTGCTGCCTTGATGTGAAATGAAGTCTTTCAGCCCCAGGTGCGCTCTTACCAACATACGGTAATTACGGTAAATGTGAGACGAACACTTCACAACACAGCAGAGCTTCATAAACAGCGGGAAACTTCACAATCAGGGTCTGGCTCATTTATGAAGTCTGAATTGTTCAGTTCCTCCCCTTTGCTTTCCATTACAAGTCCTCCTGCAGCTCTGCTGATGGACTTTTAATTTGTGGAGGCTCTTTACGTGCCTCAACACAAGAGAACAGACACAATAAACTACAGTCAGGCTGCTTTACGACTTTGCACACTTGTGGTTTTATGCAGTTGTTTCTCTTTCTCTTCAAACATTTTAAAGGTCCTTAACGTTTCAGTTTTCTGCTGAATTTTGGTTGTGGTCTCTTAATAAGGACGTCTGTGAAATAGCTGCACTCTGTGGGTGGTCTCGCTGGGTTTATCTCCTCACAGCGCCTTCGCATTTTGCTTTTGTAATAGAGCACTGTTTCACAGCACACGGGATTATGTGCATGCCCTTACTCAGGCTCCTCGTGCTTTTCTCTTGTTTCTTTTTTTGGACTCGAGCTGCGATAGCTGCTGTATAAGGGGAAGCATTACAGGGTGATGCATGCTGTCCATCTGCTTTTTACACTAATTACCTTTTTGGGGCACAATTAGAAATGATATGTAACACCAGCTACGGATGGAAAGAGTCAGGCTTTTAATAAGGCTGCAAAAATGGCTAAATAAACTGCAGCCAAATTGGATGGAACCACTAAGCTGAAAGATAAAGTTTATAGGGACGCAGTGAGCTCTTTCTACATTTTCCATTCATCAGCAGGTGAAGCTATATGATTCTATAATGTTTATATATCCAAGCTTTGCTTCTCTCGTCAGTGAAAGCATGGTTAAAATGTTAAAGTTCTTGGTTCACAGACTTTAATTATACTGCAAACTGAACCGCATCAGAAGGAAAACTAGTAACAATATTGTTTGTAGTCCAGATGCACTGGCTAGATCTGTTTTAATGGGATAGGTGGCCTGCTGCTGATCCACCGTGCCCTAGTAAAATCTCAGGTTTTAGTTTTAAAGAGTGGATTAATAAGTCGTTGATAATAATAGGGGAATACAGACTTATTTGTAGTACAGTTTAAAACAATGCAATTTAGCTACAATGCAACCTCCAGTGCAGAAAAACAAAGCCATCCCCAAGTGCCAAAAACTGCAGTCCCCTAATGACCACTTGAGTCTGGCTCCTAAAGGGAGTCAGACGCCACAGACTCACATCTGATGGATGAAGATGGATGAAGCCATCGTAACATCACTTATGTTACAATACAATGCACAAACACCGGTATTAGCTGATTAATGCTAAATAACAGACGTGCCTTTTGCACATTTCTATTGCACTGTTGTGTCTGTATCGTTCTGTTATGTCTGGGGTTGCACTGTGTTTGTTTTATTTTTTGCAATTTTTGCACACTTGCACTTTATGTGGTCCTGTGTTGATTGTCTGTCGTATGTCATATGTAGCACCACGGTCTTGGAGGAACATTGTCTCATTTCACTGCGTATTGTACCACAGCACATGGTTGGAGTGACAATAAAGCCACTTGACTTGACTTGACTAAAATAGTCTAAAAGGTGGTCATCAGCGTGAGGTCGATGGGCTCCACCCGCCTGTGTCCAGACACCTTTTAACCAGCGTGGCCACGCCTCTACCTGCTCCCAGTGGATGAAGTATAACCAAACTACTCCACTCAGAGCTTTTATGATTGGGGAAACTATCAACAGAGGCCAAAATATTTTTGCAGTCCAGGATCTAGCCGATGACTTCAGCGGTGCATCATCACACATGTATATGGCCATGTGTGTGCTGGTGCTGCAGGTCTGCAGCACGCAGTAGCCCACAGATTGGCATTCTATGTGAAAAAAGAGTCAAGATTAATGTATGTCAACACGACCTGACTGTAAATTGAGTCATTTTCACATCATTATCCACTTTGCCGAAATAAAAAACAGATGGTGCAGTTTAATGCTTAAAAAAAAATCATCTTTCCAGTTTGGACTTGGTGTTTGACTTTCAGATGATGTATTCATGTTCCCTTCAAAGTTCACTCAAGAGACGATGATTTTTTTTGTGTGTATTTTCTGTGAAGAGACAGTAAGTTTAGCATAAAGTATATTGATTGGATACATTTTTTGAGTTAACATCACTGTCTTATCACATGATCATTATGACTGAATGTTAGTTTGATACTCAGAAATATTAGTAATTTGGGGTATTTTTATAATAAAGTATAGGCATATCCAGCTAGACATATCGTACTTTCTGTCAAATTCTCCTTGTATTCGTGAGTCTGTTGTTTATTCAGCCGCAATAAGAAGTTGATTTATTTCCTTCAGCAAGTAATGGATAATGGTGAGTCGTCTGAGGCGATCGTGGCTCAAGAGTTGGGAGTTTGCCTTGTAATCGGAAGGTTGCCGGTTCGAGCCCCGGCTTGGACAGTCTCGGTCGTTGTGTCCTTGGGCAAGACACTTCACCTGTTGCCTACTGGTGGTGGTCAGAGGGCCCGGTGGCGCCAGTGTTCAGCAGCCTCGCCTCTGTGCGCCCCAGGGTGGCTGTGGCTACAATGTAGCTGCCATCACCAGTGTGTGAATGTGTGGATGGCTGGATGTGTAAAGCGCTTTAGGGTCCTTAGGGCAGGATCCAATACAGTGCATGACTGTTTTGCCAATCTAATAAAATCTGTTAGTCCTTTTTTATTGTTTATTATCATAATATTGCATAACTGTAGATGTTAGCAGCTCAATTCGCCAGCAGCTGTTTCAGGACTTCAATAAAGAATTTTTAATTTGGAGAGTGTGAACGACCTCCAATGCGTGTACAGTTTGGAGTCGGTGCCTTCGAACTGTTTCTACTTGGCAAATATCAAACAATGTAGTGACTGTCTTAAGAGGTTTTAAGAGCTTGCCTTCATAACTGTTGGCATGCAGCATACAAGATTTTTAGAAACTTAAAGTCATTGCTTTATAAGTGTGTAGGATATAAGTGTTAAAAGATGGACATTTGTTAGTGAAGCCTTTCACCATCAGTGTTTTAAGCTGGATCTAAGTGGGGTGTGGGTCTGACTGTGAAATACACTCATCAGCTAACAACTCCATGACTCCTGGCTACAAGTAATGGTTCGAATGTAGCGCGACAGATAAATCGAAATTTCGCCTTCTTAAGGGTTTTTGGAATGTTCAGGATCTTTGACCTGTGAGTTTTTGGTCTTCACATTCAGCTAGTCTACATGTCGCACTGCCCTGTTGGTTGTATTCCTGCCTCGGGTCATCCAATAGATCAGAAACAGTGTTAGTTCTCAGATTACTTTCTGTGACTCTTTCTAGTCAACCCCATGCTGAAACTCCAGGCTGCTGGATTATAGTTTCTCTCTGAATAGTCCTTCCCAGGTGATTCCATCCTGTTCATGAGTTTAATCTGTCTGGATGTTGTACCTGGGTGTTTTCCCATAGCCTTTGGCTTCCCTGAGTCCTTCAAAAGGCAGTGACATCAGCCCGTGTCCACTCACTGGGGGGGGGGGGGGGGGGGGGGGGCTTATTATCTGCCAAGACCCTGAGGTTCTGGGGACACAAGGTATCCAGTGTATCCACCTTGTAGAGCAGGGGTGTCAAACTCAAATACACAGTGGGCCAAAATTCAAAACTGGAATAAAGTCGCGGGCTAACGTTAATATTTATTGAAATATATTTATTCCTCCAGATATAAGAATGAATCTTTTCTTATGGACTCAAACACGTTTTGCTGAAAAACTGAATATGGAACAAGCAAAGCTTAATACTAAACAATATATATATTAGCTGTATAATACCAGTAGGCCAGCTCTGATAGTAATTTGGTATGGCTTCGCAGGCCAAATGTAAGTAGGCTGCGGGCCAAATGTGGCCCGCGGGCCAGAGTTTGACACCTATGTTGTAGAGGATGCCTCATATGGTGAGATTAGTCCTGATTTGGAAGGCTTCAGTGCTTGCGGTGAGGCCATAGTTGGAGTGCACAAGCACACTGTACGCATCGCATCACAGTCTTCCTGTTGATCAATCTGTGAGTACATTAACAGAACAGAACTTGAGAGTTCTCATTTTGCCTACGCATTCAAGCCTGGAGCTTTTCCCATTTCTGAAATATTATTTTTCAGTTTTATAATGAGAATTGATATTAAACGTGTTTTCTGGAGTTAATCTTTCACACAACTTAATGCAGTGATATGACTCCCACGCAAGCAGTCGGTGCTGGTGACTGCTTGAAACCTCATTTTGAAATAATCTATAAACTGTTTATGTAGTCCTCTCCTCTCAAACACATAAAGCAGGAGACGCCTCAGGAGAGGAGCAAATGAAAGCTGTCACAGCCAAACGCTGCCTGCAGCTACATGACGTCGAAGAACGTCTCTTGGCTGTGCGATTTTAAGGATGTAATGGAAATAATCGTCTCGTACCTAATGACTCGGCGGAGGTTCGTTGGTTCGGCGTGTGTGCAGACGCGAAAGCCAGACTTAAATGAAATGACGTAAAAAGGAAGTTCTCTGGCTGCAGAAATATTGTAAACTGGAAGTTTTTGCCAAGAAGCAACATTCCTGTCATCTGTTGACTCCGAAGCTTGCCACTGTGGTGGATGAGCTTCCTCTCCTTTAACTCAAACATAAACACCACCGCTGCCCTCACCACAATGCAGGACGTCACTGAAAATATGAAACATTATAGCTACAGTGTGTGTTTTGTTATTCTTAATGTGGCCACCACGGTTTGAAAATCCCTGCGCTGTAGTTTCTGTTCTTTGCTCGCCGTGCATCGTTTTCAGTGCGTGCGTTATCGGTATTCTGAAGACTGCTCGTGGCAAACAGCCCTCTGTCACGGGGCTCCTCCCAGACGCCTCGCTGTATCAATAGTCAGACGTCACAAAAATCCTCACGCTCGCTTCCTCATTGAGCCGACTTTGCAAGTTCATTTGCACTCATTTAATCTCCCAAACGCATTCAGCTTGTTCTGCTCTAACTCGTGCTTCTTGCAGCCTGAGATGCATAACATCAGCATTATGGGGAATGAGAGACACTCCCCACCCCTCTTTGCTACTGCTTGACAAAATACAGAGCGCATCCCTGGCTCAGGCTTTCAGAGAGCCCAGGTGAATTATGGAAATGTGCTCTGTCGTCTTCTGAGCTTCAGTCACACTAATGTCTGCAGCTCACTGTCAGCACTGTGGCTTTTAACACGTAGCAGCTAACAGCTTATATTCATACGTACAGCCCTGCAGATATGTTACATGCATGTGTGACTGAGCAGGAAGAGTGTAGCATGACCTGTTCCTGCCTTATCAGAGCTCCAAGTTGATAAATGTGCAGACTGTGCTTTTTAAGGACTGACCATAAATTGTCAATCTGATTAAGAGTTGTGGGAGTTTCCTGGCCATGGATCTGAAATGTTCACTTGATGCCACTTTGTTATCACTTTTGCTTTGTGACATGATGCTCCGTCATTTGAGCAAATGCACAGATTGTCACCAAATTGCACGTGGATCTTGGAAGAAGTCGGTGTTTATGGTAGGATGAGTCCTTAAAGTGAGCAGACACACCGAACAATTGATCGGCACATCCTCTGAAAGACACAAATTTACGTGCGGTGGTAACAGTAAGAGACGCATGCTGTAATGTCGAGTACTCAATCTCATCACGGTTGACAGCAAATAACTGACAGAAAATAAAAAGACCCATAAATGGTCGTCTCTGAACAAGTGATAAGGTTTTCCTCCTCCTCTGGTGAGTCTCTGAAATGTGCTGAGTGCACAGAGGAGGCCCGTCGCTGTTGGAATAAACCAACACTGTCAGGACGAATGCCAGGAATGCTTTGAGATGTCAGATGCATGACTGACTGAGTGCGTGAAGGAATGTCAACCTCGCAGGGAAGGTCAAAGGTCTTGAGGTCAAATTTCTGGGTCACGGTTAGACGACTGTGGTTAATTATGTTGTTGATGGTTGTGCTTTAGGCAGCTTTTTGAATCAGAAGATAACTTCTCACTGCTGCGTCCCGGGACCCCAAACCTGAAACAGCTATTTTTTTTAAAGAGCTGCTCCACAATCTGATCACACCGGCCACCCGCACAACATAAATGTGCAACACCCAGCACGACACGCAGTCCTCTGAAAAGTCGACTTTTCTGAGCTCGTGTGGCTCTTTTATGGAGGTTTAGGTTTTGCTTTTCCTTGTCAACTCATAAAGTTCCCGAGGACAACACACAGTGGACATTAAGGTGACACACACTTCCCCTGCTCCGCAGTTCACCATAATAAGTGAAAAGGTTTGTTTTCATAGTGTTGGCAACACGTGCTCTGACATTTGGGAACACTATCTTCTGCCAAAGCATGCGAGGACGCCGTCTCCCCTCCAGGTCATGAGCTCGAGAAACACAGTCAGTAGAGATTGTGAGTGTAACTGGATTTTAGATACGCGATGCAGCTGATGTGGGGAATCCTACTTCTTCTTTCACTTTTTGAAGTCTTTATGAAACAAAATAATCAAACTACGTTGAATTTTGATTCAGCGGTTTCATAAAGTTGCAGCACTGAGACGTCCTAATGTTTTGTCCCAAAAAACGGGAATGTAGCCTGAGACAGTTGATGGTTTCAGATTTAAAAATCAGATCACAGAATGTACGTTGGATTGCTCTGTTTACTAAACAGTTGCAAAGCTTCCACTATAGCACCACACTAACAGCATCATGTGTAAAGTGGCGATGCATTCTTTAAAGTAGAATAATTGTTGATTGTGCACCAGCTGATCTCTGTTCAATGAAAAGGCAGATCGGCAGCTGGGATCACTGAAGACAAATCAAGTTCGATCGTGTGACATCTGCTCTGAAACTAAAATCTAAGGGCAGGAGCAGGATTTGGTTTCAGGACCATGGACAGCATCAGATAATATATCTGTGTCATGTGTCTCAAAACAGCTTATGACATCATCTGGCATAAACCCAGTCACATGTGATCATTACGACATCATTAATCAATCTATTAGTGTGCTGTGGTCCAATTAACACACGACAGAACTAATCAGGAAGGTGCTTTTAAGTGGGAGTAGAGCTTCTTTATGCAGATTTGACACATAAAGTGGGAAATATGTTCAGTTTTTGTCCTGCACAGTTTATCTAATTACACCACATGTAGATGTGAATGAGTCGCCATGCTGCTTGTTCTGCATACGCTCTGTGCATACAGTGACACGTGTACTGAGCACGCTCACATGACCCTACAGTGTAAAAACCAGGTTAAATGGGGCAATCAATCAGTTAGACTTTAGTTTATAGCTCCTTTTGTGCTGAGTGATGAACACACAATACACAGGAACTGCAAAGCTGATAACAAGATGTAATAAAGCAAAAATAATATCCAACAATAAGAAATCTTAAAAGAAAAAACAAAAAACAAAAAGGAAAATATTGAAATGGTCGATAAGAAAATTAAGAAAAATCAGGATCAAAGATGAAGCCACGCTAAAGTAAAAATGTTGAAACTGAATAAGTGAAAAAAAAGGTTACATAAAATACAATAAAGGCAAATACATAATAAAAGTACAACTATGGCTCAAGCTAAACTTGAACTGGTTTGCAGTCAGATAAAATCAAATCAAAACGATGACCTCTGCAGGGCTCCAGGGTGCACGTTTTCCTCTGCTACGCAGATTATTCAGGTGTGTGAGTGATGAAAACATTCGGGCAGCAGATTCTCACTTTTAGAAAAACCTGTTTGTGTCTCACCTGCGAACTGCTGCGAAAACCGGCTCCTAACAAACGGACAACTGAAAGGAACACGTTTAAGACGGCAAAGCCAGATTTTGATGTCTTTTATTGGGCAGAGACCTTTCATTAATAGGACACAGACGTCCTCATCTTAGATTTATTTTTCCAGTTTTATTTAAATTTTATGTTTTTTGCACTGAACCAAACATTGAGGTGAAAAATTCTTCTTCTTTATTATCAGTGGACAGAGAGTGTTCAGCCAGGCGTATTAAAGAGGCTCTTTTCTGCTAATTTTCAGCTTTCTTATTTTCTTTGATGGACATTCTTTGCAGCTTTACATAATTCAAAGCTCAAATTAATTCTTATGTATCTTATAATGGCCCCTCTGTCTCCCATTTGCTTTTCTCACTCTGATCTTTTTTGCACATCTCCGTGGTCATTTTCAGCCTCGTACTGGTGATTTTGCATGTTTTTGTGGTTATTTTGTGTCTCGCTGTCTGTTTGTGGCATTTTGCATTGCATCAAAGTCATTTTTTTGACTTTCTGGCAAAAAACATTCAGGAGCGCCCTGCAGCTCACCTGGTGAAAGCTGTGTCCTCACTGCAGAGGCATGGCTTTAATTCCACTCCAGGCCATTTACTGCCCCGCTCTCCTTACCCTCCTATCATCCAAGATGACAGATAAAAAGGAGACTGTGGAGAAATGTCTGCCAATCAAATTCAGAGTGATAATGAGCTGTAATATACCATTGCAGTTTGCGGATATCATTAGTTTTGGAGCTCATTTTGCAGACAAATCAATTAAATTATGCTAATCAGAGCAGCACTCACCACTTGTTCCGTGATGCTGGGCCAACGTGCGAGCGCAGGGGAGGTGGAGGGTGAGTAGGTGGAAGGACGTACCTCTCCTTCTTTGTGTTTGCCAGTTTAATTTTCAGTCAGTGTTGTTTGGAAGGTTAAGAGCGATCACTCTGCTGGGAGCACTGAACGAGATGCTCCAGATGAATCCTTCAGCTCTGAGTGCAGGGCATCACGACACACGGGGGCCATGGCCGTCCGAGAGCCTCACCTTGTGGGATTAATTAATGAACCTCATTGAGAACTTAATGATGCTGTCACAGGGCTTTTCACTTCATCCCCCCCCCCCCCCCCCCCCCTATTTTTTTTAAAGTAAATATATTCAAACTGGAAACATGAGTTAGGCTACGGATGAAGGGAGTTGATTGTCACTCTATAATTTTCGGTCTGACAACCTTGTAAGTGCGAGAGGCGTAGGTGTGCCACTGACAAGGAGCTCGTGCTTCAGCTGACAGCACCACAATGCTTGTCACTAGATGTTTTCCTCCAATCAAAAGCACATTATTCAAATCTTTGGAAATGTCAACAGTGCAAACCTCAAACTTTCGATACTTTATGCTTTTCGTTTCATTCGGAACCTCCAGCAGCTCTGCGAGGCCTGTCGCAGAGCAGGAGGAGAACTCATGGGTCGAGAAATGATGACATAACCATCCCCAAGGCTGTGGAAAATCCTGACCTTCATTTTGGCTCTCTGCATGTCGGCGAGGGCCCAAGTGGGGTCAGAACAGCACAGTCCTGTACTGTTCTGTGGGGTATGGGAGTGTGACCTGCTCTGCACACCCACTATTTTCACACAGGCACCATTCAAACACTGGAAGTAGTCCTGATGGGCCCGGCAGACAAGCTTGAAAGACTTCCCTTCAACTCTGTGATAATCTGGGGTCAGTTTGGCACGAGGGGCCCATAGGAAGGAGTCCCCAGTCTCCGCTTCGGTACAGCTGTGCACAGGGACAAACTGCATTGTGGGTAGGGCCAAGGTCAGATTGCCAGAAATGATATTTTTCCTAGAGGAAATGATTGTAATGTGAAAAACCTTTTTCAAATTCCAGTAGCATGCAAAGCTGTTTTAAAAGTCAGTCCGCTGCCAGCTAGGAGTCTTTATCGGCTTATCCAGTGGTGACTGTTCTGTGGCCTGAGAATGGAAGTGGAAATGGATTGTGAGTTTCCAGGTTAAAATAACACCAAAGTGCCTCGTTTCTATGCTGGAGATGTAGAGATGCACCGATCTGATATCTGGTCCCATCCTGACTGAAAAAGCTGACTCTGGTATTTTGACAAAGGGCTGAAATGACTTGTTGAAGTCTGCGAAGCATCTAACCAGGATCCCTTGTAGACACTACGTATTAGTTTTGACTACATGCAGATGCAGGGAGGCAGACCCGTGGGAGTTGCTGGTTGAGGCTGAATAGTTCAAAAGATTCTCTCCCGTGTGTTTTCCTTGAATCTGAGGTAAAACATCAAGACAGGAAGGAAAGATGTGAAGGAGAATTCATGAGAGGAAGCCTTTCTTTTTGAAGTTTGTGTTTGATTGGTGATTGTAATTTGGCTGCAGGCGAGGACGGATGGCTCTGTGATAGACTGGAGACCTGAGTCCCTCAGTGACAGCTGGGATAGACTCCAGCATCCCAACAGCTCTGAGCTGGATAAACAGTTATGAAAATGAATGGATGGATCTTTACCTGATGTGAAATGACTGATGGCAGCTAAACTACAGCCGTCACTTCACTTTATCATTGTTTAAAGTTCAAACACCCACATATTAGAAGGCAAATGCAGATTAAACTACCGTCTACTTCATTTGGTACTCACGCTGATATACTTTTTTCCTGAACCACTCAATCATGTATCTCATTTCCCTTCATGAAGGATGATCCACTGTGTCCTTTGCTAAAGCAGGTAATAAAGGAAGCGTCTTTCCTTGGTATTATTCCAACTATTCGACCACAACCTTCATCTCTCAGCTGCTTAGGCTTTCAAACAGGTCTTGCACACTGTAATCCATCTTTATTGCTTAAATGTCATTTCTGGTACTCTGACTTTGGTCCTGCCTGTAATATATACAGTTTGTAATATATACAATAAACACAGTTATTTCAATAAAGACGTTTATTCTGTATCAAGCAGTAAATGGGAACTGTGGATACTTTTCATAGATGCAACCCGGTTTTATTGTGGACAGCAGAAGGTGCCTCTGCTTTCAGTTCTGTAACAGTGGGGGGGTTGCTTGGATTTCAACAGGAGTGTAAATAATCACCTGAAATTCTGTAATTAAAGGTGTGTTTATGATTTGAAGCGAACTTCAGAGGCCTAAAAACAAGACCTGTGTAACATGAAGTGGGCTGTGTTGCTGTCATTGCACAATAGTTAAGAGAAAACGCACACACACTGCGTGTCAGACGGGCCTGTGCAGCAGACTGAGATGATAAAACACAGATGTGCTCTCACCATTTAACATCAGGAGCCACTGTAGCTCTAAAGGCTGCACTCATATTTCTCATTTTGGAAGCTTTGTGTGATGGAAAAACAAAACACAACAATGAAGATGGAAAGCTACGGTTTCCTGGCGGAGGGAGCGACAGTCGGGAGTGTGGAAGTGGTCGGATGTTGCTTGTTTTCCAAGAGCCGCAGTTTCACTGCTTGTTTCTTGCAAACCATGTTGCACAAACAAGCATGATTAACTTGATATCTCAGGAAATTGAATAATGGTCGGGCTCACTGTTCACTGCAGACAGGAAATAATTGTGCGATTGCGCTGCCAGGTCGTTGGTGTGCTGCTCTTCCTTCACTGCCAGAATGGGTTCAAGAGTTTGTCACAGAGGAACAATTCCACTTCAGTGCACAGCCTGTTTGGGACCAGTGGAAATGAGGGTTTGGTCAGTGTGGTGGATGAGGTCAGCCCATTGATGTCATCCTGTTTGACTCCAGTTTTGTGTTTTTGTTCAGGTTCGTCTTGGTCTTCAGCTGCCTGGTCCTCTCTGTGTTCTCCACCATCCCGGCTCATCAGGAGTTCTCCTCCTACTGCCTGCTCATTCTGGTAAGCACCTGGAAAAATGTTCTTCTGCCAGGAACTCTAAGCAATCAGCTCTTTAATTCATTGACATCTACAATATACCCAAGCATACGTGTAGTACATACAGTAAGACCATCCATGAGGCTGCTCCACCACCTTAGAGGGGATTTGTCTTTCCTTGCACGATCAGCTTTCTCCTCTAAACCAGTTAAAGAATATGCTCCCAAAGAATTTAAAAACGTTTGCAGAGTTTCATTCATTATTCTCATTAGAACTGCTTCTTGTTTGTGTATAAATTTATATGTATATGATGAATTTTGATATTTGATGTTTTGACATTTGTTATTGTCTGTGTGTGTGTGTGTGTGTCAGTAGTGTGCGTGTTGTGTGGTCTGCAGGAAAACTAGGAAACATCTTCCCTGGCCTGAATAACACAGACAGTCCCAGCTTATCAGATAACAGCATATCTAAGCTGATAAAAACAAAAAGAGCTGACAGGAGATTCTCTTCATGCTCTTTTTCATACATGTTTGAACACTTCAATATAAATTTCAACTTCAGGTGGATCATCGTCCTCGGCTCGCTCTCGTATTGAGGATATTTGAGGGTGTGGGAGTTTGTAGAGCCAGTCTGTGTGTGTTTTCTGTGGACTTGGTGAAAGCAGTCGGTCACGGACTGTGAGCTCGTCGGTGCCTGTACGACTGTAGTCTTTATGCTGGCATTGAGTCAGACAGCACGAAGTGATCTCAGGCAGTTTGCTGCAGTTTGGCTCTTTTAGGTATCTTCTTCCTGTCGTATGATGGTGGTCGTCTCTCCATGATCAGGCTCTTTATTGATTGACCTTCCTTGACTACTTTAAGCTCCACATCAGAAATATTCAAATCCATACAAAGTTTTCCATCATAGTATGTCAGTTAGCCCTCCTTCACTAACTCTCCAAAAGTTACTGATATTGAGTTTTATTCCTTATGTTCAAGGTTACAGCTGAGTTGGACCACTGTTACAAACAAATAGAAAATATAAAAAATATATTTGAAATTCAGTGTCTAACACTGTTTATTAGGGACACTTTTATCATCGCGTGGCAGATTGATGCGTTTCCCTTACAGAAAAAAGAATTCCACTCTAAATTTAACCTGAAAAGATGCATGAAAAGTCACCAGAAGGAAATGACATTTTAAATTTCCTGCGAGTGGATCACCAGAGTCTCGACCTCCTGCGACCTCCCAAATTTTAATTAAATCCTTGAAGCCTCAGTTCTTCTCCTCCTTATCTTCCTCCTCCTCAGATTCAGCATCCAGGTGTGTGACTTCCACCTGCCTGACTGGAGAGTTTCAGACTTCTGAGATGTGAGACTCTCATCCCACAAACTGAGTTTCTCAAGCTCTTTGGTGTCTCTGACATTGGAGGGTTTTTGTAAGAGCAACATAATACCTCAGGAGAGAACAAATATGTGACAGACTTATTCATTCACTTTGCACACGACATTTGTATCCTTATTTTATCACGTCACCCGCTGACCCCAAATTTTCATCCAGAGTAACCGAGCATAATAATCATTGTTCCAGTGTAACCTCATTTAGCACATTTTCAAGATATTGCAGTGTAAGCGTACGTTTACAAAAGGTACGCCTGACCGCTTCCTTTCAGTCTGATTAACTGACACAGATGTAAGACCTCAGGCCTGCGGACCGCTCAGAAACCCCTGAAACCACCCGGAGTGATTTTGGCTGCCGTTGCGTGAAATCGGTCACAAAGTTGGTGCTGCACCAAAAACTTCAGGTTCCTTTGGTCGCCCACAGCTGACCTATACTTTTCATACAAAATGCTGACCTGTCTCTAAACGCTGAGCTGTAGTGAAACTTGAAAAATTGAGTCACAAACTGGAAACGGAGAATGTTTAAAAAGTCGAGTGCTGGCTGAGTTTTTCTTTGCAGATGAATGTTGTCTGTTCCTGGTTTGCATTTCACTTTTTCAGGTTTCCCTGCTGGTTAGCAGTTATTTTGAGTGTTTGCAAACATGTTGGTATCTTCCACTGCAAACTATCAGTGACCACAGTAATCTGCTAGCAATCAAAACAATTGTAGGGAGATGTTTTTTTTATTTCAGTGCCGTATTCAGAAACAGGTAAACATATTTTTTCTTACTGACCGGTGGTCGGCTCTCTGGATGTGTGTGGCTGGGGCCGAACATGGAATGTAATCTGGTATTTTCCATTTTACTCATGCACTTAGCTGCATGAGTAAAATTATATATTAATTACAAAATATCAGTGATCCTGTAAATTAACCAAGATGTGAAGTGAAAGAGGAAAAATGAGGCAGTCTGCAGAAAATACCCAGTAATTTGTGTAATTTGTGCTAATTGTGATCGCTGACAAACTGTGCGGAGGAGTGGGAGATAAATAAGGAATATGATGAGCAGTTAACAACATTGCCTTTCCTTTGAATGTCTTGTTTAAAGAAGTTCTGAACAGAAACCAAAGTATGAATTGGTGAAAGGAGAATTTGCCATTATGAATAAGCCATACGGCCATCGGGAAAACTCTCGGGGTCGACCTCGAGATAACAGAATAAATGGCAGATTTAAGTGCCTGCCCTCAAACTGAGAACTCCACTTTCTTTAAGTACTAACAAATTGAGTTCAAAGATGTCTTGAGAAGAAAGCGAGGAACGGTGGGCACGGGAGCAGAAATGCCTTTTTAACAGACTCTTCACGTTTTTCTTTTCTTTTCTCTCTTTTTTTTTTTTAAAAAAAAAGCTTTTGCAGAAGAAGAGGTCACTTTTTTTGCACGGGCAGCATTTACTGCACATGATTGCCCCTGCAGCTGGAGCTGCCATTTCACAAATTGCACTACGCTAATTGCATCAGCGTTTCCATCTAATGGAAGGTAAAGCCGTGCGTGTGCATTAACAGATGACCCGTCTCAGTCATTTTAACACACAATACTTTTGTCAACCCGGCATCCATTTAAATGAGACAAACACTGCATTAATGACGTATAATGACATGTGATCAATGCAGCAAATAATGACTAATGTAAATTTACACTGATGTGCCAAAATAATAAGACCAGCCCAACATAATGTGCTGCTGGTATTTGCATCTGAAACATAGACAGGCTATCATGACATCATCCAGGGGTTAGTGAGGTCTCGTTATAAAGCCTCAAGTTTTAAAACCAGATGTGATGAGTGAGAGGTGGATCCGACTGTCAAACTGATCACGCCTGGAGCTGGAGCATGCTCATTGGTCATTAACTTGTGGTCAAGGTCAAGTTCAAGTTTATTTATATAGCACATTTCCAACAGTCCACACAGCACAAAGTGCTTAGCAATGTAAAACCACTAAAATCAATAAAATGCACAACCGTGATGCAGTAAAATATAGAAGACAATAAGTCAATAAAACAACTAAAACAACAACTTATGATTGACAAGTAACTGGCCAGTGATTAAATAACCAAATTTTAAAGAGTTTAATAAATAGTTTAGGTTGGAGGAGATGCCGTGGCTAAAGAGATTACATCTCTCCACTGGCTTAGGAACACCTCACAGGAGGCGGCCGGTGAGAGGGAGAGCACCTTCACTGCTTATGCTGCTTTCCCTGCCACCCAGCCCCGGATAACCGGAAGAAAACAGATAATTAATCATTTCTAAAATGAGTGACTGAGCTCATAAAATCAGCAGGAAAGCATTCACAGAGTTCTGTGTGAAGGACTGTTTCCTGTTTACTTTTCAGGACCAGATGTCTTTGCCTCCTGGTGGCCATTAAAAAGAATGCAGCGTGTATCTTTTATAACGTCTGTAGACAGAACTCAAGCTTCTTAACCTCTGAGCTAATGCTAGCTGGCTTGGTTAGCAGGTTACGTCTATACACTGTACAGTCTACTCGAGCACATATCTGCTAATTAGTGCTAAGTTAAGTCACCACAGTGGGTTTGATTTGGCAGATCTTCCTGAAACGCATCCAAAGGGTCTAGCATTGTGGCTAGCATCAGTGCTAAGTGTAACCGAGGACAAGGGATGAGTAAACGGGGCAAAGAAATAATTGATCATTTATTTATTACATAAGTTAAACATACAAATTCCCAGTCGTTTCCAGACAGGACTTACAACACATCCTGCCGATATCCCAGCTGCACATGAGACTTACCACACAAACTGTGCGAAATAACACTACAACCCGTCACACCCCGCTTAGTGACACTGCAATCGTGGCACACACTGCAAACAATTCGGGTCTCAGCGCAGCTGGGAATCAGTGCTATGTATGGCCTGTGATCTGAGAGATAAAGGGAAGTGGCACAAACAATTAAAATAAAAAAAACAAAAGAGAGGTTAGTCCGCCCTTACAAAACTTACTCTCAATCAATAACCGCCTCTACGGCTGGACGGACTAACCAAAACAAAATTACAAATCAATCAAAAGAACAAAAAAAAAGGACAGCAGAGACAGCACAGCTGAAAAACAAACAACATTATCAATTAAAATATTACCCAATAAAATAGCAATTTTATAAAACCATTCAAAATCATGAAACTAAAACAAACACTCAATATACCTACAATATTGATCAGTTTCCCTGCGCGCAGTCGATCTAGGGCTTGATCAATTCTTCTATTAAAATTCGTGGTCACACTAAAAAAGTCCAATGACACATTAAAAAATAGGCACATGCAATAGCAAAAGATCCAAACAAAAAAATGGCAAAAGTCTCTTACCGACAGTATACCCACTCGCACCTGAGTGAATTAATTGCCTCTGGTTTTTTCCACAGAAGAGCGCTGACTTCACCCCACACACCCACTACCTTTTCACAGCTCTTCAGCCAATCACCTGGCAGAGAGCAACAAACTGCCAGGTGACACTTGTTACAACCGTAATGAAATAATATTAGAACTGAATTGAAGTGAAGGAGACTTCTCGGACAGTCGCTTCGTACCATTAAAAGCACAACAGGTCAAGTAAGTGCATTAAAAAGCTCCAAAAAGCACTAACAGCAGAGTCCAGAGGTCCAGTTCACTGGTTCATTTAGCAAAGGTAAAGCCCAGCATACGAGTAACAGCCAAGATACGACCTACCACACCCCCAACAGTGTCTAACGTCAAGCCAGATAGCAAGGAAACATTGTCAATATCAGGTGATGTCATTGAATCAACGTTGACCCTAACGTTGACCTAACGTCACTCTTGCACCCTTTTTTAATATTGAAACAACGTCAGGTTTTGATATTGAATCAATGTTGAAACCTGACATTGATTCGACGTTATATTTTCTAATACTGTTGACATTGAAACAATATCAGAATCTGACATTGAAACAATGTCAGATTCTGATATTGAAACACTGTTAAAAAAAATAATTCAGTTGTTATGAAGGGAGAAATCAGCTGTAGAGATCAAAGCTCTGTTTGTATACCAGGCTGTAAACCTGTTTACTTCTGCTGTAAAATTGGACTTTTTAACATCGAAGTCTACGTTGATCGACTCACGTCAGGAGACAGCCTCAAGTGGACATTACAGGAACTGCACTTTGTGGCATTTTTACACTGGCTTGACTTTTGAGTCTCTGTGGAGACCAGTTGCTCAGTTCCCAGAGTCTGATGTTAAAATACTGAGCCAAAACTATGCTGTGTCTTTCTTTTATACACATCAGCCGCGCTCCACCAACAACCTGTAAGTTTGTCTCTCCTCAGTCCAACCATGACCCGGACTGTCAGGCACATTTGTTCTGGTCCTTACATCTGCTTCTCTCTTTGCCAGTGTATTTGGTGCATAACTGTTTACTTCCTGTCTAATATATCCACTGGCTTAACTGTGTTTGATTTAATCCCTGGAAAACCAGATTAATGCTCTCTGTTGCCGTCATCAACACGCTTCCAAAACAACTGTTGTTTCTATGCTTCCAACAGGAGTTTGTGATGATTGTGGTGTTCGGGTTGGAATTCATCATCCGTATCTGGTCAGCGGGATGCTGCTGTCGCTACAGAGGATGGCAGGGTCGGCTGCGCTTTGCCAGGAAGCCCTTTTGTGTCATCGGTGAGTCTTTGGGCCACGCCTTTCTTTTTTCTTTTTTTTTGGGTGATTAATTCGCTGCTTAAAGGTTTTGTTTTCCAGCTACAAAGCCATTCCCTTCTCATTGTTTCACCCTACAGTTGCCCTCTAGCGGACCGCTCTGTGTCCTCTCTGTGAATGCAGCCCATGGCACGCTATTGACCAAAGTCTGCTGGTGTCATTTTCAGCTGTGGTCAGGCCTCATAAGCGCAGAGAGCATTTACGTAATGAGGTTGCATTAACTGCCTTTTATTCTTTCCACTGTTTAGACAAGGATCGCTCTGCTGCTTCTTTCAAAGTACAGTAGGGCGCTCGCAGGGAGGGAGAGCAGGGCTCCGAGGTCAGCGAGTGCGTCGCAAGCTCCGGTCGTCACTGTTCAGCACTGACGGGGGAGCGAGCAAAAGAAGAGTGAAATATAAGTAAGAGATAAGGAGAAATGGAGAAGACGACGGCGTGTGATGGCGAGCGTGGAAAAATAATAAAGTGAGAAAGTAAAAGAAAGGATTTGAAGGATAAATGGAGCTGAATCATAATGCACATCCCTACAGAGAGAAACCCTGTGACTGTGCTGCAGTATAAAATGACTCTGTCTGCGTCTGTGTGTAGTTTTGGTCGTATTACAACTTTTATTATACTAATTTTAGTTTCTGTGCACAGACATCGACTTTAACTCCAGAGCATGACGGCAATTATTCTCCATCATTTGCAGAAAAACGTTTGGATTTTAAGATTTCAGAGTGATAGTGGGTGATTTCTTTGTGTTAGTGTGACTGAATCGGAAATATTGGTAGCTCTTCCCACTAAACCAGTGCAGAGCCAGCTCTGGTTTAGTCCTCCATTGAACCAGCTCCCACTGTGGCCGGTTTGGAGACTGAACGCTGGGTAGCAGAAGCTGACGTAACTGTCATGGCAGTAAAATACTTGTGGGATAAATGTATAAAATAATGTGAATTTCTCACCTAATGTCAGTGACTAATTATCACTTTTTACTTGTAGCATGGTATAAAATGTCACAGGACAAGCTGGAAAATGCACAGATTGTTACCAGATTACTCCTGGATCTTTGAAGCAGCTGGTCTTTGAGGATGGTTTTAGTGTGGAGCTCTGATAAGGCAGGAATGAAGCAGATATCCAGCCTGCTACAGAGAACTGCAGGAAAACCAGATTCATAGATTAATGCTGTTCAAGGATTTATGAAACACAGAATTTGTGCTACTGGCAAAACTTTTTTGTTGTTGTTGTTGATTTTTTTTCTGCCATGACTGCAGTTATTTCTCTATATGAAGATTTCTAAATGAGCAAACTCCTGGTTTATGCCAAGTTTAGCCCCTGGCAGGTTAAATGAAGTGAAACTGGTTGTGTAGCTCAGTCTTTCCTCAGTCTGGGCATTGCTGTATCGCCAGGATTATTGTTAGGATTATCATGAATTAATTTGACTTCAGAGATGCTGAAAGCCTTGAGAATGGCAAGACTTAAAGTGGATCATGTCTTTAGTGGAAAGAGAAAAATGTGAGTAGCTTTGAGTGCCGTTTTATGCAACATCTCCTTGAGTATGATATGTAGGGTCAGTGACCTTTAATTGATCATAGTGTTGGTTCAGGTAGGCCATGAAGTCAGCCTACAGCTACCAAATCTCAGGTAGGTTGCACTGTATATGCTACTTTAGCCTTCACACAGGTGCTGCACACCTGCAAGCCACTTTGCAACCAGCCTCCATCCAATTATCTCCGTTTCTGACTCGGTGTCCTATCAGTGATGTCAGCTCGGTTATGTGCTGATGTTCTTCTAGAGCCATGTCAAACATAAGTGGTTGTAGATGGAAACAGGAGGGCTTGTTTTTACTTCAGTGATTCTAAACAAACTCTGTGCATATTTGTGTGATAGTTTGAAAGTGCCTAAAGGTGTAGAAAGTGAGCTCATCCAGACAGCGGTGAATCTTACGAATGATTTATTTGTATCCAACCTTGAAGAACACAAATGTATTTTCCCTTTTCTTTAATCCTGGATTTAGAAAACTCTGTAAAAGCTACAGGACAGATTAGCTTTTATACAGACAGGAAAAATCTGTATGCTGTATTAACCACTGATATTTGCGCAGATAGTTAAAACATTTACAGAGTTCAACACACGTTTAGAGAAGAACACTAGGGTGATGGTACTGTCATGCTAACATTTGCACAACCTGGGGAAAGTAAACCTGTCTGACTCCTGAAAATCATTCAGGAGTCAGTTTAGGTATTTATACTTGAGTATTTCCATTTTAAGCTGCTCTGTAAGTGTAATAAAAATATTAATCTTGTAAACATAAGTGCTTTTAGTTTTTATACTTTTGCTGATAGTACTTTTTAAACTCGAGCAACATTTACTTTAATGGATGCATGGGATCTGACTGATCTGTCTTACATTAAAATGCTTTAATAATGCTAGAATAATAAGATATCCTGGTCTGAATATCTAAAAATAATACAGCCTCCAGCTGAACTCATTTAAAATGTTCTTCCTTTTGCTGTTACTTTTGGCCCAGAAGTTAAATCATTTCTTCTTCTTCTGTGGAGTCCTTTAAGCAGTTCTTTTTTTCTTTTCACTTTGGCTGCTGCATCGTGCCCAGTGGAAATTCTGTTAACCAGTTTATTTGTGGCAGCAGGGCTCCCTAATTACTCGCGATCAAGCAGCTTCACTGGAGCCGTACGGCAGCATGTTGATGCCAAAACAGCCGAACGCCAAAGGAAGTTTCTGTGCTCAGAATAAGCACCGCGTGCAGAATCTTCATGTTGATATGACGTTTTAACCAGCGTGATCTAAAGATGTGTTAGTCTGTGACTTCAGAGCGACCAACATTAACTCGCAAATGAAGCGGGAATGAAAACTAGCATCGCTTTAACTGGTGTGAACAGGTGATTTGTCCCTGTGAGTCATTTAAAAGACCAAAGACTCCCCGGGGGTTAAAGGAAGCATGTCCGCTGACAGCCTGAGTAAATGACTCCATGGTGGCTGTGATGCACATGGCTCGGCCCTTATGGAGATGCATCTGAATGATGCGCCTGAGGATGGACTGTCATAATATGCAGCTTTCTTGTGTTTGTCTGGTTTCACGCTCACATTCTTTTGTGTGAAGTTTTGCCTGAAGCTCAGAACACTGTGTTTCAAATGAAGACCTTCAAATTGTGATCATTCATCACAATTTGATCATATCAACCATCAACTCTGCAGGTTTGCATTCGGATCTGTTCTGGAAACTGAATATGTTCTGCATATGTGCACTTGCTGTTGCTGGTCCTGCTTGCCCTTACATGCTATCAATGTCTAAAGTTTTTAAAAATCTGCAGAAAGTGCAGCTTTGCAGTGGAGGTGTTTAAAAATGGGAGGCCGCCCACCGGTCTGTGTAGTTTCATTGAGAAGCTGAGCTCTTTGCCGTCTTTAAGTTCTAAACTGGGAAGAAGTTGGTTTGTGAAAAACTCAAGACTGAAATACACAATTTCTATCCTGGTTGTGGAACACTGGACCTGGAATGATATTTAAGGATAAGTGAGGATAGGAGTTTGTCCAACCAGTCTACATGTGTTTCGTGGACTTCATTCACCTGCATCCTTTGGTTTAACCTGTAGGGAAGTGCTTCAGTAGTAGTGTATCTGGCCTGATGTTACAGGCCATTTAGTCCATGTACAAGTGTGTTTTGGGCGGGCGGTTTGGGCAGCTCCTCAGAAACCCAGATCTGGACAAGCGGATTGATGAATGGATGTGTGATGAGTGAAAATGTTCCTACATTTTTGACTTCACTGTTGGGGAGCTATCGTGAGATGTGCTGTCTGTAGGGCTGAATGCCTGTGTAGAGTCAGCTGGACTGATTTAAATCTTTGGATTCTTTGTGGGGTTTTTTTTTTTTTTTTACTTTCCTCTGAGCACCTTCAAAGTCGGCGAGCTCTGCTGGTGCCCCTTTAATGTATTTGTAATGCCGCTGCTGCTCATGACCTTTCCCCTTTCTCTTCCTCTCCCCACTGTGGGTCAACTGATCTGTTTATTTATACGACCATCAGCTTCACCTCAACAAACATTCTCTCTTTTAAAAAAATGGGTTCAACTGAAGGACAGAAGGGAAATCCTCTCGTACACAGTGAAGTAAAATAGCACGGCCCGGGTGTAGAGTTTAACGCGGAGCATCGCCGAGATGGAAGAGACGGGGAGATTTGGGGTTTTTTTTTGAGTTGGACGAGGTCTTATTTGTCTGTGCTCTTTGTGGGTTTGGTGTTATTCATGTGCTCGCTGTGCTTTGTGTGAACTTCCTCTGCACAGAGTCAGATCTGTGTGCGTCTGCCTCTCTGTGCCCGTGTTTACGTCTGTCACAGTTTTTATGCTCTTATGGGAAATTAAAAGGAAACAAAGCAGAAGTGTGAGCTCTGCTTTCAGATATACAGCAGAGCACTGTTTTAGCCAATTACCTCTTCCTCTGCTGTGTTTGTGTAAACAGCAGATCGATGCAGTAGCCAGGCAACTTAAATCAGCATATACTCTGTATAGGAAAAGGCCATAGGCTGCTATTGTGCTGTTGATGCCTGTGGCAGATTATGTCATCTCCAGTAATATGGAGCCTTTGTTGGGCTGATTTACTGCAGTGAGCAGCGAGAGATGACAACGCTGACTTACTGTTATTGCTGCTGCATGATAGACGTCGAACCGTCTAACTGGCGTTCAGATGAGAATGAATTTTGATAGGATGGTTTCACGTTAAGATCAATAACAACAAGATATACTTGCTTCTGTTTTCTTTTCTGCTAGCAGGAGTGAGCAGTCTTTTCTTTTGTTTGGAGCTGTCAATGAGATGAGGGAAATAGTCGTGTTTTTTCTGAGAGCCAGTTTTCTTATTTTTTGAGTGCACACAGAACGTACACATAAATCACTACACATAATCGCTAGGGGTGCAACGATACTCTTATCGATATTGAACCATTCGATACAGTGCTTTCGGTTCGGTACGCATATGTATCGAACAATACAACATTTGTAATTTATTTTATCAACTTTCCTTCTGACGATGCTGTCTGTGTTGAGCGCTCAGTGAATCTGCGTTTGACTACTCCGCCTAGGCTGCACTGTCGAGCGCAGATCCACTGAGCGCTCAACACAGACAGCATCGTCAGAAGGAAGAGCGCAGGGCAAGCTAGCGAGACAGAAGTTAAGCTCTCCTTGCAACATGGCAAATTGAACCTCCCCCAACCTCATTCAGATCTGGCGTTTGGAATTATTTTGGTTTTCATGTGAGGTATGACCCTGAAGGTAAGCGCGTCATGGACTAAAGTAAAACAGTATGTTGGATGTGCCACGCAATGCTCAATTACATGGGTGGGAACTAGTGTGTTAGCGCAGTTAGCTCGTTAACGTGTTGGCCGTCTAGCCCCACGCAGGGGTAGCTCGTTAACGGAGATTTGCCGTGTTGTGGCGTTAACGTCATTTCAACGAGATTAACGCTGACAGCACTAGTGGGAACACAACAAATATGACTGCACATTTACGCAGACATCATCCTAGTGCAAAGACAAGTGGAAGCAGAGAAAAACAACAAGCATGCATGCTGCAGAAGAACACTGCCACTAGCTAACTGCTCAGCGCGGCAACGGCATAGCAACAACAACAACAACACCACACAGGGCGCCCTCTGACCCCGGAAGGACACACCGTCGCAGCGAGAGGGCGTCACCCGTCACTATAGCAACATAAATAAAACATAACTGTACAAACAGAACCCCGAATAGCCCTGACCCGCTACATAGCCCCCACCTAAGGGGTCAGTCGTCCCCGACGACCCCATTACCCCACACAAAGTCCTGCAAATGTCCAGGTGCCTTCTTTTGGCGCATCGGCCGGTCACGACCGGCGGGGGGAAAGTCACTCGGGTCAGAACATGGGGTGCCACCATCATCCCACTTCTGACACCAATGTGGCGAGCTCAGACAACGAGGAGACGGAGGTGTCGTTTGGTCTTGCTTCCCGTGAGCTAGCCAGGGAGCACAGCCGTTTATTGACATCTGCAGAAGAACACTGCCGCTAGCTAACTGCTCAGCGCGGCAACCGCACAGCAACAACAACACACAGGGCGCCCTCTGACCCCGGAAGGACACACCGTCGTAGCGAGAGGGCGTCACCCGTCACTATGGCAACATAAACAAAACATAACTGTACAAACAGAACCCTGAACAGCCCTGACCCGCTACAATATGCTGCTGAGAATATAGCCCAGAAGAAGCGTATAGTATAGCTTTTATTTTGGAAAGAGCCATTTCTCTGTAATAAACTCTCTTTTCCAAAGATGAGTGATTCCTCAATCAGATACAGGTGTTACCGCGCCAGATCCGCGGCCCCGAACTGTAGTAAGGAAACCTCTGGCAGTTACTTGAAGGTTCCGTAACTGACTCGTAGCCAGCAACAGCTTACTATACAGGTCAACTCCGCTAGCAAAAAGATCGAAGGAGGCGTAGGAAACTGCTTCACCGAACTTTATTTCTTCTCTAAGGCACGAACACCGCGTACAGTGGGCTGAAACAGTTTACTCACAGCGAGCATCGCCGACACAACTCTGGCTGTCGAGGGAGTTATTATATTCCTTTTATTTATTTTCTTTTCGTCTCTTCTGTAGCTAACCGTTACTTTTTCCCCTTCTCCGCTCTCTCTCTTCACACACACACCAGGCAGTCCCGCTACACACATCCCGAATACATTTCCCATCAGGCTTCATCCTTAAAGGGCCATGCCTGTAACACAGGGCTTGCAAAATCGCTAGCCCGACGTCCCGGGGCTAGCGGGCTATTGTAGGAAGGGCTATCATAGGAAGGAAAAATATATGTCAATGCTTTTGCATTCTTTCGGAAATGTAGCTGGGTAATTATGTCATTGGCATCGGTGAGCCACTGTCAATATGTGACATATTGAAATCGCGTTTGAATTTGCGCTTGTGTTTTGCTTTCACTTTGCAAATGTCCAGGTGCCTTCTTTTGGCGCACCGGCCGGTCACGACCGGCGGGGGGAAAGTCACTCGGGTCAGAACATGGGGTGCCACCATCATCCCACTTCTGACACCAATGTGGCGAGCTCAGACAACGAGGAGACGGAGGTATCGTTTGGTCTTGCTTCCCGTGAGCTAGCCAGGGAGCACAGCCGTTTATTGACATCTGCAGAAGAACACTGCCACTAGCTAACTGCTCAGCGCGGCAACGGCATAGCAACAACAACAACAACAACACACAGGGCGCCCTCTGACCCCGGAAGGACACCGACGACCCCATTACCCCACACAAAGTCCTGCAAATGTCCAGGTGCCTTCTTTTGGCGCATCGGCCGGTCACGACCGGCGGGGGGAAAGTCACTCGGGTCAGAACATGGGGTGCCACCATCATCCCACTTCTGACACCAATGTGGCGAGCTCAGACAACGAGGAGACGGAGGTGTCGTTTGGTCTTGCTTCCCGTGAGCTAGCCAGGGAGCACAGCCGTTTATTGACATCTGCAGAAGAACACTGCCGCTAGCTAACTGCTCAGCGCGGCAACCGCACAGCAACAACAACACACAGGGCGCCCTCTGACCCCGGAAGGACACACCGTCGCAGCGAGAGGGCGTCACCCGTCACTATGGCAACATAAACAAAACATAACTGTACAAACAGAACCCCGAACAGCCCTGACCCGCTACAATATGCTGCTGAGAATATAGCCCAGAAGAAGCGTATAGTATAGCTTTTATTTTGGAAAGAGCCATTTCTCTGTAATAAACTCTCTTTTCCAAAGATGAGTGATTCCTCAATCAGATACAGGGCTCGCAAAATCGCTAGCCCGACAGCGAGCTGAGTGTTGAAATTAGTGATTAAAAAACTCAATTTCTGAGCTCTTGTTTCATGTTTACGTAGCTGACCGTTTATGGAAGGAAGGCAGTGAAGCAAGGCACCCCGAAGCAAGTAAGATTCACTCCACAGGCCGTTAGAGGCATGTGGAGTGTATATTCGAGTCCATTCAGATATTAGTAATATTGAATATTTAATCAATTTTAGTATTACAGTAATATATATCTCCAGTAAATAGATCTGACAGCAGGTCAACTTATGCCAAGCTGGCCTCCAGGGTTATAATGCACAGTCGGGAAGCCTTTCTGGGATCATAAAGTTCTCTGGCACCACCCATAAATACCAAAAACTACACTTCCAGGTGGTCTCTGTGTGTCCACTTTCAGCACTGCTGATGTTTTATTATCACTCTGTGGAAGTCCGGTTCTGCCAACTTTCCCTCGGTTAAAATTTTTTCTTTAAATATAGACTCTGTGCACAAGTGTTGGTGCACACCTCTGAGCCTTTGAATTCAAGTGTTTCAGTCACAGGTGTATAAAATCAAGCACAGAGAAGGTAAAGTGCATAAACATGAATAATGCTCTGTTGACTCAGTAACTGCAGAGGTCCAAACTTCAGCTAGCATTAGCATCAAAATCAGTTTTCATAATCCACCATAATAAAAACTGTATTTCAAGTTTTTCTGATCTTTTTGTGGTCGTCTTCCTCTGGCATGCCAGGAGCTTCACGGCCTGGTTCCTGTAGCAAGGCAGCTCCTGTAGGTGTAGTGTGTTGGTGACCCAGCAGATTTGTCTGTATAGTGTAGCTTTGTATAGATTATTTCTGTTTGAAAACACATATTTATCAGTGCAGATCATTTTAAAGGCAGCTTCATAAAGAATTGTATCCTCTTCTGCTGGTAAGCCGTCGTTTTGTGTTTTCATTCCAGACATCATAGTGCTGATAGCGTCAGTGGCGGTGGTGTCAGCAGGTAGCCAGGGCAACATCTTTGCCACGTCAGTCCTGCGAAGCCTGCGTTTCCTGCAGATCCTACGAATGGTGCGAATGGACCGAAGGGGAGGCACCTGGAAGCTGTTGGGCTCTGTAGTCTACGCACACAGCAAGGTAGGCGAGGAGGGCATCTGCAGATCAAGCTTCTGATCAAGCTTCAGGGAATCTCAAGATGTTTCTGTAACGCTATGTTTATACGATTAAAACAATTAAAGGTGTTAAAGATGAAATGTTATCAGAATCAGAATCAGAAAGGGGTTTATTGCCAAATGTTGAGCAGGTTTACAACATTAGGAAATTGCTGCGGTGCTTCAGTGCAAACATACTGTCATAAATTGCGATTAAATGCAGTATTTATTTATTTTTAAGCTAGTAGACTAATCTTGCATGATAGTTTGATTGCTCTTCCTTGCTATTTTGAGGTCACAGAGGGTTTCATGAGCATTCATCACCTACCTAAATGTTCCTGATAAAGTGTACACCAGCACAGCTGTGTTCCTACAGCGTTGTTCGAGCAGAGCAATGAGTCAGATTAGCTGCAGTCCCTGATTTGCAGGTAACACTGGGCACATTCAGAGGTCTTGTAGAGTTGAGAGCAGGCAGTTCAGCAGCTGTTTTAGCAGCACATCAGGAAGTTGGTCGCAGTGTTTTATCATATTTATGTCTAAACCAATAAGTGACTGCATCAGAGGAAGGTTCTGTAAAGGGTCGTGACCTATCACGTCATTATTTTATTTCTGTTTCTGACCTCAGTGTTCAGAGAAAAGTGGTTTTAGGTCGATGTGCATTAAATAAATGCTCCTTTTTCCACCATTAAACTCTGAATGACCTCTTTGACTTCTGCAGGAACTGGTAACCGCCTGGTACATCGGCTTCTTGGTCCTCATCTTCTCTTCGTTCCTTGTCTACCTTGTGGAGAATAAGTTCAACAATGAGTTTGCTACGTATGCGGATGCCTTGTGGTGGGGCACGGTGAGTTTGGAGGAATTTCTGTACTTTAGTAAAAAGCCCTGATAGAAATGATTTTTTTAGCAGCTGTCAGCCAATCTCTGCAGCCACCTGACCCTCCTGAGTTAGACTTTCTTGGACATCAGCAGAGTACAGGTTTTACTCTGAGTATTTTCAGATGAGTGTGTCGTGCTCTGGATGCAGAAAAGCAGAATCCTTGCTGTTATTATCTCCTGTTCAGCTCTGCCTCTGAGCACCAACAGCCGTCCATAAACATTAGTCCTGCACGGCTCCGTTAAACACCATTATTAATCCGGCTCAGAAATTCATAATGGTGTAAAATAGCCTTTGTCATGAATGGTAATCAGAGCCTGAATGAAAAATGTTCAGGCTTCCAAATCAAAGAGGTAGATGGATGGATATCTGTACAGATGGGCAGATAAAACCGGCACAGTAATAAAGCCAAGTAAGGTTTTTCTGCCAGTTTCAGTCCACGGCCAGATACATCTGCCCCTGTCATTAAATGGTGAATACACTTCATTAAATGCTCCTTTTCAGGCTTTTGTTGAATACATGAGAATGCTTTTATCCAGCAGTCATATTTTGATGCACTAAGTACCATCAACTTAAATCATTACTGCAATTAACTCTTTTAATTCTATTAAAACTTCACTTGCTGACATCGAGATGTTTGAGTCCCATTTTCATTGAATCTGAGGTTTCATATTGTCAAAACGCCCTCTCCGTGTATATCTGCACAACATCATCAGATGCTCGGTAGGTCTTTGCACATAAAGGACAAGAGGAGTGCACATTCGGTGCCTTAGAAAACTTTATTTTTTCAGATAAGGCAGAATAAACATTTGAGCCGCCGGCTTTCAGCAGCGTTCTTGGAACCAAGGCCGCACAGACTGACGCCCGTAAAGCCTCTGCGCAGGTTTAATCATTCAGATGTGATTGCAGTGCTTGAAGGCATCATTTAAAATCATGTCTCTGTATGGAGAAAATCAGGCTGTATGCAAAAGGGAAAAAGATGCAAATACAATGGAGCGATGCGTACTAGAAGACATTTAACACTGAGCAGTCTGACAGAAATAAAAGCAGTCTTAATAGATTGGTGTAAGTAAAGCAGAGGATGCATTTTCATTCAAGTCTACTAACCAAATAACCCCTTTTAATATCACTTAAAGGACCATTTCACCAAAACTGCAAAAGCTGCCTGAGGCACAAACAAAAAGATGAAACCAGTTTCTGTCCTACAACCTTTAAAAGATGCCTTTAAAAACAGGTCTCATATAGGTAGATATAGGTATAGGTATTCCACATGACTTTATAATTTCCAACTAATGACGTCTTACTGTTAAATAAAAAAAACTACTAATAGCTTGTAGATGTTTAGATAAGTCATAGACAACCTCAGCGTTACCAGGTCACTTGCAAGTTCTGATACAGCACAAGTTTTAATTTTAAATATAACATTTGTTTAAAAGTTCCCTGTTTAAACAGCCAGGGGCTGCATATGAGCATCCATCAGGCCCTGATAATAATCATTGTTTTCACAGATCACCCTGACAACCATCGGCTACGGAGACAAGACGCCAAAGACGTGGACGGGGCGGATGCTGTCCGCGGGGTTCGCCCTCCTCGGCATCTCCTTCTTTGCCTTGCCAGCTGTAAGTTATTCTTTTTTTATGAATCAGTTTTCTGTAACAGGTTTTCATTTTTTTTCTCTCATAAAGTTTCCTTTTTTATGAAATTTGCTTCTTTTTTAATGTAAATTTACAACCTTATTATTGCAGTTTATAATAATAATTATTGTTGTATTGTTGTAATAGAACATTCAGTTAATTTCCAGTCACAGTAATTCAGTCATTAAATTGAATTATGTACCTACTTGAGGACATAAAAGTTCTCTGAAACAAGCTGTTTTAGCGCTTGCCTGCTCTCTTCTTATTGGCTAACTTCTGGAAGCCTGCACAGGAGCACTAGGATACTCTCTTTAAGTCACTGCTACCAGTGCACGAAACCACATCATGGTGTATTTGTGGTGTGTGTATTTATTTCTGTTTATATCATTTCAGGGTATTCTGGGTTCAGGCTTTGCCCTGAAGGTCCAGGAGCAGCACAGACAGAAGCACTTTGAGAAGAGAAGAAACCCAGCGGCCTACCTCATCCAGGTAAAACAGACACCCTGTTATTCTTTTGTCTCTGACACATATCTCTGCTTTGGGCTGGACAATGAAGACGTTAACGTTGACGATTCAATCCACTGTAGTGTTGTTAAAATCTATAAGCGACTGTCATTCTCCACTTTGTCCTTTTCCTTCGTGGACTCGACGAAACCCAGTGAAAAGCAGATATCGTCACCCTGTGCAGCCCAGTTCTCTCCTCATCTTCTCAAAGCTCAATCATCTCTTTCACCTCCTACTAGTATAGCCATAGACTGTATATAAAAGATGGTCATGGCTACCATGAGATCACCATTTGGGTTGTAGATTCCTGTTTTTCTTCCTTTCTTGCCGTTTTGAAAGCAGGCGTTACGAGCACAGGTGGAACCGAGGGATGTTCCACGGCTAACACATAGACAACCATCCGCACTCACATTCACACCAATAGGTGTGACAGACCCCAGCATGATGGTGGAATTGAACTCAGGACCTTTTTGCTGTGAGGCAGCTGTGCTAACCACCACTGCCCAAGGAAGATTCATGACAAGGAGAAAAAAACTGTGTGACTTTATTTATGCTTTGAAATGTCTGTTCAGCTCATCTAATCTAGATGATCTCTTGACGTTCCAAAGGCTTCTTCAGTTTTTAAAGCTGATGAGGAGTCAGTGTTGTAGGTGGCTGAAAGCATCTCTGTCCACTGAACTGAAGTGGTGTCCGACAACTCCAACTATCTGCCACCTATGATTCGGTCCTGAGGTCCCTTTCCAGACGATCTAACAACATTCAGTCCTCGTCCTATATGACCTTAACAAACGACATGATGATAGGGTGGGACAACAACTCGCAAACAAGGCCAACATGTCCGGAACGAACTCCAACGTGACAATCCTGGGTTAAATACCTGGGACTCGTCATCAGCTTTCAGATGAAATCCAGTTTGGATTAAAGCAATTGTTTAAATGTGTCAAAAACATTTCCTTCCTACTGAGCTTATTGTCTGAAACAATCCGAAAGCCTGGCAGGGTTATTTGGGGGGATGGTTGTTTTGTTTTTGTTTATTTTTTTGGGGTCTGAGGAACCACGGCGATGTTAAATCAAGAGCTGAGTTACAGAGAAAACTCCTCCCACTGTATGTCTGTCTTTTTTATACAGTCTATGGTATAAAGCACAGAAACACCAACGATCCCCTCCGTCCTGCTACCTGATCTTCACTCACCTTTAGTTTCATCCTGACTTTCACTGGTGCTGACCTCACATTGACCTCCTCGTATATTTCCCCACATGCTTCCTTTTCCTTTTGTCCATCATATGCTCCCATCTCCTCCTCCTCCTCTTCATCCTGTGCATCCCCATGTTGTACCAGGCTGCGTGGCGTTATCACTCCACCGACAGCACCAGGCCCTACCTGGACGCCACGTGGCGGCACTATGAGAGCCTCCTGCCTATCCACAGGCATGTATCCATGCCTGACCGCCGGCCGACCCCAGACGTGTGACACATCCGTGTTTTAGTTTTCACTAATCAGCTCTTTTTTTTACTTTCTTTTCTTTTCTCCTCTTCTCCTGACTCCCTCTGGGGCCTTGTTTTTCTTTTGGTTTTTTTTTTTTACCTTTTTTCTGTCTGTTTATCGTTTTTTTTCTGGGAGGGGGGTCTTTTAATTTTTCCCTTCCACCTATTTTTTTTGTGTATTCTGCATGCAGTGTGTTTGGCGTAGTTATGCGGCTGATGAGAACTCGGTTTCCATTGCTACCTGGAAGCCTCACTTGAAGGCGTTGCATACCTGCAGCCCTACAAAGTAGGTACAACTATGGCAGCTGGTGTCTGTATTTGGTGTCTGTGCCACATTCCTTTCCTGCACTTCAACTTTGCAAATTTAAAGTTCATTTAGATCCTCTTTGGATTATTCACTTTTCCTGCTCTGTCCTGTCGTTTTACGTATCTGCTTTTTTTCTCTTTATTGAAAATTTATAGAAGAAGTGATTTTAGAATTTTAATTTATAAATGACAGACAATTTCCAGGCTCCATTAATGTAAAAAAAAAAAGCTGACTCCTTCATCTGCTTCTCTATAAATGTCTCCGTCTGTGCGCTGAGTGCTCAACGGGCCAGGAACGTTCGCTGCTTTGAGGGACCAAGGCAGCAATTTTAGCCGTCACCCTTTCATAGCACGTCTATTTATGACTCCAATTGTGGCTTCAATGACCCAATCGGGCTTTTTGAACTCAAAGCCCTCATCTTCTCAAAAGCCCAGGGCCCAGAGTGATTTAGAGGGACGCACCTATTTCAGTCTGTCAGTGTGTCAAGGTTTAGCTGTAGTGCAGCTTTTTTACAGAAAATGATGAGGGATGCGGAAAGAGTTGAGAAATTTCCCCCAGTGCCGTCAAACCGTCAACTTCCATCAAGTGGTTCTTCATATTACTGTCAATGACAGGAAAGTTGGTATTTATAATAAAACCATACGTAATTTTACCTTCATAGTGCGAATCTTTTCCAATTTTACAGCCCTCAAAGTACAAAAGGGATGATTTTAAATTAAAGGCCTTTTAAGTGTCAGTATTTATTATATCCACATGAAACCTTCAGGACTGAAAATCACATTTAATCTCTTTTAAAAACTGCTACCAAATCACCACGAGTGTCACAATCAAGGTTTTATTTAAGTAAGATTTGTTTTTCTCTACAACAACAGGGGTGGGGAACTCCAGGCCTCGAGGGCCGGTGTCCTGCAGTTTTTAGATGTGTCCTTGATCCAACACAGCTGATTTACATGGATAAATTACCTCCTAAAAAGTTCTCCAGAGGCCTGGTAATGAAGTAATCATTTGATTCAGGTCTGCTGACCCAGGGACACCGACCCTTGAGGCCTGGAGTTTGACACCGCTGCTCTATAAACATCTCTGAGCTTCAGTATCTCGTGATACATCCTAGCGTTTCAGATCGTATTCAGTAACACAACTTTAATGTCTGCAGTGTAGAGGAACAGACGCCCCAGAGAATTCACTTCAAAAAGTGCATTCTGGGTAAACTTTAAATGCTCATATCACCATGTGAGATGCGCGTCTGCTCAAAACAAGTCATGACATGAAAGTTCTCCTTTCACCTACCTGACTTTGTGTGAGCGGTGTCAGAACAAGTTTCTAAAAAGCCCAATCCGAATCATCCTTGGTGTTCACGTGTTCTTTATAACCGTTTGGACCGCGTCACCAAAGTTGACATGTTTTTGTCTGAGTCGTAGGAGTGTTGCATGGCTGCAGGTGCTTCTCAGCATTCAGAAACCGCTTGAAGGCCAATTCACAGGTTCCATGTTTGCGCCTCACCTGGTTTCTGTCTTAAGGTGTCACACTTTAAATGGGACCACACATTATTTTTATTCGTGTCCCCACATATTGAGGCCAAATTTTTATTGGCTCCAGTTCACAAACGTAAACACACCTCACCAACAGATGTGCTGACTCAAGGATGCTGGAACTCAAAGATAATTTCCAGGCACGGCAGCAGCTGACATGTCGCATAACAGCATAAAAACAAACTTTAGCTTCTACTTCTGCTTATAAAAGTTGGGAAAATGGAATTAAGTTAAAAAAAACTGCAAGCTGTGTTCCTTTTCTTAAATTGTCTCAATGTCAAAAAAAATTCAATCTGCATTTTAGCATTAATCTCATCACCCATGTTGTCCCACAAACATCATGGACTTCATGTTTAGTTTGTTGGGACTAGATCAGAATTTGAACATGTGCTGGAAAAGAAGCTCCTGAAGTTTTGTGTTTCATACCCTGTGAGGTAAAAGATTTAACTATGCAGTTCCTGAATAATTTTTATGACTAAGAAAGTTTCAGAAACATCCCTGCCTCTGATTTATTATTTCATAAATCATACCGTGTCTACTCCAGCCAGCAAATTCTATTTTTTAAATTGACCTAAGACGAGCACTTTATTCATGAAGCTGCCCAGTCTGTACCAAAACCTGCTTTGCTCTATGTAACGTATATCTAAAAAGAGCTTCTTCCTGTTCCTTTCAGAATAAAAGACCTCAACATACGCTGCATGACTGCTATAATCCCACGTACTGTTACTACACATTTTAGAAAAGATCATAAATCTCTAGAACCCACATGGGTTCAATTGGCACAATAATGTTTTTATTTAAATGAAAGTCAAAATGACAGGTCATCACAGTGTGATGGCACGTGCTGTGGGAAATGACTGGTATCGTCCCAAACAGCACATGATAAAAGCAGAAAAGCTGCCCTTAAAAGCTCGCCTCCCTTCATGTTTTAGTATTGGCATTTATCAGTTTTATGCACTTACATTTAAATACTCTGTTTAAAATTATCCACAGTTCTGTGATATAATCCAGGCATCTAACCAAGCTGCTAAACGTTAATACTCGAGCTAGTTATGCACCTTGAATTATAGAAATGGGGAGCTTTTCTTCTTTGGTTAAAGAACATTTTTAAAATTTTATGATTTGTGCATTTTTTGGTATCCATCCTAAACACCCTGCAAACACCCAGTGATTGGGGTTTGTTTTCCACCCCTCCTATGTGCTTTTGAAAGCCATCTGTGGAGCCTGGAAATATTGGGACAGCTATCTGCAATGTATACAATAAATGCATTGCAGATGGTTACATATAATGTACAGTTATAGCTTTATGATTACTTTATTTAAAGGAGTAATGTGTGAAACATGCAGTCCTTAAGTCACTTTCTTCTCTCGCTGCTGCTTTAGTGTGCATGAACCTGCATGTTTGTAGTGAGTCTGCTGTTTGTTAAGGCTTCCACCATCAGGCCTCTTATTGATCGATGTGTTGCGGCCTTCAAATCCTCTGCACTTGTGAAAGAAACAGCTGCTGGCAAAGCTTGTGATGCAGAAATCTCCCTATCATGCTGAACACATTGGTGCGTTTGCAGGTTTTAGCTCCTCGGTTATAAATCATGTATAACTTGTATTTTAATGAATTCCTAAAGCTCACATCATCACGACTTCAACTGGAGAGTAAAGGAGTTTTTAAACATGCTGAGTGTGTCATTCATCACTGTGGACATAAACTTTGCATTTATGATGTTGCCGTTAAAGAAGAATTCGCATTTGCCGTTAACACTACTGCTGAGGCCGCGCTAACTTTACACGCTGAAAAGGTTTGCAAAGCAAAAGTAAACATAGAAATCAGCTGCCTGGAACAGCCTCGGTGCTAAGTATATGAGGCACAACCTGCATTACCCAACATGAAGCGCATCCAGCAGGTTCACTGTCCAGTACATGTCAGGGTGTGCTTTATAAACTGGTTTGTTGGTTTTCATTAAGCCAAACGAGTTCATGTTATTATGTGGAATAATGCATTCACTTCACAAAAACTTTGACACTTATTGGGTCTGGATCTCCTGCTAGTTGGACTAACCTCATCCTCACCTAGGAGGTGCCAGGATATGTCCTGGTTAGATACCTGAACCACTCTAGCTGGCTCCTGTTCATGTGATGGAGAAGCAGCTCTAAGCAGAGTCCTTCCTGACTTACTGAGCTCCTCATGCTCCATCCAGAGTCTTGCCACCCTTCGAAGGAACCTCATCTGAACTCTAAACCCTGAACTCTGAACTCTAAACCCTGCCCCCTTGGCTTTGCCTAGAAATTCTAGAACATAGGTGTCAAACTCTGGCCCGCGGGCCAAATTTGGCCCGCAGCCTAATTACATTTGGCCCGCGAAGCCATACCAAATTACTATTAGAGCTGGCCTACTGGTATTATACAGCTAATATATATGTCGTTTAGTATTAGGCTTTGCTTGTTCCATATTCAGTTTTTCAGCAAAACTTGTTTGAGTCCATAACAAAAGATTCATTCTTATATCTGGAGGAAGATTTTTCAATAAATATTAATGTTAGCCCGCGACTTTGTTCCAGTTTTGAATTTTGGCCCACTGTGTATTTGAGTTTGACACCCCTGTTCTAGAAGGTTATGACCAGTATTAATGACCAAGGGCAACCTGGCAGAGGGCAGCTTCCACTGTGCCCGGGTCCAAATTATTTCTGGTAGTGTGAACCAGGCTCTCACTGCGGTTGTGCAGAAAATGATCGTCCTGTAATAATGGGTTAGATACCCAATATTCCTTGGTCTTGGAATAGACCAAGCTGCAAAATAAAAAATGGTGCACTGTATTACCTTGCAATAACATTGTAACTTTGACCAAAAAAGACTGTTCACTGTGGTAGATTACATAACTTACCATACAAAAATTGATGCAAGACAAAGTGGAAAATATTAGTTAAACTCTCTTTAATACAACATATGAGATTTCTAATAAATGGGCTAAAACTTGCAAAAGCACCAGTATTTTGATATAAGCACTGTACTATTACTGAAGTTTTATGAAAAGATGTGTTCTCAAATATCTTTCCTTTTCTGATCTGTCTGCTGCAGGAAGGAGCAGGGAGAGTCGACCACAAGGTTTGTGACTGTTTGACCTTCGCTGTGTTACGTAGTGTTGTAAGTCCATGACTTGGAAATAGATAGGGCTGGGCGTCAAATCAGAGAATGTATCAACAAAGCTGATGCGGCGCAGTACCACGTGTGACCACTTGGGAAATTTACCTGAAAATAACTGAGTGCCTGAATTTTATTTTCATGGCTTTTTCTTCTTGTTTTTAGTCAAATGTTTGTAAGTACTTGAGTTTTTAGATTACCTTGAAAAGTCAGCTTTAGATTTTAGAGTTTCTAACTCCTGCCTGTAGATCAAAGATGAATGACGGCTATAAGATACACCTCAACAATGTTATGAAGGGGGAATCAATCTATAGAGGCCGAAATGGTTTTATGTATCAGGCTATAAATGTGTTTATTTCTGCTGTACAGCCGGACTTCTTGAACACCGGTTGTTAGAGGAACTGATGTTATTGTGGCACTTCTTTTTCAAACTTCATCTGCACTTTGCAGCTCACTCATTAGTGATTCTCCATGGCCACGCCCATATTTACTTTCTATTCTAATGACGTGTCATCGCCTTTAGGACAACTTAGCTACACCGGATGTACCTTATGTTGCATGACATCAAAAATGTGGTGCAGCTTTTATTTTTATCACTCACTTAAATTCAGTAGAAGGTACAAAGCATTTCCTGCAATGCTCTAATGCAAACGAATGAGCGCTGGGAAATCAGCAGCAAAGCTGAAGAAGTTCTGTTAATACACTCGTGATCTGCATCGTTATGTTCAAACAATGGCCGGCCGTCTTTGAGGGCTCTTTCCGCCACACTTCTGTGCGACCTGCATGGTCACCCAGACAGAACAGGTGCCCTAACAGGAGCTGAAGGCCATAAGGGTGATGATGTGTTGCCTGGAAAAGCAGCCACTTTTACACAAGCACTCTGTATGACTCACTGTTTTGACTTTCTGTTTGGTGCTGTTTTTTCTTTTTATTGCTTTTTCTCTCCAAAAGAGAAAAAATAAAATCATTTACACACCGCGTTCACTACACACAAAGGCAAAAACACACACACAACATTTTTCTCATGCTTTAAACCATCCTCTTGCCTGAGGTATCTATTACACACTTATTACAAATGTTATTCTGTGTGATAATGTCCTAATATTGCTTAATTTTGTAATGAAATCAGTGCTCCTGATGTTTCTCTTTGAGCCCATGCATTTATAGACTCATTTGGGGAGGGCAGTGTGCAGGGCAGTGGAGGCTGTGTGATGTAATATGTTGTGTTTGCAGTTATGAAACACTGAGTAAATGTTTGTCTGCAAACCACCGCTGCGAACTGAAGGCAGGCGTGCGTTCTTTTTTTTTTATATTACTCTTTCCCTTTGAACCTGGTTTATGAAATACACCACAATGTAGAAAAGGTGATGGAGGTTCTGCAAAACCCCCAACTCTATTTATGTCTCTACTGCAGAGCTAGAGAGGAGGGATTAAACGCCACACTGTGCAGTCAGTGCAGAGCTGCCTTGCTTTATTAACAGAATCAGTATATATGAGAAAAGGCAGTGAGGAAACCAAAACATTACATGGGAAACAAAAATGGATTTGCATGTTTATACCTTCAGTAAACCCACACGACTGTGTAAAGCTCCCTGTCCGCTCACTGGTGATTCAGGCACTTGTTGCCATGGCCCAGCTGAATTCACATAGTTAAATGAGGGATATCGGCATGAACTGTGTGACTCACCAAATTGCAGCCTTTTTCAAACGGTCCTGTAGATGTTCATTTTCTCTACTAAGCTCAATTTGCCTCCGTTCTGCTGCTTCTAAATGTCAGTGGTCGACAAATTGAAACTCCAGCGGTAAACGTATTACTTTGTACTTCCTAGACTTCATGCATACAGTCCTGCAAAGGTTCATCAATCAGTTATTCTGCAGAGCTTACACTAAGAAAGTGGTGTTTAGATGCACGAGGGTTTAAGACAGAAAGATTTTCTCTCATCTGTTTCTGCTTCATGTAACACATCACCGTGTGTCTATCTCCCCTTGGTTTTTAGTAAAAATCATAGTAATAAACAGAAGCTACTGAGGAGGTGTACTGCTCGGAAACATAGGTACACAGCATCTCTGCTCCCTGTGACATGAAGTTTTTCTTTGGGAATGCTGACTAATTCTTGGTGCATGGGTATCTGTAGGAGGCTGTGCAGCCTCAGAGAGAGCAGAGTCAGAAAACCCTGCAGGGAGACATCAGTCGCCTTCATAGTAACACACTATCTGCCTTTTGTTTGATATTTGCCTGAGCAATGCGCTATTTGTGCCTGTTGTGATTTTGGTTTTTAACTGTCAGGTCATTAGTCTGTGCCAGGTTTCGTTCTCAGCAGCAGCTCCTCTGAAATAACTAATTAGCTTTTTCTCTGGATGTAGTGAGATTGAAATTACCGTGTGTGTGTGTGTGTGTGTGTGTGTGATGCACCGTCAACATTTTCTTCTTCACTCACCTCCTTGTATTCCACCTAAACGATAAACCGCGCTTCATTCACCAGAACCCACACAGACATCTCAGGTACCATCCCCTCCACCGGTGAGAAGCATTGCTTCTTATTGCTAGCCACCTAACAGCTATGAGACTCTCAGTTACTTCTTACATCATGTGCTCTGATTTCTAACGAGGGATACGAGTCAGAGTCGGTACAAAGTCTCGAGGGCCTCACTGCCACTCGGCACAGTCAGCAGTGAGCAACACTAGCTAACGTTAGCTTAGAATCAGAACCTAGCATGCAACATTTTCCTGATGACTTCACGGGCTCAGTCATTAGTGTCAAGTCACGTTGAGACTAACAAGTGAGATCATGACGTTCATTTTACAAGTTATTAGAAAGGAGGATTATGCAGATGCACTCGTTGGCTGATAACGTCTTAATGAAATCATTAGCCATCCTGTTGACTTTCTCAGACTATTGAGTTTAAGAGTAAGAATTTACTGAGACGAATCAACACATTCATGACCAAAATCCACTGATTTGGTGACAATAAGAAGAACACAGACTTCTGTTTAATCCTCTGCAGCGTGTAAATGATGCACGGCTGACGCCTGCGAACGGCTTTGCATGCTGTCATTCTGCATAAACACAGGATCTGTCACTCGCTAATTATCTCCACACCTCATGGTCCTGCCTGTTCACACTCTGCAGGTAATTCTTATGAATTTTCATCCATAAACTCACACTTTTATATAAAAACATGCGATACATTTAATATAACTGTGCGACACCCGCTGGCTCTTTTAATGATGTGTAAACGAATTGGTCACACAAGACGGCATACTGTGCACACTTGCAGGAACAAACCACCAGCATCATCACACAGCTGAAGCTTCATATCTAACCAAAGCTTGCATTTTGTCTAAAGCATCTGCTGCAATGCATGCTGGTCTGTCTCCATCCTGTCCTGCAGCCCTTATACTAAATGGATGGCTGCCATGTTCAGCATTTTATGAAGGAACACTTTTCCAGGATAACTTTTTGCTATCATGAAAATCATTTATCGCTCAAACATGTTGACCTCTTTGTCATTTCCACCCCACTTCACTTCCTTCTTCTTTCCCCTTCTCGCTCCAATCTCCCTCTGTACTACTTTTCATCACTAATTTCAGCCAGAAGTTGAGTTTTAAGGAGCGGGTGAGGATGGCGAGCCCCCGAGGTCAGAGCATCAAGAATAGGCAGACGTCATCAGTGAACGACAGGCGCTCTCCGGTGGCTGACGCTGGCACAGAGGGCACCAGTCCCGCCAAGGTTCAGAAGAGCTGGAGCTTCAACGACCGCACGCGGTTCAGACCGTCGCTCCGCCTCAAGAGTCAGTCCCGCTCCACCACTGATGGTGCGTGTGCCATTCTGCTTTCACTGCCGGTATTTTATATCAGTGTGGATTATTAACAAAGCAAAATCACCTGTTTTAGAGTCTGGCTTCTGGCCTCCACCCTGCTGGCTTTTTAGTGGTGGCTTATAAATGCTAAGTAACATATTACCGTACCAAAACTGAAGACGGCCTTCTTGGTTTCATCATCTCCTCTCTATTATCATGGAGTCTTTAACTTGAGGTGCCCGTTGTTGTGTTTTTGCATTATATAAATAGTACTGGACAAAACTGCTTTTCCTGTGAGGGGGAAAAAAAGATGTTAGAATTTTTTCCATTTAAATTTTGAAATGTCTCAATGTCTTTTTTTGTTCAGAGCAGGTCTAATAACTTATTTTAGCCATTAGGCTACATTCACTGCTGCTCATTGTGTGCTGTCAAAGTCAAAATCGGCCAGTTTCAGTCATGCGGGATTAACAGGAAGTGAGTAACCTCTCCAAACAGCTGCTCTTGCTCTTCCTTGAGTGCCACATTTAAAGAAAGGTGTTCCTGAGATATAAAAATAAGCACAACTGCCCCAACCTCACTGCTCATATTTAACTGACTCTCGATCCAGCTCATCAGAACTGGTTTGGCTCACTAATGACGCAGCGGAGTGGAGGAATGCTGATGGCTGCTGTGCTCCCTTTCTTTGGCCTAGCAGTGCCGGCCTGGCGAGTCCTCCTGGGTAACGGCCAGTTGGTGGTTGTGGGCGGACTGATGGATAGATGGAAGGTGGGGGTGGTGAGCTCCAGGAGCCATATGGGGTGTCAGAGCCATCCAGCTGGCTGAGGCCTGCTGGTGGAGAGGAATCATTAGCCAAGCTAGCCAAAACCAAACTGGTTGGCTGGTTAGCCACGCTGCGTCTGATCGCTGACATGTTGGCTAAGTGAGACATTAGAGGATGGGAAACATCTCCCTTCCATTCTGTCTTAATTAGAAATGAAACCAGGAATTATTTTAGTGGAAAGTTTTTAATGGAGCAAATCATTAATCAGCACTGTTTTTCATCAGCAGCAGGTCTGACAAAACCCACATACTGTGGAGTAATCGATCCTTTCCTGAGGTCATCTACAGTGTTTAGTTCAACAGAACACATCAACGGCATTAACCCTGTGCTTACCTCCTCAGGGTGCTCAGGGTTCCTGCTCCATTTGGAAAATCAAAATGAAGTCTTTCTAAACCTTTAATGCTTTATTACCCCATGACACTAAGGTGAATCTCTGGATTTTGGACAGCTTTGATCTGTGCTTTAAACTATTTAGACTCCAGATTTTCCACCAGCTCACAGAGATCCCCACGGCCCAGCAGAGGCGTGTAACTACAAAGTGAAGGTCAATGGATTAGTAAGCTGTGTTGAGCTTAAAGTCTGAGTTTAGTCTCTTATGAGTCTTGAGTCACTTTTTACCTGTTACATCGAGGTGGTAACTTATTCTGAAACTAAACAGTGACCTGGTGATGAGCAGGTTTTGTTTAGAGTTTCTGTCTAAAAACAGCTGGAATTGTCCAAAACTACAAAAACTACCAGGGTCAAAAGTATTCGTCAGATGTTCTTCAGCAGGAGTGATGCAAATTTGAAGTTGTTGTCATATTGGAAGACAAAGCTATTACCCAAACCTGGTTTTGCCTGCTGACTGCTTGATGTTTTCTTCTTCACATATCCTTCTTTCGTCTAGTGGTGCAACGGATCACAGTTGATCCGTAATCCAAACTGATCCCACTCCACAGTGCGCATGGTGGGTCTGTCAAGCGATAGTTATGGCCAGCGCTAGCGGTCCAAGTGGAGGAGCAGAGGAGTTTGCGGTACTTAAGCAGCCCTTTCATGCCCAGTCCGACCGGGCTAAAGCTAATACAAAAGCTATTGGGGTGTTTCGCTGCAGACGGGAGGCCGTATTCCGTTGTGCAAAACAAGGGGTTTAAACTATGATGCACGTGCTTGAGCCACGCTATGATATCCCGTTGTGCGTCCACTTTAGTGACAAGATCGTACCCAGGCATGTATGAGCAGGAAAAGATTTAAGTTATGGCTGAACTGTCCCAGGCATCTTCTGTTGCCCAACTACAAATGGATGGATCTCCAGGGCAACGGAAAGCTACGTGACCGTGTGTTAGTGTGTTTGAGCAGTAAGACTAACACGGCTCACTGCAATCTGTTGTTTGTGTGGATGCAAAATGTTCTCATTGGCATAAAGTGACTTCATTGCTATCACAGAAATAAATAATCCTCCTTTTCTGCGCCTCTCTTCCAAACAGCAGACTCCAACATTACAGCGGAGGACGGTTTTGATGAGAAGGGCTGTCACTGCGACATCTCAGTGGAGGACTTGCAGCCCTCGGTCAAGTCTGTCATCCGAGCTGTCAGGTGAGACAGAGGAAATGAGACTTCCTCTTTCAGTCTAACTTCTGCTGCAGTTTTCCGTGACCCAGGCTGCAGGCAAACTAACCCTGATTGCGGCCAACCCCCCGCTGTCTTCTGATTGAGCTCAGGGGATTAAAGTGACCAGATGGTTGTTATTTCTGTTAGTTTATTTTTGGATCATCAGGAAATATGGTTAGTGGGAGGATTAAAAGCTGTGTAAGGTGATCGTGTCACAAGGAAACAAGAGTAGACACGTCTTCATGTCCTTCGTGTCCTGAAAGAACTAAAGAGCCTGTTAGATGCAAGGTCATCATACGTTCCTGACCAGCAGGAGTTGAATAAAAGTTAAAAGCAGCTCAGTGTTTGAATTATTAAATATATAATAACTAAGACTATAATGCTGAAGCTTCTATGGCTCCATGTGGTGAACGAGCTCCTTAACAAGACACCTCATGTTGGTTTTTCTTTTAGTTTTTACTTTATGAGCATCGACAGACTTTCAGTTTTATCAAAGAACAATAATAAACATCAGTGGTTCACCTCATCCCTTTATCCAGCTTCCACATATAAAGTGAACTGGCTGTCACGCATCACTTTGTGGACACAGACAGGTGTGAAAATAGTGACACAGCCACATCAGTCACGATAGCCTTCACTAAAGGCTACAACTTTAACGTAGGTACCTGCTGTATTTACAAAATTATGTAGGATCAAAAATGCTGGAAATACAGCAAATAAACATCAGTGCGCTTCAAAGGCTTGTATTCTGAAAATATTAGCTTCATTAAATATGCTTCAGTTATTGTGCAAAGAAAAGTGTAAATTCACTAATCAAATGTCCTACGTGCCAAACTCGAGGCCACTGAGGGGCCAAGAAGCTAAACAGACGTGCTCACTTCCATGGCACCTGCAAGCTAACGAGCTTCCCTACGCAGAACGCACCCAAAGGAAAACTAATGTTCAAGCCCATAGTAGAGTTTTGTGTATGCACTCACTCACAACAGTCTCACATTCTGAGGTACATTTTTTTGTATTTTTGTATTTGTATTTATTTATTTATTGTCATTGTCAAGAACAATGAAATTGCGTTTGGGGCTTCCATACAACCCAAAAAAAGAAGAAAATAATAAATACCCCTTAAAACCCAAGTGTACATATTTAACCCAGTGTGACTCCAATGCAATAAGACAATCCTTAGCAATAATGTTCGTAGAAATTCAGACAAAGACCTGAGAAACATGACAAAATACAACAATGCAACCCATTCAATATTATTGTACTGTGAGATATGATATCAGATATGATAGTTATCTATTTAAGAAAGAGGGGGGGGGGCAGGAGGGGGAAGAAAATAAAGATATGATGCACCAATGCAGACCAGTTCATTGCTATTAAGAAGTTGGATATGGTTATTGTCCGTGAGAGGGGGGCAGAGTGAAACCACATGACAGCACAGAGATGCGAAGGTAAGTCGGGGGTACGGCAAATTCAGGAAGTCACTAAATGAGATTTGCAGCTGCAGCAAAAATGTTCTTTGAGTCAAATCTAACAATAGCAGAAGCCAGGTATGCCATTCACCTCATAACTTGTCACTTGTACATTTTTATATGCATCACATTTCGTGTCAGAAGGCTCAGTGGTATGTACATGTAAACTACATCATCGGGACCTCCTGTTTTGCTCTATGAAATGATGCTGGCTGAGCATCTTATTAAATATTTTTGATATTTTGAAGCATTCACATGGACCAAAACTGTATATCGGAAGGCTGTGACAATATAATCCAGCATGTTTTCATTGTTTCCGACCCCTTTGACTCTCCACTTTCAGCCACGTTCCCTTGAATTCAGCCTCAGTGCTCCACAGGTGTTTCCATCCACATACACATGCAGCTAAAATCTGCCTTTTTTCTGAGAAAGTGATTGTTCTGAGCGTTTGAAATGCTGTGAACAAACAGGTCGACACATTAAAAGCACCATTAAGCACTATCAAAATAAATGCAGGCTTTAATTTGTTTACATTAGCTCAGGCTGGCAGTGTCACGGCTGGACCACAGCTCCCCCTTCTGGTGAATTTATGAACTTCTGTGCTGTTCATGCAGGATCATGAAGTTTCATGTAGCCAAGAAGAAGTTTAAGGAGACGCTGCGTCCGTATGATGTGAAGGACGTGATCGAACAGTACTCTGCCGGTCACCTGGACATGCTGTGCCGCATCAAGAGCCTGCAGACCAGGTAGGACGGACATTGTACTGCAAAAGATCTGCATGTGTGTATGCATTCCTTATACATGCATGGGTTTATCTCACGCTGTTTTTTTCTTTTTGCAGTTTGTGTTTTTGCATGTTTGTACCTGTGTTTGCTTCTCTCCAGGCTGGACATGATAGTAGGCCCACAGCCCCTGAGCAGCCGAGCCAAGGCCTTTTCCTCCCCCTCCCTGTCTGTCTATTACAGCCAGGGGAGGAAGAACTCCACCCAGGGGTCAGAATTCCCCCAACTTACTCAATCTACCCACCTACTCTGTCATTCGCATGTCACATGGGTTCAGTTCACTCCTCAGTCGCACAATTCAGGAGCTGGTTTGTTGTCAGAAACGTGAAGGAAAACATAAAGTGCGGCCTCATTTATCAACCATTCGTTAGTCCAGCATACCTGACCGCTCCCTTCATGGAGAAGTGATGGCAATGAGGTTTACAAAACATGCACTCGGGACAATTAGTACAACTGTTGAGTTCATTTTTTGCTAGAAAGAGAGAGCATATTTGCCCCCATATTGGCTTCCCTTCATTGGCTTCCTGTTAAATCCAGAATCAAATTTAAAAGGCCCCATTTTATTTTAATGACCTTATAGTACCATATAAACCCATTAGAGCACTTCCCTCTCAGACTGCGGGCTGACTTGTGGTTCCTAGAGTATTTAAAAGTAGAATGGGAGGTAGACCCTTCAGCTTTCAGGCCCCTCTTCTGTGGAAACTCCCAGTTTGGATTCTACTTTTAAGATTAGGCTTAAAACTTTCCCTTTGACAAAGCATATAGTTAGGTCTGGATCAACTGATCCATAGAAACCGGCAGTTGCTGAGCCTGGCTCACCAGAGATAAAATAGAGAAATGGATGGTGTGCAGCGTGCATGTCTAAGGACTGCGGGGACCTCCTTTGTAGATGGTGTTGAGTGGCTGACGAGTACATAATACTATACTTCAGCTGTGCCAACATCTCACTTCTGATTTTGGACAGGCAAAGACCCTCTTGATCCAAAATTCACTTAGTAGCACTGCTTGGAAACTTTTATGAATGAACCTTGTTTTCACTGCTCACCAGGACATTAAACTATTTTTATGTGTACAGTTTTCACATTGAAGAACAATTACAAACACAGCTCTATAAATCCCAAACTCAAAGGATTTCAGCTTACCATTTAACAATGATGTAAGCCCCTGAAGCATGCTGTGTGTCCTAAGAGACTGGCAGGTTTGTCAGGAAGGGGACAGATGAAGCCTAAATCAGCTTGAGTTGACACATAGTGCAGTACAGTACTACTCCTTCCAGTCCTCCATAAAACTGATAGATTTGCTTGTCTTTGTTAATCAGGACCTTTACATTGCTGCCAGTGTTGTTTTGTTGCCTTTACCTTCACTTCTTGTTCCACATGTGCCACCCGAGGCTTTTAAGGAGAAGCGGTTGAAAGTTCGGGATTTGTCACCGCCTTTATATGCATGATAAATCCAAGTTGTCTGCAGGTTTTAAAAACGTGTAAGTTTGGAGCTTTTTTCCTCTGATGATTTGATAAATGAGGCCCCTGGTTGACGAGCTAAAGCCTAAATTAACTGAGCTTCGAGCCACACTCTGCTCCCACACACAAACACGTCCTGGATATATCTGCTACTAACCAGCCACTAACAGATCTCTTAAGTAAATTGACTTCTGTTCTGGGAAAGGAGTTTGCAATGTGATGCTAACATGTTTTAGACACACTCCAATCACACACCAGAAGGTTTCACCTGTCATTGCTGTTGCAACACTGCCCCCTGCTGATGCTGTGTGCACTCTGTTGCTGCAGATGAGCCAATCCGACTTGCAAAGGGTGGAGGGCCTGTCAACATGCTTCTTTTTTTTTTTAAACACATCTCGTAGTCACGAGTAGAGTCTAACACAGGTCAGCAAGCTCCAGCCACAAATAACTTCAACCTGCCATGACCTCACTGTAATATATGAAAAACATCTGTAAGATTAGAATAGAGAAAGCTGTAACAGTCCTTAAATTTACGCAAAATGTTTTTGTTTTTTTTAGTAAAATGTTTAAAATGTTACATGGAGGCTGGTCTTGTCTATATTTGGATCCAGTCCACAATTACAATCCCCAGATCGTCTACATTTGATCTGCATGTTTCATATTCAAGAGGAGCGTGAATCATTCGGTTCCTGCCCATCTTATCCTGAATTACATTTCTTATTTGAAATTGGACTGATTTACAATGAACGAGTGTCGTAACTCTTCTCGCTTCCTCCTGTAAAAATACAGTTTTAGAATCCAGATCTAACTTCCCGGTGTAGTGCTCGATCCCCTTTTCTTCTAGCATGATTTAGTGGTGACATACAGGGTGTCCACACCTGACTTTTTCTTCTTCCTTTTGGTGAACTCGTGATTGCATGATCTTGGCTCAGTTTTTCTGTGCTCTCTGTCAGCTTTAACACAAACAGACTTTATTAACCAGATCCCACAGAGCCTGACTGGATTTAGCATTTAGACATAAATATAATCATGTGTAAACCAAAATATAAGACTCTAATGTTTAGAGTCTGAAATAAAAAGTTGTATTGTTAATTGGTAAAATGTAATCTGGTTGGTAATGTTTGGAAGTGTGAAGTCCAGTGAGGAAGAATAATCTCTCGTGTTTGGATTTGTTTTATTTGGGGAAAGGTTTACTTTAGATAAACGGTTCTAATTTTCCTTCCTTTTGTAGTCCTCCTTTGTACATTTTAAAATTAATATCTTATTGTGTTTGCTTGTATTTCTGTGCATTTCAGGGTGGACCAAATCCTTGGGAAGGGCCAAATTCCTCTGGATAAGAAGATTCGAGACAAGCTGCTCTCTGATGGCGATATACTGGAGGACATGAGCATGCTGGGTCGCGTCTGTAAGGTGGAGCGACAGGTCCGTCCTCTGGGTTTTGTTCTTAAAATTTCAGGAGGTTGAGAGGATCAGGGTTTTTGCTAATTGGAACTTCAGTGTTTGGATCCTTGCTGCCTCCGGTCCTCATTACGTACCCCAAAATGCCCCCAGTGTTTCTGGTCAATAAGACTAGAACAGCGCTACGTAAGTGCCAGTCCATCGACAGCAAACCAGCTAAACACAGTAAAATGTGATCCATCTCGACTGCGTTTAAGTTTCCTAAAGTTACAGGAAATAAACTTGTTGGTATTCCGGCTCTGTCCCGCTTCCAGTTTTTATGCAACATTAGACTAACTCAGCTAATCACATTCATCTCCAAACTGCTTATAAGACTAAAACATCTTACTGATCATTTTATTTTGGTATTTGTCACAATGGGTAGAATTCAAAACCTTATTAAGACGGCCCTGAATCACATTTTACTCTTTACAGCAAATTGATTTTTTTCAGGTGCACAAGTTGAAAGTGGCAAATGCATATGAATCCTAAAGCTTAAAACAAACATCTGGTAGAAAGCAAGATGCTGTTGAGGTAGCTATGAGCCCCCAGACCTGATTCTCAAGCATTCAAATCGACACTTAGAGCATCTGTACATTCTGCCAGATGTGGCGGTAGATCACTCCTTTATTCCTCTTCTCTGCTCACAGGTCCAGTCGATTGAGTCGAAGCTGGACTCCCTGCTCGACATTTATCGTCAGGTTCTGCGTAAAGGCTCGTCTTCGGCCCTCACGCTTTCCTCTCTTCCCCTCTTCGAGCTGGAACAGACTTCAGACTACCACTCCTCTGTCTTCAGCAAGGACATGTCCTGCTCCACCCAGGTCAGCAGCAGTGGAGCGCCGCCCACCAGCGGCTTCGTCACTCGCTCCTCCACCAGTTCTCATCTCTCGCAGGGAGGACTCCATCTCATCCTGGGGCCCCCCAACGAGCTCAACCTCAATCTCAATGCCCCCTCTTCCACGCCTCCCTCTGGCCTCGCATCATCCTCTTTCAGCCCATCGCCCCTGCCACATCATCATCACCATCGCCACCACCACCATCCCCAGGCTCAGGCCACCACACCTGAAAGTGGCACTGATGAGGCTATGGGTAGTTCTCCACCCATCCTCACCCCGAACAGTGTCAGCAGTTCAGGGGACAGAGGAGTAAGAGATGGTGGGTTTCCTCTTCTGGCGAGGCTTCCACCTCCACCCCCTCCTAGCCGAAGTCACGGCCCAGGCACTTTAGTGCGAACAGCCTCCATAGAGGTATCCCCTGACATAGAGGACTTTTGTGGAGGTCTTGGGACACAGATGGAGGACAGCGTTGTCGGGAAGGGCCTTGGGTTGGGGCTCAACAGATTGGGGCAGCAGCTCCAAGGGAACAGCAACAGCAGGCTTAGCACAAAGGAGGAGGGATCTTGGAGGAGACAAATGAGCTTGGAGCTGGAGCCCCTGGTGCCACCAGCGCTGGGCTGCTGCTCTGGGTCCAACGAGATGGACCGAGGATTGGGCAAGTCCATGTCAGTGCAGGATCTGAAGCAAGTAGCCCCCACCCATCACGGCCACAGCCTGTCATCTCCAAGCCCCAGTACAAGCAGTGACTCCCCCATTGGCTTCCATAGCTGTAGCCAAGATCCTGGGGGAGGAGGGGGCGGTACAGGCAGGAGGAGTGGAGGTGGGTGGGGTGAGGAGGACCTCTTTATCAGTGATAGAGACATTGAGACGCAGGGACTTGACTTCTTGTCACAGGGGTCTGCCGAGACTCCGACTTACTCCTCAGAACTCCTGAGGACAGGCGGCAGAGCCGGAGCAGGGACCCAGGGCTCAAACCGCAGTCTGGCCAGCGGTCACGCATCCTTGCCCTCTACTGGCAGCAACGAGTTGCTGAACATGCCACACGTACGGCTAAAATAGACCCAGCTACATGTCGGGAAGGCACACCAATCTCACCTCAAAAAGACGGTTTTTATCCTTTTTGGAGGGAAGTGGGTGGGTGGGAATATTACATGGGGTCTTCTTCTGTTTATATTCATGTTGATCCATTTGATAAGAATCACAGTATTTTCATACAGGCTGACCATATGACATATCATTGCATGAGTTTTGTTTTAAAGTGTGATTGACAAATCTGAGATAAGAGCCTGAGAAACGACAACAGAGACACCCAAAAACCTCCGCTGTTAAACTCGGGTTGATATGAGACCTTGACATACAGCATGGAGTGCATGCTTATTGTAAAGAGGTACAGAGATTTGAAAGGTACAGTTTGCAGTCGAGGGCATGGGCTCCTAACACTTATTGAAACCCTCTCTGAGAATGGCCATGTTCAGTGTATAAAAGCCACATTTTGTGTGTCTCCCATCAAACAAGACGTTTCCACACTGAAATGATGTTACATCACTACTGCCAGATGCATTCTTTCTTTCCCATCTTTAACCTCTTAAGATTCACAAGGTCATTGATGACATATCTTAGGTTTCGGTTTCTTAGCATTCAACCCATTTTTGAACATTTTCACCTGTTTGGAAAATGGAAAATCTTTTTATAGAAAAACTGTAATGTGGAAATGAACAAGACTTAATTCTGAGATGTAACGTCGTCTTTGTTTCTGGAAATTTGGCCTTGTGGCTAAAATAAGACCCAACTTTAACCATAATCTGTACAGGTAATCTGAAGTTAAGAGGGTAAATTTTATGAAACTAAAGCAATACATTCAAAGGACAGAATTTAAATCATTTTAGTTTCAATCAAACCTTTAAAAAGAACTCTATTAAAAAGGAATATACCAGTGTAATGTGAATACAGGCAATACGATTTACGTTTTCATGCATGTTTTTTTTTTCCGTCTTTACAGCAAGAACAACAAATTTCTTGTGGTTTTAGGTTGTTGTCCTCAACACAATTTTGGAACTCTGTTTTATAAGGTGCAAGAACACACAGGGAAGGTAGGGGAGGGGCCAGTTGCATTCAGAGATTTGATTGTCAGTAATTAAAATGAACAAATGGGCTCCTGTTTGTGCTTGTAGGGCCCCCCCAAAAAAGAAAAAATATATACACTGATGTATTGGAGCATAATGATGTTATCAAGTATTGTTATGTTAGTATAAGTACAGTTAGATTCTCTGAGCACCATGGTTCTTTATCTCTTATGTTTTCCATCAAGGTAAAATGATATTTTTGGACTGTTCAACCACAATCACTGACTGTATATAAGAGATGGACGTAGCTTCTAGATCTGAAAAGTGAAGTCAATGCAGAAGTGCCTTAAACCTGCATTCTTTTTGATGGCCAGCAGGGGGACACTCCCTTGGTTCAAAAAGAAAGCCCTGTTGTATAAACTGAGAAAGAAATGTCCCTGCTGCTCACTTCCTCGATGGGTTCATAGTTAACATCACTAGTTTCAAGTAAAATATTGTTCATTTTGTGAATCGTGATCCCTATTACTGTGCAGGACATAAAGCAGGTTTACAGGGTGAACATATGGGCATTAAGTGTCCCTCAGTTTCACCATCAGCTCCACCTCTGCTTTCAAAAACACCAAGATGGGAACCCCAAAAGTGCTTCATAGCAGGAAATGAGTAACCGATAGGTGAAAGCAGAGTGGCTACCTCCATCTTATATAGTCTTTGTTCACTTAAACTCAGATTCTTTTGGTGTCTTATTTTGAAACTTATAAAACCATAAGCTGCTACTCAGAGGTTCAGCGGGAAGAAAAGATATGCTTTATCACAAAGCCCAACTTTTGTGTACTTTGGGCTTTTTCCAAACACAACAGGTACATTTAAGTGTGGATTTTATCTTAAGTTGGGGAGTGGAACCACTCCTCACAACACCCTCTTCAAGCCGTTGGTCTACAAATGTTTCCTGCCCTACATATTTGTATATTCTTGTTTCCATGCCCCGCCCTCTCTCCTTGCTATTTGTGGGATCAGCCCAGGAGCTGGCGTTACAACAACAAAGTGATAGTCTGCCAAAAAAGTGATTCCTGATGTTTCAGTGTGTGTTTTATTTGTAATGTCTTTATTTATATTGATTAATAGACTTGAACAGGATTTTAAAAAGGAGTTTTACATAAAATAACAAAATGACCAGTTTTGCAAGTGTCTTTGTGACCATGTTGGTCTCTTAAAACGTCGCATAAGTCGTATTTGTTTCAACTACTGCTGCGCTCTTGACCAGATCACTCTTAAAGACATTTTTGATATCAATGAGATTTGTTAACTGGATAAATAAAGGATATATATGCATCTATTCTCTTCCACTTATCCTTACCAGGGTTACGGGGTGGGACTCTAGCCTGTGTCGTCTACCATAGGCGAGAGGCAGGATATGCCCTGGACAGGTCGCCAGTCTGTCGCAGGGCTAACGTGTAGGGACAGACAACCATTCCCACCTATGGGCAATTTAGAATGACCAATTAACCTAACCCCACAAACTGCATGTCTGTGGAGTGTGGGAGGAAGCTTGAGAACCCACACAAACACAGGGAGAAAATGCAAACGCCACACAGAAGGGTCCTGGCCAGATTGTGGAGTTGAGCTGTCTGAGGCAACAGTGCTAACCAGCACGGCACCGTGCGGCCCTACATATATAAACGCCAAAAACTCTGCAGCTTCTACCTTGTGGCAGGAATGCTGTTGTAGCTCAAGATGACTTGATATCATTCATGAGGGATACATGTTTTATATATTATAGGCTAACAAGTGATTTACAGTAGTTTAAATACAGGCAATCATTTTTTTGGCAGACGATCACTTTTTTGTCAACACCACCACCAATCCTCAGCCCGAGGTCATAGCTCACCATCTATTTGTTACCTTCTTTCAAATGCCCAGTTGTGTTTGAGGTTGAGTTCCCTGCTATTGGCTCAGGGAGTTATTTTTCTGGTCAGAATGAGTCTTTGGGGTTGACCAAGCATGAAGAGCCAACACAAATTGTTATTTCTGACCATTTCCTTGGATAAATTAAACCCCATGTTAAAAAATGTTGGTCTCTTTGATGGGTGGCCGTAAAACCCCTGAACTCAAATCATGTTTCAAAGGCATGCATGCAAGTTTGCTGTATGCACACGTGTACAGAGAAGAATGCCCATTCCCACCAGCAGCCAGTGAGGACGTCAACAGAGGTTACAAGCAGCGGCTGTTAACTTCACATCAATTATGCACCGACCGGTTGGTTTCCCTGCCGATCGCAGCCATGGATTGAAGAACATCTCAAATGTCATTACCTGGTTTAAGAGAATTGCTTAATGTCAGAACAGGTGTGTGACCTGGCAAAGCACTTTGTTTTGGTTCAGAAACACTGAAGGAAATGTTTCGACGTACGAGTTTTTCTTGTATCTGGCTTTTCTCCCGGCCTGTTCTTACATGAGGGAAGATTTTTAAACTCTTATTTAAAATCATGGTCAATGTTTGCTTTTTTTCTATACTCTGTGATGTGGGGATTATTTTTGCTTCCTGGCTACAGAATGTATAGTCGCTGAGTATTGACATTAAAACAAGAAAAGCAATGTCAAACCTCCTTGTTGCATGTTAGAGAATTAGATGCATTTGATACGGTTAAGTAGGTTTTTCTGGTACTTGGGAAAACTATTACAGCACAGCTAGATGCAGATCAGTTTTGGTGATTGGTCCACCTCTGGCTATCACAGGTAAAAACTGCCCATCTGGTCGATCTACATTTCTACCCTCACCTACAATTGTGGATCTGAGTGTCCCTGCCCGTGTGACACAGACAGGCTAAATAGCAGGGTAGAACGTGGACTGATCTATAGATGCATGACATAAAACACCTGAATAGATTCTGCAGATACCCCTTACCAAAAACCAGAAAAGTTTAAGGAAGTTTAGTTTGCTTTGAAGAATGGATTTTAATCTCCTTTGCATGAAGAGGCTGCCATATCCAAACCTATCTAGAAGTGATAATGAATGCTATGCCATCACTTGAGTTTAAAATCAAGGAGCCCAGCTCTGATATGAAGTCTACAAAATGTGCAGTACATCCAGTATACCGGTGCCTTGCTTGTATGGTACATATTGAGCTTTGAGTTAATTTAGTTTCTGAAAGGTGCATTAGGTTCCTCCACACAGAGATGATTGCACTGTCTTTATTTCCTCTCATTAGGTCCTTACTTGAGGCATTTTAGTTTTTATATTCAGAGATTTTGCTATTGAGCTAAAAATGGACCTTTGACATGTTACCATTCTGTCTGTGTGTCATTTTAATTTATTTAAATTATGTTCACATATTTACACACTAGTAATAATCTCAGATTTATGAAGCCTGTAATGTAAATGCAAGCAAACTTTTATTCTCATTCATCAATAAAGGAAATTCTACAGATGTTTTTTGGTGGTTTTGATTTGAATGAAATGAGGAGCAGAGAGATAATGTTTAAACACCTTTACTTGTATGAACGTAGAATCACAAATAACAGCGGTTAAGGTGAACTTAACAGTAACATTTATCAGAGCTACTTGGAGGGAGTTTAAGTTGAGCAAAGTGCGAGGCACGGAGAGTTTCTCTAAGGTGCAAACATGCAAGAAGCTGATCTACCTCAGGCTAACAAGTTTATCTTTTTGTTAAAGCTACAACACAGAGCTTACATGAACGAAGAGCTGACAAAAGAACGCGTCTGCCTCGTCACTACGATTGTCGTCTAGATCCACGAGAAGCTGAATCATTAACTTCAACAGGCAGAGAACTGTAACGCAAACCTATTGTGTTCTGCTGCAATAAAACCTACATAAGACGAGCACTAACAGCGTTTTGGTTAGTTTTTTTCCTTCGTCTGCTTTTGCGATGCATTGTGATAATAGACCAGACGCTGACTATGGAGTGCAGAAGGGGCGGGGTGTGTCTTCGGCCATGGTGAGCGTTTGGGGCAGCAGCCCAGCACAACGTTCATTTGGCCTTCTGCGCCTTCTGTGCCGATTTGGTGATCTTACCACTCGTGGCGGCTTTCTTTTCCACGCCTTTGATGACGCCCACCGCCACCGTCTGACGCATGTCACGGACAGCAAAGCGCCCTGAGGAAGAATTATTGGTAAAAAATGTGCATTAACATACAGAGAGGAGGTGACCTAAGTATGTGTCAAGAGATTTTTGTTTTTATATAATTTGATCAGCTTCATGAAATGTGTTTTCTGTTGTTTAAGCAATCTAAATGTCTATGTGACTTTTCACCTAATAACTTAGTGATGAACTTATTCAGCTACTAAAACCACTTCCTGTTTTTCTTGAGAACAAATGTAGAAAGGGGAAATAACCCGTTGCTTTGGGTTTGTGCAGAGTCAGAGTGACGTTGTTATTTTTACACACACACAGACATGTAACAGGAATCCAGGGATATTTAGCTTTTTTTTTTTTTATTGTTTTAGTCGTCTGATAGAAAAATGTCACGCATGACAGACGATCCTCTGATTCAGAAGTTGTGTTCTCCCTAACGGGCAAATTTTATGATTTTAAAATTGTTTAACTTCAGCTATCCATAACTGTCCATTTATGTTCACTGATTAAATAAAGCAGTGAAGACAGACTAGAAGGTGGAGAGAGAGAAGATGCAGCACTTCGACCATGTGGTATATGGTCACCTGTGCCCCCACCCTTTCTTTCTGTGCTGCTGGATAGACAGGAAGCTATCGAGAGTGCTGCTTCTCTCCAAAAAATAATTTAAAAAAATTTTTTTTAAATATTTTTTTTAATATTCACCTATATGATCAAGTTTAGAATATCCATTGAATTTATGCAAATAATAAATTTGGCATTTTAAGATATATTTCTGTCCTTTTCACCTTTATTAGACAGTGACAGATAACTGTGGGGTGAATAGAGAGATTATTTGAGCTGGAATCGAACCCAGGCATCTGCAGTGGGGACAAAGCCTTCAGTACATGTTGTTCTACAGGCATCGCCAATAATCTGGTTTTAGTTTGAATTGAAAACTAATTTCTTACTGTCAGTGAGAGTAAAGTTTGGATAATTCACAGTCAAATAAAGCTAAAATTTAGATCCACAAAATCCAGTTTCAGGATAAAAAAAAACCTACCGAGCGGCGGGTACTCAGAGAAGCTCTCCACACACATGGGCTTCCCGGGGATCATATCAACAATGGCGGCATCTCCAGACTTCAGGGACTTGGGGTTGTCCTCGAGCTTCTTACCAGAGCGACGGTCAATCTTTTCCTTCAGCTCAGCAAACTTGCACGCAATGTGTGCAGTGTGGCAGTCCAGCACGGGGGCATATCCAGCACTGATCTGACCAGGGTGGTTCAGGATAATCACCTGCAGGGCAGCAGACACAGGTATTATTTGTAAACCTGGAGAGGAACAGAAGGAAGGATGTGCATTTCACACTACTGACAGCACACCTGAGAAGTGAAGCCAGCTGCCTCCTGTGGCGGGTCGTTCCTGCTGTCTCCAGCCACGTTGCCACGGCGAATATCCTTCACAGACACGTTCTTGACGTTGAAGCCCACGTTGTCACCGGGCAGTGCCTCAGTTAGGGCCTCGTGGTGCATCTCCACAGATTTCACCTCAGTGGTCACATTGACGGGGGCAAAGGTCACCACCATGCCAGGTTTTAGGATGCCGGTCTCCACTCGACCCACGGGTACAGTACCGATGCCTGGAGGAGAGGCAGGTTAACAACTTTACAGCTGTGTGGAAGACCTGCATGGATTAAAGTCGTATACTTCTAAGCCTCAGCATTTAGGACAGAATGAACTAGAGATGGACCGATCCGATATTACGTATCGGTATCGGTCCGATACTGACCTAAATTACTGGATCGGATATCGGAGAAAAATAAGAAATGTAATCCGATCCATTAAATATCACGAAAGCACCTCACAAAACTTGCAACACGCCGTAACTCACCTCAGAACGTTAGCACGTCGGAGCAGTATGCATCACCTGATAGAGCGGCTGTGGCATGCGGGACCTGTCGGTGGTCTGGATAGCATTTGGAGCTTCGCTAGCAACCCGGCATTTCATCTCCACAAAGTTATCCCGAGAGAAGTAAAGCAAGTGTGTAAGTCCATCTCTGAATGTTTGTAAAGCATTCCTGCATTAAGCTTAACAAACGATATATGGAGCGACTGCCTCTCCTGCTGCTGCTTCAATCATGAAACTGCTTAACGATCAGCTGATCGGCTTTTCTGTCGCGAGTCCGTGTCTCTAGTTTGCTTTTGGCCCACTTTGCACCAGAAAGAGGAAACCAGCGGCTGAACAACAGCAGCACGTTTAAGCTTGATCAGCTGTTGTTAGAATTTATTTATTATTACTTTCTACTCGAGGATCTTTTGTAGCTGACGGCTGGTAACTGTGCAGGGGCGGATCTAGCAAAGTTTAGCCAGGGGGGCCGATAGAGCATTAACAGGGAAAAGGGGGCACAAAGACATACTTTTCTTTCTTATTCTCATTTAAAATGTCTAGCTTTTAATAAATAATTATCTGACACCCAAAGTTTTAATTTGATGTAAAATGAATAGAAGTCAATTACTGTATATAGTAACTATTAAGTCTAATATATATACCCTAGTAAGCTATAGTACTTTTTCCTTTGGGAAGGTACCATCTGTGCAGTCTGCAATTTTGTTGGAGAAAGATGTTGAATCTATTTAATATTTCTTGAAAAATAATTGATTTCTGTGCATTTTTTTTTCACACTGCATCAAATTAAGGTTGGTTACGTCGATTAAGCATCATGAGGTGGAGCGTGAGGGGTGGTTCCCTATTTTTTATTTATTTATTTTTGTTGTTGCTGGGAGTTGGAACCCTGTTAGTTAGGCTGCTTAATATTTATGCTAAGTACTCTTTAAAATACCAGAATAGGGAGGATGGTGTAGGTTTAAGTTTATTAGATTGATCAGTATTGCTGAACTATGAAATATTTTTTTTTGCATACAGGTATAACAGAATAGCTTTAGTGTAGTTGTTGTTTTAAACTTGAGTATGAAGTTATACAAAATGCAGCAAGATATTTTAAAAAAACAGTTTTGTTGATTAAAAAACACTATATCGGATTCATATCGGTATCGGCAGATATCCAAATTTATGATATCGGTATCGGTATCGGACATAAAAAAGTGGTATCGTGCCATCTCTAGAATGAACCAAAGGGAATTTCTTCAGACCTCATTCAGCTCAGCTGTTTTTATCACAAGGTGATCTCATTCCTATTTTCATACATATTCTGGAACAACCAACACTTCAGCCAAACTTCACAACACATTTCATCCTTACAGCCTCACCTCCAATCTTGTACACGTCCTGCAGAGGCAGGCGGAGGGGCTTATCGGTCGGACGCGTCGGAGGTTGGATGGCGTCCAGAGCCTCGAGCAGTGTGGTGCCTGAGGCACTTCCATCTTTACGGTTGATCTTCCAGCCCTTGAACCAGGTCATCTGTGAAGGGAGAGAAGCCCACATGTCTGCAGCTTAGCAAGAAGGAGTGATAAGATGTGAATGTTAACACCAGATAAATTCTGAGCTAGAATTTTACACCCAGAAGCCATTTGCCAAAGCTGAAGAAGGAATGAGGCGCTAACTAGCAGGCATTAGACCTGTAAGCATGTTGGAGTATTTTTACCCAAAAGCTCATTCTTTAATAGTTATAAAACCTTATATTATTTTAGACGTGTAACTCCCTGCTAGTCTCAGACAAATAAAAGAGTCATAGCTGGTCTCATGGCAGTCTCACGTTAGGGCTGGGCTCCAGCATGTTGTCCCCATTCCAGCCAGAAATGGGTACGAAAGCCACGGTGTCAGGGTTGTAGCCAATCTTCTTGATGTAAGTGCTGACTTCCTTCACAATCTCCTCATAGCGCTTCTGGCTGTAGTTGGGCTCAGTGGAATCCATCTTGTTGATGCCCACAATGAGCTGTTTTACTCCCAGGGTGTAGGCGAGGAGGGCGTGCTCACGTGTCTGCCCGTTCTTTGAGATGCCAGCTTCAAATTCGCCCACGCCCGCCGCCACAATCAACACAGCACAGTCAGCCTGAGGGGAGGGAGACAGATGTGAAAACGTCTTTCCACCTTAAGTTTCTCCATCAACCATTTCTCTCATGTTATACTCTTCTACTTATTCTAATGCTACTAGCTACAGTCTTTCCCACGTTTTTGAATCCTTCTGAGATTCCATTCGCCTTTGGGTTAATGGAGAAACACCTCACTCAGTTCAATTACCCTTCTTGTACCAGCGATTCTAGAGAGGATCTCGTCCCATGCTTGGGAGTAGTCCATTCCAAGCATTTAGGACAGAAGCTGATGATGGTGGTCATCGTCTCAATCTGCACAGTTGTATGTGTAGGGTAAAGGACTACACAAACAGTATAATCGTATCTCTGACTGACCCTGCACTAAACTCAGTTAGGTGTTATTCAAAGGTATGGAACAGTTGTTGTTTTACTTTCTATATAATTGTGTGACACTGTGGAATTTGTTTTAAATTTTCTACTGTTTTTTTTTTGCATCTATTTTATTTGCTATGGACCCGTGTGTGTCTTAAATAAAGTGAAACTAAACTAAACTATGATCTCTCTGTGAGCTCAAGAACAAGGAATGTCATCACCAGCTGAGATCAGAGATGTTGGAGTTTTTCTCACTGAAAGATCTGCAGAGGAAAAACTTATAAATGGCATTTAACACGAGCACTTAAGAAGTCCACTGAACTGTACCTGTGAGGTCCCAGTGATCATGTTCTTGATAAAGTCCCTGTGCCCTGGAGCATCAATGATGGTGACGTAGTACTTGCTGGTCTCGAACTTCCAAAGAGAAATGTCGATGGTGATGCCACGTTCACGCTCAGCTTTCAGCTTGTCCAGCACCCAGGCATATTTGAAGGAACCCTTTCCCATCTACAAGGTGTAAAAGGTAAATCAATAAGACTGATGACCGAATATTTTTTGTGGACTTGTAATAAAAAGATGAGAATATTATCCAGAGTAGGAGACAAGTAGACCGAAAATAGGAGTTAAATAGCAGAAAAATTTCAAAATGATCTTTTTTTGAAGTAAGAACAACATGAGTCATACCTCTGCAGCTTCCTTCTCAAACTTTTCAATTGTCCTCTTGTCAATGCCACCACACTTATAGATCAGGTGGCCGGTGGTGGTGGACTTGCCTGAGTCAACATGTCCAATTACCACAATGTTGATGTGGAGCTTCTCCTTCCCCATCGCTGCTCACTCTGACAACAAGACAAGAAACGGATACAGACTTGGGTCATCTCCATAAAGGGAACAGCAAAAGTAATGCAAAGACACAATTATAATTTTTATCTTGATTTCTTTGTTTTAACTCTGGAAGCCAAACACTCAACTGAAATTAAAATCTGAAAAATTAAACAGCCTGAAAATTGTCTCTCATTTAAACCGGGTGTCAGAAAAATGAATTTATCAGCAGAGCTTTAAAACATATTTGAGCCTCATAAAGAAGGTGACAGATCCCATTAAAATGAAATTGGCCAATCAACATTATTGACAATTGATTTGGCCACTCCTAAAGTCCCTTCTCTCTGATAGGTTTATTTTTTTGAGTCAGACCAATACTAAGTTGGCCACACAACCTAAACATGGCTGCATTAAACCGCTTGAATCAAAGTTCAAAATCTCCACTTCAGTCACATCTTGATTGCTTGATATACCCTGAACTGATATTTGGATCCAAATGGCTTTGTAATATAATGTGTTGTCCTCAGCTTGATTAAATAATCTTTCACTTCAGCTCTTTGGACAGCTTCACACAAGGGCTGTGCGATATGACCAAAATCTCATATCCCAATATAAGACATTTATCGTCCCGACAACGTTATGTATCACAAAAATTTTACATTTTCTGTAAATTCTGTGAATCTCGGGCAGCTCGATTTGCGTGAAGTTTTTTTTTTTTTTAGCTGGTCGTGTACCTAGAGTCAAGTGTTTGGACCGATGCATGAAACTACATTTTTAGACATTTTCTTTGTGACTATTTATTACACGGCGTGCTGCGGGGAAAAGCCTGTTCTGACGTTTGATTCTAAGGTTTATTTTTTAGCACCTGACGGCTCTTTTTTGCTTCTCATCCGTACTCCTTCATGTGATTCAGTTTATTTTGAAAAAATCTCAACAGGATCTTCAGCTTTATTGTGAAAGGTTTATGTAGAAAATAAACAAGCGGACGACGGAGCCACGCAATGGTTTTACGGTCGTTGTTGCTAACGTCAACGCATAAAAACAGTCGCTTCTCCGTCCGTAGCGTGGTTATATTAAATATAGGAAAAAGAGAGAACTTTAAGAAATTCTACAGTGACTATCAAAACAATGAAAAAATATTGCCATAAACAGTTTGTTTTGCAACACCAAGAAACAAACGAAAGCGTAATATATGCAACGATTGACGTTTTCATATCATCATCTGATATATATCGCTATATCAAACAGCCCTACTTCACACATAATGTGTGTGTGAGGAGAAAAAAGGAGATACCAATGTGACTGTACCTGACATCATCCTGCAGCAGCCTAATGACTCACTGTAACCAAAATAAGTCTAATGCAAATAAGTTGGATGAATAACTCCAACACATTATTTATATTTGATGGTGTTCATACCGAGCTTGTTATCATTTATTACTTCGCTAATAAATTCAACAAATGTATATTCTTGGATCCATTAACTTTTCACTTTTAATTTACAGAGTTATGGAAGCTGTTTATATCAAGCCTGATTTTATCTCACATATAAACAAATGAGTCCTCACAGGGAGGATTACAGATTATTAATGCAAAACAGGTATTGGATTAAGCAGATACCTTGGCTGTGGGCATCTGTATCGGAACTGGAAAAAGCCAGATCAGTGCACTGCGTTGATGTATGGAGGGCAAATTATAAAACTGTGCCACTGTTCAAATACTTGTGGATTTTATTGTATATAAACAAGAACTGCTTCTCAAATGTAGGTTTCAGCTTTTATGCTCCTTATATCTGGAACAAACTCCCAGAAAGCCTCAGATCAGCTGAAACACTCAGTTTATTTAAATCCAGGTTGAAGACTCACCTATTCTCAGCTGCATTTGAATAAAGCACCAAATCCACACTTTTAAGCTTAAATTTCAAAACTTGCACTAACTACTGATCTTATCTATTTCTGATTTTATCTGTTTTGATTTTATATACTGTTTTGTTTGTTTGTTTGTTAAGTGGGTTTAGAGCTCTGGGTAGCTCCCCAGCTGGGTCTAGACTGGGTCTAGAGAGTATTTTAAATTCAGGGAATTTAAAATAGAAAGTAGCTCGTCCACAGAAGGACTGGTAGCTCCCCTTACGATAAGGGTTCAGATCGCGCGAACAGGTGTGAAATGTGTGTGTTTAGTTAGTTTGTTTGTTTGCTTGTTTTAATCAATTTTAAATCATGCTTTTTATTTGTTTTTGTTTCTAATGTCTCTGTAAAGCACTTTGAATCACCTTGTTGTTGAATTGTGCTATACAAATAAATTTGCCTTGCCTTGCCTCCGACAAGCCTTTCTGCTTTAATCTGTCCTTACTCTGGTGCTATGAAGGCATGTCCAGGAAATGCTCTCATAATTATTCCTTATTAATTTAACTAAGAAGATGCACCTCACCTGCTCTCCTATGACCACAAATACTGTACTGTACTTCAAATATACACCATTCTTTGCACAGTAGGAGTATTTCAAAAGTGAAGCATTTGGGTCAATTCAATTTCAATTCAGTTTTATTTATTTAGCAACAAAACAACAAAAGTAGCCTCAAGGCGCTTCATATTGTGAGGAAAAGGCCCTAAAGTAATACAGAGAAAACCCCAAAAATCACCAACAGTGGAAATGTGCACAGTCCTTTATTTTTAAAATAGACTAGACTCTCTAACCTATTTATGTGTTTGTCATTCTTTTCCTCCCCATTTCTTCTGTGTAGCAAGAAGAAAATATAACCTGGCACTATTTTTAACAAAACATCCACTAAAACAAGGCACAGTAATTGACTTATTCATTAACTATTTAATGAATTAATTCTGGTAAAAACCAAATTGCAGTTTAAGTGAACTGTTAAAGTACAAACTGTCGGGTATTTTTTTCAGTTCAGATTTCTTTTCAACAATTATACTTTTTTGGCAATATTCTCAATTCATTTACATTTTCTCCTGTCACGTGACCTTATCAATTGGGTCCCTTTTTCGTACCAAGTGGTTTAAACTACTATTAGGGCTGTTACAGTTCTTGAATATTAAATATTAGTGTGATATTAATGTATAATAACAACGGATCTAACATTAATATCACATTTAATGGTGGCCTATAAAATACTGGTACGCCCCACTAAATGGCTAAGAGGGATTTTATATACTTTTTACACTGTACTTAATAAATATGGGACACTAAATAATTAATTTAGTGTACCTGTTAAACTTGAAAACATTTTCTTTCCAAGCCTTTATTTATGTATTAAACCCGAGTTTATTTACAGCATAGCACATTAGGTTTTATATTAAAAAAACAAAACACATTTGTACTATTTCACACCAAGGCTCAGACTGGCATATAAATATAGAATGCACGAGTTAGTTACATAATAAAATAAGTTAATTTAATAATAACAAGCCGGTTAAAAGTAAAGCTCATATTAGTTTGCTTCTATTATGACAAAATTTACCGCCCTACGAGCTAACAATAAGCTAACGGGATTTCCCGCTGGTATTTTGAAAGTTTACATTGAAATTTAAACAGAGACATATCCAAATTAACAATTAGAAATATATACATAAAACAAAATAATACACTAGCTCCAACCATCACCTTACCTTTTGTTTTCTGAGGCTAAACAAAATTTAGTTAGCTAACAGTAAGTCTGATTAGCAACACCTGCACTACTCCCTCACAAGCTAAGGAAGTGTCTTGCGCATGGGCAGTTCAGCAGATTTAGAAGCTTGCAGACTAAACCAAGGTTATTATAGTCAAATAGACAACAAATGAACTACCAAAAAAAAAAACAAAAAAAATTGTTGGAATGAACCTAAACTTTTATTTTACTGCATAAACCGGTGGTTATTTAAATATATAAGTGTCTGGGAGGGGTAAGGGGGTAAATACTGCATTTACTGTTCTGTTCGTTTAGCAGGCTATGAAAGGAAAATGTTGGCATTTGCCAAAATACACAGTAAACTGAGCTAACATCAGAGCACAGCAGCCCATACACTCAAGACTCGTGCACTTCAAAATGAAGCCCCCCAATCTTACAAATCTCATCCAGCTCATCAGATCGGACGTAAAAACGTGTCATTGCAGGACATTTCTGTGCGACACTGCCGCAACGACCAGGCGGTGGTCATGAGGCTGCAGACCTGCACTAGAGACGCCCGCATGTCCCAGGAGTCACACAGTTATTACACAGCACTATTTAGCTGTGGCAGCGCGATGTTGCTGATGAAGATGATGGTGTGGCCGTTGGGGAGCAATGTCTGTGCGCTGAAACTGCGCCATCCGGGCCTACCCAGCCCCCCACGCCCCTCTGTACTTTTTGGTACCTCTCTCCTTTATCAAATTACCGTGACATGGAAGCCAAACAACATTCAAGCCTCACTGTCAGTGTGATGCAATTACATAACAACCATCACACACAGAACACACATGAAATCCCCATCCATCTGCGGAGGATTAGTGAAGGATGCAGGAAAAGAGCGCAGCTTTTTGCGCTGGAAAACACCCTGAAAAACATCCCAAAGCCTACCCTACCTTCAGCCGCGGGGCGCGCTCACTGGACTGCGGTGAAACTGGAGATGCTGCCGGTGTGATGCACCGACACCGACACAAACACAGAGCTGCTGTGTCAGGTGGCGTCACACGCGTCACTCTGTGAAACAATGAGCCGCTAGATGGCGCTCTGCTGCAACAGAACAAATTAACCGGCACTGCTTGTTTCAAAAATAGAGGCATTTATTGTGTGCGGTTTACAGAGATGAGGTCAGTTCTGCTGATGCATCACATTCAAGAGGAAATAAACAAATAAAACTGCATGGATATGTAAACAGTGAGTGTGACTGGGTGACCAGGACACCGTGCCAAATGTTGAGAAAATGCTCCACATTAATAGGCATCCAAAACCTCTGTTTTTGAACAGCTGTGAAAAAAGGCAGTGGAAGCTGTCCCATGGCTCTCCTGCAGGTAAACATATTACACCCAAGGTGGAAAATTAAAAGTGACCAGCTACAGTTTGGGCAGAATATGATAGAAACTCTCATAAATAACTAACTGATTAAAGTGATGGAAGATGATTCTCAGAGTGTTTTGTGACAACTTTTAATGTCACCCGAGTGTTTTATTATCACTCTGTTTAGCTTTAATTTAAGCCATTTCTCTCATTTTACCACATTTTGTAATGTGTCAGTGTTTATAACTTATGTGAAGTACCTTGTAACGCTGTTTGCACCAGCTGACAGAACGAACAGTTCAACAATTTCAATGTTACAGTGAAAAAAACGAGAATGTAGTAAATTATGAACAATATCGTATATAAAAATGTTAGCTTGTTTTTACACTTATTGTTTTTACTTGGCTACAAATGTCACATTCACGTGAAATAACTTTGTCCTTCACATACCACATGCCTCTCGGCATTAGCAACGTTTCATTTGTTGGAATATGGCCACCGTAACCAAGACGTGGGGCAATTCTTCTATGGCCCAGAAATAAAGTACTTGGTTAAAAAAACATTATATACAAAGAGGTAATAATGGAAAATTAAACATTTCGAATCTTTTAAAGCACATTTGGTATTTTTACACTATTTCTAAGTCAGAAACTCAAACTGAACAGAATTATGTGGTAGCCATCCAGTTTCTGCGCAAATAAGGAGACAGAGCCATTTGTGTCACTTCTTCTTCAGTCCACTGAGACGCTGGAAGATAAGATAACAAAAAAAAGGCACATGAATGCTTGAAATAAAGGGAGTGAAATTTGTTATGAATAGTGAAAAGATAAGGATAGAAATATACTGAAGGACAGTTGTGGGTCTTATTTTCCTATTTTGGGGGTGATGATTAACAGGAAACATTTAGTCATCACAATGTAACCCAAAGTGAGTTAAACTTCAGGGACATCAGTCAGTCCAGCCGGGAAGCAGAAACCGCTGGTGCCCTGTTCTCTTCACAGATTCAGATTCACCCTGAACACCTGACAGATGTGAAAGACTCTGGGATCTGTCGCATGTGCTCAGTGTAATCCACCATATTCAAGAAAATCAGTGTTGAAGCCGTGAATGTGAGTACTACCTAATGTTTACACTGCTTTAATGCAATCATGTGATACCTCAGAGAGAGACTTATAATTGGAGCCCATCAGTGGGGAAAATAACAACAACTTTAATGTGGAGCGTTGCTTTAAGCCATTACACTCCCACTGTTTCAGGGCTGTTGGTTAAATTACAGCATTCTTGCTCAACGTTGAATGAAAACAAACATTTCTGTGTTTTTTTAATAACAGACCCAAAGAGATGGAACAATAGTGCCCAGGTTTTAAAAATCTCACAATTTTTCTTTTGCACAGTACCATCTGAGGTCTCACGTTTTACAACTAAATAGAAGTAGAAACTATCAGTGTTACGATACTTAAATATTATCCGTTTTTCTTGGTTGTGAATGACCATCCAACAAGGCAAAAGCAGAAACCCACCTGCTCTTATCTGAGTATTTTTCACATCTTTGGTACTCACTCTATTGTCCTGAGTGCGTATTTGTGGTTCTTCGTTAGCTCCGCGAGTGCTCTGATTTCAGAGTTCTCGAGCCTGTTGCCCACCAGATGCAGCTCTGTCAGATAGAACGGGTTTAACTTCAGGGCTGAGGTCAGGAACTGAACACTCCTCGAGGTCAGGCCACAGGTCCTCAGTCTGAACAGAAACAGAAATACAGAACAGCTCAGTCTACCCCGACAGTGTGGGTCTGCAAACAAACATGCACATGCATTTACCCGAGCTCGACTCAGGTGCATCATTTGGTTATTAACAAATAACTTGGGCGAGTATTTTGTGTTCAAACATTAACAGGACATGTTTGTTATCACTTCTGTCATTTGAGCAATAACTGCATAAATTCAAGGGCAAATCAAAAAATTTGTTACTCTTTATCTCATGGAGACGGTGACACACAGTCTCTCCAGTGCACGTCTTTTGAATTAAGAGGAGCTGCAAATTCTATTTGACTTATATTTCAACTTGTCAACATGTTTTGTTATAAATACAGATCTGAACATCTGGGTGCATTACTGGGCTCACAGTCGACTGTGCTACAAAAACACTAACTTAGCAGCACATATGTGTGGAAGTATTTAAGGTCTCGCCCATTTGTGGAGAGTGGAGTGGGCTAATATCATCTGAAGGTTAAAGCCACAAAGAGACGAAAAAAAAATCATTTGAGGAAAAAAAGTACAAATTTATAAAAGAACTATGCAAAATTTCAAGAGGGAAACTTTCATTAGTCGAGGAACAAAATTGCTTCACTTTACACCAGGGGTGGGGAACTCCAGGCCTCAAGGGCTGGTGTCCTGCAGGTTTTAGATATCACCTTGGGTCAACACACCTGACTCAAATGATTCCCAGGCCTCCGGAGAACTTCAAGACAGGTTGAGGAGGTAATTTAGCCATTTAAATCAGCTGTGTTGGACACATCTAAAACCTGCAGGACACCGGCCCTCGAGGCCTGGAGTTCCCCACCCCTGCTTTACATGGTTAAATGGGTAAAAGATTCACTTATTGCAGGGGTGGGGGAACTCCAGGCCTTGAGGGCCGGTGCGGATGTGAATTCTTTCCAACTTTATCCTGAAGTGTGACAATGAAAAACTGTTCAACTATTTTTTTCCATCATAAATGTTTGTGTTTTTTTATTTTATTTTTGTAACATATTTGTGAGGATTTTTTTAACATATATTTGTAAATTTTAATTTTGTAGACTTTTCACATAAACTGAGAACCTGAATTTTACTTCACTGGTTCTAAGCCAGTCTTTCTCAAACTGTGGGATGCGTACCACTCGTGGTACTTGGGCTCTCTCTGGTGGTATGCGGGAAAACTCCTTTTTTTTTAAAAGATTAAATAATATACGATTGTGGAGCTATGCAAAGACAACACAAGAGTTCCCGAGGCTCTTCTGGGAGCTGGGTCAGCCAGAAAACGTCTCCCTGAGCGTGAGTCCTCTATGAAGAGCAGCCTTTCCTTATCGCCAGTGTCACGGCCACTAGAGAGTGCTGGTGGGCTCATTTCCCTGGGCCTTAAAACTGCAAAGGCGGCACTGCGTTGTCACACTGACGGTAAAAAGCACAGCCCTTTTCGGCAGTGCTGCCGTGCCACGATCCCAGCCACCATCGATGTGTCAGAGGCCCCCGGGAGAATCGGTGGGGGCGCTGGAGATGTCGTGGGTGAGTCGGAAACTATCGCCTGGATGCCGAAGCTCCTTGTAGGGTCGTGAAGCCAAAACTCCGGCAGCTTAACCGCCTCAGCAAAAGTTCAAACGTACAGCTCTGTTATCACTTCCAACATAAATGAAGACAGAAAACTAAACAGCAGTGACGTTTGTAGGTTACTGAAGTCGGGCTAGTCTGGTATATAATGATGTGCTGCGTTGTGGCTAGCTACACAGCTATGGTTAGCACAATATAAACACAGTGAAGCTGGAGGATGAACGCTAACTTTTTTCCACTCGATAAAAGTTAACGTGAGGGTTCCCGATGGTTAGAGACAAATGCAATCACAGGATGCTGTAAACGAACCAAACTTCAGTCAGGAGAACAACTGAGATAATCGTAAGGGTTGTAGTTACATCGTAAGGGTTTAAAAACTGAGCTTTAAAATGAAGAGTGGTAATAAAAACTGAGAGAGGCCAACAGTGATCACTGAGTGTTTTTAGGGGCTTGTTGAGATTAAATATAACAAGATACAAAGCATTAAAACATGTTAAATACACAACAGCCTTAATAAATGCAGAGTAGTTTGGACCTGGAAGCAGGATTCATCAGGTCATTATTTAAAGACTGGATATCCCACCTGCTGTGAATGTTTTATTGCAGTACAGTTGTTATTATTATCACTTGTCACATCCTGTTTATGACAGTTAAATAAATAGCATTCATAAGAAATAAAACTGTCTCGTGTAAACTGTATGTGGTGTTAAATAGGCCTATACTACTGTACTTTAATGTCCGTCATAAGGGTGGCACTTCAACAGCCATATATTTTATGAGGTGGTACTCATTGTGAAAAGTTTGAGAAGCACTGATCTAATGTGCCACTGCAGATACAGCCCATGTGTTGACTCGTTTAACTTTATTAGAAAGAGGGTTTTTTTGTTGTTGTTTTTGTAAACATAGTATAAAAGTTTAATAACTTACGACAGTTTCTCAAGTTTGCACTGCGGGCTTTGGAGTCCGATGTAGAGTTTCTTCACTCCCTTATCTTGAAGGTTGTTGTGAGACAGGTCGAGCTCGCTGAGAATGTTCGCCTTTGACATCAGTCCAGAGGCGAGTTCTGCACAGCAGCTGTCAGTCAGACTGCAGTAACTCAGGCTGAAAGGAAGCAAAAAGCTATGTTACAGCAAGCTTTTCTTTCAATCAAACTGAGCCCACGCTGTCATTATGAAGTCTGGTTAAAAAAAAAAAAAAGATTCACTTCAGAGTTTTCAGGTGGCTCAAAGGATTCATTAGGCCGGGTGAAATTTCTTTCACTCCTTTGTCTCCGATGTGGTTCATGCTGAGGTCCAGGTCTATCAGCTCCACCGCCTGCCACTCGCCAACTCCCATCCAGCCATCGGTGAGCTGCGAGATTGAACAGAGGACCTTTGCCAGGTATCGACAACCTGCACCAGTGATTCCACATCGTGAAACACTGAGGAGAAATACCACAAACATGAATAATGTGTTAGGCCAAATATTCATCGATAATAAATGGATTAAAAATAAATCTTTGCCAGGATTTTTAACGTCTCTTTGTTTCAGTCAGTGTGTAATCAGGTCATGCTTACTTGAGTTTTTGGAGACTACACCACGCATACATGCCTTCGCAGATGATTTTAAACCCAGCATCTTTCAAGCTGTTGTTGCTCAAATTGAGTTCTAACAGAGTGCTCGTTTCACTCTTCAGAGCTTCCCCAATACTTTCACAGCTCAGCACGGTGAGGCCGCAGCAGTACAACCTGCCAAAGACACGAAAGACCATATGAGTGAAATCTATCAATTTATGTTGATAAGCAGCAGTTATCCATACATCTGTGGTGACAGACATCTTTCTTTTTTAAATTGGCTTTCTTGCAAAGTATAATGAAGTTACAGTCATAAATATGGGCTAAACATGCAGAGTTTTTGCTTTAATTATTGGCTGTAAATAAAAGATGGAAGCAGAAATGGCAGCCTCATTAGCTACATTATGGTACCATGATATTTTTGGAAGTGACCATATTTGGAGAGGGTGACATGCTAAGTTAGCGGCTAAAGCTTTGTTAACAAAGTGGAATAATAAACCGTATGAGCACAATATATACACTAGTTCCTGCCATATTATTTGTCAGATAATTGTATTAAAAGCTCATAAAAGGCACCAAAACACTGGAGAAATCCAGTTCAGTGACTGCAGTTAGTAGCTACAGTTACATCTGTCAAAGTAGCCACTAAACCTTAGCGGAATAAATTCCTCCAAACTCCAACTGTCCACAGAAGCCAAAAGATATTTTTGTTAGAAGGTTGTAAACATGGTTGTTTCTGCTTTAAAGCGGTTCTTTTTAACATGGTAGTCTATGGGGGCTGACTAGGCGTAAACGATCCGCTTTGGCGCACAAAAAAAGACACAAAAAAAAGAGGGGACTGTGTATAAAAATGGCTTAAATTTCCCTCGAGTTAATGTGATATTTGTGATCAACTCACTAAATCAAGACTAACCACACTTAAAGCCTACATTTATCCCATAAATCAAACGTGTCTATCTATGAACCCAACTTTTATATGCTTTGGTATGTTACTGGAAAAAGGACTTTCTGTAGATTAAGCCATACTTACTCCAACTTTTTTAGATACGATATGTCAAAATTGTTAAATATCTCATTGGCCCCCTCGTCTCCAATCCAATTGATGCTTAGATCCAACACACTGAGAGGGTTTATCAGCAGAGCTGAGCCCAGATCATAGCAGCCAGCCTCTTTAATGTCACACTGTGACAACCTATGAGTAAGAAATACAGACGATAAATACACAACATAATTTCATCTGTGAGGAATGGTTTTATCAGTGTCATTTTAATATTGTATGTGCACAGCTGTGAGTAAAAGGTGCAGCATTTACACTATCACTCCTTAAAGTATTCGAACTGCTTGATTTCTTTTGGGGGTTTTTCCTCAGTAACATATTATTAATGTTTTAAAAATGTTAATATCAAGATAAACATACAACATAAATACACAGGTATCCAGATCCATACAACCCTTTTAATTTATTTACATTTTTATTTTATTTAAAGATGCCACAAATTTAGCTTTACAATAATACAAATCGGTCTTTTACACCCAATAACTGAAACTAAAAGTAAAAACACTGATTTGGAATTTTTTGCAAAATTTGTTGAAATTTAAAACCTGGCCTGACTGATGTGCAGATGATCTCGGGGACTGACGACGGACGGATCGAAGAGCTCAGCAAACACAGTTTTTACCTCATTTCCTCATTAATTCATGATTCAACAGTCTGATGATGAGATTGTTTCTGTCTGTTGGTGTGATTTGAATTAGAGCGTATTGTGATGCTCATTTATGTCGTCAATTTTTTGTCTCACTGGGCGTGTTTGTCAGCGAGACCTATGACCTGCACTATGAAGCAAATTCAACGTATCCTGGATAGCTTCCATTATTTGGCTTCACTTATCCTAACATCATAAATCAGGCTAAGCAAATACATGAATGTGGTTATCAGCTCACTTAGGCAACTCAGGGTTATCAGTGTAGGTAAGGTCATGTTCACATGAAAGAGCCAAAGATCTGGTAGCATCAATGGTGTTAATGGACAGGTAAATCAGCTGCCAGGCAGAAACAGTAAGACAGGTAGTGTCGTTCTTTCAGCTGCAGTCCTGGTGGCATTTAACAGCCTGAGACGTGGTAAAGAATAAATAGAAAAAACCCAGAAATAAAACGGTAAGTCTTCTTCGCCTCCATGTAAACTGTACCAATGCTCATCAGGGAGAGACAAACACTTTAGATCCTATTAATCTTTGAGTTGATTGCTCACTAGGTGGTGATCTCTTATGTGGAACATAACCCATTATACCATAGCTTCTCCCCCCCAATTCCTTTTTCACTGTGGAGTATTTGTGATTTTTCCTGACTTATAAGTGGTCTGTGGGGACAGAGTAACTATCGGCTTTATGAATGATGAAGTATTTGAGGGTTTACTTTATGCAAAAGAAAAAAAACAACTTTTTTTGAGAATGTCATTGGGGTTTAAAATTAATCAACAAAATTAAGTCAGAAAAGCGTTAGGGGGTCTTGATAGAGAAACAACGCTTTACCATCTGAACACTTACTTTAATGTCTGCAGCCGGCAACTAGAACTTCCCAAACCATGCGACAGCAGCTTCAGCCCCCGATCTCCTATTCCATTGCTGCTAAGATCCAGCTCTTGCAGTATTTGGTGTTGCATCAGGCATTGGCTCAAATACTGACAGGTCTCTGCGGTCAGTCCACAGCCTTGCAGCCGAAGTATTTTCAGCCTGCAAGTCATACTGTTCAGGCCCTCTGCAAGTTCCTGGACTCCACTGGTGCTGAAGCTGTTGTACCCCAGATCCAGCTCCCTCAGGAATGACTCCTTTGAGCTTAAGACTGCTGCCAACGCTGGGCAGCTCTTGTCAGTCAGGTTGGAGAATTTCAGCCTGCAAAGAGGTAGAAGTTAATGACATCTGGCAAAGAGGGAAATATTGTATGTCCAGGCAAATGTTTAAGTATGTAGACAATGAAATAATTTTGCAGTTACAGCTCTGTGCACAATCACAGTGGGTTTTAAATCGAACCCCTGACACACTGACTTACAGCTTTAATTCAAGGGGTTTAACAAAAGTCCTGCATTACCTGAAGGAACACAGTTTTGTCATATGATGTGAGATAAAACATTTCAGTTCATTTAAATGTACGAATATGTGTGTAGCATCTGTACATACTGCCCTGTGATTGTGAACACTGCCTCTCGCCCTATAACAGCTTGGATCCAGCCTGGATAAGTGGTTAAGAAAATAGGCGTATGGATAAAATTCAGTGAATGCAGTAAGTACAAACTTACATGGCTTTCCTGGATTTGAAAATAGCTGGAATATTCTTGATGAGTTTGTCATCACATCTCACTGACACCTCCATCTCAAAAGTCTCTCGAATCCCTTCAAAAGCTCTGATCCTCTGCATCAAGTCTCTCCAGTGCATCAGTGAGAACCCTGGGATCTGAGAAACGCCATACCTCTGAAAGAACCTAACCTCCTCCTGCAACGCCTGACTGTCGTACTCCCGCAGGCAGTGAAACAGGATGACGGTGCTGTAGGACGATATCTTGCTCAGGATCTTCTTCTTGACATAGCCAAAGAGCAAATCTTTGGGTGGCAACAGCATGCGCTCCTTAATGAGGCCAAACATGAAACGAAGTAGGAGATCAGAGACTCCCTCATTATTCTCCAGCACTTCATCCACTTGATGCTGAATACAGGAGCTTAAATTCATTTTTTGAGCTTTGATGTCCTCCAGTTTGTAAGACGCAGCCAGGAACTCTTGAACACTCAAGTGGCCAAAGCGAAACACAGTGGTACCGTTCAGTCCCGTCTCCGTTCTCAAAACAAGCGGGAATGTTTCTACGAAAGATAAAGCTTCCTCGACACTTATCCCATTTCCTGAAAGGTCATCCTCATACATGACGTTCTGCACTCCCATCCGAAGCAGCGCCACCTTCTTCAGCTTGGTAAAGATAGGCAAGTGTTTAGCTTCCAGCGCACCGAAACCCAGATTGTAAATCTCAGTTAGACTCAAGGGATGCAATTTAAAACCCTTTTGCCCTTTTACGTGATCCTTTAAAGCACTTGCCATAATGGTGCAGATTGGAGGTATCTGACACAGGGAGTCCAGGCTCCTCAATATTCTCACGTGATTGATGGCTTTGTTGACAAGATCATCATCACCGATGACCATTCGGAAGTGCTGCTCCTTCTCTTCATCGCTGAATCCCCGCAGCTCCGTTTTTTTCAGCAAATAAAAGGGAGGTATTTGATACTCGTCTGAAATTCGAGACGTTACCCATATATGAGCTCTTGGGAGTAAATTTCCCCTGATTAGGTTAGTGACAAGACTGTCTACAGTTGATGCTTCAGAAACATCACTCACAGCTGGACAGTCAAAGTTGAGCTGGATTTGAAACTCGTCTAGTCCATCGAGAATGAACCACACCCCGTCGTCATTTAGGACAGATGCATCAAGCGCCTTCAGTTCAGGGTAAAATGTCTGGAGAAGCTCAATCAGGCTCAGTCTATCTTTCAGCAGATTCAATTCCCAGAAGGTGAGAGGAAACAGGAAGCTGATGCTGTGGTACCCCTTGTCCTTGGCCCAATCAAGAGCACAGCTCTGCACCATTGTGGTTTTTCCGACTCCGCTCACTCCTATAGTGATGACTGTTCTATTTCTGTTATGTTGACATTTGCACGATAAAATGTCTGCAAGTGGAGCGTCTGGAAAAAAGAAGCTCCTATCCAGGCGTCTGTACTCATGCTGGAAGAATTCAGGCTCTGTGTAGTTGTACCTGATGTCCTGATAGCAGAGCCTCGAAGGAAGTATTGAGCTTTTGGAAAAGGCTTCATCCAGGCTCTCATATTTGCTCCTCAGCGCAGCTTTGAGACAGGTTTGGAGAGCCATAACAATGGCAGATGCTCCTGAAAAGATGAAAAATCAGTGAGAAACATTTTACTGCAAAGTCAGTCCACAAAAACTCAGTCAGTGTCTCCCACCTGAAGGTTAAAAACACAGAAGGTTAAAAACACATTTAGGCCATAAAAACCCAACCAAATCAATTTTACACTCAATGCCAGTGCCACAATCACATTTTTGATCAGAATGCTTTTTTTATTACCAGCCTGAGCATCAATAAGTGGGATACGTCATGCTTTCAATAACAAAACAGGCCCAGTTTAATGTTTGTAACAAAGACTAACCAAGAGGAACAATCATTGTGACCCTGGTCTTTAGAAATTGAATGATCCAATGTTGAGGACACAGACAGCTGGAGACATGGCGCAGAGCAGTCATTCCTGTTTCACTCTGAAGTCGCTGCACAGGTGCTCTGTTGTAATCTACAGCTTCTACACACAAGGCTGCACAGTCACACAACATTTGCAGGCATGTGGATGTCTGTGAAGAACCTTGTGCACGCTGTCAAATGATAAAGTTTACTTCATTTGGACAGTCAGATTCATCTCTCCAGGTTGAGATGAAGGAAGCTAAACTTTATTTTTTAATTTAACACCACATGAGACTAAAACTCTTGGACTGCCATTCAGCTTTTAGTATTGAGGAATCTCTTTGGATGGCAATCAGCTGATTGACATTCACCTCAAGCACTAAAGACAGTTCATGTAGTCAAAACCTTTGGTACCCTGAATGTTTGATGTGTGCTCTGATAATTCACCTGATACATTTTTAAACAGAACATTTTGGGTAAACTTTCAGGAGTCATATCACCATGTGGGACAGGTGGCTCCAAACAAGGTAGATCATACTAAACGTCTCCCCTCTACCTGGATTTTCATACCAGACTTATCTTCTAGCCTCTAGCCTTCTTCAGTGCCAATGAAATTTTTCTACTATGACTATATTTTTACATTATGTAGCTTTAAAATGTCCCTATTGCCAGTCTTGGCAGCCGGGGGTCGGTCCGCCAGGGCCTCCGCTCCTGGCCGCCACCCGGCTCACAATGCACCCGACCCCTATGGCGCCTCCTGCGGGTGGTGGGCCTGCGGGAGGATGGGCCCATGTCTCCTCTTCGGGCTGTGCCCGGCCGGGCCCCATGGACTAAGGCCCGGCCACCAGACGCTCGCCCTCGGGCACCCTCCCCGGGCCTGGCTCCAGGGCGGGGCCCCGGTAACCCTATCCCGGGCAGGGTAAACTGTTCCCTCGATATTCTTTTCATGGGGGTCATGGGGGTCGCACTGGAGCGGTTCGCAGCCGAGTGTAACGCAGCGGGAATGAGGATCAGCACCTCCAAATCTGAGGCCATGGTTCTCAGCCGGAAAAGGGTGGAGTGCCCACTCCGGGTCGGGGATGAGTTCCTGCCCCAAGTGGAGGAGTTCAAGTATCTCGGGGTCTTGTTCGCGAGTGATGGGAGAAGGGAGCTGGAGATCGACAGACGGATTGGGGCTGCGGCTGCAGTAATGCGGACGCTGCACCGGTCAGTCGTGGTGAAGAGGGAGCTGAGTGTAAAAGCGAAGCTCTCAATTTACCGGTCGATCTACGTCCCTACCCTCACCTATGGCCACGAGCTGTGGGTAGTGACCGAAAGAACGAGATCGCGGATACAAGCGGCGGAAATGAGCTTCCTCCGAAGGGTGGCTGGCCTCTCCCTTAGAGATAGGGTGAGAAGTTCGGCCATCCGGGAGGGGCTTAGAGTAGAGCAGCTGCTGCTCCACATCGAAAGGAGCCAGCTGAGGTGGTTCGGGCATCTGGCAAGGATGCCCCCTGGGCGCCTCCTGGGCGAGGTGTTCCAGGCATGTCCCACCGGGAGGAGGCCCCGGGGCAGACCCAGGACACGCTGGAGAGATTATATCTCTCGGCTGGCCTGGGAACGCCTTGGTATTCCCCCGGACAAGCTGGAGGAGGTGGCTGGGGAGAGGGAGGTCTGGACCTCTTTGCTTAGGCTGCTGCCCCCGCGACCCGACCTCGGATAAGCGGATGAAGATGGATGGATGGATGGTAGCTTTAAAATCGAGAACCAATTAGGTGTTCAGATGTTCTCTACAACAGTTTAATATATCCCCTTAGACTTAGTGTTGGTTTTATAAATAATTGTAGAGAGCAAAAACTGTTACATTTAGAGTTTTTGTTGTTGACAAAGATTAAATGTATTTTTCAGGCCTTGATATGTGCATTTCCCTGTACTTATGAAGTCACGGGGACTGAAAAAGGCAGGTAGGTGACCAGTTTCAACTTCTATCAACTTTAGAGCTTGTAAGATATTGATAGGTAGAATGCAAAATGTTCACCTAAAACATTTGTCCCCTTTATGTGGAAACAAATGGTTTAATAAGATGCTAAGATTTACACTTAATACACCAGAGGGACAGCTCAGAGAGGATTCTTGTGAGGAAGGACATACAGGAGGTTGGTGAGACAAAGAAAGAAGCTAGGCATGAGGTGATGGGGGCAGATAACCCCCTGTGGCGACCTCTAAAGGGAGCAGTAAAAGAAGAAGAAAGAAAAATATCATAATTTAAGCATCGGAGATGCTGTTTCACAGAGCACTATTTGGAGTTTAGTGTGATAACTGCAGGCTTAACTGCATATCAACACTCATGTGAAAAACACGGAAAAACAAGCTGAAGTGAAATCATATAAACATTTCAAAGTAAAAACAGTAACGGGGCCAATACATCGTTGGAATCGGTGTTTCAGATGAAGATATGTTGTATGGCTCGCACTTTCTCGTGTTTTTTTGTTGCATTTTGTTCTGCTTGCTAAAAATAAATTCATTTTTTAGAAGTTACTCTCACTCAGCAGCAAATCAAACGCTTATTTTACCTGTTGCCTGATAATTATTTACTGTATTATTGATCTGCATATCAACAGTCACTGTAAATACCCGTGTAGCATTGCGCATGCTCAGTGATATAAGTTCTTGTTTCGGAAGTGCCCTCAATGTAGCGCGAATAGCTGAAAAGTTAAAAAAACAAAACAAAACAAAAAAAACAATAAGGAAACCTAACCATCGTTTGAACACATAGAAATGAACTTTAACTAAAATCGACCCCCTAGGGGGAAAAAAAAACACCATCAGCTGCTTTAACCCAGAATGAGAAATCGAAAGTAAAAACACCGGTGTTTGGCAAAAACCTCATCCAGCTGAACTGCAAGACGGGACTGTTGACTCAGCTTCATCTTGCATTATACTGACTCGTTCGTTTACGTATTAATTTACGTATTAACAAGCGAGCCAAACTCACCGAAGAAGCTACAGCACCTTTCTTTTCCACGAAGAGGAGATTGCGGCGTTCACGGCAGCATTGTGCGCAGAAGAAAACGACAAGAAAAAAAATACTTTCACTTCCTTAGGACCCGCCACAGCTGAGGAGCACGAATGGGCGTGAACCACAAAGCTGATATAATCTGGGAACGACCGCTCTCGGGACTCCTGGGTTTTTAGGGGGCGCTAGCTAGCTACTCCAACGCTTTTGCTCAAAACAACATACATCTCCCGAGTTCAGTTTAGTTCAGTTCAGTTCAGTTCATTTTTATTTCAAACATTTCAAACATGTGCCTTCACAATCATTACAAAATATCATTCCATTATTTGTTTGAAAAGGAGTAGGCTGAAGTATTTACTTATTTGTCCCTACCCCCTCAAGTTTTACCTCTCATTCATTTAATTTTTTTTTGTCTTAAATTAAACAAACAACATATGAAACATATAAACATATGAAGTAAAACAAAACATAACATACATAAATCAAAAACAAGAAATTAGCAAGCCCCACCACAGTATAGTTTCTTTCATATGAAAAATACAGAATGTGTATATTTGCAGATACACAAGTTATGGAAAAACAACAAACCAAAACAAAACAAAAAAACAAAAAAACAACCAAAAAAGAACCGCAACACCATTACCAGCAACATTACCATCCTGGGTTAACCCCGTTTTCTTCATTCTTATACTTATTTAAAATTAGGTTTTTATATTTTACTTTAAACTGTTTTATGTTTTGACTGTCTTTTATTTCTTCTGTTAGACTGTTCCATAATTTAACTCCTGCAATTGAGATTGACATAGTTCTTAAAGTTGTTCTAGCACTTTGTATTTTTAAATTCCATTTCCCTCTTAAGTTATACCCACCTTCTCTTTCTATGAACAATTTACAGATTTCTTTGGGAAGCAATTTATTTCTTACTTTATACATTATTTGCGCTGTTTTAAGCTTCACCAAGTCTTGGAATTTAATAGCTTGCATTTTGACAAAGAGTGCATTTGTATGGTCCCTGTACCCTACATTATTTATTAATCTAATGGCCCTTTTCTGTATTATAGTTATTGTTTGTGTGTTACTTTTGTATGTGTTTCCCCAGACCTCTACACAGTAGCTCATATATGGCAGTAGTAAAGCACAGTATAAAATGTGCAGTGCTTTCTGATCCAACATATGCTTTGCTTTTCCCAGGACGGCAATGCCCCGTGCCAATTTCCCCCGAACATAAGTAATGTGTGGCTTCCAACAGAGCTTGTGGTCAATGATCACCCCAAGAAATTTTATTTCATTTACTCTTTCTAAATATACATTGTCAACACATATTTCTACTTCGATGTTTTTCTTTTGGTTTCCAAACAACATAAATTTGGTTTTATCGAGATTCAATGATAATTTATTTATATCAAACCACTTCTTTAATATCGTTAATTCCTGTGTGATCATTTCCAAAACCTGTGGCAATTCCCCACCTGCACACAGTATATTTGTGTCATCTGTAAATATTACAAACTTTAAAATCTCCGATACTCTGCAGATATCATTTAAGTACATAATAAACATTTTTGGACCCAGTACTGAACCTTGAGGTACTCCACAAGCTATATCCATCAAATTAGATTTATATTCATTTATTTGTACATATTGTTGCCTATTCCCTACATAGCTTTTTAACCATTCCAAAACCACTCCCCTAAACCCGTACTTTTCCAGTTTTTTTAATAGAATTTCATGATTAACAGTATCAAACGCCTTCTTTAGATCTAAGAAAACTCCGAGCGCATACCTCTTATTATCCATACATTCCGTTATCTTTTCCATTAGATCTATCAGTGCCAAAGCTGTTGATCTGTTGTTTCTGAACCCATACTGACTATCTGTCATTAATTCATATTTTTCCACAAAACTGTCAAATCTTTTTATGAAGAGTTTTTCCAGTATCTTAGAGAACTGGGAGAGTTAAAGATCTTTATTCTGGTTTTCACTTCATTTCACACATAAGTGGCCATAACATTATACATAACTCCACTTTTACATCTTTATCGATTTTAACTACCTCAAAATACCCTTCTGTGAGTGTTCTGTGCAAGCTGAGCAACTTTCCCAGCATCCGCCATTTTGACTCCTGGCATGAAGCCAGCAGCAACGGGGACTTTAAATCAAGCGGTCTCCTGATGGACTCGCCTTCAACCACCACAACCAGCTCTTCTACAAACTTGCACCCTTCTGTTGTTGTTTAATAACCAATTCTAACAGCTGCCTGGCGTTTGTAAACGTATGCCCCGACGTAAAGCCTTAACAGCCAGGGTTAGGGTTAACCCTAACAACCCTAACCCGGAATACTAGTGTTTTATGGGGAAAAACAAGAAGGGAAATAAATAAGGAAATAAATGCATTTTTTAAATTCGTTAAAATGATCGCTGCTGTATTCCCGAAACCACTTCCGCCTTTTTTATTTCAATGTTTATTTATTTTTATTCTTTGTACAATCACATCCACATGCTCTCCCACACTGGCTCTGACATCTACCAACCCTCAGAGATACAGGACCTCTCTTACATTTCGTCGTGGATTCCAGACACCTGTGCTTCATCACCATAGCTGGACTGGCCATCGGGCATACCGGGCATTTGCCCGGTGGGCCGCTGGCGATTTTTTGTTTTTATGGGCCGATCGATTATTTTTTGGAAGGGTATAAATAATGAAAGGTGTTGGATTGGCCAATTAGTCATGATCGACTCTGGGCTGGACCAATTACAGCCGAGAAGGTCGGATGCACCCTCGCCCTTGTTTAGCAATCTTATAGACGAACTAAAGAAAATGGAGAACAAAACAAGGAAAGGAGGTGCAGAAAAAATTAGGGCCAAAAAGAAACAAGCCCTTCAGGCAGACGCTGCCAAATGTGTAAAAATAACTGAATTGTTTGGTGGTAGCTATGGCATAGCTTCCACAGATTTAGCAACATCACCAAGAGGCCAGCAGGTGGATAAGGGAAAGGGGAGGCAAGAGGAGGAGAGACCCAAGGCGTCCACCGGTCATAGTGGCAGAGGAACTGAACTTCAGGTAAGAAGTTATGACCAGGGCCCTGTTTCAGGAAGCCGGTTTAGAAAACTCAGAGTGAAAAACGATACTCAGGGTTGAGTAACCCCGAACTGTCCAACTCGGAATATTCGGTTTCAGAAAGGCTGATAACAATTAGTTCAATCAACGCGGAGTTGCTTTAACCCCAAGTTAAGCGCACGCACGAGGATACATAAAGCCCTGATTAGTGGAGCACAGATTAAGCGAGTCACCATGGAGACGGAGGGAAAGAAGGCGCGGTCAATTTTACAGCGCTTGAGGCCGAAATTCTGATGGCAGTATAGGGCTTTGGAGCGTGATGTCACGGGGGTGGGCTATAACATGCAAATTTTGCGGAAAAAAAGTAACACAGCCTCAGCTGCAAAAGAAAGGGAGCATGCATGGCAAAACATGGCCGACAGAGTCAATGCATGAGTGTTAATTTAAACATTGATCTAGGGATTTCCACCCATGTAACACGTTATTTTATTATATTTTATTTTATTTTTTATTTCATACATTTTATTTTGTCATGTGATGTGAGCGCAGGTGCAACCCAACAGGCCCCAAACGTTCCTGGCAGCAAGTAAAAATGAAATATAAAAATATAGTCCAAACAGGTAAGGTGTAATTGTATTATGAGCCATAGTGCTTGGTCTGTTTGTCCTATATAAATCAATTGCAGTTAGAGGCTACATTAATTTCCCCTCTGTAAGCACTTATTGAAATTATCTGAGCACATTACAAGTACATATTTGCTTACTCTGTATGCTCAAATGTGACCCGTTATAGCCAACAGAAAAAAAGCGGAGGCCTGAAAAACAGGTGGGGGTCCTCCACCACCACCACTCACAGAGGCTGAGCAGTTGGCTTCCACATTTGTGATAATGTTGGCAGCATCACATATGATCTTCACAGTGCAGAGAACACAAATTAGCATCCATTACTATAATGAAATAATCTGTTAGTTTGAAATGCTACAGGGAACTATGTACCTGTACATTAATGCTGTGGAAAGACTTCCTGTTCACATAGTCTCCTTCATTTACTGAAGGAGCAATGATTGGAATGTGAGTGCCATCTATACAGCCAATCACGCCTGGGAACCGTGAGAATAAATGTAAAATTTAAGTAGTAGTTCAAGTTAGAGATGGACCGATCCGATATTACGTATCGGTATCGGTCCGATACTGACCTAAATTACTGGATCGGATATCGGAGAAAAATAAAAAATGTAATCCGATCCATTAAATATCACGAAAGCACCTCACAAAACTTGCAACACGCCGTAACTCACCTCAGAACGTTAGCACGTCGGAGCAGTATGGTCACGTGATAGAGCGGCTGTGGCATGCGGGACCTGTCGGTGGTCTGGATAGCATTTGGAGCTTCGCTAGCAACCCGGCATTTCATCTCCGACAAAGTTATCCCCGAGAGAAGTAAAGCAAGTGTGTAAGTCCATCTCTGAATGTTTGTAAAGCATTCCTGCGTTAAGCTTAACCGACTGCCTCTCGCTCTCCGGCTGCTACTTCAATCATGAAACTGCTTAATGATCAGCTGATCGGCTTTTCTGTCGCGAGTCCGTGTCTCTTGTTTGCTTTTGGCCCACTTTGCACCAGAAAGAGGAAACCAGTGGATAAACAACAGCAGCACGTTTAAGCTTGATCAGCTGTTGTTAGAATTTATTTATTATTACTTTCTACACCAGGATCTTTTTCTACGTAGCTGACGGCTGGTAACTGTGCAGGGGCGGATCTAGGAAAGTTTAGCCAGGGGGGCCGATAGGGCATTAACAGGAAAAAGGGGGCACAAAGACATACTTTTCTTTCTTATTCTCATTTAAAATGTCGAGCTTTTAATTATTTAATATTTATCTGAATCTTACACCCAAAGTTTTAATCTGATGTAAAATGTATAGAAGTCCATTATTGTATATAGTAACTGTTAAGTCTAATATACCCTAGTAAGCTATAGTACTTTTTCCTTTGGGAAGGTACCATCTGTGCAGTCTGCAATTTTGTTGAAGAAAGATGTTGAATCTATTTAATATTTCTTGAAAAAGAATTGATTTCTGTGTATTTTTTTTCACACTGCATCAAATTAAGGTTGATTACGTCGATTAAGCATCATGAGGTGGAGCGTGAGGGGTGGGTCCCTATTTTTTATTTATTTATTTTTGTTGTTGCTGGGAGTTGGAACCCTATTAGTTAGGTTGCTTAATATTTATGCTAAGTACTCTTTAAAATACCAGAATAGGGAGGATGGTGTAGGTCTAAGTTTATTAGATTGATCAGTATTGCTGAACTATGAAATATTTTTTTTTTGCATACAGGTATAACAGAATAGCTTTAGTGTAGTTGTTGTTTTAAACTTGAGTATGAACTTATACAAAATGCAGAAAGATATTTTAAAAACAGTTTTGTTGATTAAAAAACACTATATCGGATTCATATCGGTATCGGCAGATATCCAAATTTATGATATCGGTATCGGTATCGGACATAAAAAAGTGGTATCGTGCCATCTCTAGTTCAAGTATCACCACATCATGAATTAAGTTTCGTTCATCCTGATACCTGCAATTTTGTGGCATCCCTCTTTGATGAATCTTGTGGGTCTATGACCGGGGAACACCACAAACGAGTACAGGAGACGTTTCAGTGCAACTGTAACATTCCTGACTGCCCGACAGACTTGGAAACGTGCTCAGCGTCACCAATATTATACAGAAAGCTCCCGTTTGCAAAAAACCGAAGTGCAATACAAATAATATGTACAGAACTGAGAGAATGTCCGCGATGTGTCACATGAGCAATATTAGGCCTGAGGATGTTATTCAAATAACTTATAGATTGTGCTGAAAAACGGTAACGTTCACACAGGAAATCATCAGGAAATGATAAAATGTCCAAACGCGCTCTAATCACTCTCTCCCGGCGGAGAGCTCTGCGGAGAATTTGGGCTTCAACATCTACTGGCTCTTCAAGGAAGGGGCACGCCATGTCTGACACTTCCTACAGTCAGGTTTCCGACAAAGAGGCGGAGAAAGTTAGGGTTAGTTGAAGTAAACCTGCTAGGAGGCAGGTTAGCTTCACGGAGTGTGTTGTCATAGTAACTCGCTCAGAATTAATCTAAACTCGCTTTGTGAAACCGAAAACCCAGAGTTTTCGTTAACTCAGGGTATACTTACTCAGATTTTGCTCTAAACCGGCTTCCTGAAATAGGGCCCTGCTGTCTATCTGTGTCAGATATAAACCAGGTTTAGTTGTAGTTTGTTTTCGTTGTGCTGACTTTTTACAGTCACTGGTACTGCCTAGCTAGCATGACGGAGTTTATATACTGCTGTATTTAGTATTTATTTAGTATTTATTTATTTATTGTCATTGTCAAGAACAATGAAATTGCGTTTGGGGCTTCCATACAACCCAAAAAAAAAGAAGAAAATAATAAATACCCCTTAAAACCCAAGTGTACATATTTAACCCAGTGTGACTCCAATGCAATAAGACAATCCTTAGCAATAATGTTCGTAGAAATGCTGGGCGGGTGCTATGAAGTTACTGATAGTAAATTTTATTTTATGCTTAAGGTTAGTTTCTCAAACTCCTCAAAATCTTAACAAATTGTGCCAATCCTTACATGTTGCACCAGGCTGATCTATCATCAAAAGTGGAGAAGTCTGTGACAGAGGAGACAGAAGAGCAGCAGAGAGAGATGGAGAGATGACTTTATGTCATCCATGAGGGATGCATTTGACCTATGTTTCACATATTATAGCCCAACAAGTTTCTTATAGCAATTTAAATATGAGCAATCACTTTTTGGCACAACACCGGCTATTGCAGTTACAGCTTCTTGCCATTTTTTGTGTTTCTTTTTATCGCTGTGTAACTGAGTTCAATTGAAAGCCTGCATGTGCTAGTACCTCTTGCCACAAGTTCCCAGAATCCTTTGCGGTTTTACCCCTGAATGACGTCACATTTTTGGTGGGCCGGTCTCTAGTCAAAATGCCCGGGCCGATTTTTTGTCCCAGTCCAGCCCTGTCCATCACCTATCCACACACCTGCAGTATATAAACACAGGTTGACTCCTCCTCTCTAGGCCTTCATCTCTCTGGAAGAAAGTAAGGGCTGCGATTTTAGTCACCTTTGTTGGTTCTAGTTCTGGTTTAAACCTTAACACCTGTCCTGACTTACTTACCTCAGCTCAACTGGTTGTGGCAGATGCCCTGTGTCCGCCCCTCCCTCAGTCTGGTTCTGTTGGAGGTTTCCTCCTGTTAAAAGGGAGTTTTTCCTTCCCACTGTTGCCAAAGTACGGAGCAAGGTAATGGAGATTGGGGGAAAACAAGACGTACTTTTTTTTTCAATTTTCTTTCCTCCAATGTCCCTTGTTGGGCTCCCTACCAAAGTGCTTGCTCACAGGGCGTCATCTAATTGTCGGGGCTTTCTCTGTTTTCTTTGTATTATTGTAGGATCTTTACAATATAAAGTGTCTTGGAGCATCTGTTGTTGTGACTTAAGGCTATATAATGAAAACTGAATTCCATCTTCTTTGGGTATAAAAATCGTAGGGGGGAAGGTTTTATTTAGGGATAATCTAAACCAAATTTTGAAGGCTACCTGGAGGCGCCTGTATTGCCCTGTAAGTGCCACAGAGGGGCAGTCTCTGCTGACACAAACATAGAGTTAAGTTGGGATTTCCTGATGTGTGTGTGTGCTCTCTCTGAAAGGTAGGTAGTGCATGAGGCGGGCTTCTTACAGTGTCCTTTAAGAGCAATAAGCATGCTACATACAGGGACTTCATTATATTAATTACAGCCTTGTAAGACTTTGTTTTCTGGTATGGCACAAAACCATACACTTTAATCTTCTGGCCTCAACATAAACCTGACACCTTCACTTGTACCTAAACTGCTTGTTTGGAGTCAGTATTGGTCTAAACACATACCGTCTTTAATCTTTGCTAAATAGCTTTGAACTACACATAGCAGTCAACTCACCTAACCTTTATTTGATCCCTTCTCCTGATCAAATAGACAAAACCCACAATCTGTCTTTGTTTTTTTGTTTTTTTGCCTCACCCTCTAAATCCACCTTTGCTTTCCTATATTTATTGCAAAGGCCACACTTGTGGCTTTGAAGATCTTTAGTTGAACCCATGTTCCAAAGAGACAGGCAGGAGTCACAATGAACCGGGGACAAAGACCGGAGAACAACTCCATTAGCTTGAAGCCTAATGTCTCACTATCAGTTCCAGGAAGCTTTTCACTTTGTTACAGTACATTATGTACCACACTTTGGCATACACTATTGTGAGTACATTAACTTTGTTGTTCAGGCGTGGTTCAAATGGCAAACACAGAGGTCAGAGGGTCAGCGTGGAGCCTGACGCTGCTAACAAAACAACCCAACAGAAAATCGAATGAAAGGAAGATTCATAACAGTCCACTTGAAACAGGCTTGAAAGGTGACAGAATCCTGATATTTTTCCAAATAAAAGAAATACTTTTGAACTCTTTATTTTCTTGCGTCATAACAACTGTAGTGGGGTGGATTTAGAATAGAATAATCCTTTCATTGTCCCACATGGGGAAAGTTGGAAGTTTATTTTTAACTGATGCCATGATGATGCTTAAATTTAGGGGTGTAACCACGCTGACTGTCCCAGCACACAGAGGCATGGCTGAGTGCTGCAAACCTTCACCTTGTTTTTGTTTTAGGAACCTGTTTATTCTATTTTATTTGAGAGTAAACTTGGTGTGGAAGTTAAACTTGGTGCATTACTTGCCGTGCAGTCCTTTGATTGGCTGCTGTGCTGCTGCATAAATTAACAGATTTGGCTGAATTTGCGAATGATGTAGACTCATTCAAAAGGTGGTTGTTTTGCATAAGTTTCACTGTGTGGTCAGAGTCCACCAATGTATCGCTGTGTAGCTGCCCACTTGGAATTACCACTCGTGACGCAGAGAGCTTCGACTGATGCAACTTTATTCTCTCCTCTTTAAACCACCGACAATATGGCACCGTGAAAACTATAAAGATGCACAAACAAATACCATTTGCATGAGTACCCTCAAAAACAAACGCTTTTACTCACTCTGAAGCAACGTGTTTGCGTCGCCTCACCGAGAACAGAACAGGAAGTCTGACACAATAAAAGAGGAAGTGTTAAGGTACTCTTCAAAATAAAAGTGCAAAGTAAAGTGGCTTTGCCGGCATTTACACTCCCACCAAATCCTGATACAATGAACGAACAAATTCACAAAGCAAGTGAGTTGTACAGGATTTCTTATACTAATAGATGGATGACTGAATTGAACTATTAGAGGTATACAGGTAAGTGTACTTTATGCATTGAGGTAGTGTATAAACATAACTATTATTGTCTTAACATATTTTCCATCCATCCATCTTCATCCGCTTATCCGAGGTCGGGTCGCGGGGGTAGCAGCCTAAGCAAAGAGGTCCAGACCTCCCTCTCCCCAGCCACCTCCTCCAGCTTGTCCGGGGGAATACCAAGGCGTTCCCAGGCCAGCCGAGAGATATAATCTCTCCAGCGTGTCCTGGGTCTGCCCCGGGGCCTCCTCCCGGTGGGACATGCCTGGAACACCTCGCCCAGGAGGCGCCCAGGGGGCATCCTTGCCAGATGCCCGAACCACCTCAGCTGGCTCCTTTCGATGTGGAGCAGCAGCTGCTCTACTCTAAGCCCCTCCCGGATGGCCGAACTTCTCACCCTATCTCTAAGGGAGAGGCCAGCCACCCTTCGGAGGAAGCTCATTTCCGCCGCTTGTATCCGCGATCTCGTTCTTTCGGTCACTACCCACAGCTCGTGGCCATAGGTGAGGGTAGGGACGTAGATCGACCGGTAAATTGAGAGCTTCGCTTTTACACTCAGCTCCCTCTTCACCACGACTGACCGGTGCAGTGTCCGCATTACTGCAGCCGCAGCCCCAATCCGTCTGTCGATCTCCAGCTCCCTTCTCCCATCACTCGCGAACAAGACCCCGAGATACTTGAACTCCTCCACTTGGGGCAGGAACTCATCCCCGACCCGGAGTGGGCACTCCACCCTTTTCCGGCTGAGAACCATGGCCTCAGATTTGGAGGTGCTGATCCTCATTCCCGCTGCGTTACACTCGGCTGCGAACCGCTCCAGTGCGAGCTGGAGGCCCTCACCCGATGAAGCCAACATATTAACATATTTTGTTTTATTTAATTCTCAAGGAGTAGTACTAGTTTTTGGATTGGTCTCTCAATAATTGAAGGTTTAGAAGGGGCATCTTGCTTTCTTTGAGGCTTTCTCTCTCCAACTCGCACTTTAACTCGACGGACTAAGCCATCATGGTCTTGAAAGGTCTCCACAACTCGACCTAGTTGCCAATGGTTTCGTGGGAGATTGTCGTCCTTGATAACAACGATATCATTGACTTTGAGGTTACGCCGAGGTAAGTGCCATTTTTGCCTTGTTGATATGTTGAGCAGATACTCCCTTTTCCAGCGGCCCCAGAACTGTTCAATAAGGTATTGGACTCTTCTCCATCTTTTTGTAGCATACAAATCTTCTTTCATGAACACTCCGGGGGGTGGAAGAGCAACCTTTGTTTTCATCGTGATGAGATGATTCGGCGTTAAAGGTTCCAGTGCATGAGGATCGTTGATTCCGTCAACTGATAATGGGCGACTGTTGACAATAGCCATGGCTTCATATAGCAGCGTTCTGAGGGAGGCATCATCAAGCCGACCTGGGCACTGTGCGAAGGTTGCATTCAACACATTCCTAACCGTTCTTATTTGCCTTTCCCAGACACCTCCTGCATGGCTGGCAGAAGGGGCGTTGAAGACAAATTCGCACTGTTTTTCAGATAAGAAGGTCTCCAATTGCTTGGCGTCGCATTGCTTAAGTGCTTCCTTGAATTCGTTCCTAGCACCAACAAAGTTAGAACCTTGGTCACAGTGTAATTGTTGGACAGCTCCTCTAAGACTGATGAAGCATCTCAATGCATTGATGAAAGAGTCTGTTGACAAATCTTCAAGCATCTCAATATGGACAGCTCTTGAATACAGACACGTGAAAATCAGACCATATCTTTTGTGTTCTTTGCGTGCTGTCTTCACAATGAACGGGCCAAAGCAGTCCATGCCGCTAAATGTGAAGGGTGCTGAGGCTTCAAGACGTTCTTTAGGGAGTTCAGCCATTCGCTGGCTCTCTGTAGGTCGTCGAAGTTTCCTGCAAAGCACACAGGTGTGTATCATTTTGGCCACCAGCTTGCTCCCACCAATGACCCAGAATCCATTTGCTCTAAGCTCCATTTGTGTCTGGCTTCGACCTTGATGGCATGTCTTAGCATGGTAGTGGGACACAATGAGCTTGGTTATATGACTGTTGCTTGGTACAATGAGTGGATGCTTCACTTTGTGGCAAAGAGACGACCACTTTAATCTCCCACCAACGCGCAAGAGTCCATCAGACCAGATGGGGTCAAGACTGAAGAGAGAGCTTGAGTTTGGAAGGTCACCTTTGGCTTGAAACGTTTTTATTTCATGAGGGAAGGCGTGCTGCTGTACGATCTTTATCACTGCTTCAGCAGCCTTCTCACGCTCCTCGATCGTCACATGTTCAGTATGCTTTTGTTGAGATCTCAGTCTTTTGATTCTTGCAACCACCTTTATGAGTTTTGTCCAAGATGAAAACTGATTCAGACGATCGAGAATATCATTGAAGGTACTGACGTCAGTTGCGAGCACCTGAATTGTCTTGACTTCGGGATCACCAACAAGTAACTCAGCTGGAGTGCTAGGTGTTAGACGTAACTCACGTTCCCAGAGAAACTTTGGTCCTTGCAGCCAGTTTGTAGAGTGGATGTCTGAAACATGAAGCCCTCTGGATGCATGATCCGCTGGGTTTTCTGAGGTGTCCACATAATACCATTGATTGGGATTGCTGTTGTCTCTAATGAGTTGAACACGGTTTGCGACAAATATGTGGAACCTGCGAGTGTCATTGTTGATGTAACCAAGTACCACTTGGGAATCGGTCCAGAAGAACTCATCATCAATTTTCATGTCAAGCTCAGCCTTTAACAGGACGCTTACTTTTGCAGAAACCACCGCTGCTGCGAGTTCAAGCCTCGGGATACTTGTGACCTTTGAGGGTGCCACCCTTGCCTTTCCCATCACAAGGCTGCAATGAACCTCGTCTTTGTCATTTTTATATCTCAGGTAAGAACATGCACCATATCCTAAGCAGCTGGCGTCCAAAAAATGGTGTAGCTCTACTCTGACAATGTTTTGGAAGTCGTGTGGGTGGTAACATCTTGGAATTGAGACCTCCTTCAACTTGAAAAGACCATTTATCCATTTCTCCCACCGTGGCTTCACATCTTCTGGGAGTGGGTCGTCCCATCCAATGCCTCTGTGACAAAGCTCTTGTAGGATAAGTTTTCCACTTAGGCTGAATGGAGCGATAAATCCAAGTGGATCGTAGAGTGAGGCAATGACGGACAAACAACCACGGCGAGTCGAAGACTGATCTTTCAGGCTGATGTTAAAACTGAAGGTGTCGTCCTCTATCGACCACTGAATGCCAAGAGCGCGTTCTGAAGGGGATGGGTCAAACCCACAAGGTTCAATGGTTGCTGCTCTTTCAGAAGGGTCTAAGTTGGAGAGAGCAGCTTCTTCATTTGAGTTGAATTTGTGAAGGCGCAGGCCTCCTTTTCTGCACAACTCTTGTGACTGAATGATCAGTTCTTTGGCTTCCTCAACTGATGAAACGCTGGCTAATCCATCATCAACGTAGAAATTTTTCTCCACAAAGGCTGATGCTAGAGGATAGTCGGTTTGATGTTGTCGTGCAAGATGCTTTAAACCGAAATTGGCGCATCCTGGAGATGATGCAGCTCCAAACAGATGAACTGCCATTCTGTACTCCTGAGGTTCTTTCTCCAAATCACCTTCTTTCCACCAGAGGAATTTCAGATAGTTTCTGGATTCAGGGGTGACAGCGAATTGATAGAACATTCTTTCAATGTCACAGATTACGGCCACGGCTTCTTTCCGAAATCTGCAAAGCACTCCAACCAGAGGGTTGATAAGATCAGGTCCAGTTAATAGGGTATCATTCAGAGAGACACCATGGGATTTGGCCGAACAATCAAAAACAACTCTTAGTTTGTCCGGCTTCCTGGGGTGATAGATTCCATGATGTGGTAGGTACCACTCGGTCTGCCCCTGAGATGCTGTTGGAGCAGGCTCTGCATCACCCCTGTTGATGGTTTCTTCCATGAATGTTCGGTACTGATCGTAGTATTGTTTGTTGGCCTTTAGTTTTTTCTTGAGACACTGTAGACGTACCGTGGCTAACCTCTTGTTGTTTGGCAGGTTGGGTGGGCTGTTCCCTTTGAAAGGGAGAGGCATTTCGTAATGTCAGTCTTTCCTTTGTGTGATGTGATTACTGAGGAACTGTATGAAATGGACATCTTCTTGGGACACATATTTGTTCTCATAGGTTCTCTCAGCAAAATCTGATTCCAGGGCTTTTAGAACATCTGTCGCTGATGGAACAGGCAACTCTTTTACTGTGAGCCGATGCACAAAGCTTTGGTTTCCTTGTCTGTCTAGGTGGGGGTTTGATGAGCCAATTATACTCCATCCTAGTTCTGACCTTTGTGCGAAGGGTTCATGCTTGTCACCTATGATGACTTCAAGAGGAGCCAGCGCAGATGGACAGTCATATCCAATCAGGAGCCCTACATCACAATCTTGGAGAGGCGGCAACTTTTCTGCCAAGCTTCTGAGATGAGGCCACAGTAATGCTGTTTCCTTTGTTGGGATGTACGACTTGTCCACTGGGATAAAGTCGCGGCTATAAGCCTGTTGTAGTTGGATACAACTCTCAGAGTGGAGTCCTCTAACTTGTAAACCATGAACACTCTTACTCGAGATGACTGTGTCAATAGCCGTCATGGTACTGAGTTTCAGTTTTACTGGTTGGACATCCACATTCAGCTTATCAAGTATGTCCTCCAAGACAAATGTTGAGTCACTTTGTGTGTCTAGCAATGCATAGGTGAGTATTTCTTTCTGTGGTTCTTGTACAGAAGACACAAAGACTGGGACAATACTTGAGGTAGCCGAAACGCGTTGTGTTGATGTATGAGACATGACCTTGTGTGTTTCCTGGTTTACAGGTTCTTCCTTGGGAGCGGAACTATTTGTTACTGCTTCTGCAGGGCTTTGCTTCCTGTTTTCGTGCAGGCAGGTTGGATGACGACGTTCACAAATGTTGCACGTGTGTCGTCTTTTGCAATCTTTGGTGATATGACCTTTTCTTAAACATCCAAAGCAGAGCCGGTTTTCATGGATGAATGCCCTTTTATCTTCAACACTCTTAGCTGTAAAGATGGGACACTTTGAGATTCCATGAGTTTCACTTTTACAAACAGAACAAGGTGATTTTGATTTACTAATGTTTGTGTCTTGTTTCTCCTGAGCGGAACTCTTTGGTTGCATGTTTGTGTTGAAGACTTTGGCTCTCTTTGGGTTTCGATCATCTACAGGTTTGAAATTCATCAACAGTGGAGAAGCTATCGGGTTGCAAGCTATCTGTGCTTCTCTACTCAGGAAGTCTGTGAAGCATGCAAGATTTGGATAGGTGCCAGATTCGTCAAGTTCATCTACAACAATTCGACTCCACTTGCGCACGATCCATTCTGGCAGTTTTTTGAGCAATTTGTGATTTTCTTCACAATCGTTTAGGATAGCTAGTCCTTTGACGTGTGGGATTGCTTCAGAGCATCCTTTGAGGAAGTCGGCAAACTCTCGTAGCGCTAGTGGGTCATTTGCGCTGATTTTCGGCCATCTCATGAGTTTATCACGAAATGCTTTCTGTATAATGAATGGGTTCCCATATCTGTCCTCTAAGACTTTCCATGCTCCCTTGTATGCATTTTCTGAATCTTGGTAAAAGAAACCTTCTACCGCTTTGCGTGCTTCTCCTGCGAGATAATTTTTCAGATAAAACATCTTCTCGCTTGCTGGAAGGGGTTTTCGGTCAATCAGATTAATGAATGACATTTTCCAATCGGTGAACTGCAAAGGGTCCCCACTGAATGTGGCAGGCTCAGGAACTGGCAAGCGATTCATACTTAATGAGCTAGCGATTGCTTGTGCTAAGCTGACAGACTCCTGGGTCGTTGTCATTTCTGGAATTGCTTGGTGGGGTTGGAATGATGCGGCATTTGGATTCAGCTGAGGTTCAATTTGCCTTCTGTAGCAAGCAGAGCTAATTTTACTATCAATTTCCCCGTTGTGGTTCTCAAACCCTTCAAGGCTGTTGTACGCCTTCACGCAAGCTATTGCTATAGCAACTTCTTTGTCTGCTTGTAACTGCTGTAGTTTTGCTCTTTCTTGTTCCAACTGTTGTTGCATTTCCACCTCTTTTAGTTTAATTTCTGACAACATTTTTGCCTCTTTGAGTTTCCATTCACTTTCTAACTTGTGAAGATGTGCTTGTTGTGCTTGAATTTCTTCCATAGCCTTTGATTGCTCCAGCTTGGCAGCAAGCTCTGCTTCTGCATCTACTCTACTGTTGCGGGTACAGGATGAGCCAGAGTGACGGCTCAATTGCTCTGACAACTCTATAGAGCTTGCAGTTTCCGTTATGCTGTCGCCAAAAACAGACCTATATTCGTTCTTGCTTAACACTTCTCTTACTCTTTCTTTCTCAAGATGGTTATTATATTCCTCATGAACAGTCTTTAGACGGTCACTTATGAGGTTACATACCTCCTTTGTTAGCGTAACACAGGCGTCCATTTTGTTGACAATGTCAGGTGTGGTGTTACTGTTACGCAGGATAGGTTCATACTGTGAACTTACAGCGTCGTGCTTTGCTTCAATGTTTTGCTGCAGTTTATTAAGGTCTTCTGCTGAGCAGAGGGATTTTAGTTTTGTTCTAGTTTCCCTTGCTACGAGCTTCCAAGAGTTATAAGTCTTGTTGAATGATTTTTCACGCTTTCTGATATCGTACTTTTGCATCTCTAGGCCTTTCTCTGTTAATTTTCTCTCACGTGAGCTAGATTTGCATGGTGCGTTTATAGGGTTGTCTGTTTCTTCTTCTGATGAGCTGGATTCACATGGTGCGTTTGTGGGGTTGTCTGTTTGCTCTTCCGGTAGTGACATTTTGTTTCTGTAGCTGCCTTAAGTCGATTGTAGCTTTGATTGCCTTACTGCTTGACTATACTTTAAAGCTGTAGTTAATCTTTACCACAGAGTAACGCTGTGTCAAACATTTACTGATTATGGACATTCAAAGGTATGTTTAGTGTAAGACAGCAACAACAAATGTTCATAAATTAGCTAATGAGCTTCACCTTTTAAACCTTTTCATAAACAGACATCCTGTGAATTATTATTCCACAAAAAACACATTTCGCTCACCAAGAAACATTAACCAGATTCAGGGATATTATGTGTTGGCAGTCCATGAATTATTTTGGCCTCGTAACATTATTTAAAGAGTTTCTAGTTATGCATTAAGCTTGTGCATGTGTGTAAGCAGTCCCGTGTTTCTTCTTGGTAGTCAATGTCTCTTTCAGTATCTGGAGTCTTGAGTTTTAGTATGCTGTTCTTTCTAACCTTGCGAGTGCAGTTTGTGGATGCGAGTGGAATCAGCTGGCTGGTAACAGGTTGGTAGCTGGATCTCTGATGAAATGGTGTCAGGATCTCTGCAGGGATGGCAGGTCTCTTGCGGTCAAGGAGTTTTCACTGTAGCTGCCCACTTGGAATTACCACTCGTGACGCAGAGAGCTTCGACTGATGCAACTTTATTCTCTCCTCTTTAAACCACCGACAATATGGCACCGTGAAAACTATAAAGATGCACAAACAAATACCATTAAACATTCAAGTAGAAAGTGCAGAAATGTTCGCATTTTACTATAGAAAATTATTTTGATTAACCCAAATAGTGATATTGACATAAATCAATAGTTTTTAAACTATTTATGTTACAGCATTTAATAAAATGAATTAACAACAACCTTTCTGTGTCTTAAATACATAAACAATCGTTTGCAATCATTAACCAACCTCTTTCTGCTTCCAAGGGTGCTAATCATGCTGAATCAGCTAGCCAACCTCCTCCATGCGCATCTCTTAGCCAGTCTTTCCACACCACAAACAAATGACATGCATACACAATAAAAAACGAATTCAACCACATTGAGTAAACTTTCAAAGTTATAGCATGTGACAGATAAATAAAACACATAGTTTTGCATGAGTACCCTCAAAAACAAACGCTTTTACTCACTCTGAAGCAACGTGTTTGCGTCGCCTCACCGAGAACAGAACAGGAAGTCTGACACAATAAAAGAGGAAGTGTTAAGGTACTCTTCAAAATAAAAGTGCAAAGTAAAGTGGCTTTGCCGGCATTTACACGCTGTATAAGTTGTGTAAAAAAAAAGAAAAAAAATATATATTAGGGGTGCAACGATACTCGTATCGATATTGAACCGTTCGATACAATGCTTTCGGTTCGGTACGCATATGTATCGAACAATACAACATTTGTAATTTATTTTATCAACTTTCCTTCTGACGATGCTGTCTGTGTTGAGCCTAGGCTGCACTGTCGAGCGCAGATCCACTGAGCGCTCAACACAGACAGCATAGTCAGAAGGAAGAGCGCAGGGCAAGCTAGCAAGACAGAAGTTAAGCTCTCCTTGCAACATGGACCTCCCCCACCCTCATTCAGATCTGGCGTTTGGAATTATTTTGGTTTTCATGTGATGTATGACCCTGAAGGTAAGCGAGTCATGGACTAAAGTAAAACAGTATGTTGGATGTGCCATGCAATGCTCAATTACATTGGTGTGAACTAGTGTGTTAGCGCAGTTAGCTCGTTAACGTGTTGGCCGTCTAGCCCCATGCACAGGGCGATCGGCCGTAGCTCGTTAACGGAGATTTGCCGTGTTGTGGCGTTAAGGTCATTTCAACGAGATTAACCTGAAAGCACTAGTGGGAACACAACGAATATGACTGCACATTTACATCATCCTAGTGCAAAGACAAAAACAACAAGCATGCTACTAACTTTAGCCGAGTCATTTAGACAGCTGTTAGCACATGATTCTCCTTATGCTGCTGAGAATATAGCCCAGAAGAAGCGGATAGTATAGCTTTTATTTTGGAAAGAGGCATTTCTCTGTAATAAACTCTCTTTTCCAAAGATGAGTGATTCCTCAATCAGATACAGGGCTCGGAAAATCGCTAGCCTGACATCCTGGGGCTAGCGATTTTTTTCAGATGGGCTACCCTGCGGGCTACCCTGCCCGTCGGGCTATTGTAGGAAGGAAAAATCTATGTCAATGCTTTTGCATTCTTTCGGAAATGTAGCTGGGTAATTATGTCATTGGCATCGGTGACATATGTGACATATTGAAATCGCGTTTGAATTTGCGCTTGTTTTTTTGCTTTCACTTTGCAATCGCGCGAACTGTGTATAGAGAGCGACAGCACTGATTGGTGAGTGATGATAATTTGCGCACCAATTCCTCTGACGTTGTCTTATCAATCGTTAGCTTACTGTAACGTTCACAAGAACCAGACGGTTGGGGTCTCAGTTTGTCCGTTTATTCGGCACATAAGCCAGCGGGTTGTTAACTCAGGGGGAAGCGCTCTCGAACTACACCTCTCTTCAGCCTGGCACCCACACAGAACAACCAGGTCCCCCCACCCCTTCCTGTACACCACCCTCACTACTTCCTGCAGCCCAACCAAACATGAATCTTAAAGGAACAACAACAGTGTGCAGAGAAAACCAACATGTCACTGTCCAGTAACACTTAACCATCGTTACATTACTACGCAAACATGACGAGTGAAATCTCCCGCAGCAAGCTTAAACATGTGAGAGGTTGATCGTGCAGAGAATCGCTGAGCATTATGTGAGTGCGTGTGTAAAAGCAGCAGGATATATATTGTAGCGGGTCAGGGCTGTTCGGGGTTCTGTTTGTACAGTTATGTTTTGTTTATGTTGCCATAGTGACGGGTGACGCCCTCTCGCTGCGACGGTGTGTCCTTCCGGGGTCAGAGGGCGCCCTGTGTGTTGTTGCTGCTGTGCGGTTGCTGCGCTGAGCAGTTAGCTAGCGACAGTGTCCTTCTGCAGATGTCAATAAACGGCTGTGCTCCCTGGCTAGCTCACGGGAAGCAAGACCAAACGATACCTCCGTCTCCTCCTTGTCTGAGCTCGCCACAATATTTTAGTTCTGCTGAGCCAAATAAGACAGGTCAGGGTGAAGAAGTGACAGCCAAAGAAAAACTTACCACAAAACGGAAAAGTTATGACAAATCAGATAAGGCAAAAAGAAAGTGCAGCTTTATGGTTTCATGGACAAAAGAATTTCTGTGGCTGCAATATGACAAGCGAAATAACCAGGGCTGCACATAAGTGGTCCGCAGGTGCGCATTTGCTGTCAAAATAAAAAACGGGCACAAGATAAGAAGTTGCAACGCGTGTTTGCATACATAAGATTTTCAGGAGGAGGACAGACATTTGTTTAGAACTCTTAAAGATGTCGAAGAAGCTCCTTTAAGCAATTACTGTGATGTTCCTCCACCTCCAAAGAAATGTCAGAAGGAGTCCGAACCACAAAAGAAGCACGTATTCTCGGAAAAGTGGTTGCAGGAGGTGAGCTGGCTTCAAACAAATGATGAACGCACAGAGATGTGGTGCAGAATGTGCCGTGAAAATGTAATAAATGACAAATTAAAAAGGCATGAACATTTTTTTTGTATCGAAAAAATATCGAACCGTGACACCAAAGTATTGAACCGAACCGTGAATTTTGTGTGTTGTTGCACCCCTAATATATAAATAAATATATATATATATATATATATACATATACACACACACGTATACACACAGACTCGTGTTTTCTGAGTTTGAGAAATTTACCAAATTAATGGTTTTTGAAATGGTTTGGCATAATGCACCATGTTTTACTTCAGCTGTCCAATATGTGAGGCTTTGTGTAACTCATCTCAGACACGTTGAGTGTAGAAAATAAAGCTGCTCACCGCTGCAGGCTGATACTCATGTTTAAACCCTCAGGAGGTGACTAATGGTGCATTTTGCAGGTGTGTGATTTTGTCTCATAAATGCAGCAAAATCATCCATTGTTCTCTTCCTGTTGCCGTGCTACTGAATTGTGACTTTTCAGAAAAACATACATAAATACAGGAGTCATCAAGTGGCCTCGTTTAAAGTGTATTTTATAAATTTACATATTCAGCTTTTTTTTTTTTAATAACATACAATAGAAACAGTGCTGATTTAAGTCGACTTTGGAGAAATATCTGGCATAAATAAAGTCCAGTATTGAGTCCAGTACAGAAACAGTAATTCAGAATACAAATCTTTGTCACTTAAGGGATAAAAAATATTTGGATATAAAAATATTTCTACACACAAATACCAACTGCAGTTGTCCAGCAACTGCAGAACAATAAAAACAGAACAATCATACACTTTACAAAAGCTCATTTCTCTTTTTAAATTAATGTTTAGAGTGGAGTTTTAATCTGGGTTGAATGCTGTCAGTGGCAAACAGTATAATCAATTCCTTTTAAAGGCACCGAGGGAGCAGTAGTTAAGGCAAAAGTTAGTCATTTATTTGAGGATGGTATACGTGTCCATCATGGCCAAACATTTCATTTCCACCCACGTAACACATGCTAAACTCCTTTATAACCAAAGCAGATACAGGCTGCTGAATTTCCCCTTCTTTGTCTTTTTCCAGAGTTCAACCTAATTAAAAAAAATCATTTGCTAATCAAAGACACCCTTATTTCATATCTGCATCAACTTGCCAACGTGCAACTTCAACCCTCTCCACAAAACATCAACAAGCACCAGAGGCGGAGCTTGTCTCCCTCTGCTATTCAACCTGAGGACAGTTTCCATTTTGCACGACGCTGGGGACGCAGAGGTTCAGGTTGTGCACCCTCCTGTAGACGAAGTGGAAGACCTGAGCGCGCGGCCGGCTGTGGAGCTCGGCTTTGATTCGCTGAGGGTGAGTGTCTGGGGTGAGCTGCTGGCTGGTTTCCTCGTTGACCAGAAACAGAGCGTAGTTCTCAGGGTCGGAGAGCCTGAACTTCTGGGCGCACAGCGAGCAGACCTCTTCTGTGGTGGTGTACGGGTGGACGACCAGCGTTTTGGCCGTGCAGCCCACCCCCGGCTCTTGCAGCGCGACTCGGAGATAGTTCTAGAGAGAAAAGAGTTCAATTTTAGAAAACTGTAAAATGAACGAAAGGGGCATTTCTGAGGAGGTGAGCAGGCAGGAAACCCACATGCAGTGGCAAAGATTTTACATGCAGTAATGTTATCAGGAGCAACATGCTGTGATGTTAGTACAGTTGAGACACAGCACCTTCCATGCCTCTGTCCAAAGCTGGATTTACTCTTACTGGTACAAGTTTGACTCACTGCCTGGATGGTCAAGGTCGGCTCAGGTCAGGTGATACCTGAAAGTCGTCCACACACGGTACTGAACGCTGGGCGGTCCGCCGGCGGTGCCACTGTTGCAGCGTGTTCCTGGCCTCGGAGCTCAGCACTCGGGCCGCCTGCTCCTCCTGGAAGTTTTTGATGAGGGACATGGCTCCGTAGGCGCTGGTCAGGTAGTAACCGCCTGGGGTAAAAATTAAATACAAAAAGAAATGAAACCAACCGAAGTTAAAAAATAATTAAGAAAAATGAAGACAGTTGCGCCTTTCTGGCAGAAATGAATCAGATTTGGTGCTTAAGGGTCAAAGATATTTACCTACACAGCCGATTATTAAACATTTTCAGTTTACGTGCCAGACAGCTTGGCGCTGATGGGAAAATATTTCACTCTTGGTACATTAAACCTTCTTATTTTTTCCTTTTGAAGTGGTTCCAGCCCATTAAAAATCAAAACACTGACTGGAATTTCCTTGCTGTGAGGACTTTTCCTTCCTATGCAAGCATTTATCAAGTTTTCGCAAAGAACCTTCAATAAAAACTGGAGCTGAGAATCACTGTAAAAGACCTCAGTGATACCGTACACCTTCTACTGAAGGCAAGACAAAGCTTTCAAAAGAAGAAACAAATATGTTAAATGACTTTAGACAGAAACTGTTGGGACACTTTGCAGTTCAGTCTTTATTTATTTTACTATTTATCATCATCCTGCGAGTGAACTTTGTGTCTTTAGTTTCCACTAAATACCAAGCTTCATAATAAAGACATTAATGCTAAAATAAGGAAAACCTCACATTTGTTTTTTTTAAAATCAAACTTTAAAAGGAACTACTTCTGTAGATTTCTGGCCACTAGGGGGCAGCACAGCAGGCCAAGTCAATTTCTCCATAAGCGCATTTTAAAGACAACAGGTGAGCAGAGTGCTGTACAGCTAAAAGAACCAATTAAAATAAATTAAAGTCATTAAAAACAAAACATCTGTAACTAACTCATCAAGTAGTGATGATTTTGGTGATGATTAAACCTCTGCCCACGTGTCCCACATCATTTCCAACCAGCAGCAACATGTAGATATTCACGACTCTTTCACTCCCGCGAACAGTAACTAACACTAGTGTTACACAACACACTGTGACATGGTTTTAGTTATAAAACATAACTCATTTGTTTCTCTTTCAGCCAGTCACGGGTCCGAAGGGTTAATGACTCATTGTTAGCAGAAGGTGTATTGCTCTATAATTTACCAGCTTTTAAAACATCGCTCCGGGCCAGTGATGGAGAGGAAAATATTTCAGTGAATCTTTAAATTCTTTAGTTTCTCAGCTTAGCGTCATGGTTGTACAGTTCAGCTGTTACCAGCTGAATGTGGGAGTGTTTTTATGTTTATTCTACCAGACGCACTGCAGCATCTTTCAGAAGCCTCCTAAACATTCATCAAGAAAGCGTCACTAAAAGTGCCACCAGGCGGATTTTTGTTTAAATTAAACAGGCGACCCGGCAAAGGCTTGGAGACCCTGAGCAGACTGAACTCCACTCCTGAACGCTCCCGGCGTGAATGACAGACATGTGATGGTGTAGTGATACACGCCTGGTTTATTCTCTGTGGTTTCGTTTACTCTGACATGACATAGATGTCACCAAGCTAAAAGTACACATGGCCCCGACAGCCACACACTCACATATACAGGCAATTATTCATTATTTAGACAAACAATGAGTAACATCTTACAGCTGAGAGCTCGTCATCTACTGTCATTAACATTGCTCATAAAACGTTTCACCCACCACAAAAAACCTGAGTGATCTGACAGCTAATATGGAGTCTGACCCTTCCTCGTTGCCGTTTCTCTGACTTATTACCTACTAAATTATTCATGAGCAGTATTTCTGTAGGATGTTTTTTCAAAAGAAAACAGCTCCAAGTTTGTTGCTGCTGGTAATAAAACTGATAAGAGCAGCGATACTGAATCAAAACATCAAAGCTGTAAAACCATAACAATGAGTAATAAGATGCTGTAAAAGCTGCACAGTTATTAAAGGAAAGAGTTTGGAGATAAAACTCGGCAGGTTCATCGCTACATGCAGCAGCGGCAGATTATGCAAAATATTCCTTTCCACAATCAGTCCTGATACAACATCCTAATACTGTCAACCGGACTGTGGCAGGAAACCACTCCTCTCACAGTCTGAACTTCCACTACGTGACTTCCACCTATAATCTTGGGTATGTACATCCATTAAACTGGAAGCTTCCTGTTCTCACACAGTCAAAATGGCAAGACCTTCCTCTGACCAGGTTACAAAACAGGGTGGACCTCTTTAGCCTCACAGCACACTGGTGCGCCCAACCTGGAGAATGAAGCATCTAAACTTTAAGACGAGGTGATGTTTTCAGTGAGCAGACCTCAGAGTCTCTCTCTGCTTTATTTAAAGTCCTGCTTTAACAATGTTACACGTCAGTAGGAAAGGCTCTGTTTGATCTTTTCAATGATCTTTTCCTAGCAAACTAGTTTGGTACCTAAATGTATTGTAGACATTGATCTTTTAAAGTATAAGGCATACTGTTGTTCTAACTATTTTCACATGCAGCTAAACTGAATCATGATTAGATATCGTGAAGTTATTTTTCTAAACCATGAAAAGAATTCTGCGAATATTGAGCGAACATTTCTCAGATGGTAACTGTGTCTGTAACCGATGCACAAGTGCTGCTGTAATGTGTATGTCCTGTGTAACCGACAGGACCTACCCTCTCCTTGAAGCAGGGATGGATCCAGCAGCTCCATCATGTACTGGATCTCCGTGTCCAGCTGTGGCATGTTGCACTGAGCCACCACATAAGTGAGCATGGGCAGGAAGTCATCGGCACCGTACATCCTCCCTGGAAGGAAACAGATGGAGAGCAGAGGGGGATGTAGGTGTGGCAGGTTTGTATTTTCAAATTATTTTTCACTTTTATATCGTTTTCAGTTCGTTTCCGGAGTTCGTTAGATCGTTCTCAGTTCTGCTTTCATTTGAAAATGTTAAAATGTTTCATTTTAGTTTCGTTTTTATTAATTTTGACGTTAGGTTTAGTCATTCTTAATTGGAATTGTATGGAGGGCGTATGTCAAGAGGTGTGATTTAGGAAAATCAGAACAGGTGTTACTTTTTGAAAACTCCTTTTGGAAGCAGTTGACTCACAGTCTAGACATCCAGACTCTCAACAAACACGCCCATCAAAGCCTCATCAGCCAAGTTGTGATAACTACTATCACAAATGAATAAATTCTAAAACTACAAAATCATTTCTGTTAGTTTGAATTTTTTCCAAGAGTCTGGTTTTTCATTTTTATTTTAGAATAAAACAATGTTTTTTATATCTAATTTTAGTTTTTGGTTTCATTTCAGTTAACTACAATAACCTTGATGGTAGTCGCACAGGTCAGGCAGAGGAAGGAAAAGGAAAAAAATCACAGCTGTAAACAATCAGAGGAAACTGACAAACTGGGAACAAACGGACTTTTCCATACCTGAGTTATCCTGCATGATGGTGTAAATGAGCTTACACACTCGCAGCAGCAGTGACACCTTCTTCTCAGGGGAATACATCTTCCTCATGTTCAGGAACTTCTGCCGGATTTTCTCAATAGCCACGGCGTCAGGGGGCACGGCACCATCCACCCCGAGCTCCTGGGGCTTTTTGGTCTTAGCCAGCGCCAAGTTCTCCCTCAGCTGCTGCAAAGCTCCACTGCTCACCTGCAGCGAACAGAGACAATGCATCACTGATATCAGGGCTTCATCTTTAGCATTGCTTATCTCCTCATTTATCAAGACACTTTTCTAAGATCTTCACCTGGAAGTCATGCAAAGCCGTCTCGATGACGCTGTTCAGAGGTTTTAAGACACATTTGTGCATGGCCTTCTCCAGCACCTGGTCTGTGGAAGAGGACACACCCACACACAGACAACCGGTTAAGCACCAGACGTAATGTAACGATCATTTCTTTGAGTAATCAAATAATAAAGTGTGTCACTGTGTGTTGTGCAATGACAAGTTAAATAAAACTGAAACTGTACATTTGCTGTAACTCTTATGTACACTGCAGTTCCTGGGAACGAATGAGGTGATTTACTGGTTAACCCGAAACCATCGTCACATGCTTATGGCAGTCAGCACGCTGAAGTCATGTTCATCAACCCTGAAACTTGCACAGACTTTTCTCACATTTAACGCTGCACAGTCCTGGACTCCGTCCTCACATATGGCTTAAAGTCAGGCTAAGATTAAGTTATCAGGCTTAAATTATCCACCCTAATATCAGAGTGCGTCATCTTTAAAGACTTAATGCTTTTAATCAGTAATTAAACCCAGATGACATGTGAGAGATCACTGACAATAAGCTCAACATGAGCATTCAGTCGGCAAACCGACTTTTTGTTTTCTTTATTTGCCAAAATTGATTGTACCTGAATGTATTTCTTTCTTTTTCTTTTTATTATTTCTTTTTTAATGTATTTTTTGGAAATATGGCAATTTGACCCAGTGCACTATAAATGCATTTCAAGAAATCACATGGAAAATAAAATATCTGCATTTTTAAAATCATTTCTACTACATGTTATTTGCATGTCAAAACGGAGACCATACCAAGAAATTCACCTCAGTCAGCTCAACGCTTCAGATGTTTCTAGTCTTCAGTTGTTTTCTTTATTAGAAAATAACAACAACACCCTCCTACTTCACCAAAAGTTGATTCTGTTCATCTGGACGTAGCAGTTTGTGGGAGAAACGTTTCGTCACTCATCCAACTGACTTCTTCAGTCTCAGCTGACTGCAGGTTTCCCCAGTCTTATAAACAGTACATACTCCTACCTCAGATATTACCAGCTGCATCTCTGTGGGGCTCACATAACCACTTTATGGTTAGGAGACACTTTTGAATTCCAGTCTGTTTGCTCTCATCAGCAAAACAAATCGAAATCAGAGACCAAGTAGACTGACCTCCCCCCACTTCATGCATGTCTTTGGGACTGTGAGAGGAGAAGCCACGGAGACACGGGGAAAACACAGGGATGGTTTGGCAACAGCGCAAACCACCGCGCCATCATGCTGCCAGAAGGCCGTTTAAGACAATGAACAGGAAGTAATTTGAGTATAAGGATGCACAATGTCTGGCAGCACAGAAGGCCCTCAGGCACATGATGCCCTTTACCATCCATCCTGTGATGAAATCATTTACGAGGACGTCAAGCTATCGCCGATATGTCTCCCTAATGCCAAGGCTCCTCTCACAAAGTTGCCTCCTAAACGGCAGCAGGAGAACAAATCAGATTTAAGCGTGATTATCTCCACTAATCACAGCAGCATGATTTACTTTGATTAGTGGACATAACAAAAAAGCTCAAGCTGGTTGAATAATCTCTTTATTTGCTACAGTATAGTGTTTTTTGGCTCTTTTTATGTGTAAGAACAGATTATATGAACATGTGGGCTAATGGGAAACATTTGCTATCTTAACACTAAAAAGCAGAAAAAGGTAAATAATTGGAAGAAGGATCAACGCATGCCTTTCAAAGCTGAAGCCGCAAAATGAGTAAATAAACTAAACTTTAGAGTTTGACATTCAAACACTTGAAATCAGGTTGTGTCAGATAGATTGCATGTTTATGGCTCTGATAAGGTTAAAGAGTGACTGACCTCGAGTGTGAGCTTTAAGCATTCCGGTCATATACCAACCTGGAAGCAGATTGTACGCGAGTGTAAATACAACGGCTCCGTCTGTACCTCTGACCCACGTACCCGGGCTTCAAACCATTTCCTCAACTATGCCCAGCATGCTGCATTTCACACAATCGTGTGTTATTGTTCACTGACAGCGAGTATTCATGCAGCACAGGCAACCCCAGCCTCCGGGCGCTGTTTATGCCAGACTTATGCAATGATTTACGCAGAACAAAGTACAGTGCATGCACGCACAGGAATCCTGTTCTTATGAAGAATTGGTATTCTGTTTTGCTTTCTTTGTGAGCCACAGAAGTACAGGATGACTACCTCCCAATTATCCCGCTCACTCTGTACGAGAGCCAAGTGCTGTGGCTCACCTGAGACAAGGGCTTGGCGAGTCCTTTATTGCAAAATGCTTACAGATATAAATCTAGAGCCATAAAAAGGAAGCCTTGGACGACTCTGTTAGATCCTCACGTGCACACAAGGACGTGATCGGAGCCTCCTCAGGATCGACCGTTACATTTTCTGACTTTCTGATTTGTTGTTAGGTTTTATCTCAAAAGCAATTAAATCGGGAGGCAAACACGTACTCCTACATCTGACGGAACACCAGAAGCGCATAATAAATATCTCATTTACTGATTTACACCCCGCCTTTCTTCGTCATTCACATTCTCTGTTTACTTATGAATTGGGGTGTGTGCTGCCAGTCAAAAGCCTCCCTATAAGCTAACCATTCTGCTTCTCCCACTCACAATACTTCAAGTGTTGCACTCTCTAAAATCACTCCAAATTTTGCACTTCAAGCTTTCCTTTTCATTATAAACACAACAGAACATTTTGTTCTGCTGCAACATAACTGCACTCCCCAGTATTTCTGTAAACACGCCCGAGAGGCTCGAAGGGTCACCTTAGCTCCACTTCTCCTTTTTCACAGTTATGTGTGAGTGTAACATGACATCAGGCGGACTGTCGGCTCTCAGCTCAGACTTTTTATTCTGACAGCTGACAAACGAGGGCTTAATCTGAGCCACTTTATACTCATTTATGTTTCAGTTCTGGTGCTCACAAATGTTCCAGCAGGCTGGATGTGGCTCAGACGTCCTGAGCTGGGTTACAGCAAGTATTATGGGTGTTAGACTTGGCCAAAACTCACAACACACCTCATTTGGCTCATGTAAGGTGGATGTGGGGCTAAGTTTAGGCAGCCAGACTCATCCTGATACATCAGCGTCACTCAAGGCCAAACGTGGCTCACAGGAAACTGAAGATGTGGGCCACATTTGGGCCAATGACTAGTAAAGTAGATTTCCATTTTGCAAACTATTGAATCAAAGTCTGCCTGCTTATTAAACATGTTTACATTAGTTCTCCTCTCCAAAGCGAACCTTTGTGAGCGCGAGATTGTTTATGTGCGGTCTGTTAGGACAATCAGAAAGGATCATTTCTCTGTCCCTGAACAAGGCTTTGCTGTTATTGTTTACAATGAACAAGGGGATGTGAGATGTGTGCAAAGACATGCTCACATATTCTGCAAAGCAAGTGCACAATAATCTGATCAGAATGAAGCGTCCCTTTCAGAGAGTTTTCCATATATGCAAACTATTTTTTCAAATGTTCTGACATCACTGAGAAAGCAACACTTTAAAAAACATATCCAGCAGGACCTGATGGATCCTAACACGAGCAGCAGTATAATGATAATAATGAATGAAATGAAGGCATACGAAGGTACTTTTTGACACAGTTCTGTAGCCTTGAGTCCTGACATTTAATAACAGCCCCACCAAGTTAAATATACACTTAAAAGCAACACCTGCCCTTCAAAGTCAAACTCAACTACAGTGTGAGATTATGCCGACAAACACAGGCCAGGAATAACTCACTAGGGCACAGCACGCTGGCATGTCTGTAATTCAACACGGCTAATGAGGCATGCTAATATGGAAAGTTCAACGACACAATGCAAGGCTTCAGCACTGTCGATGAATGTAGTGATTTTGAAACCCTCTGAATCACTAATGGCCCAACATATCTGGAATGTGAACATGTAGAGATCTGAAAGCTGTCAGATATATAACAAAAACATGACACACGCCCACACCTGCACCCACACAAAGATCTTTTACAAAGTCAGGATGAGCCCATACTACAAATCTCCAAGTCACATTTCACTTTAAACACTTACCAATCTGGTCCTCGGGTATGAGGGACTCGATAGGAGGGTCGAGCTCAGAGCTCTGGCGCAGGTAAGCCTTCATCTGTGTCATAAACTGCCTGAGAGTCTGCAGAAAATCCATCCCTGATGTGTGACAGCTTCGATTCTCCTGAACGAAGCCGATGTAGTCCTGAACCAGGGAACCAAAGTACGAGCTTTTGTCCCTGGACAGCTCAGCGATCCTTTTCACCGTCCGCCTCTCCGGGGTCATGAGGGAGCTGAGCATGCCGCTGACCTTACTGAAGCGCCCCTTCAAGGCCCTGGGAAGGATGAAGGAACTACCGCTTATATTCACGCCGACCTTTCGGCTCCGGGCTCTGAAGGATGGACGGAGGCGCATTTCTAAGTCTGTCTCCATTCCAACTCCGTAGTCCTCCTCCTCTTCTTCCCCATCGTCATCGTCCTCACTGCTGTCCTCCACCGGGTCTTGGTGATTTAGGTGTAATGATGGGGTAGGGGTCAGGCCCAGGGAGAATCCAGGAGACTGGGAGTATTCCAGTGAGTCGGAGGAAGAAGTAGACATGCTCATGTCGCTGAGTCGCTGGTGTCCCCTCTCATTAGGACCGGACGGACTCTCCAGATCCGCAGGGGTGGCAGATTGAGGCTGGCAGGATGGCAGTTTGGCACGAGACAGGGCCTTGGCGATGGTCTCATCATCCAGGGCAATGTGGCAGCGGTGAGACTCCAAATCCGGCTTCTTTGGCCTCGGAGGCGGTGGGTTTGAAGTCACGGGGATTGGTGAGCTGCCACTTTTGGATGATCCGCTGTGCTTGATGCCCATCGAAGGTCGAGTGGGTGCCGGGCGCTTATTTGAGGATTGGTGCTGCCTTGTAATTACAGCCTCTGGCATGCTCTTCGGTCTGGCAGTAGCTGCTGGAGGTCCAGGTGGAGGTGGGGCAGGACGCCGGCGTGGCATCGAGCGCGGCGGTGGGGGGCGAGGGGGCCGCGATTTGCTGTTGGGTTTGATTTTGTCCACGTGTGGATCACTGCTTTGGCTGCCAGTTAAAGGCTTTGATTCCTCTGCATTCTCCAGGGTGGACTCAACAGCCTTTGAGGGCGGCTCCTCCTCAGAGCTGCTACGGCGGTGCGGATGGGTTTGGAGAAAGAGCGGGTTAACAAAGCACAGAGGACCGCTGGAATGTCTTCTCTCTAGGTGAAAGTTAGGTGGAGGTGCATGGGATTGTAAGGTTGCCGGTGCGCTGTCACAGTGAGCCCTGGTGTGTCTCTGCTGTGACCCCTCGACCTCGCTGTTCCTGTTGGTCCGCTGGGGACTGAGGGTCCGGCTCAGAGGGCGACAGGGACGGGGGGAGGTGTGCCGCTGACTGCACAGGGCAGAGTCCCAGAAACCTGTAACACACAGACGTAAAGAAACCGTCAGAGGCAAACATTGACCAGCGTCTCCTGAGACAAGTCAAAACTCCCACAGAGAATAAATCCTCAGAGCAGCTGCTGTGTTCAAATTAACGCAGCAGCAGAGTTTTCAGCAGGTTCTCACCACTAACTTTGTTGGCTCCCTTTAAGTTTTCAAAGTTTGTCCGTCTTTCCTGCTCGTTTGTCGTCTAGAAGTGTTCCATACTCAGCCCGTGCCTCTCTGCTCTGACTCACTGGATGCCGACACACACCCAGAGAGAGGGAGCCACACATGCTAATCACACAGTGGGAGGGCACTAAAAACTCCACATAGCGCACAGTCCCTCCACCCCTTTCTTCCTGCTCTGCATTTCCTTGTAGCTCTGAGTCGATTCAGTATCAATCTTCTTTCTTCCTAATATCTAGTGTTAAATTTAAAGTCTGTGAATCTCATTTGAACAACTTTCTTCTTCTGTTTCTTTCTTACACTGACAGTGCATAAACATGAAAGGGGAGTGGAGGAAATGCTCTCTCACTCCACTGAATCATCCCATTGTTTTCAGCTGCTTGGCAAGACAGACCTCATTCTAACACAGCTGCTGCGAGAACAACTACAAAATAAAGCATCTGTGGAATCCCATCATAAACGCACGGCTACAGCATAAAGATTTAACCACCCTTTAAGAGAACAGACAACAAATAATCCACACTCAGCATACATCTACACAGTTGTTGCCACTTAAAAATGGAGACAAACTCGGGGGAAATGAAGAAGCAGCTCCAGTTGCTAGGTCAGTTTCATATGTCCTGTAATCCTTTGGTGTCTGGGGACTGAAAGCTGCCTGTGGGATTCTTGCTGGTCCATGTGAGCAACGAGCACCTGACACTGTGGTGTGTGTCTGCAGAGCAACCCAACAGCAAGCAACCCAACCTGAATAAACACCACACGTAAAACTGACTGACCGCAGAGTGGGCTGAGCGCAGTTCCCCTTTATCCAAGTAAAGACGTGCACTTTAAAGTGCCTCAAACACACTTTCACTTAGCTTAAATACTACAAACAAGACATTTGTTTATACTGAGTGAAGCTCACCACATTAAAACCACAGGTTGTTTTTTTTTATATATAAATAAATTCATTAATTCAATGCAGAAGTTACTGACAATAATAACCTCATCACTTCCTGCATGTGCTGCAAACTAAAACAATATCAGGAAAGCGAGGAATCTTCCACCAGAGATTCCTTAAGGTTTTTATTGTGAAATATCCATGCAGGAAGTCTTTAGAGTCTTTCGTCTGCCCATAGACTGTATATAAATGATGGATGAAGTGACAGTGATGTAACCCATGCTGCTGCCATGTTTTTTTAGAGTAGTAAATACCATGTTCAGGTGAGAGGGTGTTAAATTATCAGCTACATAAACGATCTACCTACAATGCACAATGCTAATGTGCGCTATGCAACAAACTAATACAACATGAATTTCTAACAGCTACTGATTTCACTAACCAAACTGTAGCACAAACACTTTGGATGGTCTTGCCTCACAGCATAATATTTGTCAGATTAAGTTATTACAAAGGGAAAAACTAACCATAAAGACCAAAACTGTTTTTGCAGCACGCTGTAAACATGGTGATTTCTGCTGTGAAGCCAGACATGCAAGATTTAACATGTGTATGGGGATTTACTTGCTTAAACAATGTTTGCGTGCCTTAATAAGTGGATACAGGTTAATTTAAGTTGCCACATTTGCATAATTTTCCAAACCCATAAGTCCCCACTTGGTCTGCAACAATTTTTAGGTAGGTTTTAAAAAGTGACCCTTGTGTCTGTCTGCGGTTTTAATGATGATATCAGCAATGCTAACATGCATTTGTTAGAGTGGTATCTCACTTTGCAATGAGCAGCAATAATCTGTAGTATTTTGCATTCTAAATGGAAAGTTAATGTCTAAGCTGAGATGACCAAACTCACAGCACTGCTAACAAAAGTCATGCCGATAGGGAGGATAAGAGTTCAGCCTCATGAGAGATAAACTAACTGATTCACGGGAGGCGCAAGATAAGTTTTGTTTCTTTGTTTTTTCCCTTACATGTGCGTGGCCAGAGTCCACAACGGTCTGCTGTTTGTCTTTAAATAGAAGCAGTCCAATGACGAAGGGGAGTTTCCCTCAATGACAGGATAATCTTGCAAATCCGGCATTAAAGAAACTGGCTAATACTTAAAGGATGTTTCGGCCACTGTGCTTCATCACAAAGTAACTCTGCACGCTTCCACCCACATCCATTCATAGAAGACTGTGAAAAAACAATGATAGCGTTTCATCTTGGTAATGATGATATTATGTTAGCACACATGCTTGCAAGCCTTTTGTGTTTTTATACAGGTCTGAATGCAGTGCAATGGCATGTGTGTGCTCAGACAGCAGTTGGCCGTCTGTAGCTTTCCACTCGCCACTCCCTTCTCTCCCTCATCAGGGGTGAGTTATGTCGTAGGCTTCTGCTGACTCACCCGCAGTTTCACAGGAGCTGAGCTTAGAGTAACTCGGAGCGATGTGAGCAAATCTGCTATGAAACCTGACCAGGATAGTCAGTGTGAGGGAAAACAAACAGAGCACCTGCAGCACGAACACTGACCTTTTTATCTTTGCTTTGTTTGCCTGCCTGCACTTTACAGATCAGTAACCAGGTAATATTACAATTTCCAGTAGATACATCGAGCAAAAACTCAAACTGGAAAGCAAATTAAAAAGATTTGGAAACCAAATGAACAGTCTGAGTTCAACGCACTAAGATTGAAAAGCAGCCTTTACTTACTTACTCCTCTAGTTTACATTAAGTGAAAATAATAGCACTAAAGACACTATGTACCTATGTTAAAGTACCTATGCAGTGATTTCTACTCTGTTTGAGCACTCGAGCAATAGTTTCTTCCTGTCAGGACAAAGCTGAAGGAAACTGATTAGCCAAGCAAGAAAGAAGAAATCATAACAATTAGAATTTAAAAAAAACAACAACTATTTATCAGTTTGCCTAGCACTTTTAATATAAGGGATAGAAAATACTAAATTAGCATGAGCCTTAGGTCCTAAAGACAATATCAAACTGGGTGTGAAAAGTGAAGCCAATGCACAAAAGACAAGGTAATCCCATCTAATGGGTTGACTTGAAAAAAGTCCTTAAAAACACTTCATTGCTAAAGGTTTTCACTCATCTATCCAAACACAGCTGTATGAAAATCAAGCACCGACAGAAAGGGTCGCTCTCAGGAGCTCGGTGAATTCCCGCATGGTGCTGTGATACTCTTTAAACACTTTCTCTAACGGTGTGTTCACACTGAACACGATAGAGGTGGCCAGAGCGTCAGGTTTACATGTAAAGTCAATGGAAAAGACTTTATGGGTTCAGTCACTCATTTGAGGTCATATTGAAAAAAACATTAGGTCCCATTTGTAAATTTCGATCATTTTAAGTTTCAGAAAAGAAGATTATGACAGCACCGAGCTGCTCCTTCAGTGTCCGGCTGCAGCACCTGCGGTGTGAGACGGACAGATTTCACAGGTCTTTCCTCCCTTCTGCTGTGAAACTCCACAACATGGTCTCTGCAGATGACCACACATGTGCAGACAGACACACATCCAATACACAACGATAACTTTCGCCCCATCTCCCTGATGTGCAATAGTACCAACTGCAATTTCCCAGTTTAGCAGTTTTTTATTCTGTTTGGTATAGTATGTTATTCTGTCATATCGTATTCTATTCTATTGTTTTGTTTGTTTTTTCATTTTTCTTAATTTTTACTGTTCTTAACTTACTTTCTGCTGTGACCAAAACATTTCCCACATGTGGGACTAATAAAGGTTTATCTTATCTTATCATCCACATTATAGACTTAAAGGCTCATTTCGAGGCTTCATAATGGAACTTCAATAATCAGCAGCTGATGTCACGATAGCTACATCCTTATGCTATTTATGGTGGAGGTGCAATAACCACATTATCAAGACATACCAGGTAGAATTTACCATGAATTAAGTGCAGACAACTTGGAGATATACTTGTGAGAAATCCAACATGTTCATTCAGGGTGTGAGTTTACAAAGCAGCAAGGCTACCTGCTCCAAGCTGAGCCACCTCCTCCAGCTCTTTCTGGGTCTTGGCTGAAGCTATGGCCTCTGGGAGTTTGAGTGTGAATGGCAGGATATCTCTAAAGAGACAAAAACAAATTAAAATGTGTTAAGAAAGCAGAAGAAGGGATAAACATAGGAGCTGAAGTAGCTGTCGAATTAAAGGTCAGTCGTGAAAGAAACGTGCATGTGTGACAGATTTATGTTTATCCATCGTCCTCGTTTGACATAAAATCCTGGAACAAAAGTGATGACGCCTCAAGTCTGGTTGGCAAAACACGACCCAAACACGGTCATACAGATAAGTGCCTTCATAACACACCCTTGGTTTTCCACTGCACTACATTAACGCCACTTTAATACAGCGCTACAGATACACACACACCCCGTGCTCAGACTTTATAAAGCGAACACGCAGCTGAAGACGATATCTAAAGACAATTTTGTGTCCATTTAATTCTCTGCTTTGTTGTGTCTGCCATTTCTTTCAGCTCAACTATTTCCTGTGTCTGTCTGCGTTGCCCCAGCTGGCACGATATAAAACAAGAAGCGAAAGCCGTGAGCGCTGAGAGCGGACTGCTTACTCGACATTATCCTCATCCATGCTTGAATCATCACAAAGCAACAGCAAAGAAAACCAAACAAAGAAGCTGCCTTAGGTGGGGTATTTACCTGCTGATACAGTAAAAGGCCACGAGCCGGAACAGGTCTGCAAAGCTGATCCCAGATCCATCGAGAGAAAAGGCTGTAGGCAGATGAAATTTACAAAGATCTCATCAGATTTCACACACAGGAAGTTAATGACATGCAGTGCAAGAGTTCACCGAGGGATTTCTCGCCTAATCAGCATTTTTTCAGGCTTGTTTATACTGATGAGATGGTACTTGTGTCAGAAGAATTAAATAAACGAGCCCAACAATTCAGCTCAAAGAAAAAAAAAGGTTCTCAAAGGATAAATTAAAACGATGTGACTGCAACATTTTCAGACGACCTTCGTCAGTTACCCAGGGTTTCTCCTCTTCACTGACTCCAGGTACAAACTGCACATGCCCACTTCTCCGTCGCTTCTGGAAGAACAGGTCAATAATCCAGAAGCACAACAAGTTTTACAAGTTCTCTTATCTCCTCTGGGTATTTTCCCTCTTTTGAACTGGCAGTTATAACACCAGGTCAGGGTGTCGAGTTCCCTCACTGTCCTCACGCCGCATAACAAATATGAGGATATAAACATGTCATCTTGTGTTCTGATTGCTGAAGGCAAAGAGACTCTTGCATGAATCTGTGGTGAAAAATAATAAAAGTGGACGTGCCAATAACTGACTGGTCTTGGCGTACTTAGAAAGCTGGTGCGTTCGGTTTTTGGTGCAACGTTTTCGTCATAGATGTACATAAAAAATAGATTACATCAGCCACTGCTTTGTGACGTCTCTTTGTGAAACCTTCATCATGAGTGCAGGGCAGATGGGACACATTTATGATGTTAGCAGGCTACATTTGTTCATAAAAGGATACAGATCAACAGTCTTTCCTGAGTTTCAAGTTTTATTGAATACAATATGATATTCATGCTGTAAATTAAGGTGACCGAGTTCAAAGGTACACCTGCTGTGAGCACACTTCTGTCTCACAGTGAGATCTGCATTATGTCTGGCTACACAACGTTAAGGTGGCCGTGGCCAAGAAGCTCGAGGCGTCAAGAATGAGACTATAAAACAGCAGGTGATGTCACGATGACTACCTCAGATCATGAGTTCTGATGAGTTTGATCATTTTCTCATTTATTATTTTTTATTTCTAGTATTTAGATCTCTAGTATCTGAAATTAGACCACGAAATAACTCAACATCTACATAAACTGACAAAATCTGGGACAGTGGATCGTTCCAGGTTTCAAGTTGAGATATCCTCAACAACTGTTGAATGGATGTCATAGACCTAAGAGTTCAAATCTCTCTCAGGTGATTTTCACCTCATTTGAGACTTCTTGGCTCTCTGATACACATTTAGGGAAGTGGCTTTGAGCTTTTAGTTTCCATACAGTCACATACAAAGACAGAAGTTACTCTTCTCATTATGTGCACAGGCAGAGTTTCACAAAGGAAACTTTTCTAAAGTTGTATTTATATATATACATAATTAAAAGCTTTTAAGTTCACTTCAAACACTGTGTACAGGGCTAGCTTGACGAGGCACGCCAACTATAGAGCAGATAGAAGAAAAAGCAGGCCTAAGGCACAATCCCATCTGTGCTGTCATTTCAGCAGGGAAAATCCACAGCTGGTATGTCGTCACTTCTTGGCAGTGTTGCAGTTCAATGACTAATGCTGACCATACATGCAACTGATTTACTTTAATATCTCAGACGTTAATGTTACAATTAAAAATGACTGTTTAACAGTTCAATAAAGCTTCCACAAAGCATAAGGAAGAACCACAACAAGCAGGCACAACTGCAAAGAGCTTTAGATGAAAGAGGTCAGCGCAGGTATGCTGCACAAGCACAAAGGTGACGAAAATCATGGCTGCTGTGCGTGTTTGCTGAAGATAAGTACTATAATTGCTCTTACTTAAACAGAAGCCTGTGTATGTTATGTGTTTTCACATGGCAAACCCTCAGGACAAAAGTTAAATCTAGACGAAAGGTTCATTTCAGCTGTCATTTGTTTGTAAAACCCACATTTCCAGTATCACCAGTCAAGCCTTATAGGGCTGGCTCTTTCAGCAGTTGTAGTTTGGACACTGTCTACGAGCAAAAACAAGATGAGGTCATGATGAGTTTGGAGATCTAAGCTGAAGCACCGTCAGAGGAAATGTGTTAAAATAGTAAAAATACAATAGAAAATATTGGATTTGTTTTTAATGTAACAACATTTCGGCTTCATTATCTTAACTGGATGCTCTGCTTATTTCCTAGTCTGCTCCCATCTCACTTCCTGAGCTGCGTTCACCAAAAATCACAGGAAGTTATAGTTTTTGGTTTATTCTGTGTATCCTGTGTGGGTTTACAGCTCCTGCCTGGAATCAGCTGCACAGCTCTTCTGCTTCTGACTGAACTGCCTTAAACTGGACACTGCAGGGAAGTTTTCTTTTAACTTCAAGCGTCTTATGTTCTCGTGCAACATTTAATGGCTTTGGCTCTTTGTTTATTCTTTGATTTATCCGGATGACCAAATTCTAACTATAGGTTTTAAAATCCTCGTACAAGCAAGTCTTGTAACTTGGGAAGTTGGCATGAATGCAGGAGGTTATTTTTAAGCCCCAAACTAAAGAGAGAGTCACAGCTTTCATTTCATTGGTCAGTGGGACATAAAACTGGCCTGACTTACCATCTGTGTTGGTCAAGTTACTTGAAAAAAGTATTCAGTAACTAATTACTGATTACTTCCCCCCCAAAAGTAATCCCGTTACTTTACTGATTACTTATTTTCAAAAGTAATTAATTACTTAGTTACTTGTTAAAAACACGATTCACAACCTGAATAGGTGATAAAGCGATAGATCTTTCAGCCCAATTCTACTTTTTCTGCATAATCCATCATACAAAATGTAATCAGATGGAAAAGTCTCTTTTTAAAACTTGTTTTATTAGTTTTAATCTTTTAACTTTATGCATCAAGCAAAGATTTAATTATATGCAACATTCTCTGACTGGAAGAAATTAGTTTAACATTTAAACCTATTTTCTGCACATTCCAGGACATAATTTTTTTTTTTGTGTGTTTATCTTTCAAATAGATGCAAGTAAAACACAGCAGAAAATAAATAAAGTCAAAGACTCAGCGGTCCAGTTGCTCTATTTTCACCTGTAAAGCAGGAGCAGGGTAGGCGGAGGTTTACCCTGGTGCAGGTGTGCCGCGGTCAGTGGAAGAATCCGCGAGTTTCTCTGTGAGTTTCCCATTACGTCGTAGCTACTCGGTGCTTGCTCGGAAGTTTAGGGGTTTTTTTTGCTGTAAAAAGAAGTTTTCTTCCCACGCACAGCGGACACTAATGTTTTTGTCACTTTTTATGGAATCAAACTCAAAGTAAGGTCAGTACTTCCACACTTTAAACGCTGCACGCTCATACTCTCTCCCACACTCGATATATGATCCATTGTTGATCTGCACACAGCTGTTGTCACTAACAGCGCACTCGCTTACGTCACTGTCATGAGACACTTTCGCAAAAAAAAAACCCCCAAGGTTTTAGTAACGCAGTAACGCAGCGTTCCTACGGGAAAGTAACGGTAATCTAATTACCTTTTTTGCAATAGTAATCCCTTACTTTACTCGTTACTTGAAAAAAGTAATCGGATTACAGTAACGTGTTACTGCCCATCTCTGCTCACCAGACAAGTCCAATTAAAAAAAAAAAAAGTAATCAAAACAAAGAAACAAAACCTGCTTTCACCCAAAATAAGGTTTAAAACAGTCGTCCAGCTTTATGCAACGATATGATTGGCTCCTGAGTCTTCCAAGTGTCTAGCTTTGTTGAAAGCCTCTTTGGGGCAGGGACGGGACAACTGCCAATTTTGTCAAGAATTCTCAAAAATATTTACTCCTGATTGTTTGAGCCGTCTCTCCCTGCTGGGCGCCACTTTAGTGAGCAGTGGGCGAGCAGCCATTTCTGTGCATCTTGCTCCTCACTTTCCCATCCGTCTTCACTGCTTCACTAAAGGCAAAAACGATGGTGTAATAATGTCGTTCCGGCAATTTTCTTGATCAGTTACATTTAAAAAGAAAACAAAACTACAATAGTACACAATGTAACATACACATGTGGCAAACCGCCTCAGTCATAATCTGATTCTTGTTTCGGTGTTGGTTTATTTCTGGGCATCATTTGCAGAGGTGGACAGGAAATGGTGTATTTAAGTCTTTGACCCAGAGGACAGCGTGACTGCAGAGGCGGCTGTGGTCGAACGAGATGTATTCTAAGGACCAAAGGAAACTGAAAGCCTCGTTTTAGCCGTCTGACTCATCTCTGCCATCGCAGCTTTTTGAAAAGTGCTTTAAGAGAATGCAAATAATGACTCTGACGTCTAGCGGAAAGTACTTTTTAGTTAAAGGTAGTCAAACATGTCACTTACTGTACTGACTCTCTCTGACAGGGAAGTGGCTGATGGGAGTTCCCGATTCCTGATCCTCCTGCAGACGCACGGAGAGGACCTTTCTTTGCAGAGCGACAGACTTCCTCACCAAAAACACCTGCACCGCGAAATTAAATGTTTGGAAAGACATTCAAAGGAGACATATTAACATCTGCATCCCAGGACGCGACCTCCTCACCCCTGGCGGCTGTTTGAGCAGTATGCGATTGGCCTCCTCTTCGCTGACCCCCAGCAGCAGCCACGCCGGGTGGGTTTGAGTCAGCCGGTCCCACACGCTCATCCTCCTCCGCAAGGAGTCGTACCCAGAATCCCTTTCACCCACCAGCCCACCGCAGTGGCGAGCCTGCAGGTACACACCGCTCTCCAGCCTGCCACAGAGAGAAAGACTTAAACACTTTTGCCACCTGCTGGTTGTTTGTATGTTTTTTTATATGTTTCCTCCTAACCAAAAAATAACTTAGAATTAATAAAATAAGTCAATGCCGAGATTGTCTCCTAGTATATAAAAAGAAAATAAACATTTTCAGACTGTCCTCCAGACCTCACCATCTAATTACAAATTTATAATAAACTCCAAATGGATAGAATAAGCACATGAAAACAGAAAGATCTGTGTCATAAAGTCTGGAATAAAATACTTGATAGCACATAGAAAACAGGCTCACCCTTGTAGCTCCACAGGATCCTTGTCCACAGCATGAGAGACCTGAACCATCTCCTTCTTCAGCTCTCCGATCTCCAACGCAAATGTGTCAATCAGCTGGAAAGAGACAGAGTGAGAGGCTGTGACTCTGGAGGGAGCGTGAAAAGGAGAAGAGGACGGACGAGATGTAAATGAAACATAAATTATGAAACTTAAAACTGAGCCTGAGCTAGACTGGACTGGAGAAACTGTTACTCATTTTCCGGTGTAGACCTCATTTCCTGTTGGAAGGAAACAGACACAAAGCACAGAGTGAAAAAAAAAAGAGGGAAAATTTCTCCTAATCCTCCTGCAGATAACAAACTGCTGCCCAAACTGAAAATGCTGTTTCTAATTCAGACAGGAAGCCTTCAAAGAGTCATCTGTGACAGGCAGTGTTGTTTTCAGGTCGGCACAGATAAGGCTTATCACAACTGTCATTCAAATCTAGGTCCGCATTTAGTTTGGAATATTTTAGGATTCGAGCAGTGATGACATGGATGATACGGAGTCTGTTTTACAAACCTGGAAAAAAGAACAAAGAAAACAAAAACCTGCTCGGTTTATGAAATGATTGGAGACATGTAGATTTTGGTGTCCCCAACTGTAATCCCTCCAAAACATTAAAGCAGCCATGGTAACAAGTACCAGCAAAGCTAATTTGAAGCTCCAGTCTAAATGAATGGGCTTGAATGAGAAAGCCATAACTTTAACAACAAGAGAAAAACTCTAAGTTTGCAACTTGGAAGTTATACTTCCACTACAGTTATTACAGTTACATCACTTTGATGGTATTCTCCTGCAGATTATGCTGCCATGTTTTGTAACATGTAATTTTCATGTAATCAAATTACTTAAAGTCAGGATTTGGTTGCTTTGTAAATGTAAAATGTTCAGTTTAATGGAATAAGGTCAAATGAAAGTGACTGAACAAACCTCTCGTTTTAAATATTTCAGCTGTATTTTGCTCTTAATGTTACGAGGGTCCAGAGTCACTTCTTTGGGTGTGTGTGGGTTTCTGTGATGTGGTGTCTTAAGTGTGTTTCTGTTCCTTTCCTTAAACTCCTGAAACAAAACTGCGAGAGCTTTTGGCAGAGTCTCTGTGTCGGACTTCCTGCTTTCCTCAAAAAACAAACAAACAAACAAAAAATAAATAAATAAATAAATAAGAACCCAGCGCAGACTGGAGACTTGCTTCTGTGACACCTTTAAAAAAGGTGAGTGGACTCGCAGACATCGCCTCGGGTGGGCGCAGTGAGTGTTTGGTGTTTACTGTACAGGTGAGCAGTGTCTGATCAGCCCTTTTTCATGACACGTGGCTTCAAAGATGGTAACAGTAACAGAATCCTCACCTCCAAGCTTCAAAAATAAAACTTTGGATCATCTGGATCAAATATGATCCATACTGGCTCCAAAAACTCAACAGTGTCAACAAGTCGGCTGAATTTTCAAAAATGTGAATTCTTCCATCTTTTAGTCTTTGAGGTCTGCTCAGATTTCCGGATGTTTATTTATGATCAATATCGAGGAAAACAGCCCAAACTGAATCAATAATGTTTCATTTGCGTACATTTAGATTTCAACTTGTTCCACTGTATTTCACCCATAGTTCATGTACGTTTTTCTCTCCAAGCTCTGACTCACTTTCACAGTAAGCTGGTAAAATCAGAGGAACCAGCAACAAAAACTGTTGCAACTTCCTTTTATTTTAAAGCAAACGTGTGCCCCTTTCACCCCACACATTATCTCTGAGTCGTCTGCATTCAGTTAAAACACACATTCTGGCAAAATTAATTCCTGTATCGGAACAACTGTGTGCAATTTACTCCAAAATGTACTGGAGCTGAAAACTGTTTGGCTGCATAAAAATGTAACTGATTTCATGTTGTCTTTTTTCACTGCAATTCCCACATTCCCTCACTGCACATTTTAGAGAACTCCCAGGGGTTCAGAGCCTCCTCGTCGTATCAGAGCAGATGTTGAAATCTGGATGCTTTTCACTGATTATCTGGGTCAAACAGTGCAAACAGGGCTGCTCCTGAAAGCCTACAGTATTTATCTTTCTGATATTCTACATTAAAATGCAACATTTAGGGAAAATATGCCAGAAGGATGTGTATCATCACAGAAACGGCACATTTGTAAAGATTTTATGAACTAGCGCGCCCATTATACATTATAACCAGCAGGAGGCATCCTTCTCCAAACATTCTTCCCTAAACTGGGCTCCAGGCCAGACCACAGCCACCACAGGACCTTCAACCCCCCCTCACAGGACTAAGTGGAGCCAGCTCTGTAAAAGCCACAGACTCCCACAGCTTTGCATCAGGTCAAAACTCTGTTACACAACACGAGCCGATCCCCAGTGATACTGCAACACCAAACAACTAATATCTCAAACCCAGAGAAGGAGCTCTCAGCCGGAGCCTGGGTGGAGACAGAGGCTGACCAAAGCTGGAGAAACAGCCAAAGATTTCATGCTTCAAAGCATCAATTTTCAATCAAGAAATGTAAGAAATGTAGAAGTAGAAGCTAGAAAATAGCAAAGTGGAAGTTTGAACAGCATGAACCTTTAATTAGCACGGGTAATCCCACAAAGGAAAACATTTGCTCTCATGTTTCATCCTTCTAAAGAACTAACGAGCGCTCTCCCATGCTGCTGACAAAGATTACACCACTTCAGACCGCATTGTTTACAGTGTTCCTGATGACAGATCCAGTTGAAATTCAAGCCACTAAACCAACTCGGAGACAAAAACAAAGCTGGCAGCTCCCTCTGCCAGAGCGCCAGCGTCACATGGATGAGCGTTAAGTTGTTTCAGGTGTGTAGTGTTACCTGACATCATCAGCTGTAATGTAATGTAATTATCTGAGTTTGTATTAGCCAAAAGATAACATGGGAGGGAGTAAAATACACCATATGTTTGTTGTTGGAAACAGTTTCCAGTTATAATGCACAAAATGTTTTAAGGCTAGTGGGAATCACATAATAAAGTTGGAATTTGTCAGGCTGGTGTTGGACAGTACCAGGTTAAAAGTTTCCCCTTCGTCTTTGTAGTTAAAGCCAGAGTCCAGTCAAGTCGTAGAGCATACGTGAGCGTGGCATCAGTCTGCTTATCCTAATGTCACCTTCTAGCCTTTAAAACGGTTTCCATGTTACAGAATCATACATGAACTTTTTTTCTCTGCAGAGCCTCATATCCTGAGTTTATCCAGTGACGGAAAGAAGGAGAAACATTAGTTATTACATATTGTTGAGACGGGCACTGAATTATATGAATGCGAAAGTAGAAAGTGAGCCAGAAGAGCAGACATGGGAAATTCCTGACCGATAAAACGAAGGTCAGTGAGCATGAGCGCTGCTGAGTGACTGGATCTGGGCAGAGAACTCTAACGATGATACCCAACACAGGCCTTATGTCACACTGATGACCTTTAGAGAAAAACAACCCACATCCATAAAAAAGCACTCACTGATTTATACAGAGCTTTATAAACAGGGTTTATTTTCATTCATTATAGTTTATTCTTAACAGCACAGGTATGCAGAGCAAAGGCAGACTGAAGCGCTCAAACACAGCTCCTTCAGCAATGCACGTGTGTGTGTGTGTGCATGCGTAGACGTAATTGATTCACTGCATGAGCTGCTGTTAAAGCCATGGATGGAGTCAACGGGAAACTATGTGTTTGGTTTTGACACACAGACGCGTACAGAGCGCTTTCACAGGGTTATTAAAGATGGAAAAAGCTGCAAAGGAAATTAAAAGTGTGACTTTGTTTCTGAGTTGCTGGTCTGGTCTAAAGACGTCTCTTTTACTTTCAAAGGGGTTTTACTCATTCCTCTGTGCAGGGCACTGATATATCATACAGATAAACTGAGCTGATGCAATCACTTCAGGGCTAGTGGGCATAATACACATAATAAGGATTTGTTACATCACTAACAAATCTTTGTTTTCTTTTTTTAAAAGCCCACATTTTACAAAGCCAGAAATGAGACCATCCTCACTGCCCTCTGGGAGAAACTGCCCAGAACAGAAAAGAGCTTCAAGTGTTATTCTTAGTAGGCTTTCAGGGGTGCAGAATTAAAGTATAAGCACCATAATGCCAGAGAAATGTGCAACGTGTGAAGAAAAAAACAAAATCTAATAATAAAAAGTTTGCACATATAAGGCAGCTTCAGAATCAAACCATAGTGGAGAGATGACCTCGTGCATGTAAAAGATTTTACATGAAAAATCAACTTTTCATTAAAAGACTGTATATAAAAATCTCTTTTACACAACTGACTTGCCAGTAGAGGGCGGGCACACACACACACACACACACACACACACACACACACACACACACACACACACACACACACACACACAGGTGGTGCTGGGAGCCTGTTGTGGTGGTGCAGAGGAGCATCACTATATCATCAGCATAGAAATGAAGGTTTGCTGCAGTGACATTTGGACCAACATTATAAACAACAGCTGTCTGAGAACACAACCCTGGTTCATGAAGCAAGGTACAAATGAATCCATCTACCTGTACGCACGTGCTCATGTCCCAGTCATACAGGCCTAGAGACTGCTCATTGACAACCACTGGTCACCAGGGAAAAGTGTGGTGCTAGAATAGCATTCCCCAACATTTTGGAACCACGGCACATATTTCACATTAGAGAAATCACACGGCACACCACAAAACTAAAATGTCACAACAAGCATATTGATAATTTTTCTCCGTGCATCAGGTACAGAGGAATTGCTTTCTTCTGACCACTGCCCATGCTTCATCTGGATCGTAACTTTCTCCAGGACCCAGCTCAGACTGACTACCTTTTCTTTTCAAATATTTTTTTGAAAATTTTGCTATTGCTATTATCACTGTGGTCTCAAAGCTCGGCTATTGTGTCATTTCTTCTTCCTCTTCTTCTGTTTTACTGGCAGTTGAGAAGCCATTTAATTAGAGCAGGTAGTTTTACTGCCCTCTAGTGGAGGAGAATGTAACTGTGTTGCCTGTTATGCTGATCACTTAGAGTACTAATCAGTACTAATCAGTACTACTCAGGTGGAACCAGATAATCTTCCACGGCACACCTATGTGCCGCAGCACAGTGGTTGGGAAACACTGCGCTAGAAGATCCTGTGGTTTCCAGTAGCTGGAAGCAAGGAAGACGTCCAGTTGTCTGCAAACGCTTGCCTAATATTCTCCAAGCTGTTGTGAAACTGTGAAAGCTGTGGCATGGATCGGCTTCAAAGTAAAAGTAAAACCTTGCCATAGCAGAGATACTCACAAAGGAACATCTTTTACTGTGAAGGTGAATGTTTCTCATGTCAGGTCTTCACTTTTTCAAGCTTTGCCACAGTTTGCAGAGTAAATGTTACAATCTTCCGTGCAAACGGACGGTTGGGGCAATCTGCTAGCCCCGAAGCAATCATAGGCTGGTTTTTAATGCTGCACCATTTTTGCAACCAATTTCACCCAGCAACAGGCAGTAACCACTCATCACCAGTTGGGAAATACACGTTTTCCCTTAACACCCCATATTTGCCAGGGAGAAGTCGCTTAATAGTATCTAGGCCTGTGTGGCTCAGGCATTAGATGAAGTTAAAGGTCAGCCTCAGAGTTAAATCAGGGTTTTATACCACAAGGTTAGGACAATCCGTTTAACACTGACCAAGGCTCACACACAAAATAAAATGTTTAGGGCACTGAAAGATAAGGAAAGACTGAGGAAATCAGAAGCAGCGAGGAAACAGATTTACTGTCATGTGTTAACTCTCGAGAAATAGATCAGGTCTTTTCATAACACAAGACTACAACAGTACATACAGGCACTGCATGAAAAGGTTTTCACATCTGAGTGACACTTGGAGCAAAAATATGCAACTGATTGCAGAAGAGAAAGAAAACAGAAGAAATTAGGAGAAGATGAAGATGAAAGGGAGAGAGAGGAGTGGACAGAGAGAGGTTTTTATGAGTCCTGTGAGTGTGTTTGTCAGGCTGCCAGGAAGAGCAGCTGGTTTTGTTCATTTCCAGAACTTCTTCGATGCATGGCAGAAAGTGGAGGAAAACTGTCAAACACACTGATCCACTTTGGTATTTCATCAGTCAACAGTCCATATTTCCTGATTATATGAAGGAAAAGTGCTTAGTCAGAATTAATAATGGTGAGAATTTAAAGTTAAGATAAAACCTCAACAGGATAAAGAAATCCCAGAGTGCATAAATCCAAACAGACTCTGATGAGTGCTTTAAAAATACTAATAAAAAAAAATCATGAAGACATTCATGAGTCTGTCTCAAAAATGGTAAGAAGAAAAAAGATTACTGAACAGGGGTCTATGAAATTATTTGTGATTGTCAATAGATAAATGTGGCCAATCAAAACTTTTTTTAAAGAAACTATATGCAAGATCCCAAGCCTGGAATCTTTCCCAAATCAAACATTCAGATATTCAAGATCATCAGAAACCAGCACCATTGCTGTCGAACAGCAGGGCGCCAGAAAAAACTGAGCTCCTGCTGGATGAAGACAGTGCAGGAGGAGAGAGGGAAGGTGTATTTGGTGGCAAACTTAAATAAAAGGGGGAAATGACAGGTAGAGGGAGAGACCTGGCTGATATATGGTTTGGCAGAGGAGGAATAGTGAGGGGACACTGGGCGAAGGATGCTGAAGATGGAGCTGCCAGGAAAAGAAAAAGACCACAGAGACGGTCCATGGATGTAGTGAAGGAGGACATGAAGGAGGCTGGTGTGACAGAGGAGGTTGCTGGGGTGAGATGGCGGCAGATCATCTGCTGTGGCAACTCGAGAGGAGGAGGAAGAAGAAGAAATGTGATAGCAGTTTAAAACACTCAGAAAAATACTTAATTATCAACAGAATAATTATGTTAGTTATGCTGAGGGGTGTGCATGATAACCAGCTGAACAGCTGCTGCCAGCGGGGAACCTTTTATGACACCAGTTTGTAGCTTAAAGCAAAAATTCTTGTTCACTTTCACGTTTTTATTCTAAACTCTACTGGGGCAGCTTTGCATAACTAAATGTTCAACATAAGCCTTCTTTATCTTCATCTCCTGTCTAAAACGAGCTGCTTTAACTCCTCCTCTTTAAGGCAACTTTCTTCTGATTGGCTGCACCAGAAGGTATGAACAGGTGGGTGGACTTTTTGTTTTCACAGCCAACATCTGTGACTATTTATCTGATATGTGTTTACACACCTCTCTGCATTTAATCATTAGTTATTATTAATCTCTGGCTCTCTTCCACAGCATGTCTCTGTCCTCACTTCCTCCCCCAAACCCAGAACCTGTCACAGCAGATGGCCCCGCCCCTCCCTGAGCCTGGTTCTGCTCTGAGGTTTCTTCTTGTAAAACAGGAGTTTTTCCTTCCCACTGTCGCCAAAGCGCTTGCTCACAGGGAGTTATATGATTGTTGGGTTTTGTCTATTTTCTTTGTATTATTGTAGGGTGTTTACCTTTCGATATAAAGCACTTTGAGGCAACCGTTGTTGTGACTTGGTGATATGTAAACAAAGTTGTATTGAATTGAATGTGTAAATAAGTTTCAAATATGAAACAGACATTCATCGTTTCCTGTCCTGATCCGTCCAATCAACCAGTTACCTCGGTTTTCACATCACCCTTAATCTAAATCATCTCAGCTACAGTTTGTTTGTTCAATTAATCCAAAAGGTAAAAAAAAAATTGTTTAAATAGTTTCATAAAATTCTGCATCTGCCACACAAATGTGATGACTTACTTTTCTGCATGATCTTTGTTCTGCTATGTCTCCACAGAGCTGTCCAGTCCTTACCTTAAAGAAACTGCTGCTCCTGTCTGTGAGACCACAGGAAGGATTTCTGGGTTGCGAGCTGGAGGCCATGTTGTCTTCCTGTCAGCAGGACTCGGTCCTTCTTCCTTTTAGGTCAGCGTCTGCAGAGGCTGGCGCTCTGTGGGACACAAACATGTTTCACTTCAGACACTTGAGCTGTGGTGCACCCAGAGGAAATTCCAGTTTCGGCCACAGTCGGGGTTACAGTGATGCTCGTCTGCTGGGAATCTTTGATTGTCACTCTCCTCCCCTCCCCCTTTTTTATTTTGGGCTGAACTGCTGTCCTCTGATTACCTGTCTCCACCGTTTCCTCACCGTATCACATTTTCACTCTCTTCATTCCTTCATCCTGTTCTCATGTCCTCATCCCGTCATTCATAATTTATTTTCCATCCCGGACAGCCTCAGTTCCAACACAGCTGCTTTCCTTCCCCACCCATCAAAAATTAACGTCTCCAAATATGAGAAAACGTAAATGTCTGGTGGTTTTTAACTTCCATAAAGTGAAAACAGAAACAGGCCTGCACCTTCACATTTTTAAAATCTCTTTTATGGTCTTTATCTTTGTCTCTTTGTCTCTCGACCTGCCCTTCTCTGCAGCCAGGCTGAAACTATTAAGACTAGCACTTTCCTTTCCTGCAGAGGTTCATAGTCCTGGTGAATCAGGGCGATGCGCCATTTGTCCGTCAGTCTCCACATCCACTTTTATCTCCCTCAGACAGGAAGCCATTAGCCCCACCCCTCACCCCCCCACCCCATCCCTCTAACCCGACCACCACCATCACAGACTGAGGGGGAGGAAATAAAAAACCAGAGACAGTTCACAGGTTCAGGTCAGGAAAGTGACGACCAGCTCATCCACACTTCATGGTGCCTCAACGAACCCACCCTCAGTTCAATGAAATATAATACAGAACATATCCTGGTGCAACAGTTTGAATAAAACTATGAATCTTCATGTATTTGTCTGCAGTACTGCTCTGATTCAATTATATTTTTATCAGGTTTTTAAACACTGATTTATTGTATCATATTTAAATTTGTATTTTTACTGACTTTTATTTAATTTTACTTATTGAGACATTTTATTACACGAGCCTTTAACCATCCAACTGTCCATTTTCTATCACTTATCCAGGGCCGAGGTTCAGACCTCCCTCTCCTCAGCCACTTCCTCCAGTTCAGTCGGAGGAACACAGGGGCGTTCCCAGGCCAGCTCAGAGATACGATCTCTCCGGCGTGTCCCGAGTTTGCCCCAGAGCCTTCTTCTTAGGACATGCTCAGAGCGCCACACGCAGGAGGCATTGCAATCGGATGCCTAACTCAACTCCTTTCATGCAACTTTGGAGGGGGGCGGCATTTGGGATATTTTTAATCATAAAAATGTTTCCTATCATAAATTTGGGAAACTACAAGTTTACAAAAATGGACCCTTTGTGTTTCAAGGACAATAGAAAGAAGCTTTGTTTTTTTATATATTATTCCACCACAGATAACAAACCGGCAGCAGGATGATTTACTGCTGCAAAATATCCTAATGTTACATCTACAACCCAGAATCATCATTGTTGTTATGCAATAATGTTTAAAATTTGGGGGTTTTGACAGATTTTTAAATATTTATGTTTTCTTGTTTTTTAATGACATTTGTCACATTTATTATGCACGGTACATTATGTTGGAACATGTTAAGAAAAGAGTTTTTAGGTAACTTTTCAATGAATTTATGACTCTGCTGTTTATCTACAAGTGATGGAGGCTATTCCCAGCATTTACATCTGTGCAGGATGTCGTGACACTTTAGGGAGGAGCAGTTCAGGTTACAGCACAGGTTATGTTGTAAGGTTTGTGGCTACAGCGCATCTATAGATTTAATGCAGAACTATAAACTCTATTGTTACAATATTGTTACAGAAAATTTCTTCTGTATGAAATATAATGGGGTCATAAATGAGGTCATCTTAGTCACTGAAACTGTTTGGTTACTCGAGGGTTTTCTTTGGCTGCTCTAACCTGGGAATTTCCAAACTACTGGGATAAATATACTAGTGCAATGGCTCAAGTCCAAGTGCTGTGTCAGCAGCACACAGGGCAGCGCCTGTTTCATCACACTGTTTGGACAGGAGACATCTCATCCATCTTTTATATACAGTCTATATTGGAAATCAGATTTGTTTGCTAAGATGAATCAAAAAGTTTACAAGGTGATAAAACAACAGCTTAATACATGTAGCCATGAATTTAAAGATGTTACAGCAGAAAGAAAAGCATTAATCAGTTACATACAGGAAATTGCTCTGCAGGGATTATTTCTGAATCTGGCTTCTGAAGTGACGACGTTCAGATGTTCTCCGTCGTATTTCAGTGATGATGTTTGAATGCTTCAGTCAGACATGCAAAGAAGACCCTGAATCATCTCTAAGTTATGCTGCAACAGGGTTTGGCTGCTGTGGGTTTTATTACAGACAAAACAAGAATAAAATGATTCTAATGACTGAAAGTTAATACTGACTGAGCAATACTTGTTAGTTACAGCCTGAATAACCCACAGTGAAGTCAAACAAATGCTGGTTAAGCTCTAATATAAACTGTGCAGAGACTGCACCCATTTCCTGATGTTCTCTAAACAGAACCGATCGTCTGCTTCAGCCATCGTGGTTTCATTTTGACAAACGAAAGAATGTCAGGAGAAACACACATGACGTGAACTTTACTTTCTTTGTCTTCTTCTGCTGTCGATTTGGTAAAAGGTGTGATAATAGCTGACGTGCCAATGAAATCTGATAAATGTGTTTCCACAACACAAACCTCTGAGCAGCTGATGGATCACAGAGCATGCTGGGTAATGTAGGAAAACAAGATGAGCACCTCTTAACAGCTCCATCAAAAATCACCTTTTTTTTGTGAGAGCTTCCAACCTAAGAAAGAAATTATAAGACAGAGACCTGGCACTGAAACTATGATCCAGATGATTTAAAAAAAAAAAAAAAAGCTATTTGAAAACGTCCTTCAGGGAGGAAAATTCAGGAAATTTCTCAAGCAATACAGCAAGTAAAATTATCACCCCCAGACGATCCTCGTTCGAAAACTAACCAGAAGTGAGCCCATAAAATCACCAGAGGTGGCTCGTCTTTCCCCAGACTTCTACAAAACCACGAACCCACAGCTGTAGTTGCCGTAATGTCAGAGATTTGTTTCTAAAGTCTCCTTTTGGAGCACTACGATGAACGTTTTCACTGTTACCATCTCGGTTTCAATTATAGGGCATTAGCCAGTGAGCATACCACGGATAATCCTCTGTTTTGAAGCATACCATGACCAAGATCTACAAAATGGACCGAAATGAGTGACTGAGCCCATTAATGCAGCAGGAAAGTGTTTACAGATGTCAGGGGTTGGAATGCCGTTTTCCCAGGACCGGAAATGTTTTTCAACCACAGCTTTCGCCATCCGATGGCCTTCAGCCAGAACGCAAGTTTATTTCAAATCATTTCACTTTATTTTTTCTGTCCTGGAAGATACGTCCATGTTTTTTTACTGTCAACTGGGCATTAAAAGAATTCATGCTAAAGGCACTCAACCATAACAATTCACCCAAACTGTAGCTTGTTACAGTCACACTGTATTCAGCTCTGTGGTGTTGAATTTTCCATCTGACTGCAGTCAGGAATGAAGCTCTGTGCCACACTGATAACAGGATCATTCACGCAACGCAAGCTACAAAACATAGTCAGCACTACTATTATAACACAACAACAGTGCAAAGGGTTAAAATTCGAGTGAAATGAAAGTGTTTAAAGTAATAAAATTCTATTTATATGGCACTTTTCAAGATAATATCAAAGAATGGTCGACAGGAAAACAGCTTAAACATCCAAGTAAAAAGTTCCTCAAAAGCAGAGTCCACAGATCTCAGGCTCGGTGGGAGAGAGTTCAAGAGTCGGAGGTCACTCTTGCAAAAGCTCTGTCTCCTTTAGGTCTCAGCCAGCAGGTCCTGGTCACATGACCTCAGGGACCTGCTGGGGATGTATGGGTGTAAAAGTTCACTGATATATGCTTCTACTCGTCCATGCAGAGTTCTAAAAGTAAGTGGAGTTTGAAGTTGACGTGAAGTCAATGCAACTGAATGAGCAACAGTGTGACATGTGAGGCCTCGCAGCAGCGCTCTGAACAACCTGCAGATGTTCCAAGGAAGTTTACCTAAGTAAACCACTAATTACAAGAATCCAGATGTGATGAAATAAAGTATGGATAACAATTTCCAGTTCACACAATAGAACTCAACTTTTAATGCTTCTTATGTGTTAACAGTGGAAGCGAACCACAGACTTCATATGATCTTACTGGACTAATATTAAAGCTGCTGTGTTGTACAGATCATCAAAGGAGTTTGTGCCTCAGATCTAATGAGTGAATTTCTTGGGTTTTGTATGTTAATTAGTCCTAATTAGCCAATATGTGTGTCTCCGCTTGGACTCCCGTTGTTAAGAAATGCAGCTTGCTAGCCAAGCTTGATAGCATTAGCTAACAACATCTGGCTTCAAAAACAATAACAGCATTTAAAATACTAATGTTAAAGCTTCAGAGTGCATACAATACAATAGCAAACAGTAACTATCATCTGTTTGATGCACTCCAACACTAACCCATCCAACCATGTTCAACCTATAAAAATGGAAAATATTCATTTAATGTTTCAAACTGCTGTGAAACTGCGTGATATTTTCTCACTTCTCTTTACAGCCGGTCTGTAAATGTCTTTCCAGTGGGTTTTTATTCAAACTGTCAAAGACGGCATGAAGTGTGACTTTACTCAAACTCTCAACAGACAAACAAAAAGGCAAACAGGGTCCGTGATGCTGTCAGAACAGCAGAGCATGGCGATGGGGGACTGCAGGCAGCTGCAGATAAGAACTCCCACACGTGGGTCATGTTATCGCTCTGAGGCAAACCAGATGATGGTGTGGGTGTATGCAGGAAACAGCCATTTGGAGGGCATTTGATTTGAAAGGTACATTTAATCAAAACAGGGCAAAGGAGTTGTTTAAAAAGGATCGACTACAGTAGAGGAAGATGATTAAGTGAGCTCTTTGTGGCTGCAGAGCAGAGCAGTGGTTGTTGGTGAGTTCAGCTGAACCCACTGGCCCAGGGAGGACCTGAAGAATCTGATCACTCACAGATTTTTAAAAGGAGGACAGAAGGGTTGGATTACTCTCATTTTTTCCATGAGCTGTTTATGAATCTCTTGTCAGTCAAACACCAAGTGGACCAACAGCCTGACCTCTAATCACAGCTTTAAGAGACTCCTGAAAATACTCAAAGTGCCAATCAGACAAATCCAGCTTCACATATAATCAGAGTGCCACAGGATTAAATCATGGTTAGAAACTGTGTCAGGCACCAGCAACGCCCAGCCAAAACTTTCCAAACGAAAGGTCAGCTGAGAAAAGCCTGGATATTTTTCCCTGTGCTGCTCCCCTTTAAATTAGTAACAGAAACACTGGATGGAGCTGAGCTGTGAGCTCCTCGGTGCAAACGCTCGGACTTTACCAGACTAGAAAGGAAGATAAAGGGGCAGAAGATGGAGCAGATAGTCTGGGAATTTCCAAATGAGATAAGGAAGAGAAGGGTAAACAAACACTAGAAACTCCCGTCAACCCAAACCAGCCTGTAACCAGTGCTTAAGATGTGGCCTCAAAGACAAAGTGCATCTAGAAGCTGGCTAGAATTGGCTTAACATGACGTGTGAAAACTGAAAAATAGCTGGCCAGCTGTGCCAAATCTGCCTACCAGCACCTCCAAACTGCTTTAGTTATGAGTAGTTCCTATAATCAGGTGTATATTTCATATCATATACACATATATGAAAAATGTGTTTGAAACAGGTTTGAAAGTTCTGTCATCAAAGACAAAACATCAACATAAATCCACATTATGTTGAATTTACACAAGACTTCCCTCTCTAGAAAAATACCCCAATAATTTTATTGTAGCTCAGCCAAAATTTGACATATTCATGAGATAAAAATCACAAAGAATGCATGGGAGAGAACGAGAACCCTTAATTTAAGTTAAACACATTTTGTTTTCCTTCTGTGTCTGTAGGACATAAATGTAAGACTCTTCTCCCAGAATCAGCATCTGGAGGTGTTTCTCAGCAGAAGAGGACCTCATCTCCCTAAAACACAAAGACTCACGATACAGTAATAGCAGCAGTGCATTTAACATTGTGACTGTAATGATTTTTGAATGAGCACTTTGCAGTTTTGCAGGCTTACTTATTATAGATTAAAACACACATATGGCAGCAAGCAGCTGAAGAAGCATCCTCACAGTCAAGCACGGAGAGGAAACGTCATGCTTTGGGCTGTTTTTCTGCTTAGTGTACAGGATGACTTTGCTGGATTGAGGGGCCAATAGGTCACGATACGTATGTCACATCTTGGACAAGAAGCTCCTTTCCTCACGCAGACGATGGGCCTACATACTACCACAGCAACAACAGGGAGCTAAAGAAGAAGGCCTTTCACGAAGTGGCCTAGCCAGCCTCCAGACCTCAAGCTTCAAAGTGACAAACGGCAAATAAGAAACCTGAATGATTCAGAGAGTTTGTGGTGAGTTGAGGCCCAAATCTCTCCTGAGAAGTCTGCAAACCTGACCAAGTAACATCTTACTGCTTTAAGGGTTTCTCCATCAAGTAATAAGTCATGTTTTGCATGTGATTAAATACTCATTATACTCAGTAACAAGCAAATCAAATCAAACTTTTAGGTGATTAAAATAAAATTATTTCTTTGTAGGTGAGCAAACTTACAAATTCAGCAAATATTGGAATTATTTCCCCCACTGTAGGTACTAAGATGCTGCAATGATTCATTACGATGAATGCAATCAATGTTGTTTCCTTGAAGAATAATTCTGGTCTATTCTCTATTATCAGTGGCTGTAATATTATGTACGGTAACCAATCGAGTCATGGAAATGTTTAAACACTTGAATTCCCTCAAGACAAATGAAACAAATGAGTTTGGTAGATAAATTCTGGCATTTAAATGTTCAACCAGAGACTTTTTCTTTACTTGAAATCTTTGTGAAATAACACATACAGTCAGCGCAAAGCCAAAATGGGAAAACCAGAACCCAGCGCGTTTCTGCAGGATCACAGCGGACATCAGTGAGGCTGCAATCAAAGCGCTCAGTGTTAACATCCCCAACCGGACGCTTTACTCTCACACCAACCCGAGCGGCCGTTTCCCCGTCCAGCCAGCATGACGTCACTTTCCATAAACCTGTTTGGAGTTTTCAGTTCTGCCTTGAAGGTGCGGGCAGATGTGATTTAAACAAAAACTCTGTTCTTCTAAAGCCAATGCAGACAAAAACAACATCAGCTTCATAACCCAAATCTGACAACCTGGCGAGTTATTTCTCATTTAAAAACCTTTTTGCTGAGTCATTTCCCCTGTGCAGCATGTAGAAAGGGTGCAAAGTGCCAAAAATGCAGTAAAACTAATCTCCTTAACAGATTCCAAAGAAGCTTAGATGAGGAAATTGGGAGCTTATTAGGCCTCTTCTAAAAAACATCAGCTAACTATTTGTTTAGGAAAGAAAGAGTCGGATATGCATTTAGGTGCAGACATCTTTTTGGATAGAATCACTTCCTGCAGTTGTGAAAGCGAGCTGGGACATGTTGCCACCAGATACAGAAATTCTTTCAATTTCAGGAAAACCCCCACAAAATCCAACCTGTGGATTAAACAAGTGAGGGACTGTGCGAAAATTATTGCAGGGAATAAAAGGATCACAGCTGAGGAAGGATTAATACGTTTTTCATAAAGCGAGTGAGGTAACTCATTTGGTAGAGCAAGGAAAGGTAGCTATTTTTCCATTATTTCACTATTATTATTATTATCACTGTTAGTGTATAATAAGGTGCACCGTCTGACATGTATTTACATTTTTCTCATTAGTCTAGTACGATTAGTTTGTTTTGCATGTACAGATAAAGAAGAACTTGTCTATGCATACAGTCATAGCCAACCTATCATCTGTGCTTATGGTGGTTTATGTGTTATACATTTTTTATATATAACACATCTATATGTTTTATAGATATATATATAAAACATATATATCCACATTTGTGTGTTTGTCACATTCATAAACTGTGAAGTGAAAAGGGAAGTGAAGACGACGCCTCTCACAAACATTGTTAAAATTATTTTTATGACCTTTTTTTCAGTTGTGTCACATTTAGCAGAGCAGTAGCTGAGAATCTTCCTGAAAAGGTTAAATATCATCAACATGTTTGCTGACGGACTCGCTGCTATAAACCTGCACAAATCATCCCGTCACAGCCCTCTGGGAATGACAGCTTTGTTCTTTCTTCTATCGTTAGACATACGCACCTCACTGGAAAATGAACAGTAACATTCACAGTACAACTTCAGCTTTGAAAATGAAGCCTTTTTTAATAAGGATAAAATCTTTGCATGAAATTGTCCGCACACAGAACTTTTGTGTCAATCCCTTCTCTTGTCCTTTTCTCCTCTATGACTAAATATATCATTCTTTGTGACATATTAAACTTCAAAACCTAAAATAACGGGTTTAATGGAATCTCCTGCCAATTGTATGCAGACGATACACAGCTATGCTTTTCTGTTAAGCCCAACATCCTCAGCAGCCTCTCATGCCTCAGTGAATGATTTTCTGCCATTCTTTGTTAGACGTATCAAAGTTTCCTTCATCTCATTTATAGTAAAACTGAGGATTTTATGTTTGGCACGGACACTTTTCCCTAGGAGGTCAGTACAGTAGCTCTTGCCAGCACCATCAAATCATCTACTCAGAACCTCTGCATCATCTTTGACCAGCATCCGAATTTTGAATCTCACATCTCTCAGCTCACCCTTGTTTCCCTCATGTCAGAGATACTGCAAATACGTCAAACCTTTCAATCAGTTCCTTTCCTATTTAATCATCTGGAACTTTTTTCTGGCCTTGATTATTGTAATTCTCTCTTCACGTGTATCTCTCAGTCCTCCATAGCCTCCCATTAGTGCAGAGAGCAGCAACACGGCTGATAAGAAAACTAGCCAGTGCTCACATATCCCACTTATTTATGGATCTCTTCACTGGCACCCACTGAAATTCAGAATAATCTTTAAATTCCTGTTATTAACATATATTATATATATAACATATATACACATATTAACATATAAAGACCTAATTGCTGGAACCAACCTCTTCGATCAGCCAGTCATGGTCTCATTACTGTCCCACGCTCTGATTTTAAAACCAGAGGTGATCACATTGAGTTTGTAGTGTAGCCCCCAAACCCTGGAACAACCTTCCTCAGCCTATCACGTCTGTTAATTGTTTTAAACCAAGTTTTTATTTACACTGTGAAGCTCTTTCTAGCTCTGTGTTTTCCAAAGTGCCGTAGAAATAAAATTATTCTTTGTATTAAAACTTGCCGCTCACCACAACACCCATTAAATCATCTGGCCTTGGTCAGAAAGCTTTTTTTTACGTTTAAACCCTGCTAGCCTGGCACTGGGGACAAAGAGATTTACTATATTTCAGAATTTGTTTTGGCTTCACAGGGGCATCAAAGGGTCAGAGTAGAAGAAAGAGTGGAAAGGTCCAAAAAGTAAAGCACCCTGAGGGGATCTTGTGTTTTTTACGACAAAGAAGAGTGTGATGGTTTCTACAGTGCCTAAAGTAAAACTTTTACGTCTGGGTTTTATCATATTTGAAAGAAAAATCCAAAGCTTTGAAGTCGCAGTTTGATTTACAGCCATGAACATGTGTTTACTTTTACCAGCAGCTTTATGCTTTCAGTTCATGATGGAAAAGCAGCTCAGCCTCATGTGAACTTTACAAAATGCTTCTGCTGTGATAAAATCAGCTTATTTTAGCGATGCCGCTGCAGAAGGAAGCGAAAAGGCGCCCCGTGTAAACAAAGTGCGCAGAATAAACAGACTTTAGCGCATGTGTCGCTGTTCCTCTGCAGCACGGGAGGAAAACTCCCGTCACCCGTGTCTGCAAACATTTTAACATGTCCTGCGTTTCCTGAAAGTTTTAGAACTACTGCGTCCACTAACCTTACTGTGGTTGATCTAAGTCGGTGTGTTACTGCTGCTTTTGTCCATGATAAAAACCCTCCGGGATGTTTCGGTTTGTCCGACGGCACCGAGGAGCTTCTGGTCCCCCCAGTGTCTGTCGGTTACATCCTTTAACGGAGACTTCGGGGTTAGACAGCTGAGGTGTTGGAGACACAGGGGGAGGAACAGGGGGGAGAGGAGGAGGGCGGTAATACGATGCTTCCTTCTGATTGGCTGAGACATGATTTTACCTTGAGTTTCCTTTAAACGTTGAGGAATTCATTGCGTCACATCTCGCACTGTCTTTAAGTTTTTTTTATTTAACAGTCTGCTGAAGTAAAAGTGAGGATTCAAACAGTTGAACAGACACAAAATGATTTCTGAGAAGTGATGGCCTGTCTGTTTGTTTTCTCTCCCTGCAGCACTGGTTTGGATCGTCATCATCGCCACACCAACCCTCTGCATGTGCTGCTCCACTTCTTGACCAGTATGTCCACTGTCCCTCCTCTGCACATGTCCAAATCATTTCAGCTTTGTCTCTGTTTGTCTCCAAACCCCACAGCTGGTCGTGTCCCTCTGATGTACTTCTAATTCTGTCCATCCTGCTCACTCCCAGTGAAACCTGAACATCTTCAACTAGGCCTCTTGTTTTTCATCAGTACCACTGTCTACAAATCATACATCACAGCAGGTCCCACTCCCATCTTGTAACCTTTGCTTTCACTCTTACTGCTATCCTTCTGTCTAAAATCACTTATCTTCACCCACTCCACTCTGCCTGCACTCTTCTTCACCTCTCTTGTGCACTGCTTTGGCTGGTCTTTAAACTCATCTGGGGCGGCAGCATCTCTGCTGGGGACAGGAAGAGACTGAACAGGCTGATCCGAAGGGCCAGCTCTGTTCTAGGATGCCCTCTGGACCCAGTGGAGGTGGTGAGTGACAGGAGAATGGTGGCTAAGCTGTCATCCCTGTTGGACAACATCTTCCACCCCATGCAGGAGACTCTGACAGCACTGAGCAGCTCCTTCAGTGGGAGACTGCAGCACCCACGGTGTGGGACGGAGAGATTTCGCAGGTCTTTCCTCCCCACTGCTGTCAGACTCCACAATAAAGACTTTTGCAGCTGATCAAACACACAAACCCACACATGTGCAATAAGACTGCTATATGTGCAATTCTTCTGACAAAGTTGTATTTTTGTATTTTCCTACTCAGTTGTATATAGTATTTGTATTTGTATTTTATTCTATTGTATATAGTATTTTATTGTATTGTATTGTATTTTATTGCATTCCAGTGTTTTCTAATTTCTGCTACATAACTTTGCACTTTTGCTGTAACAAAACAAATTTCCCACCTGTGGGACTAATAAAGGTCATCTTATCTTATCTTATCTTATCTTATCCTCTTCAGTGCTCCTTGCATCTTCACTGTCTTCCTCTCATTCACACACATGAATTCTGTCTTGCCTCTATTGACTTTCATTCCTCTTCTCTGCAGAGCATACCTCCACCTCTCCAGGGTCTCCTTCACCTGCTTCCTACTCTCTCTACAGACCACATCTGTGAACATCAGAGTCCACAGAGACTCCTGCCTGACCTCATCTGTCAGCCTGTTCATCATCACTGCAAACAAGAATGGGCGATCCCTGATGCAGTCCCACCCCCACCTTCAACCCATCTGTCACTCCACTGCACACCTCACCGCTGTCTTGCTGCCCTCATACATGTCCGGCATCACCCTCATATACTTCTTTGCCACTGCTGACTTCCTCATGCAGTATCACACTTCCTGTCTCAGCATCCTATCATCTACTTCCACAAAGACACAGCGAGGCTCCTTCTGACCTGCTCCGTATTTCTCCATCAACACTCTCAAAGCAAACGTCACGTTTGTCGGAATCTTTCCCAACATGAAGCCTCGATTCAGTAACTCCCATATCATCCCACTCTCTGAGTCGCACTGGATGATAAAGCTAATCAGATAAATGTTAAACACATGCATGTTGGTGAATTTCTCAGGAACTTCTGTTTAATTCAAGGTGGAGTGAACTGCTTTGGTTTTTCCCTTTTATGAACTGAAAAACGAAACGCCTGTGGCTCAGGATGTAGAGTGGGTCGGTGGTTTGATTCCCGTCTCCTCCAGTTTGTGTGTTGAAATAAATCGGAGGAAGCCGCTGCACTGAATCGCCCCCGACACTGTGTGAGTGTGTGCGAATGTTCAAAGTGCTTACTCATAGAAAAAACACTTGTGCAATTTGTTAAATGAGGCTTGTAGTAAAAATCATTTTGAGTTCTTAAAAGTGCTGTACAAGTACCAATCCATTTACCATCAAACTCATGTAACTCATGGCCATTCATCATAAAAAAAACTGCCCCTGTCTGAAGCAGTCATCAATGAGTAATACTTGAGAATTTTTCCAAGTAAGTCTTCTGCTTTCTTCAGGGAAGAAAACTGAGTCTGTACCTTCTCAGTCTCTCCTAAAAGCCAGGCACCATCTACAGTCATGGTAAAAATACATCTTTTATATCAGGACATATACATACATTCAAAATGTCACATTACATCACGTCCTTCTTTATTTACCAAAAGCTAAACCAAATGCAGAAACAGTGTGTAAAAAACCAAACGGTGGGCTGCCCCGGTCTCTGTGGGCCCCGGTCCGGATGGGCCTGGGCCCCTTTGCCCAGAGTGTGGGGGTGCCTACTGGGGTCAGTGGGGGAGCTGGCCCCAGAGAGGGGCCTCTTGCCCCTCCCTTCCTTCCCTCCCCATCTCCAGCTGCCTTCCTCTTCCCGCTCCACCACAATCACCCACACATGCAGGGCCTTGGGGTGCAGGTGTGCAGGGGAGGCATCTCCCCCCTGTCCCCTTCTGGCCACCTGTGCCTCAATTTTATCCCACAACTTAAACATTCACATTACTCACACTCTCATAACACATACATATAGGACCTTGGGGGTGGGCATGCCACACAGCATCCAGAAGACCATCAGGGAATAAAACCTCACCTCTGGCGTCGTTGCCCACCTCTCAATTTTAAATACATGTATACATTGAGGGCTAGCAGGAGGGGCTATGCGCTTACCTGCTGCTCTCTGGCAGGTAGCGCCATGCCCTCCCTCCTTTTAAATGCACCTTAGAACACACATGCATCAACACTACGTGTTGACATATGAGCGGGCGGAGGGAGGCTTGGAGTCTTCACACACCCCTGTTCTCTGTTGCCCGTTGGGGCGGGGGGGCTGGGAGGAGGAGTTGGCCATCCGATTGGGGTCTGGAATGTGGGGCCTCCCTGCACTGAGTTGGGAGTGGTCTGCTTGTCTGGATATTCGTATCTGTGTGTGGCCATTTGTCTGTGTTTATATGTCAGGTCAGGTATCAGACGCCACCTCACTTGGGACATCTCAGGCCCTCCAAGGTATGGAGGCCTATCTCCCCCCACCACTCTGACTGCCAGTGGCTGATGCCCTCAGACATCGATGAATTGGTGGTTCTTGGTGTCCGGAGCTATGCGCTCAGATATGCACCGGCTCACTCCCGGTGGCTGCTTGTCGGGGCCTGGCGCCTGTGGCTCAGTTGGGCCCCTTCAGGGGGTGGGGTGCCCTCGGCCTCTCGGCCTGGGGCTTGGTCCACTCTGGCACAGCTGGCTGCCGGCGGAGCTCACGGGCACGTCACTGCAACCCCGTCTGGCTTCTGCTCCGCGGCTGCTGGGTGACCCCTCATCTGGGACTCTCCTCAGCTCTTTCCGGCAGAGTGGTACGGCTGCCCCTCCGTTGGTCTTCCCTGGTCTCTTGTGCTCTGAGAGTCTCTGGATGTCTGGAGCCTGGATCTCCTCCATGCCTGCTTCATGCCCTGGAGGACGGGGCTGTGGCTCCCCACACCCTCTAGCAGATCATGACATGAAGGAACCTTTTGAATACAAGCGCGCTCACATTCACAGGTGTACACACGGGTGCTCACAGACACAAACTTTTTTGGCTCCTACCTCAAAGCACACTGTGCGTTGTCGATCCTACATGCTGCACAATAACGTTTAATATTTAGTATTTACTGTTATATTCACATAGATCATCGCGATGATGTTGTTTATTATATTGTCCCTTATGTAACATCTGAAAATAAAATTAAATAAACAATAAAAACAAAGGTCAATCAAATGGATCAATACGACAAGGCCGGGATGGTCCACTTGGTAAAGTAAATCCATTGGGCATCTTTCTTGGCCTTTAGACAATAATTCTGATGGCAAAAGAACCAAACGGGACAGGCGGGGGACAGTTTGTTTGCATTCATTTATGCACGGCTCTCTTGAGGTCCCGCCACAGCATTTCAGTCGGGTTGATGTCTGGACTTTGACTGGGCCGTTGCAACACTTTGATTCTTTTTCAGCACGTCTGTTGGAGATTTGCTGCTGTGCTTGGGATCACTGTCCTCTTTCAAGTAACAATCTGAGCTGAGCTTCAGCCGTCGATCAGACTCTAGAATACTTTGGCATACAGAAGAGTTCACGGTCAACAACAGGTCGTGTGGCAGCAAAACAAACCTGAAACATCCCCCCTCCACCGTCACGTTGACCGTTGGTATGAGGTGTAGGTGCTGATATGCTGTGTTTGGAGTTCCCCAGATGTGATGCTTTGCATTACAGCCAAACGTCTGTCAGAAGGACGTTGTTACAGAACTGTGGCCGTACTGCCATCTTCTTTTTAGAGAGGTTTTTTCCTGCAACGCTTACAAACAGCCGATGCTTGTTCAGTCTTTTTCTGATTACTTTAATGCTTAACATGCTAACCGAGGCCTGTAGAGCCTGAGATGTAGCACTTGAATTTTTGCAGTTCCTTTGAGCATTGCACGGCCTGACTTTGGGATGAATTGGTCGTCATGTTCGATCAAAGCTTGAGGCATTGTGTTAATACACACCTCAATTCTACCCTCTCGTTTCCCGAAGCAGTAAGGCTGTGTGTAGTTTTCCATTGGATTCCTTAGAAAACTTTTTGCACAGGTCCTGTTTAAAGATGACTCCACGATGACTCATAAATGCATCTGAAAACATTATGTGTATGTAAATCAATTTATTGCAAGAAGATCACTGGGAACAAGGTGAAGGTGTCCATCTGTCCCTGCCCAGAGCTCCTCATCAACAAAAATGAGGATTTACAAACAAGTTAACAGACATGAGCATAAAATGACAAGAATTAGCTGAAACTAAGTGCTGTAGGCCTACATCCTAAATACTGTATATATCTCAAATATAACTGCTCATCAGAAGTTATTCCAACACCTGCGTTTATGATAGCATATTCCTCCTGATATGTACAGCATAATCAAGACAGTGCCTTTAAGATGTTGCATTAAAATTACACACAAAATAATCAGAACTATGAAAGAGGCATGCAAAACCGAACAGTATATGTCACTACGTAGCCTACCTGAAAATATCCCCCCACACACCCAAAGCGCAGCCTCGCTGAAGGCATAGCGCAGCTCTACAGCGCCATCCTGTGACTGCAGGACGCTTTGAATTGATCAGATTCAAGAACTGAAATAAAAAGTCCACATTTTCTTTGAACACATGCTGAAACAATGTGACCATAATGTTCTAACAGTGGTGCTCAAATACGCAGAGAAGAACAGCCACGAGCCTCAAATACAAGAGACGGCACAGTAATTGAAGCACTGTTGTGAAAGTTCAAAGTCTGGTGTTTTTCCTGAAAAGAAATCCGTTACATCTGCATCTCATCCCTAATTTAACACGTGAGGGCGACATATCAGAACATGTGAGGGGTTTGTAAAGGCTGACATTTCCATCCTTTGTCTCCAAATCCACTGTGTTTAAACTAATATAAATGCAACATTTCCAAACTATACAAAACTTATAAATTATAAAGTTCTATTCTTAAATATAAACAACATCAAGTCAGTTTCCAGTACTTAGATTATATATTAGGTACAGTACATTGTACACAGCTTCCACTGAAATCACTGTACACGATCCAAAAGGCTGAAACTGCAGGTCAGACGTGATCTTCGAATAAATTAATTCATAAATAAATCACGATTACGTCTTCCCAGTTACATCCTCGGCATGCTTTGCATCTGCTCCAGATTGTGGCACGCGCTCACTCACGCACACACACACAAACACGCTGTGCATTCGACTCTTAAGTCCAAATCTACAAGTTCGGCTAATCTAAAAATACTTTTGGCTTTAAGGAATAACGTTACACTCGACTGAGACTAAAAGCTAACTTTTCAATAAAGTACGAGACGTCTACCGCCTACAGGGAAGTTTAACTTCAGTAGTTACATGTTTACCTGCAGACGCTTTGCAATAGAATATTAAAAGAAATAAATCTCTAATCCATAAAGTGACGGTGCTGGATGTCAGTTCCAGGTAGATCCCTTTCATTGTGTGGGAAAATTTAAAGCCCACATCTACTCAGGTACGACAAACAAAACAAAACAGCCAAGAGCAGACTATGTGATAAATATCTCTGTGACAGTGCAAAGCTAGAGCTGTGGCTGTTACAGCATGCTGTGTGGGCTGGAAGGAGACATGTTGAAGCATTTTGAGCCTAAAGGAAAACACAGAATATTTCGGCTTTGCAAGACCGATCCAGTTGTGCATAAGAGGATTCCACACAAAAGCTGATAGAAGTACTTCTAATATATACACAGAAAGCCAGTTTTTGCTTAAAAATTACTTAATCGTGTGCTTTATATCCAAACTTGTAGAAAGAGTAACAAACAATCCAGCTAAAAATCGCTGACTTCTCTCTTTTCTCGCCTCAGTCAGTCAGTTACAGTAGCAGCTTGTTCACCAACAGTAGCCTAATTGTCGGCGTTAATACAGTTAAGTTCACTCCAGCCAACGTTTTGGTTCATTATACATGATTGGCAGCAATCCCGCCGCTGGCACTTTCTCTTCGCACCTCCAGAAAATAACCCCAAAACATCCGACGTCCTTCTGTCCGCCACTCGTGTGTATTGCACCAAATATAAATCATACAGAACTCTATTTTTCTATTAAGTAATAGGTAGGACTTTGTTTGGAGGTGCCATGAAACTGGAAGCCAGGTGAGGTTCCCCCATCAGCCAGAGGAAGAATTAGTAGAAGAAGAAGAAGAAGAAGAAGAAGAAGAAGAGGAGAAGGCGGGAGGGTCAGTGGATGTCTCTGCACATGGGGAGGTTGACGAAAGTGAAAACGTTGAACTCGATGAGGACGGAGAAGGACAGAAAGATGGCGTACAAGATGAGGCAGGCCAAGCCCAGTCGCCAGTCCAGAGTCCACTTGTTCAAATGGACGCCGAGGACCTGAACGAAGAAGACACGATTAGAGACACACCGCACAAAGATAAGAAGAGTGGATGCAACTATGAAACAATTCCTGACTTAAAAGAGCTACAATGCAAAGCCTTTATTGGTTTGTCCGGACCTCCCAGGAACAGTCGGTCCAGCTCAAGTCCAGCTGTTTACTTCAGGTCATGTTTCAGTTTTAGGTATTTGCACTTCTTTGCATACTTATATACATCTGACAGCCTTCATTCAGTTTTCTGAAATTCCCGCGTTTGTCGATACGTCAAACTAGGTGTTTTATGTGGCTGCAAGTGAACTTGCTCTTCCTCTTGTCTAAATATACTAATTTCAAACCTGTGGTTGACATAGGAGTGTGTGCAACTTGTTTAAACCTCATGTCAGCCGTGCGCTGTCTTTACCCCAGGGCAGGGAAACATAAGTTAAAGCTGTGAGGGACGCCTTCATATCATTGCTCCACAAGTCTGTGCATTCAAAAATGTTAGCTGCAGAAATCTGTGACTTACTGTGAAGAATACTGAGGCCAGTAGGAGTGCCACGGAGTATATGAGTCCTCTGCTGTTAAGTTCGATCTGAAGAAACAGAGAAAGAGGCGCATTTTCACATCATTTTCACCAATGACTTTAAAATGCAGTTTTTTTGTTTTATTCTAAAGTGTAATGAGACAAATAACACCGTCTCAGTTCACGGTGATGCAGTTTGGTGACAAACAAAGTCTCATTGTTTATGAACTCATTTCTGCTCCAGCAGACGCTCCTCCAGCGGAGCAGGGAACACTCACGATGGAGCCCGTCTCGATGCAGAGCGTTTGCAGCGCCCAGGGCAGACCCAGACCCACCAGGATGTCAAACACATTACTGCCTATGGAGTTGGAGATGGCCATGTCTCCCAGACCTGAGGTGAGGAGAGAAACACTGTCAAAGTCTGTGTTCAGTCGGGAGACAAAGCGATTACGACAAGCAAAACTCTGCTGTGCGACGCTGGACTTCTTATGTGAACGTACCTTGCCGCGCCACTATGACACTAGCCATGCAGTCTGGGACGCTGGTGCCCGCTGCGAGGAAGGTGATGCCCATGATGACGTCAGGGATGCCGAGAGTAAAGCCAATCACAGTCACCTGAGAACAGACAGACATCGTCTCAAGAGACAGACTCTCTGGGAATTCCTCCTTACGCAGGGCGGTAAGATAAATGAATCAATTCTGAGAGTTTCCCTCTGTTTCTGCACTTAATCGAAGGATGTGTGTGTTTTCCATAATGACAGCTGTGTGTCAGTGTTAGAAACGACTCACTATTTATAGACATTTTTGTATCAAATCTACGAGGTTCTGGCTGGACTGTGAATGTAAATATTAATGTGAACTTTTATGTATATAGATGAAAACACATTTGTGATGTTTATCACAAACAGATTGAATGCAATTAGCGACTTGACCCCATTCAGTTCCAAACCGTGGACAGATTGTCTCCATCTCCAAGGCAATGAGGCTGAAAGTTAACTGCAGATGGCTGAAACAATTTTGGCCGTGTTGCCGTCTCCCAACCAGTGTTTTCTCTAGTGTGACTGCAGCATTACATAAGTCAAAAGGATGAAATCATTTAGACGTTTCTAAAAACACAGTTTTAATAGTCTTGAAAGAAACTGTCTCCATGTTTAGAGGGAAAGGATCAGGAGGTGGTTGAGCGAGCCTGACTGGACTCACCATCCACACCATGATGTACGAGAGGCCGGCGATCCAGATGGTGGCTGTGAAGAAGGAGACCATGAACCACCTCTCCCAGCGGCGCTTGCCACAGTTGGGCACCGTGAAGAACAGAAGCAGGGACAACGGCCACATGATCAGCCACTTGAGCTTCTTACACACACCCGCTGGAATGAATAAGATGTAGTCAGGGTTTAACGTTACACGATGCTAAAATGAACATTTGCTGAGAGCCAGATCGTCTCATGTACCTGGAACTTTAAAGGGCACCAGGGGGCCCTCTTTGTCATCCTCTTCCTCTCCTTCCTCGTCATTCTCATTGTTCTCGTTGTCCTCATTTTCATTCTCCGTCTCATTCTCCAGCCGCTGAAGTCTGCACCTCCCGTTCACACCCTGCTCGACTCCGCCCATCCCATTCTCTAGGCCCCGCCTCCCTTGCGCCCTGGCTGCAGACTCAGAGTCACCATTCGTGATGCGATTGACTCGAGTCTCCGTGGTGTTGATCAGTCTTTGTCTCTGGAACATTAAAACAATCATTTGGACACTTTGCATTGCTCTCGTGAATTATTTTGTCATTATGCATAAAATACAAAACAGGAAAATATTTCTCTGAGGTAGAAATAAATATTCTTTCCAACTGTGGTTGTTTCCTTTGGATTCAAGCTGAAACTTCAGTCTGCAGCAGACAGGTGTCTGAGATATCCAAAAGACAATTAGCATTCATTCCACGTCTTATTTCATCTTCTGCTAAACCCAGACCCAATTATTTGGTTTGTATTTATGCTAAGACTCTGGATTTGGGCAATTTTTCAGGCTAACTTTAGTTGACAAATTTATATTTCTCCTAAGTATGTGAGGAGCATCTGAAACCACACATCCAAGAATAGTTCAGTGTGTAAGTACCTCATTGATCAGCATCCGAGAAGCCATGGTGAGCCGGGTTCTCGGGGAGAAATGACTGGTGATCATGATCCTCATGCCGGCCTCAGAGAAAGACAGCTGGTGGGGGTAGGCAGACAGCAACTCATCCACCATCAGCACAGACGGCGTGCAGTGGAAGTTCGCTAAAAAATAAAAAACAGAAAAATACGTTTGAGCCGATAAAACATTAAATATAAAATCGCTGGATTGGAAAATCTTAGCTGTTGTTTGTAAAACACACAGTATGGAGGCACAGTGAAGTACAAGCCTGGAGTCATATCTGCACAGACAGCAAGTTGCATCATTGCCTCAACCCAACCCCCCAAAAATTAATTCATTAATTAATTATATCTCTCCATCCACTGATTTTCTCTGGCTTATCCAAGTCCAGGTCAACCATCCAAGCAGAAATGCCCAGACATCCCTCTCTGCAGCCCCCTTTCCAAGTCTTCTAGGAGATAATGAGACATTCCTAAACTGAGAAACATAATCTCCCCATGGTCTCCTGGGTCTCCACCAATGCTTCCTCATGGTTTATAATGACTGGAACACCTCGCCCAGGGGGCATAGTTCAATAAAGCCAAGGGAAGTACATCATTGGCAAAAAAGTAGAGATGACATTCTGAGACCACCAAACCCATAAAAGTCTTAAAAGTTATGAAGAGAATCTTGGACAAAGGGCAGGAACAAGCCTGACTTATTGCTGCTAATGCAGATTAAGCTCTCTTGTACAGGGGCTGAATGTTGGGAAGTATGGTGGTCAAATTCCTTTTCCAAGTCCATAAAGCACATGTAGGCTGGTTGGTGAAACTCCCACACACCCTCAAATATCTCCAAGAGAATAAAGAGCTGGTCGACTCCATCACCAGGATGAAAACAGCATTGTTTCTTCTGAATGCAGGATTCGACTTCCCTCACCAGTGCCCTGAAAGTCTATGCCAGGTCTATGTCTACAGCTGAGGAGTGTGATCCCTCTACTGTTGGAACACCACCAGTTTGTCGAGGGCACTGTCCCTGACGTCATTGCAAAGCTGCAGAGATACGTCCACGAGAACGGCATCAAAATCCTTAAGGAGCCTCGAGATAAACGCAAAACCAAAGATCAGATCAGGTCCAACCTAACCTGGAAAAAATGCAGGTTCTGCACATGAATATGAATCAATAGCTATTATAAAATCATGCCGATATAAAATCATGCTCATTGGGTGGGAAAAGGGGGAAAATTACTGTCCAGGAAGACATTTTGTGAGCATTTCCTTGAAACTGTTTTGCCCAGTAACAAGTGAGGAGGGCGACTGTTTCTCACTGGGGCAGCATTCAGAGTATCAGGTGCAAAACGAGCTGACAGAGCAGGCTGTGCCAGCATCTTGCAGTCCTCTCTTCTGTTGTTCTCAAGCTGTAACTTATTTTTGAGGGCAGAGAGAAAGCTGCAGATGGCAAACAAAACGGCTGACTCTGTGACATTCCTAGCATCCAAAGCAACTCTCAAGCTCTTAAAGAGACACGCCGGGAAGGCTACTGGGTTGCTTATTTGGTTGGAGAAGGTAAATGAATTCAGTTTACCAGTTTATTCAAACTTCTCTGCAAACGTCTTTACGCTGGCTTGTTTCCTGGATGGAAAGAAGCTCGGTGTTCAAACAGAGGGTCATAATCACCGAATACAAAATCTTAGAGTCTGCACAAGTAGTCCTTTGGTACTGTCCTCACCCTTTGCCTGCTTAACACAGAGCAGAATCAAAATAGACGGAAAGTGCTCCTGCGGCTTTTATATTTATGCAAATTTCAGTGTGCAGAGATGAACAACTGCAACCCACTGAGACACTTTAGAGGACAAGCAGAAGAGGCTCTGATACCTTTTTTAAGCAGGACTGCAGTGGCGTCACACGTGACGTCCTCCAGATCAGTGCTTCCCGTGAGCCCATTGGCCAGATTCACCGAGCCTTTCTTTCGACGGTCGAAGTAGCGATGGGCCCGGCCGTTGAACCTGGCAGTAACAAACGATGACAGACTCAGTAAATCACTGCAACCAGCTGTTTAACTCTCTGAAGCTGACACTCACTTCATGATGAGGATGTAGACCGCATACATCAGGATCAGGACAAGAGATTCCCACCTGCACACAAACACAAGCAAAAGGTTTCACAGTCACTCTTTCCATTTCAAAAGCTCAGTCATATATATTTAGAGTTTTATGGTAAATGTCAATACGCACCAGCACACCTGCTCATCGTAGATGAACTAAAGATGCAAAGACAAAGAGGACACAAGGGGGTCATTAGGTGGAGGAAGTACGTGGGAGTTTAATTAAATCCTGCAGTTCAGCATCTCTGCCGCTAGGGGGCAGACCCAGCTAAGAGCTCAAATCTACAAAAGGGTCCAAATTAAAGATTGTTGTGTTACAGCCAAAATAGTAAACAATGCCAAAAGAAACAAATGGAATATGACACTGACAAATACAAATATAATACATTTAAAAGTTATGTAAAAAGTTGAAATATCATACACCACGGGGCTAAAATTTATGAAGGATAGAAAAGCACTGAAAAAAAGTTCTTTGCAGTAGCTGTACTCTGGTTTATTAACAGTAAACATTTAATATGTACAACCCTTAGACTGATTTTATGAAGTTTTATAAAGATGTCCTGTAAATATAAAATTATAACTATTTAAAAGTATAATAATAAGTTATTGGATCATTAATATGAGGATGTGGAGCAGGGCGTTATTATTCTACAGCTTCAGCTACTCAGTTACAGTTTTATGTAACTGATGTTAGTTACATATCAGTTGTTAAACCATTTCTGCACCGATAACTAAAAAATATGAATTTTGTTTTCATGCTTTTTATGCAAGGTTCTGCATCTGTGCAGAACAGCTCAGTTCAGTTATTTGTAAATGAATATGCAAACCTGCATTTAAGGGACATGATGTGTGACATCACAGTCTCTCTGGTTTCTGTTTATTGGCCAATCACTGAGCAGGCTTTGGTTGCATGCAGGTAAAGAGTCCTTCGGGAGAGTCACAGTTGCTGGAAACCATCGGCTAATCCAATGTATAATTTAATATCAATAGCTTTTTAATAACTAATCTGTAGTCACGAATATCATCCAGTAAGACTCTTTCACAGCGTTGACACACAAAGCTGTTTGTAAAGTGTGCATAATGATTATTTCATGCAAACAGAACACATGCAAACATGTTTAAACGAAATACTGCGATCTCTAGAAGTTCTCTGATGACTCTGCAATAGTCGGCCTCATCACTGATGGGGACGACAAGGAGTACAGAGGTCTGACCCAAGACTTTGTGGACTGGTGCCAGCTGAACTACCTCCAGATCAACGCCAGTAAAACCAAGGAACTGGTGGTAGACTTCCGCAGGCACAAGCATTCTCCACTGCAACCACTGAACATCCAAGGTATGGACATTGAGGCTGTGGACAGCTACAGGTACCTTGGTGTTCATCTGAACAATAGACTGGACTGGACTCATAACTCAGACGCCCTCTACAGGAAAGGGCAGAGCAGGCTGTACCTGCTGCGGAGACTCAGGTCGTTTGGAGTGGAGGGCCCACTCCTGAAGACCTTCTATGACTCTGTTGTGGCTTCTGCTATCTTTTATGGTGTGGTCTGCTGGGGCGGCAGCATCTCTGCTGGGGACAGGAAGAGACTGAACAGGGTGATCCGAAGGGCCAGCTCTGTTCTAGGATGCCCTCTGGACCCAGTGGAGGTGGTGAGTGACAGGAGAACGGCGGCTAAGCTGTCATCCCTGATGGACAACATCTCCCACCCCATGCAGCAGACTGTGACAGCACTGAGCAGCTCCTTCAGTGGGAGACTGCGGCACCCACGGTGTGGGACGGAGAGATTTCGCAGGTCTTTCCTCCCCACTGCTGTCAGACTCCATAATAAAGACTTTAACTGATCAAGCACACACATCCATACATATGCAATAATACTAAGTGCAATAATCCTTTCTGTCATCGTTGTATTTTTACTCAGTTGTATATAGTATTTGTATTTGTATTCTATTTTTATCTTATTGTATATTTATTTTATTTTATTCTACTGTATATAGTATTTTATTTTATTCTGTACAGCTGTGTACTGTATTTATTCTTATTGTATTCTAATTTTTGCCTCATAACTTTTGCACTGTCCACTTCCTGCTGTGACAAAACAAATTTCCCACGTGTGGGACTAATAAAGGTTATCTTATCTTATCTTATTATTGGTCTTCTTCTTACTATTAATTGTTTTTTTTTTTATTTTTTGTCATTATTTACAGATTTTTTGTTTGTTTGCATTTTGATGAGATCATTTAAATCCCTACAAAAATCCCAAAGGAGCCTCTACGGGCTGTAAGCTTGATTTCATTAGCAATCATGCCCTCCTCCCTCTGCTTAGATTAATAAAGGTTTATTTGCATCAGGTCTGAAAAGCTGTCGTAGGAGAGTTATGGTCTCTTAAGACATCACGTGGCCTAAATGCATTTTAGATGCATGGCCTCTGAAGCCACATCAGTCCTGGAGAAACTGCCTCCAACAGCACCGTCTATGCTACTCAAAGATGGCAAAGTAAAACTGTATAACAACATTAATTCGGTAACATAGGTAATTGTAATAGTAATCACAGATTAGCTTAAAAAATGCAATGTCTGCTGTGAGTTTCTCGCCCTGGTCTGAGAGCTCAGCGGTGTTTAAACATCTTTTTTGTGTTGGTGCTCCTTGTTGGACAGAAACACTCATGTCGCACCTTTTCTTTCTTTTTCTTTGATCCACATTCTGTGTCTCAGGTGAAACAACATTCGCCTCCTCGGTTACTGCAGACCAAGCCTTGTTTTTTGTTTTAAAAAGAAAACCGTCCCACCTGAGGACACCCATCTACTTTCCTCCTGTTTTGGTTTCTTTGCTCAGTTTATTTTTTCGTTAGAAATAAAAATATCTAAAAAGCAAATTGTTCAGATTAGCTAATATAAACATGTTGGACAGGAAGAAACAAAGAGGCCCATTCCCTTTAAACGTGAGAGACACTCCAGTTTATTCTACTGTACAGGAAACATAAGTCAGCCACTGGTTTCCCACATTAACATGCAAGTGTTATTTCATTGCTGTAGTTCATTGAGGTAAGGCTAATTTAGTTTTCAACATATCATCATACTTCGAATAACTAATATTGTTTTGTATAATCTTTAAAGTAACAAATAGATGCAATGGAGTCAAAAGATCAATATTTCCCCACAAAAAGTTGCACAAAAGTTGACTTGAAACTATGCAGTACTTGAGTAAGCATACATCCTACCACTCCATTGCCTTTGTGCATTGCATTGTGGGAGAGAAACCTACACTTAAAGCTACACTGCTGAGGTAGAAAGTGCAAACGTGTAGTGACTGTAAAGCTGCTAACTATGACCTGCCCTGTAAATTGGCTCAGTAAGTGACTGCATGAGTGCCTCTTCCTGCACTTACTCCACACTTGATCATGTGAACTGTGCATCTACACGTGACTCTGCAGTATAAGCTCTTACCGCAATGAGGGCAGTGACAGAAAACGTGTAATAAATCGAATCTCGGAGTAGAGCCCAGTGAGACAGCTTCACCGCCTGTGAGGGGAAAAAAGGAAAACTGAGAGATAAGCACACTGAAAATATCCCGCATCAGTTTCTGCTCTCGTACAGAAACACTCAGCCTTCTGACATCATTACCATACTGATGTAAACACAGGAGGTCTTAAGTTAACCTTTTGAATCACAGCCACTGAAAAAGGCAATTGCAGGTTAGCATCCTACATAGAAAAAGAGCCGCTGTGTTTACCGACTTTATGTAATCAGATATAACGCAGGGGCCCACGATGCCGTGACTAACGCTGTAACACGCTCCCACACAGCGCTCACTGTATATATAAGTGGAGGGTCAGGGGGTCACATCTTGAATGTGCCACTCCCAGCTGTGGAATCGTAAAGTTGGATCCCAACAAAATGTTTGCTTTTACTGGGTTTGACTTTGTAGAAGGAACCTGCTACAAACATCTAGCTAAAGGTAAGCAGCGGCGAGGTGCACTGGGTGGAACCGAAGATGATTTCACTGCCCCCTCCGAGCCCCTCCCGAGCTCCATCCCAGTGCCTGTCTTTCCCCCTCATTATCCAAGTATGATTACATAATCCACAATCTGGGATTGCATCACTGTTTGGAGTCCAGCACATATATTTTTCAGAGCAGAGAGCTTATCCTTGTACTTTGCTCATTTCCATGTCCCAGGCATGTCAGATAGCATCACGTAGAGCAGCCTCTCTCTGATGCTATCTCTGTATCTCATGTAAAATACACAAAACCAGTGAGGTAAAGTAGAAAAAAGATACAAACAGCCTCTTGTAATCACACTGACATGATGTTTTAAATGTGTCTGAGCAAGGCGGGGAATTAAAAGAAACAAACAAAAATACAAAAGCTCCAGAAAAGAATCAAATATAAAACACAAGCGTGATTCCTGATTTGTTCATTTTCATCATGTTTATCTCCTGACATTACAGCGTTTTAATATTTACTTTGAAATGATGCAGAATATGTATAAAAATGAACTCCCCGCTAAGCGTGCCACAGCTAACATCTGTGACATTAAAGCGCAAACGAACAGCGTGCACTCCTCGCATAAACATGAATTCACCCTCTACCACTCTGTGGTTGCTCGGTATTTAAAGGTGACATTAGGCCGCCGGTTGCGCGCTGTGAAAATGCCACCGGGTCAGCAGCGAGCTCAGCCAGTGTAACGCTGCTATGACATCATACCTGGCCGGCGAAGAAGCCACACACGCCGATGATGCAGAGGATGTTGAAGACGGCTGAGCCCACGATGGTCCCGACGCCGACGTCGCCATGGGTGATAAAAACTCCTGCAGGGAGAGTGAGCCAGCACGCGCACGCACACACACACACACACACACACACACACACACACACGATGAGGTCCACCGAGAGCAGAGCACACGTAGCATCTGCAGTGGTGACAAACAGATGTCACACAACTGTCAAAGTACTTGACTCAAACACACGTGCCAGCAGAGGGGTGCGTGTCCCAGCGCTGCACTTTATGTTAACGATAGAGAGAAAGCATCACTGTGGACCTGTTATACTTTCCCTTACTCTCTGACGGTGATACATTTCAAATTCTAATTCTTTTGAGCCAAAAGCCAAAGCTTCACAGTGCTACAAACACTCGGATTCATACGTTTTTCCTGCTCTATCTATTTGTATCTGTACAGAGAGGGGATGTCAGCCATTTAGAAGAAAGCAGGTTTAAAACAGAGGAGCTAAGGTTAACCTGAACACTGCACCAAGGCCCAATAACAGATAAATAAGGATTATTTCAAACTGTGAATCAAGCAAAGCTACTCTAGTAGAGTCTTAGAGTAAAACTATAAAGCTGGAAATGAGCTGAATATGTCACCTTGAACTTAAACAAAATAAAGCATGTTAAACACATTTGGCACATTTACATATTTATAACATATTTATAACTTATTGCAGCTAAATTTAACAGTACCCTTCACCCACCAGTAACACTGTATTTGCCATTAAGTGATTCTGAATATTTAAAGCCATGTTCACTGCATGTGTCTTGGGATAAAAGCATTCAAAGCCATGGCTGCTGCCTGCCTAAAGCAGCACTGCAGCTCCAGCTGTCAGAGTTAGAGCAGAGGATGTAGACTGATGGAGGGATGGGCGTAGAAATGTTGTACCTATGATGGATGTGAAGAGCTCCGGAGCCGAGCTGCCAGCGGCCATAAAGGTTGCACCTGCGACGTCCTCGCTGAGATTGAGACGCTGAGAAGGAACAGATCGGAAGATTAAGAAAATTTCAACAGGGAAAAAGGTGCAGTTTCAAAATCCAGACAAGACTGAAGGATTTTAGAAAAATTTTGGGAGAATAAATAAATGTAACTAATTTGGGCTAATGAGTAAATACACAGAGTCTGGTTGTTTATTTCTCAATCAAATACAGAAAAAAGGGTCTCTGCTACTGGCAAAAGAAAACATGTTTTTACAAAAAAAGAGTCTAAAAAACAGAAAAATATTCCTGTTTGGCAAACATGACGATTCATATTCAAAGAGTGAGTCGGATATTCTGCTATTTTTATGCTGGCGAAGTACATTAAAGTCTTAAAACAGAGAAAGAAAACTCCTTATCAGGATAAAAACTGGCATAAACAACTTTCTTTCTTTCTTCTGCGAGGACAAAGACAGTATCAGTGCTGATGAGTTCCTTTTTCTGGGAGATGGGAAAAGCACTTAATAAAAATGAAATAGAGTTCAAATGTGTTTGTCAAAGCAAATACGCCAGCAATAAACATCCAGCTCTGAATATCAGTATCTGTGGTTCATCTGAAACTGTAACTCTTTAAATTTCTTGACTCTTCAACATAAGTTCCCCAGCTGAGTGACTATATTTTGAAAATCTTGATTAATACCTCACATAACTTCTCCAGGGAGGGGACGAAGTAGTCATCGCAGACGACGGCCAGAGCGCAAAACATGTATATGGTCTGTGAAGAGACAGAAAGAGCCTTAAACATTACAGTGAAGGAGAAACACTGTGCTTTATGTGATTTGATCTATTTAAACTGGACAGCAACAAGAGATGTTGTTATTCTGCATCAAACAAATTCCAGAATGGTACAAGAAAGAATACCTTTCTGCTTAAATTTATATGTAAATTACCCTAAAAATAAGTCACAGATCTCGGCCCATGACAATTCAGTGGAGTCCATTAACAGATCGGACATTAAACATTCAGGAAACACATACAGCAGGCCCACACGCTTAACTTTTTAAAACAGGGAAGTTAGTTTTCTCTCCTGAAGCATGCTGGCATAAAAAAAAAAATTCCAGGTCTGGAAGTTTGCAACCAAAACATGACCTCTGACCTTGTAAATGTAACCGAGCTGTTTGATGCTTAGTAAAGACGCTGGATTTGTGATTCCTTCTAAGCTTTTACTGTGTAGCTGAGCAGACATTACATGCAAACAGCTTGACTCTGGGGGCAAAGACTGGGCCGTTAGACATTTTTCTTACTGCGTACATGCACTGTGCACTCTATGAACAGCTATGAGAAACCCCCATTATTCAACAATAGTAGTCAGCCAAAGCTAATATAGTTATTTATAGACATGCTTAAATTCAGCCTAATTCTAAAACCAAGAGGAAATCAGAAGTTATTTTTTTAATTGTTTTTTTAAAAAGATTTTTATGGTTATTCTGCTCTTTTCAACTATAATTTATTTGTCTCTCCTTTATGGTACCAGCAATATCTTAGTCACTGCAAAAGAGACTAAAGTGCAAACATATGGATTTAATCAGTGAGTAGTAATCTGCATAATATATAATCTATTTCTATAACATAGTAATTCTACAAAGGGAACTTAAGTATTATGCAGATGGACTGGATAGCCAACCAATCACAGCAGATGGCCCCGCCCCTCCCTGAGCCTGGTTCTGCTGGAGGTTTCTTCCTGTTAAAAGGGAGTTTTTCCTTCCCACTGTCGCCAAAGTGCTTGATCACAGGGGGTCATATGATTGTTGGGTTTTTCTCTGTATCTATTATTGTACGATCTACTGTACAATATAAAGACACTTGAGGCGACTGTTGTTGTGATTTGGCGCTGTATAAATAAAACTGAATTGAACTGAAAATAGAACTCAGCTTATAATGAATAATAGTTAATAAAAATAAATCAAACCTGTATCCACAATAAGTTTCAGATTATTGCAACAATAAAATACGAGTTCATCGTCTGCAAATAGATTAAAATTACCTTAAGAAGAGTCACCATAAGAAGAAATGTACATAATAGACCGAATACTGAATACTGCCAGCTTTACACATGAAAACATGTTTGAATAACACAGAAAAAATATTTGACAAAAAAAGCTGAAAAACGTTAAATTAAACCCTAAACATAAAAATTCCATTACAAACACACAGATCACATCATCTTAAAAAGAATAAACCCAAAACTCTGAACATGAATTCTTGTTGATCACGTGCAGCATACGTTACATCAGTGATCTGGATTAAAAGGCAGCCTGTGACACTGAAAACTGTCATATTAGATGTTACATCAACTTCTCTGGCATCACATAATAGATCCAACACAAAGAAATGGAGACGGGGTGTAGATCAAAGACAGGTGGCGATGATCAAAAGCACTAGTGATGACAGAGTGACTGCTAATGTGTGAACAAAGGAGAAACGCTCTCACACACTGCAATAACAAAACCTTTACAGTTAGACCGACGCGGGAGTGATCACGCTCTTCGTGCCCGGAGATCAGTCACATTTCACCGAGCAACCACAAACTCAACTTCCTGATTCTGACAGCAGGTGAGAGCGAGCACGTTATGTGTTTGAGTGCCAAAAGCAAAAGGTCAGAGGTCACATGTAATCCTGCTAACTGGGTTTAACACAGATTTAGAGCTGAGGTAGAGGGTGGGAGAAAGCATCTTCAGCCACAGAGACGTATGCTGACTGCACACTTGTTTCTATGTGTGCACGTGTGAATTGAGTCGAGGAAGTCCTTCAGTCCGAGCTTGTGTTTGTGTTTTTTCGGAGAAGTGATGATCCCAGCGCTAACGAGCTGTGCGGGACTGGAGAGTGAGTCAGCAGCACAGCTGCTGGGAGAGAAGTTGGGAGCAAGATACTGCGATTAAAAAAACAAAAAAAAAAATTTAAACTGAAGCGTGAACAAAGCATGCTTCCATTTTTAAAAACCACAAATACTCATGGTCAATTATAGCTTTCCCAGTTCAGCTTCACTTATGGCTGCATCACACGGAAATGTGAGGGAAAAGACAGCAGTGTTTAAATCTGCATCCCTCTGTGGTCAACCTGAGTCGCAGGATGGCCTGGAATAAAATTTAACTTCAGCATTTACAAGCACGGTGCAGAGAGTATCTGCACAGAGGAGCAGCTGCATGTTTTCCAAAATGTCACAATTTGAGCTTCATGCTCAATATTTCATATTTTTAAACAGGTAAATGGTTAATGAAGGAGATCGCAGGGCGTTTCACAAAGTCACAAGCACAGGAAAATCCGAGCTTTTAAAGTTTCTACTGAAGAAAATATCAAAGTGAATCACAGCCAACGACTAAGGCGAGTTTAAGGCCTTTGAATTTGTTTGTCCAGCATCTATGATCACTCGTGACTTCAGGAGAGATCCATGTGTAGCTTGTAATTTCTGGGCTGAAAAACATATTTAATCTTTTTCGAAACTGTAACCACGTCTATTTTACACCCAGTCTAAGTGTAACAATCTAGAGACAAATCTTTTTCTCTATAACCTCTATAAACTGCGCCATTTTCATGCCCGTGATGTGGAGAAACAGAAACAAGCACTGGCATCTTGGATCTCTGATCATTCAATGGAGAAAGCTCAACAAATGCGTTTTGGGTAAACTTTGAAGAGTCTTATTCCCAGGTGACCGGTGACTCCTCAGAACAAGTTAAAAGGTCTCCTTTTACCTAGAATTTGGCATCAGGCTCATCTTCTAGCTGTGATTCCTTTCATAAAAGTCATTTTCTAATATATTGATTTTAAGTTTCGAGTTGATCTGCTGCTTTTTTCAACAGAACGTAATGAATTCAAAGACTAATAATAATAAAGTCAAAGACTGAACCAAGAAAAAAAAAAAGCAAACAGCTTGGACTGAGTTTTGTGACCAAATGAGAGACGTGGATTTGTGGTTGTAAAACTGACTCACTTGGTTTAAGGCCAACATTAGAAGAGACTGCCCAGCTTTGGAGAGCTAAACTTTTGCCTCTAATTGTTTTTTGAAGGACTCGTTGTCAATGCCAAACAGGGCAAATGTGGACTTTTTGTCACGTGTCTTTACAAATACGTTGCAAACGGAAACAAGAGCATCTTTGTATACTCAGCTCACAGACTCTTCTAGATCCAAATAAACTTCTGGGTTTAAGTGCTCGACGGGTTCCTGTAGGATGTTGAGAGGATATCCAAGGCTTGGTGAAAGGCCAAGTTGAGATCAAGTCTGGAAAAACCTCGTAAACTCACCTTGAGTTAGGACTATTTACTATTCCCAGGCTCGGCAAAGTAATCCATCCGAAAACTTCCTGGAAACCCACTTTGTCCCACTTTGGGTAAGTCAAATGCATAAATTGCATGTCATACTTCAGACACACACAATCACAGTCTGAACATTTCTTATTTTGTTTTAAAGGCAGCCTGTTACAGCAGCGTTTTATTCTCAGCTGCAGGGCACGATTGTCCTCCCGCTGTACACAGAAAAAAGCACAATGACATCAGCTATGAAAGGACACTGAACATTATTTTAAAGGTTAAAAAAAATAGATGGAGCTTATATTCACCTGCTATTTTGCACTGATTTCTAAACACCCAAGCATCCCAGTAAAGGTTCTGCAGCAGCTCAGAGGGTGGCTGCAAAGTGAGACACGGCAAACGCTTCATTGTTTAGTCCTGCGGAGATGCTGCAGGAGCTTCCATTATGATGAAACCCCTCAGAGACCATCAGCACAATGCAACATGGATCATCGCGTGCTCAAACATTCTGCATGCTTTGTCGCTCACGCCACAGCGATGAAAGAAAGGCCCCATCATAGTTTGGGCCTCGCATGGTGACCTCTGCTGGGTCCCACTGCAAAGGCTGTGTGTTTGTTGAATTGCCGGATGGGAAAAGACTCGGCTGGCACTGAGCTGCAGCTCAGTCTGGAATACTGTAATCCAAACACCAAAGATATTTCCAATTGCTTTGATTTATATTTGGTGGCATGGCTCTTTTCTGGGAGGAGAACCGGGGACAGAGATGGTTGCAAATCAGCTTGCAAAGGTGCATCTGCAACTGTGAGCAGGCTAAAGCAGCTTAAACTGTGGGCCTTATATGAAAGTTTGCAGTCAGATGTGTAGAAGCCATCAGCTGATATGAGATTGACTTTGAACTAACCCTGAGTTAGTTTATTAGCATGGCAAAGTTACACCAGTGGTTAGCACTTCTGCCTCAGTTTGAGGAGTTGGTGGAAATGTGGAAAAGGAGAGATGTTCTTTATATTTTCAATCAAATTTAGATGTAAATGGGTGTTTTTTCTTCTTTTTAGCTTGAATTTTTTTTAAACCTCAGCATTTTCAGGCAGTATCGGTTAGACAAATGGTAGAGCCGTCCTTTCAGTGGGTTTTCAGCATCGCCATTATTTAACCCACTGGGCTGTGATGGGCGGCAGGTCTTCTAAAACAATGTGCATTTTGTTTCCATGTGTTCATGAAAATGAAGGCTTTGGATGCACAAACCATCTGGGAATTTTTGGATGAGTAAGTAAAATCTCAAACGTGGATACAGGGGAACGGATGCAGAGCTGTGTTGGTGAAGGCAAACTTACACACAGGACATGCAAGGCCACGGCTCCTTCTGTCCTCTCTTTGTTCGTGAACAGGTCCGTAGGGAACTCGTGCAGAGCTGCAAGAGACAGAAAGCCAGGATCAGGACACTTCATACAGTAACGCTCAGTGGGTTTTATCAGAGGATGCTGCACAGAACACGTTTCCAATGCTCTGCAGAAGCTTAAACTCGGTCCCTTCCAGAGAGTTACTTTGTCATGGCTCAGCTGTGTGGCAGGCAGGAGGAGGACCCAAAATGCAAAACTCACACACACGGGGATGAACTCAAAAAGCAGCTTTATTGCTGACAAAAGATAATAGGAGATACAAAACTAAACTGGGAAAAACTAACATAAAACTCACCAGGAAACACGGGGGAAATCACACACAGCATGAGGGAGAACGCGACGCCGAACAGAGGGAGACTCAGACAGAAATACACAGAGGGTAAACGAGGAAAGTGGGCACACACGGGGAACACAGGTGACACTGATAATCATAACGAGACAGGGCGGGGTGAACTGAACATGACATGTACAGGCACCGAGGTTCAGACAGGAGGAGAGAGAGCACGGGGAAACACAGACATAACAGGCTGGGGAAACATGAAACAACCACAAAGGGAGACGAGGGCTCATAAATACATAGAGGGCACACAGGGGGGAGAGAGAGCACGGGGAGAACTTAGACATAATGGGCAGGGGAAACATGGAATAAAACATAAGGAGAGACGAGGGCTCACAGATACACAGAGGAGCACACAGGGGGTAAAAGCCATGAAGGGAAAACACTTAGGGAACAACACAACAGGGCAACTCAGAAAACATGGCCTAAATAAGGAACGAAATACAAAAATACAAGGAACTAAGAATACTGGGCCCACATGGCCCAGGACCATGACATCACCCCCCCCTAAAGGGCTGGCTCCCGACAGCCCAAACCCGAAAAACAAAACAAAAACAGAAAACAACCCACCCAGGGCGGGAGGCGGGGGACCAGGACGGAGGGACCAGAACGGGAAACAAAACAAACAACAGAAAACACAGGAGCACATGACCATAGTCCAAATAAAGTTCAGGGGGCCGACCCAGAGCCCACAGGCACAAGAGTTCACGGGTCACACGGTCGGGGGGCCGACCAGGCGGGTGGCACAGGTGACAGAGCGGGTCCGTAGGCCGGCCGCACGGAAGGCGGCGGCGAGGGAGACGACGGAGCAGTTCAGGGTGCTGGCCATGGCCCGGTGGGCACAGGGCCAGACGAGGACGAAGACTCTGAGGCTGGGCCAGACGAGGACGAAGACTCTGAGGCTGAAGCCGGAGCCGGACCAGGCGGAGCAGAAGCAGAGGCTGGACCAGGCGTAGCAGAAGGTGGCTGGACGGGCTCCTTGGGCCCTCCAGCTGATGTGGCATGGTGCCGGACGGGCTCCTCGGGCCCTCCAGCAGACGAGGCATGGTGCCGGACGGGCTCCTCGGGCCCTCCAGCTGAGACAGGAGGCTGAACGGGCCCCTCGGACCCTCCAGCTGACGTGGCATGAGGCTGGTGCGGTTCTCCTGAACCCCCAGCTGACGAGGAAGGTTGCTGGACGGGTTCCTCGGGCCCTCCAGCTGACGAGGCGTGAGGCTGGACGGGCTCCTCGGACCCTCCAGCGGAGACGGGAGGCTGAACGGGCCCCTTGGACCCTCCAGCGGAGACGGGAGGCTGAACGGGCCCCTCGGGCCCCCCAGCTGACGAGGTAGATGGCGGCGTGGGAGCCGCGGAGTCCTGGATGAGCTCATCCGAGCTCCCAGCAGGAGCTGATGCAGAGCCAGAGAGATTTGGGACCCCTGGCGGAATGTTAAGCTGACCAGCGGACCGTACTGCTATCGGGGACTGGGCTACTGGGGCCTGCGCTACTGGCGGCACCGGAGCTACTGGAGACTGAGCCGAGGGGGGCTGCGGGGGAGCTGACTGAGCCGAGGGGGGCTGCGGGGGAGCTGACTGAGCCGAGGGGGGCTGCGGGGGAGCTGACTGAGCCGAGGGGGGCTGCGGGGGAGCTGACTGAGCCGAGGGGGGCTGCGGGGGAGCTGACTGAGCCGGGAGTGGCTGCGGGGGAGCTGACTGAGCCGGGAGTGGCTGCGGGGGAGCTGACTGAGCCGGGAGTGGCTGCGGGGGAGCTGACTGAGCCGGGAGTAGCTGCGGGGGAGCTAACTGGGCTGCTGGTAGCTGCACAGGCGATAAGCAGCTCGCGTTGACATCCGCCACACAAAACACAGCCCCTGAATGAACAGTCCCAGAGTCAGGAAACTCCTGTTTGTCCCTTCCACTCACCACAGCTGGCAACTCAGAAGTCTCGGGGTCTGGCTGTGGCGGTGGGTGCCGGCGGCGTGAACGCCGTTTTCTCCGGGAAGGGGGAGGAGCTGAGCCGGGCCGCGAATCCTCCAGCGGACCGGGCTGAGCGTCCTCCGACTCTTCCCACCGGAGAGGCAGTTCCGGGCGGACGCCTACGGTGGACACGAGGAAGTCCCGGATGTGGGGGTGTAGCGCGCCGAATAACCAGGGGAGTCCGGACACCATCCGCCTACAGCGGATGGCTACGGTCTCCCGGTATCCTCCCCTTGGCAGCGCTACCCACTCCTGACAGTGGTATTCCACCGTGTAGATCAGGTCCTCACGGAGCTCGGCAGAGGGGTTATGAGCTGCTGGGTCCATGTCGTGGTCGCGTTCTTCTGTCATGGCTCGGCTGTGTGGCAGGCAGGAGGAGGACCCAAAATGCAAAACTCACACACACGGGGATGAACTCAAAAAGCAGCTTTATTGCTGACAAAAGATAATAGGAGATACAAAACTAAACTGGGAAAAACTAACATAAAGCTCACCAGGAAACACGGGGGAATCACACACAGCATGAGGGAGAACGCGACGCCGAACAGAGGGAGACTCAGACAGAAATACACAGAGGGTAAACGAGGAAAGTGGGCACACACGGGGAACACAGGTGACACTGATAATCATAACGAGACAGGGCGGGGTGAACTGAACATGACATGTACAGGCACCGAGGTTCAGACAGGAGGAGAGAGAGCACGGGGAAACACAGACATAACGGGCTGGGGAAACATGAAACAACCACAAAGGGAGACGAGGGCTCATAAATACATAGGGGGGAGAGAGAGCACGGGGAGAACTTAGACATAATGGGCAGGGGAAACATGGAATAAAACATAAGGAGAGACGAGGGCTCACAGATACACAGAGGAGCACACAGGGGGTAAAAGCCATGAAGGGAAAACACTTAGGGAACAACACAACAGGGCAACTCAGAAAACATGGCCTAAATAAGGAACGAAATACAAAAATACAAGGAACTAAGAATACTGGGCCCACATGGCCCAGGACCATGACATACTTAAACTTAAACCAAGCATGCGACGACCGTCAAACGGTGTCCTCCCAGGCACTGCGTACGAGTACCCTTCCTCAGAGAGAAGAGTGAAATGGAAAACAGTAGGAGGACGAAGAGAGGGCAAAGAGGAGAGAGCATCGTAAAAATAGAGCACGGGATATTTAAGGTACAGCAAGTGGGATGGAGAGCAAAGAAGAGAGAAAGGGTGATGGGAGTTTAACCACAATGTTTCAGCTTGAGAATGTGAGTACAACGGAGGATCAGCTGTGTGTGAGCACAAGGAAAAGACAGAGAGAACATAAAGGAGGGGGTTTGGCCTTAAAAGGTGGCAGGGGTTATTCCACTGCCTCTCTGTGGCTTCCTCACTGACTCTCTGAGTGACAGGCACTCGGGTGCCGGCGAGAGTCGAGGAAGCTCTCCTTCTCGCCCCTTAAGCGTCGAGTCATCCTTGTCATCATCTCCACCCACACAAACCAGAAGTCACTGCTAACATGTGTTACATATTTCGGAGATAACAGGGGAAGGTTGGACAGTTATCAGGCACAGATTTGGGCTATCAAGTGCTAAGCCACGAGAAATCACAAAACATCAGAAATATTTTACTGATTAGCTTCAAAGAGTCAAGTAAAAAAGCACAGTCCTGTATTTTCATGAGATTTTATTCATGTTTGGTTTTGAATCCCAGAGACCGCATTACATTCCAGCATATGATGATAATATAATAATGGAGAAAATGTACAAATTAGTGCATAAAAAAATCACGAGAATGTTTCAACTACTTGTGATTGGCTGGTTTGCAACAGCTTTGGAATAATAACAGCCAATGTATATTTTATTTATATTGTCTCTGTATTTATATATGTGTGTGTGTGTGTGTGTGTGTGTGTGTGTGTGTGTGTGTGTGTATATATATATAATATTCTGTAACTCTGTAACTTCTGTCGGTGCTGTGCTTTTTTGGAAATCGAATTTCCCAGAGGAACCCACCCGAGGGATTAATAAAGTTCTATCTTATCTTATCTTATCTTATTTTAACAGGCTGTTTTGGATTGATGTGTGGGTAACTGTAACAGAGGTCAGAAATCCTGACAGTATGATTTCAGCCAGTGTTTAAATAAATCCAACAGGACATCAGATGCTTGTGTTAAAACTGGAAAATGCAAAAGTATCCCACAGCAAGCCTGTATATGGAAGAGGATTAGGGCCACTGGGAAAAAAGAATTCTGACTTTAATCTCATAATTCTGACTTTTTTCAGAATTATGAGAATTATGAGATTAAAGTCAGAATTCTGGCTTTTTTCTCAGAATTCTGACTTTTTTCTCAGAATTCTGACTTTTTTCTCAAAATTATGAGATTAAAGTCAGAATTCTGACTTTTTCCCAGTGGCCCTAATCCTCTTCCGTATGTATATGATCATCTCTGTTATGTGAAATACCTTACAGGGAGTGATCAGCTCAAAGTGTTACCATACAGGGAAACCCTCCTCCAACCTGGGATTTCCACCCCTCGCCAAACCTGCAGCCCCCTCCACACACACACACACACACACACACACACACACACACACACACACACACACACACACACACACACACGCCTCTTTTCTCTGGCTGAGGCTCCGTACACATCCTGGATCCTGATCCGCTCACTCACTCCCTGCTCCCGTTGGCCCACTTCATTCCTGCGTTATTCAGTAAACCTTTGAAACCAGTCAACGGCTGTGTGAGTCTGCTCACTGATCCCAGTAATCCCAGTAAGACAACACTAGAAGGTAGCCGCGATGGTGGGCACATATAACTTTCAGTGATAAATGTCTCAACAGCTTAAAGCTGACATACACCATCAAAGTGCTGCAGAACAGCGCTGGTTAGCAGGGCTGTCATCTGTTTACTTTGCCATCTGCTATCTTAGTGGCCGGCGCTACTGTAAGTACCAGCTCTGAGCACATTAATAACATAATAATACTACATTTAACCAGGCAGTACTTCTGGCACAGACTAGCAAGAGGAGTAATATTTAAATGTCTAGTCGACTACTCGCGTATAGACTTCTGCCTCCTTAAAATTAAATGCATTAAGGGGTCCAGCTCTACCAGACCAATATGGCGACTGTCATGAGGCGTTGTTAAAACGAACAGCAGTAACAGGTGTAGCATCTAAGTCTAACTGTCCATGTTTACAGAGTAAGCAGCTCGAACAGAGTGGGATGCCCTCTGCATCACTGACAGGCTAAAGGTGAAAGAATGAACAAACATGAGAGTCCAGCGTGGTGAGTAGTTTTCTCTTCCTCTTATATGACGCGTTATTTCAGTGCAAAATCGTTCATGTTCATGTTGTAGAGAAGAAATAAGAGCGGGTAGAATAATAAGCGCTTGTTCCCCTGTTTGTTGACCTGATTGTATCCACAGTATATCTGTGGCCACCAGTCCTCGCCTGCACTATGTTCCACTGCCACGACTTCTAAAGTCGAACACAATGCAGAGCTGCCTGTAAAAAGCTACAGAGGCTGCAGAGCAGCAGAGCAGACAGCCATCTCACAGCGACAGCTGGATGTGTTTAATATTTACTATTACAAGCCGGTGTCGGCGAGCTCCAACTCAATCCAGCCGAAAATGCCAGGCGAGTATGTGAGGGGAAACAACAAGCAGCTCTTATGACAGGAATCAGGCTGGAAACGCAGAAGAACAAGAAGTCAACACTTCTGCCTGAATTCAAACTTTCTCAAATGAAAAACAGAAATAGTTCATTATGAAACAATTGAAGACAAAATGCTGAAATAATCTATCAAAACGATTTCTCCTGAAGCATCGGGGGATAAAAGCCAAACAGCTAATTGTTTTTCCGAGAAGCACGAAGCTCAGTTTCCCACGAGAGGTAATAAGTACACGTGCGGATGTGATGCAGAACCACACACTCCCACAAGGAACCCGCTGAACCTCCATGTAAACAAGGTGTTTTATAAAACATCAGCACTGAAAGGTTCCACTTCACAGCACCCGGCTCTCTCCAAACCTCAAACACATGCTCGCCACGATACGCCGCTATATGAACGTGCTGCTCGCCAAACCCACCTCCACCCTCGAAAAACTGCGGCTGTCACTGTGATGATCCTGATTTCCTCACTGCATTGTGAGACTTGGATAAGTGGAAGGGTGCTGCATCTTTTTTCTAGATTTTCAGAAAGAAAACAAAAAAGTGAAGAATAAGGAATGAAAAACAGATCAGGATTTCACACAAGTATGGTGATCTACAGCCGCAACCCAGGTGCAAGAGCTTTTCATTAGTTCTCATCATTTAATAGGAAAGCAGTTTTATTTAAGATCCTGTATAATAATGTGAAGTTTTTCTTTTACACCACAAACTCAAACGTTTACATTTTTTCCTCTTGCCTGTTGTCATGTTTATCCTGTCATGCTTTTCAGGCAATTTCAAAGTAATATACAATTCCTTTTAGAGCTGGGAGCTTGCACTCCCCCAAATCTCTGCCACGAATATGAAAAGTTTGAGGTTGAAATGACCCACTGTTACGTCCCCACATAAAAGCTAGGCGATGAGGGTGGGGGACAGTAACAGTTGGATCCGGGTGAAATGAAAAGAACGCCAGGCAGAGGTATTTAACACACCAGCCACAAAGCAAGGAAATAAACCTTGCGTATCTTTTAAAAAGCAAAGCAACAGTAAGTAAAGGGCAGCACGACTTTGTGGACTGAAATGATCAGAAAGTGGTTCAAATCAAACGTCAAAGTTGGAAACTTCTAAGGTGAACGGTGCTCTACACGAGCAGTTGGGACAATGGTCACGCCAGCGGCGGCGGCGAGAGTCGTGGCTGCAGAGGTACCTGCAGCACGTGCACTCACTCTCATCTGTCGTGGCCCTCGTTCTCGGACCTCGGCTTTTGAGTTTTTGGATTTCAAATTGTGTTTATCATTAAATATTTTTGTCTTTGTGTATTCCTCTGTAGTTTTAGTCTTTAGTTCTAGTTCCAGGTACTATTTCCATTAGAGTTCATTACATCCCTCACGTTTTTCCTTCAGTCTTTCCCCATGTTAAAGTTATTTCCGTGTCAGTTTTCCTTTTTAGTTATCGTTACTTACTTCCTGTTTTACTTTGTCAGTTGTTTGTCTTCTGTGTCCTGTTAAAAGGGAGTTTTTCCTTCCCACTGTCGCCAAAGTGCTTGCTGATAGGGGGTCATATGATTGTTGGGGTTTATTTGTATATATTATTGTAGGGTCTTTACCTTATAATATAAAGCGTCTTGAGGCAACTGTTGTGATTTGGCGCTGTATAAATAAAATTGAATTGAACTGAACTGCCTCCCCTGTGATTGTATTGATTGTGTGCACCTGTGTCTCATTCCTCCCAGCTGTATCCAGTCCCCATTAGCCCTCAGTGTGCATGTAAATGCAATCCTGGCGTTCCTTTGCTCAGTGTCTGTATCTGTTATCATCCATTTGTACTCTTTGTTACTTGGACTTTTTATCAGCTGAAATAAAGGCTTGCCTTTTGTTTTGTTCATTCACGTTTTCATATGTTGTTTTTTTCGTCTTTGGGTCCTCAATCCTGTATGAGCAATCTTCTCTCGTTTGGTGTTTTGATGATGGTTGTGGGGAGAAAAGTGTGGGGCCAAAAATCTCCCACAGCTGTTTAATTTGGTTGAGATTTGATGACTAAGAAGGTAATGATGTATGCAGTCACATGCTCATCACTCGTGACCACAGATGGGGCAGCTATCATCTTGGAAGAGTCCAATTAGGGCAGAAATTACTCAAGACAGCTTCCCATTGGAGCAGCTTCGCATTTACTTGCAGTGACCATTCCCTCTAAAGCAGAGGTAGGGAACTCCAGACCTCAAGGGCTGGTGTCCTGCAGGTTTTAGATATCACCCTGGGTCAACTCACAATCAAATGATTAGTTCATTACCAGACACGTTAAGGAGGTCATTTAGCCATTTAAATCAGCTGTTTTTATCAAGGACACGTCTAAAACCTGCAGGACACCGGCCCTCGAGGCCTGGAGTTAGCCACTCCTGCTTTAAGCAGAAACAATGGTCCCAAACACGAAAGGAGAATGAGGCTCGTGAATGGTGCTTTCTGTTAATCTGACAACTACTAGATGACAGTCTGGGTAATCTATCAAAGTTATGACTACAAAGTGTTTAAGATTTCTAAAATGAAATTTGACATGTCAGTGACAACGACACACCTGTTTAATTAAAATCATCACTCGTGCCTGTGAAGTCTGCTTGCCTGAACGCTAACTCCATAGCAACAGTGTGAGTGTCTCGTTGATGTAGAGTGTGGAAACAAATAACAGAGTGCTGGAGTTAAGGTGAAGCGAGTCACTCTGCCGCTGCCATGGCTGCTAGGCAGCACGCTTGCCATTAGCAGTGCCATTTGATGTACTCGTTGCAGAAAGCAGGCTGAGGTTCGGTGCATTATGCATGATGTTTGGAGAGTGGAAAGAAATACATGTAATACTGGCATGTGGGGGAATGATGTGGGAAGACGTGAGATGTTACCTCACTCCGTGTTTCTTTAGGGCTTCAGCTGACTACTCGAAAGCGGGAAAAGTGAATTGTACGCATGAGAGGGGAAAAAAAGTGATGGAGGTGGTCAGATAATTAGTGCAGTTGTAAGTGAGGTCACTGGGATGAACCCTTAACAGCTGCTGAGGGTGCTTTGGACTGAACCACCCCTGCTCTCTGTGGTACATTCACACACCGACACACAAGCTGAACACTCGTACGCACCCAAGACACATAGAATCACAGCACACGAGTGCACAGGGACTTTCATTGTTTCCCTTTCTGCAATCATCCCGGTTTTCCTCCTCTTCTTCGTGATGCACAATCAGTGGCAGTCAATGTATCAATCAGCAATCAGGCTTCAGCTTGCTGGGGACACATTCTGCCTCTCCTGCTCCATGCCTGCCTGCCTGCCTGCCTGCATCATCCCGTGCCAGTCTAATTTCCCAGGCAATTTGGAGGGAACCACTGTGGGCTCTGAATCAATGTAACATGATTCCTCTTTGTTTCCTTGTGCTGGAACTCTGCAGCACCATGGCTTCTCCTTTATAAAACACTGTACATGTTTAGGCACACAAGCATATCACACTGACTGATGCACCGTAGTATATCCATCTTCTCCCTGCACAGACTCTCGTTTGCACTTCCTAGCTTTATTCTGGATCCTCTCTGCTAACAGCAATGACAGCAGAGACTGTCTCCTCTTCAGTTCTTCCTTGTGTAATGCATCATGGTTGTGTCATATATCCATATGTCTCGTAACCCCTTTAAGTAAACAAATATTTGGAAAGCATAATCCCATAAAACTTCATATCATACACAATATCATCAAATATTATGTTTCAAGAAAGAAAATAAAAGGAATGAATAAAGTGCTAATATTTAAGTGTTAAGTGTTTTTACTCTCACACATATTGTAACATGAAACAAATGGACCTTTAAAGTTACCATTAGGAGAGGAGTAGATTCAATCATTATTACTAACATGGAAGCAAAGGCACTGAATTGTTCCTTCATTTTGATGCAAACAATGATGCAGTTAAAGTAAACAACAATTAAAAGCCTATGCCCATCCTGAGTTCCTAATTAAAAGTGGCATTGATTATAATAACATATCAGAGCTGCTGTTTTCTTATATCTTGTATATTTCAGTAACTTATTTACCTGAGTGTTTAACCGGCCAAATGCAAAGACTGTACATGAAAGACGTACAAAGCCTGTACCAACTGTACTCCAATAGAACATTCACTACAGCCCCGCCCATGCAGCAGTATATTAATGACTAACCTCGTATTGTGGATGGATTATCTCAGTTGTTCTCCTGACTGAAGTTTGGTCCGTTTACAGTATCCTGCCATGTGATTGCATTTGTCCCTAACCATCGGGAACCCTCATGTTAACTTTTATCGAGTGGAAAAAAACTTTGCGTTCATGCTCCAGCTTCACCAGTTTATGTTATGCTAACATAGCTGTATAGCTAGCCACCACATAGCACATCATTATATACCAGCTAGCCCGACTTCAGTAACCCTACGAACGTCACTGCTGTTTAGTTTTCTGTCTTCATTTATATTGGAAGTGATAACAGAGCTGTACGTTTGAATTTTTCAGAAATCCCTCATCAGAACATGCTATATTATTTAATCTGGAGACTTCCTGCATACCACTAGATGTAGCCCAAGTACCACCAGTGGTACGCGTACCACAGTTTGAAAACCACTGGTCTAGAGGGCAGATATCAGCCCAGCTAGCTATAATCGGACATCTGTCTGTTATACTTGCATGCCGCTGACTCCAGCATCTGTAGCTACTGAGCCTCAAGTGGCCATTACAGGAACTGCAGTTGTTGACATCTCCCTGTTTGCTTCCTTTTTCAGACCCAGAAGTTGCTGCCTGATTCAGTCACATCCAGTTGCTCCATTACACCATCAGCATGAATGCATTTTTTCCTCAGCACACTGTACACTTCAAATCCAAACAAAGTGTTGTTGTGGATGGAATAATGGGAATTTGTGCCTGTTCTTTCTGCAAACAAATGAGTGGGATCATGATAACTTTGTCAACTAAGAAGTCGGTGTAACTTCAATCATGTAGTCAGTTCTAGTTAAATAATCTGCCTTTGCATAACTATCTAAGGTTATGCACTCTTGCCAGGCCAACATGTTAACACAAAAACAGCATTATTTTCTGACCAGTATAAATATGATTTTGTGGTGGTTAGTTGAGATAAGCTGAATGCACGACTAATGTTCAATCAGGTCACAAAGTTTCAAAAGAAACAAAACTGACACAAGCTGATTCTGTGCATCATTACTCTCCAAATATTTTTGGAGCTAGAAGAGATGGTTTAATGTGAAAAACCTGCTGTTAAATTAAGACACGGCTCTTTAAGGAATAATGAAGCCAGCAGCCACTGTAATGGTTGGTACTGAATGCAACCCCTGACCGTGTACAATTCCCAGCAAACATGTTTCAAACCCTGACATTACTTTTCCTGTTAAATTTCTGTCAACATCACGGGGGAAACTGAACCGTAGGTGGACAAATGACGACGTTTGCACAAACAATAGCTGCTTAGCAAGTCCCCTCTTACACAGCAAGGCAGTGTTCATATTACTGCACAAAGCAACTGTATGAGTCTTTGTTTGTAAAATTTGATAATAATTTGATCCTGCGACCACACAATCAGAATATTACTACCAGATATCCATTTTTAGAATATACAAATACTTTCAAGTAATTTACGTTTATGAGATACATGTTTCACTTGTTACATAGCTTCATCTTTTCATCCTGGTATAATATTCCATTATTCTAGTAGATTTTGTTTGCTTCTATAAACAGAGGATATCTTTGCAATAAGCGATATAAAATACAATCTCAGTTTCCAAAACATCTGAATGCTGTTGAAAATGTAAAGCAACACAGAATGCAATGATTTGCAATTCTTATAAACCCATATTTTATTCACATGGTATAGAACGGCTCATTTATAATTTGATGGAAATAAAATGTCTCAAAAAAGCTGGAACGGGGCAACAAATACATCATCAAGATATTCAGAGAATGTGGAGAAATCTCTGTGCACCAGGTACAAGGTTGAAAATGAAGATGCTCGCTATTTTCGGGCCCTTGGGTGGCGCTGCATTAAAAACAGGTTTGATTCTGTCAGGGAAAGCAAGGCTCAGATCCAAGAGTCAAGGTTCCATATCTCAGGGGTTAGAGCACTGCTCTTGTAAACCAGGGGTCGTGAGTTCAAATCTCGCTGGGGCCTGTAAAACATTTAGCAAATTTCCCACTTGTGGGACTAACAAAGATTTATATTATCTTATCTTGAATCACTTCATGCACTCAGGATCACTCCTGCAAAATGTACTGACATAAAAAACATGAAAGCTGCATCCTCTGGACTAAAGAAGAGGCACGATCTGATATCGTCGTGTTGGTGTTGTTCCAGGATCAACATTGCAAGTGACCAATGAGAATGTTGTGACATCATACTTTTGCGACTTCGGGTAAAACAAAAAACTGCACTTAAGCTGCGAGAAACCACCTCTGTCTGCCGATCAACGGACCCTGACCCTAACCCTTTAATAAACGCTAAGCAGAATTGATATTGTCCTTGCAACATTGGAATTTCATAAATGCACGAATGGCTTGGCGCACCAAAGAATAACGTCACAACAATGTGATTGGTCACTTGCAATGTTGTTCCTGGAACAACATTTACTATGTTGTTCCAGGAACACGACGATATCAGATCATCCAAAAAGAAGAGAGACAACCCAGCTTGTAATCAGCACTCTGGGCGTGGGGATGGGGGTGCATCAGTGCCTTTGGTACTGGCAGCTTGCACATCTGGAAAAGCCTCCCTGCAGTCCAGACCTTTAACCAGCTGACAACATCTGGAGCATCATGAAATGAAAAATACAGCAAAGAAGACCCAGGACTGTTGAGCAGCTAGAATCCTCTATCAGAAAAACAATAAAACAACATTTTCTCAGATGTCTACAGGCTGATGTTAAAAGAAGATGGGATGCTATGTGAACGAATGTTCAGTCAACTCTTGGTTTGAAAGCAGCAGCAGAACTTTGGTCTAAAAAGTGATTTTCAAACTGACCTTTACAAGCTCAGAACACCCTTCTGTGCAGAGAGACACAGACGTCTGCAATCATGTGACTGCTTGGGTCAGGGGTATCTTAATCACCCCTGTGGGTGCGATATCACCCTCTGCAAACATACGGTAGTAATTACGCTGTTTTATACTGACTGGAAGGACAGTTGGAGTTTTATCCATTAAAGTCTGCACATGTTCACTGGAAAAGTAAGCTTGGATCAGGTAAATTATTCCAATATAATTATCCCAAGATAACTGGGGGTGCGATTCTGCTCACTTTGCTAGAGCAGCTTTGCATGATTCAAAGTTAAAAATAAACATTATTTATCCTATACTGGGACACTCATTTTATCCTCTGTGTGGAATTAACAGTTTTAGCTCCTCCCCCTCCTTTGAAGCCAGCTTTCTCCTGATTGGCTACTCTTAATACACAGAACTTCTAAACAGGAACCTGAGATGATCATATTTGGGATCATAACACCGAGCCAAGAGTAGAGTACTTCCATCTCTGGAGCCGTGCACAAAATAAAATAAAGAAAAGTTTAACAGGTCTACAGATGCCATGTAATAGAAGATATGCTGTAATAGAAGGCAAACCATTGAAGCAATCAGATATATTTGTTACTAAATGTTCAAATGTTTTTCGGCTGCCTCGTGATTTCAGCACCATTGAGGACCTTGCACTGACTAACAAACTGTGTGTGTGTGTTATTTATAGAGAAAGGGAAATAGCAAAGAGGAGGTGAAGTGTGAGGGCATGCGCTGATATCTTGGCCTGGAACTCTCCTTCAAACATCTACTGTACAAATCCCAGTGGACGTCCACGCTCACCATCTTTACCCCCACCTTCTCCATCTTTCATGTTTATTTATAACCGGCATGGAGCTGGAATTTGAAAGGTGGAGTAAAGCTTGAAGTCTTTGGGGACTTCTTGAAATCTCTGCCGGTGAAGTATAAAAAAAGCAACCAGGAAAGTCTCTGCCCCAACTGTGACTGTGTTCCTTCACCACTTCTGCTCTGGACCACTGCCTCGCTCATCTCATGCCATCATTAGCTATAACACGCATAGCTTAGTTACACAGAACTAATCAGCAGCAACAGCTGGATGTTCACTTAATTTTCAGATGCTACCACATTTGGCTGAGAGTGTGGAGTGCTAATAAGTTTAGTTAGCAAGTAACAGACTGAAAAATACTAGAATTTCACAGCCAGCCATGTTATTTGTCAAATAATTACATTAAAAATGTTTGAAACGAACCCAGTGTCACAAAAATGACAGACAGGTTCAGCTTGCTTCACTTTTCAGACCCAGAAGTTGCTGCTTGATCCAGTCGAGCCCAGTCGAGCTACATGGCATCGCTACGTGTCTGCATGAATGCAATGCTTCCTCTACTGACTGCACACTTCAAATCCTAAGAAAGTCGTATTGTGGATGAAATAATGGGAATTTCTGCCTGTTCTTTCTGCAAAATGACTGGGATCATGATAACTTTGTGAACTACGAAGTCAGTGTAACTTTCAATCGTCTAGTCAGTTCAAGCTGAATAACGTGTGTATATCTGTCTGAGGTTATGCACTCTTGCCATGTCAACATGTTAATACGATATTATTTTCCAGGCACCCTAAGACCACCTGAAAAATGGCAAAAAATCATATTTTGCACGGTTGGATCTTAACAAGGCTCCAAGAGCAGTTTATTGAAAACAATGTTTAAACTGAAACAGGCTGTGTTACAGCTGATCAAAGGTTTAGGGCCACACCCTCAAAAAAAACCTCATAAACCCCCCGAAAACAGAAATCAAAGTTCCAAACACGAACTCAGTAATGAGTAGCTCCACCGTCATTGTTGATCACTTCAAAAAATTTGCAGCATGCTTGATGCAAGCGTTTCCATGAGGTGAGTGGGAACATTTCTCTAAGTGGTGAAGACGGACGCACGAAGGGCGTCTACTGTCTGGAACTGTTGTCCATTTTTGTAAACTTCCCTTGCCGTCCATCCCGAAAGGTTCTCATTTGGATTTAGATCAGGGGAACACGCAGGATGGTCCAAAAGAGTGAGGTTATTCTCCGGGAAGAAGTCGCTTGTCCTGCGGGGATTGTGTACTGTAGCGTTGTCCTGTTGAAAAACCCAGTCGTTACCACACAGATGAGGGCCCTCAGTCATGAGGGATGCTCTCTGCAACATCTAGACATAGCCAGTGGCCTTTTGGCATCTCGTGAAGCTCCATTGTTCCACTGAAGAAAAAAGCACCCCAGACCATTATGGCGCCCCCTCCACTGTGGCGCATAGAAAACATCTCAGGTGGGATCTGCTTGTCATGCCAGTAACATTAAAAACCATTTAAGAAATTCCCAATGACTGTCTTACTGCGTCCCACCTCAGCAGAGATGGCGTGCTGTGTTTATCAACCACGCTCGAAAAGGGAATGTTTTTTTTGCCTTTAACACCAGAACGTCATGACAGTGTGACTACCTGACAGAAATGAAAATGAATCCACATTTTTGCACAGGTTTGGCCTTTTAGAGGCATGTGGTCCTAAACTTTTGATCAGCTGTAAAACAGCCTGTTTGAGTTTAAGCGCTGTTTTCAATAAATTACATGCTTAAAAAATGTTCTGTCTCACTCCCATTTCTTCTTGTTGCATGTTGAAGCTCTACTTGGAACCTTGTTAAGATCCAACCATGCAAAATACGATTTGTTTGCCATTTTTCAGATGCTCTTAAATGTTGGTTCAAGACTGTATAAACACAAGTATTTCTGCCTTAATGCTGAATTGCAACTCACTCAGTTTTAAAATATCCAAAAGATACATTAAAACAGATTTTTTGCATAATTACTCTCCAAAGATTTCTCTGTGTTAGAAAAAGTTGACAGCAAATGATCTGCAGACTTTGGCACTCATGTGATGGCTTCATTACGGATACGTCCTCTCTGCTGTTAATCCCAAACTGAGGGACACTTCAGTGAATGCGCCGAGCCTCCTTAAAGTAAGGTTTCACCTGACAGGACAATGCTCCCCAAAACCTACTCCTACCAGGTGATGATGCCACATCTCCTAAAAAAGAAAACCTTGTGTAGCAAAGTCTTCAGCAGGGGATGGGGAAGCATTTTGGGAAGTGGGTGCAAAAATTGTTCGAGTTTGTGAGCATGAGTGCAAAATTCCACCGCTGCTCCCTTCTTACTGATGATATAATAGTTTCAGGTTGTTGTCATGGAAACGCAAAGGCACTGGCTGGCTGGATTTGGCGGGTGTGGGGGGGTGTAAGATGATAAGCAGAGGGGGCTGTCTAACTGCATTTGGAATTCGGATATTTGAATGCCAGGCTCCCATTTGGATTGAAGTGCACTGCGTGTGCGCGTGTGTTTGTGTGTGTGTGCAGATGCTGTTTTGCTGTTCTGATGACTGAGCATATTATACAGTTTGGTACAGACCTGACCGACCTCTGGAGCCAAGGCTGAAGAGAGGATTTCTGTGTGTGTGGAAATGACAGACTGAGAGGCAGCAGAGCAGCACAGACCAGAGAGCAGATGGACAGCATGAACAAACAGCTGGCGAGGTCATTTGCTTGACTTAATTCATACAAATTTTTGGAGTTTACTCACGTTGAGTTATCTGTACTTTTTCTCCCTCGGTGTGCAAAATTGTAAGAAATTTGACCCAAAGAGATTTCTGTTTAGTTTATATCCAGAAGAACACAAACACTAACTCAAGTTTTTCTTGTAACATTTGAGTTTTGCTGCATGTTTGGATTACTTTACTGTTCTAGTGAGCAAGTTCTTCAATTCTGGCTTTTATTAAGCTTTGGTTCCTAATTTGAGCAGCAATCGATGTTCAGACTGTTTCCCTCAAACACCTCCAGCTAATATTGGGAAACTCTAAGGAAGCAACGAAGAACAAATACTTTGTACTTTGCTGACATTTTAAAGTAAATATCTGTACTTTCTACTCCTGACCTTTTTTTCAAAACAGACTATTTTTAAAAGTAGGAACGGCTCACTGACATTTGCTAAACTGTAAATTCATTCATGTAATGTTCTCATTCATTTGAGTGTTTTTGAACATGTGCATGAAGGTTTTATTCATATTGTGAAAAATCATGAAAACAAACTTTTTCGTTGTTCAAAGTGTGCATGAAAAGGATCGGTCAGTTTTCGTAGGCAACACTGGTTAGTTTGCAACGCTGTGGTGAAGTTTGCAGGAAAGCAGTCTGTTTCACTGGTGCAGACCAGCTGTGATGTTCATGGTCAGTGTTGCATCATGGGTAGCAGACATCAAACTGAATTTAAGGTGTTGATGCTCATACTGGAAACTGAGCCACGATGGCTCATGTAACATCTGTCTATATCTTGTTGCATTCAGTTGGCTGAATCCACAAAGAGCAGCAGCAGGTGATGAAGTATCGCCTACTTAAGTGATGAATGTGTGGCTAGGTCTCGATCTCGATGTTGGAGAGCCAGATCTCCATGGTCTAAACCTCCTGAAAGGCTGAGCTCCTCACCTTATCTCTGAGGGAAAGCCCAGCCACCTCTTGGAGGAAACTCAATTCTTTCAGCTTTTTTTCGACACTCAGTTCCCTTATCGTGTCCACATCACTACAGACACCAACCTGCCCGTCACTCTTCCCTCACTTGTGATCAAGATCCTGAGATACTTGAACTCCTCGACACACGGAGGCAACTCATTCCAACCCAAGGTGGGAACTCCATCCTCTTTGAACTAAGAAGTGTGGCAGTTGGCCACACATTTTTCTCCTTTTTTAAAAGAATCTGCTTAAATCATTCAGCCCAACATGGACAGCCTGCTGTCTGGACCAAGTCTGGACCAAATCCTGTCTGTGTTAATTAAATGGACCAAAACGTCCTCCAGCTCAAGAATCATATCATCTTTTTTTCTTCTTCTACCTACCAGTGCAAGTGTAATGACTGTTTCCAGCCCACATGACTTTCAACCAGGACACTAAGACTTGAGTCTTGTGTGGTCCCAATTTTTATTCACTGTGAAAATTAGTTTGAAATAAAAAAAGAAATCCTTTTATAGAGTTAAACATACAAAGATATCACCCAGCAACCATGGTGCAGAAGCCACAGGGGGCTGTGGTGACCAGCCGACTACGGCAGAGTAGATCAGGCTTGGGCCCAGAGACCCAAGATCCGAGGGCCCTCCACACCCCCAAAGGGGCCCGACAGAGCCAAGGGGCCAGTCCCCACCAAGCAGCCACCAGGAGTGAGCAAGTACATACTAGAGCATCCAACCCACAGAGAACCACCAACGCACCAGCAGGTGGGGGCATCCGCCACTGGCAGGGAGGGTGGTGAGAGGAGATAGGCCCCTACACGTTGGGGGGGGGGGGGGGGGGGGGGGGTCTGAGATGTTCCAAGAGAGGTGGAGTCTAACACCTGACCTGAAATATAGACACAGACACAAACATGCATTCTCATCCTCATCCACAAATATACAAAGACACACAGAAATGAACATTGTACGCACACCCACACTCCCCACACATACTCTATACCCCCAGGTCCAGGTACCATCACCCCCAGAGGGCCAACCAGTCTGCAGACCCAGGAGATGGTTCCCTTTACTCTGGGGTGGAGACAAGCAGACCACCCCACGGCCCCTCCTAAGAACCCTCAATGTCTACATGTATTTAAAATTGAGAGGTGGGCAGCAACACCATACCCCTTCCCAGCTCCCCCGCTGACCCCGATCGTTACCGCCATTCCCGGGAATCCACCAAGGGCAGGGGGCCCATGCTCCTCCAGAGGGGTGCCCACAGCAGCAGCACCACAGAGCATGGGGCGGGCCACCCGACCCCACCGCAGAGGAAAAACTACACCCACCCCAACATTCAGTGTCTGAAATGACATTTAAACTTTGTCTTCACATGTCTCTGAACTGGTGGACAGAACCAAAGAGCGTGGATGTGATTGTCAGGTGTGTTGCCTTGACAGAGTGAGCAGTTGTTGGAAGCTGTGAAACCCATCCTAAACATCCGTTGACCTGTATAGTACCGATGATGTAAAGACTCCGATGACAAGATTTTGTGATATTTTGTTGCACAAGTGAAATCCTCTGCAGTCTGTAACCTGTGTGTTTTTCTCACTTTGTTGCACAATGAATTATTCACTCTGATCAGACTGTCATTTAGCAAAACGTTTACATGGTTACTAAGGTGACAATTTTATGCAGAATAATGCCTCAGTTGATCTCCATTAGCAAGTCTGCAGAGCTGCACCGAAGATGAATAATACGTAAAAATGCCATTAATGAATTCCCCACTAACTCACTCCACAGAGAGGTGTGAAGAGCAGCACATCTTCTCTGCTACTACACCCAACTTCCACCGTACTAATGCTCAGTTCTCCTGACTCACTAACTCTCCTCCATCCATCCTCCTCACTCATTGTCTTCATTCAACAGTTCCTCAAAGTACTCCTTCCATCTTTTTCTTCTTCCCTAGTATTCCAGTCTCAAATACAACACACTATAAACCTTTTCCTTTTGCCCAGTACTCCTATTTTCTTCATTATATCCCACTTTTTCTTTCCTAACCTCTTGGTGCACACAATCAACGCAATCATAGGGGTAAAAGCAAAACAACACCAGCCGTAGAAGACAAGCAATTAAGTAACAATAACTAAACAGGAAAACTAACCAAGACACAGAAATAAACTAAACACAGAGAAAAGACACAAAAAGAAAACAGAGAAAAACTGATCAAACTAAGAAACTCTAGTTATAAGTTCTAGTTATGTTCTGTAAAGAGGTGACAGTGAAAATTTAAACAAACAAAGAGAAAATTAGAGAAAATTATTAATAAGCATTCAAAGTCCATGAACTCAAAACCCTGGTTTTTGATCTTAAACATTCCTCACCAATTTGCTCCTTTAAAGATACAGTTTTAAAGACCAGCAAAAAGTGAGTCATAGAAAATCAAAGCACTGACTCATTGGAAAGAACAATCCCTGGTTTGACTTTTTATATTGCTGCACTGCCACAGACTCACTATAATCAGACAGAGTGCGGGGGCCTCCTCTGTAAACCAGTCAACAGGTGTTTGGTCTTAGCCACATGTATGTAGAGTAAAGACTCACACTGGCCTATAGTTGCAGTGAGGACTGAAGAAGGAGTCTAAACTGAGTTGTTCCTGTTTGACTAAAAGATTAGGTGGCCAGTTTAAAAAAAAAGAAATAAAACTGTGATGATGAGCAGGTGCACAGTTTGGGTTCAGTAAACGGGTAAAGCTGGAGTAGAGCTGGTAGGTTTTTACCTTTGCTTTAGGCTTGTTTTCAGCTCAGCACTTGCTGTTCTGGTGTGAATGTGTTTATGTTTTTAAAGTAGTGCATATTGTTACCTCAAACAGCACTTCTGGGACTCTACCGCATCCTCAACCATGCAGAACAATCCAGGACAGCGTGTGGCTGTTTCAACGTGACCACAACAGCCACAAAAAACATTCATGAGACTTCTGAATTGATAGAGGGAGATCGCTTCAACATTGTTTCCCAAAACTTCACAAGAATGCCAATCAGCAGGGAATGATTCAGCTCAAGAAACGTGAGAGACCGCCACACCTATACGGGGTTACTTTGAGTGATTACTGCATGAATAAAGTCCCCTGTAGAATATGACTCACGAATACAGACAGATTCATCAGAAACGGATTCACAATACTTTACAAATGATCATGTGAATTCTTGACTTTGACAACCCAAGAAATTTCTGCTCAATTTGAAAACCACAAAAAAAGTGAACAGTGAACAAAAACATGAACTCTTAACATCTGCAAACAAAGATAAGATGGCTCAACCTTTACAGGAACATGATTAGAGAAGAGTTACAACAAGAAGTTATGATGCTGAATAAAGAGGAAATTTGACAGCGATACCAGACGGTAACAAACAATCACATGATACATATTCCATCATCAGTCAGTCAGAACTTCTTCATGGGAACCTTTCTTTCATTTTGTGCAACAAAGACAAAACACACACAAGCACCACCCATGCACTGACCACACTGAAGAGGAAATAATGCAAAAAAGAACAAAAAACCCACAAGAGAGTCCTGCAACGACTGCAAAACGTAGTGGAAATAAATGTGGTCATGAGAAAACACGTGATGCAGAGCAGGTGTACAGTTTTTCCCAATGTATAAACTGGTACCCTGACGTTTTCAACCCAGCACGAGACCTCATTCTGGTGTATTATTCTGGTTAAACAAAAAGGGAAATGCATCTAAAATAAAAGCATAACAGGCACACAATGATTTCATTGCACTGTCGCCTCACAGCAAAAGGATCTTGGCTCAAACCTGCCAGCTGAGGCTTTTCTGTGTGGACTTTGCATGTTCTGCTGGTGCCTGTGTGGGTTCTCTCCGGGTTCTCTGGGTTGATTGGCTGTAGGTGAGAACGTTTTTCTTTTCTCACTGTGTCAGCCCTGTGGTCGACCTGCCCAGATGCACCCAGCCTCTCACGCTATGACAGCTGGGATACATGCTAGCCTTTTATGGCTGAATTAGATAAGCAGTTAAACAAATGTATGAAGGAAGAAGCGTTTGTGCTACAAAGTTTAAAGGTCAAGTCCTACTGGAGTTATTTTTTAAAGTGCATTTGTTAGGAGAGCCTAAGAGCAGATAATTTATCCTTTAGTTGTGTGATTTTCTATCTTTATTATAATGGCATTAAAACATTTCATATTTTACAAACAGCCAGAAGAATAAAAGTTGTAAAATAATAACAGTAATGACAGTATAACATCCCTTCAAACTGCAAGAATCGTAAAAAGATCATCTGTGTGATGTGATATTGAGCTGATGTGAGAATAGCTCAGGGTAACAGTCCAGTGTATTCACAGCTGGCGAGAGTGGCCATCCTGTGTGCCGCCTCCTGCACGAGATACTCCACACGGAGCACGCCGCGAGCGGAGACAGACTGCTACACATGCCATCTGATCAGCTTTGTCTTTCAGCTATTCTTTGGAGAAATCTCTAAATAAAAGAGGGGAAAAAACTAACCATGTCACAGCTGGCGTGAACACATATTTGTTTTCAGTTGAAGGGAATAAGATCACTGATGCGTGGCTCAATCGTCTGACAAAAAAACAAAAAAAAGGGCTAATATTTACTGTGAAATGCACAGCCGCTCAGCTGTAGCGTAAACACAGTCATCTCTTTCAAATGCAAACAGCTCAGGGTTGTGAAGCTCTCTGTAGGAGAGCAGTGTGCTCGATCTCACTAAAACACTGAAATGTGCCTTTAACCGTTGCATCTCTGTTGTGACAGAAAAAACTGGAAGGGTGAGAACGAGAAAACATTTTTAAATGCAAAACAGATCCTTAAAATAGCTGCCTAACTTTAGCTGCTGCACCATATGACTTGGAGCAAGGCATTCTGGGAGTTTAAGTTGACTGAGGTTGGGAAGAGTGTAATGATGACACAGGACGAAGAGGAGTGACGGTCGCTGTCACCTGCTCTAATGGAATCTCGCACTCACGAGGACAACAGGCAGAGGCATCGCGGCACGAAACAACGAAATAAAGAAACAAACGATTAAAGTTTCATTCCCACCCATGGGGACACGTAAGAGCTCATCCTCCCGTACATCCCGCGTGTATACCGAGCGCACGTGGAGAGCTTGGGGCCTGTTCTGCACATGCTCAGTGGGCGACGATGATGTGGGCTGACACATCGCATGTCGTGAGCGTGGCTATTGTGCTGAGTAATGTGTGACATTTAAGGGCTCCTGCTTTTTGTCCCTTGCTGCGTTGTTTATAGCATGAACACAGTGTCTCCACAAACATCTACACACACAAACACAGACACACACTTATATTACAGGCATGCATGGTCTGAGCATGACAAATCTTTGTATTAATAACAAATGCCTCTATATCTATTCTGCTACAGCTATGTTTTAAGTTGATGTATTTCTTGAGGATGGGATAATATCCTCACCTTAAACCTGCTGTTACAATTAAGGAATACATCCTGAAATATAATATGAGCATTAGTAAAAATCAGGCTCAACAAACAGTGATGCAGCATCACTCAGCTAGACAACGCACACTCACGAGTGAGGTTCTGCTGCATTAATAAGATAAGCTGCGTCAGGCTCTCTCTGATTTAGTTCAGCAGGTAACTGATGGATCAAACACAAAAACAAGTTCCCTTTGCAATAATTCATCAGAGCCCATCATGAAGTGACGAGAGTTAAAAAAAACATCAGAGGTTTTACAAGCTGGGAAACAAATCACCTTTTTAGTTTTAATCTGCTGCAAAAATCACCACTGTACCATCATCCCTTACGATAAAAAGTCTGCACTGGACTGAAATAAATGATTTCTTGAAGTAAACCCAGCAGCTCGTGTTTGTTTGTTTGTTGTTACTGTCCTCTCAGATCTCAGTGATTAACTTGGCGAGTACAAAGCTGTTATTACGGTTAGAAACGATGCCAGCACAGCTGAAATGAAGCTGCAAGTCAGTCAGGACCACTATAATCAAAAGAATATTGGCTGCAGTAATTTATATTTGGCTTTGTGGGTCTGCTCTGGGACCTGCTCGTCCCAGCAGCGAGAACATTTCTGACTCAGTCTGAAGCAGCATGAATAGGAACAGCTGAGGGGGTGTAGGGTTGCAAAGTGGTTTGCAGATGTGCAGCAGCTGCAGGCAGGGTAAAGCATATCACCTGAGCCATCAGCTGACGTAGGCCGGCATTGAGATCAGCTGATTTTGCTCCTCCTCGGTTTTGAAACAGCATTTCACAAACCAATGGGTGATGTCACAGTGGCTCCGCCCACCATTTAAACTGTCTGTGGGCATATTGAAATCCACAAAGGCTTGTGATTTCATGGATATGCTCTTGAAACTTTTTATCAGTATGTATTGTATAAAGCTGATGCAAAAAAAAATGAAACAAGAAATCACAAGATGATGGTGTAATCTCAAAGGCGGTTTCTGTGACGGCGCCAATTATCAGCTCTGGCACAGAAGATCTCTTCACTGAGGTGGCACCAGCTGAAAGTTTTTGGTTCCTGCGGTTTCTAAAATAGCCAATTCCAGCGTCATCCCTTCATGTCACGTCAACGAGATCAATCCGTGCAAACACGGTGCAAAGTTTGGGCATACTGACGGTGACTCACTGTTAAACAGTGTATATCACCATGGAAACACAGGCGGCCCAGCGAGCTGGTTAGGTTCAGTCTGTTTGGAGCTTACCTCCTCATGACTCATCTCTGTGGAACAAAAATGGCAAAACTGCTGCATTTAGATCAGATGAATGAGAGCAGCGATTCAAACTCCACTCATACAGTAACTGACAACACGTACATACGAAAGGCAACAGACTCTGAGATTCAGGTTGACTCCTGTGATCAGTCACTGGAGAGGGGACACGTGTTTGCAGCTTCACCACAACCCTCGTCCTCTCTCGATAAACCTGCAGGCACCACGAGAACAACATCTGAAGAGTTTTAGTTCTGTGCTGACATTTTTCTTATGAGTGACTGGAGGAGGAGATTGTACCCACATTCCCATTACCTCAGCAGGAGGGCAGCTTAGCTTTGAATAGAAAATCTTTTCACATCTGTGGCGACACAGTACTGCATCCAAAGTTAGAGACCAATAACTTTCACATTTACACCGTCTGCACTTTTCCTTCACTTCTTGAATCTTTTTAACACTTTTTATTCATTTTTAATTACAATCTGACTCACCCGGGTTTTCTCGACAGTATATTAACATAACCGCACAATCAGCTGAGTGTACAGTAAATATTCTGTTGGTTGGGGGTTCTTTTATTACTCTGCTTTATTGACTGTCTTGCATTACAGATGTGTGTCACTTCATTTCCCATCGGAGGCAGATGTTATCTAATATTAAAGGTACCCTGAGGAATTTTTGTTGTAAACAAACAAAAGCTCAGATCAAGTTCACTGCTTCACACCAAAATGCATCTTGCACGCCTGTGAGGAAGCGTGAAGGAAATCGCTTTTGACAGTTTTCAGTAAACTGCTGGACACTTCGACAGGCAGAACCTCTCTGCAGTCCTGATCTCATTGACGTTTAAGTCAGTTTACATGTGGCATCTCGTGGTGTTTTACCTCCTTTACTTCAATTTATAGCACATTTCTGCCTTAATAACACAACAGGCAGCACGGTGGATCAGTGGTTGGCACAGTTGTCTCAAAGGAAACAGGTCAAGGGTCTGAACCCTGCCAGGACGCTTCTGTGTGGACTTTGTGGTTTTTTAAACGAGCTCCGGGTTTCGATAAAAACAGGTAGAGTTTCACAAGTAGTTAAAAAAAACACAGTGAAAGCATTAGATGTGCTGTGGTCAAATTAGTCAGCTTTGCTTTGGAGGGTTTCTAACTGAGTGAAGCCACCCAGAAGCTTCTGCACGGAAGCCATCAAATTCTCTAAGTATTTAGAAACGTGCTTCAATAGCTCCTTTATTCTCTTTACTGTTATTTAGGCAACCTTTTTCCAGTCTTGTGCTGTGCAGTTCTGCTGACGCTGTGTGAATTGTGTTACTTTTGCTTTTCATGTCAGCTTGAATCGGTTTGGCCATTCTACTGGACACTTTCTCTTCTCTTCTCTTCAAAAAAAAAAGAAAAAAAAAAAGGATACTTTCTCTTCTTTGGACGATTATCTGAAAATCATAGAGATGGTTCTGCAAGAAAACCCCAGATCAGCAGTTTATGAAATACTGACCAGCTTGTCTGGCACCAACAACCACAGCAATCCAGTTAAATCACCTTTCTTTCCCATTCTGATGCTCAGTTTGAAAATCACCCTCTTTCTGTCCTCTTTCAAACCGTCTGTCTTCTCCGTCTAAAATCTGAACATTGGCATTCTCAAGAGAGCGACCTTTGCATCTGCATCTGAAGGATAAAGGTCACTCTTTCCAGGATGCCAATGTTCACATTTTGGATGGATAATACAGATGGCTTGAAAGAGGACTGAAAGAGGTCATCTATGTCCGCTGTGAACAACCATCCTTGAACAGAGGGCGGAGCTTACGACACAATACATCACCTTATAGGTTGAGGCAAGGTTTCACCCAAAACCTCTGCTGAGGTTTTCACACCTTGGCTGACGTGATGAGATGCAGTCGTTGGTGTGAAGGGACAACTCCCACTAAGGTTTAAACACCTGGGACTCTCCAGCATTTGGTTTTAGAACTGAAGAAGCTTCTCTGATGAAAAGTCTTTAAGAAACTCAAAGAAGTAGAGTCGGTTCTCTTTCCAAGCTCCTTACAGTCCTGCCTTTACATTAAATATCATTCATTCATTGTGTTTCAGTCCCAGAAAGACTAAATAAAGGCAGGGTCTTTGGTGTGCATTCACCACAAATGTGACGTGAAGTTTCTGTGCAACACATTTACATTCAAAGTCTATGCAAAGACTTTTTTTCACTGAATTGGTGCCACATGATGTCAATCTGCATCTGTGCAAGTTAAAAATATTTCATCTTGGGCCACAATGACTTCAGGCTTGGTCACAAAAGCCTGAAAGAGCAGCGATAGGACCTTTTAAACTCACTACATTTACTGCTCTATGTTATTCTGCTTTTTACTACTTTCCTTGTTACTTTGTAGATTTTAAAAATATCAATCCAAAAATATAACACACTGTATTATTATTTATAGTTAGCAGCATCTCCTTGATTACGATCATCTTGAGCTGCAACAGTCATTTATATAAATTCATTTTAACCAATTGAACAAACAGTATATTTATATGATTGTGCATCAGAATTATTTATGCTTTAGATGCATGTATAGTTGTATATTAAGTATATGCGATTTGGGGGTTTTGGATCACAGTATAGTAGATAATACTATATAGTACATAGTATAGTAAAAGTACATTTGTACTATGACTTAGGTAGAACTGTTTTACAACTTTACTTTGTTTAAACTCTTGTTCAGGCTTTTTCAAGTAACCATACGAAGGTCCGAGGCAGCACATCAGCCTTTTATCTGATGATGTCGACACTTATGATTTTAATGATGTATTTATTTCTGACGATATATTCTGATGTCCTGTTTTTTCCCTAAACCTAACCATCAAAAATGAATGCCTAACCCTAACCCCTACTCTAAGCCTAACCATAACCACGTGTAACCCCGTCACTAAAGCCACATTTTGAGTCTCAAAAATGTCTTCAAACTTATGGGGACCAGGATTTTGGTCCCCATAAGTATAATAAACTTCCAATTTTTGGGCCACATGGAGATATGACACACACACACACACACGTCCTTTCAATCAGCAGTTAATCTCCAGCATTTTACATGTAAGGAACCAGATACAGTTTTCACTGGCTGATGTTTCAAAGCTATGAACAGACAGGACTTTATAATCAGCTGTACATCCATCTGTTATTTATGTTTACGTGTAATCACTTCTCTTTCTTTCAGTAGGACAATAATTCAGTTTAGCTGTTTACAAATGCTTCCCTTGGTAGAGCTGAAACTGCCAGCTCTACCATTCGGGAGCCGTGGATCTGTCAGTCATCATCAAAGCCTCCTGGTCGCTTGGCATCTCTGTGTGAAGAGCTCATCCTCAGAAAAGGCAATCTGACAGATTGAAATATTCATCCCCATAAAGCAAATCAAACACCTTATCAAACACTCTCTGTTCTTTTAATCTTTTAGGTGCTGCTGTGTGGCACATACACGCCGCCTGGCTTCAAAACTGTCTCCACAGAAGTCAGTTTTTAAATTTACTGCAAACCACGAGTCTTTGTTAGTGTCACACCAATTTAAAATGAGGGAGAAGTACTTTCTTTATTAGGGAATTCCATCCATCCATCCCAATAGTCCCACAGCGACAGCAGCTAAACATGGTATTCCTGACATCCTTTCCTCCAGCTGCTATTTCCAGGTATATTTGATGGATCCCAAGGTTTTTATAGGCCAGATGAGATCTGTAATATGCGCAGTGACTTCAGGATCTACCCCAGAGCACCAAAAACCCTTAAAAATCTCCTGCCGTCCTATGGATGTAAAACAGCAACACTTTAACTACAACATCAGGATTCAAGTCCAGGACTTTTTCTTATTTTCTGTTAGCTTTTATCCAAAATACCCAAACTTTAACAACTGAAGCATATCAAAGAACCAACAGCTCGGTAAGAAGTTTATTTGTACACCCAGTGTGCTGTTCAGAGCAAAACTTTACGTGGGAGCTTTGGGAGCACGACAGTAAAGAGGGATGTTCGTGGCTCAGGAAACAGCCTCAACATTGCTCAGTCGCAGTCACAACCAGCAGGATGAATCTTTAAAGGTGTGTCAAGTCGCTTTCGCTGCTGGCAAACAACCTGAGCTCTATAATTCAGCAGGAGTAAGATTTCCTCCACACGTGGCGAGCAGATGAACACAATCAAAGTGAGAGGAAAACAGCATGAAATGTAACGTTGGATGAGTTTTGTAGGTGCAGGAGACGCAGAGTGAGGGAGAACCAGGAGGAGCTGATGTGGAGGGTAGTTTCTGCTCAGCTAATTGCTGTGATGGATTGGTCTTATTCCCCCGAGCACGGAGCTCCTGCAATAACAAGACAAGATGACTTTCCCAATCTGCACATTAGGCAGTTATGAAAGAACTTTGCCTCCATCTGCAACTGTTAATATGCAACCCACTCACAGTTATTAATGTAATTTTAACAATGGATTTCTCTGAGGAAATCACTCCTCTTTGGGTCAGTTTTGCTTTTGATTGGAGGGCTTTTGTTAGACATTAAAGGAGAAATCACTGGATTCTGCCTTGATTAATTCATCAGCTGTGTTGTGGTGATGCTTACTCAGTTACCTCTGGCACGTGGGGAGGAAGCTGCAGGATGCCCACGTGAAGTGAGGGCATCCTCCAGCCCCCTGTGTATGTATGTGCACATCTGTGAACATACACGCTAAGCAAAACAGCACACCCTCTCCTCCTCGCTGCTGAATCCAGGGCCAGCACCCTCGCATTAATCAATACTATTCTTAACAGTTCATCTACACACACACAGCACATTTCTCACAGGGAAGCCCTGATTAAGTCATAGCAACCTCCTTTCCTAAAATGGAGCATTGCGTTGAAGCTGAGCTGAGCTGAGTGGAGAGGAACTTTAATAACAGCCACCGGGGAAAGACCCCTGGAGAGAGCAGTCACGTGTACGGGGTACCCAGATGCTCTGTCTAATCACACAGCCAATGCTACTGTACACAGAGATGCTCAGGGGGGTTACATTAAGCAATCTGTTTGCCAATGTGCTGCAAACTGAAGGAAAAGCTGTGGGGATGTTTTTGCATGATGAAGTGCATGTGAGCGTGCGGGTTCGTGGCCGTGAGCTTAAAACGTACATCTTTTCAGATTTACTGCGGATAATCGTTGCCCATTTACTTCTTCTAAGGTGGACTTTTCTTCTTTTCCTCTATAGGTGTAGGGGCATCAAAGTAAAATGCAGCCACTTTGTACTCGATGGTCTCTAAGTGGAGACCTCCTTCAATCCTGCCTGGTCTTATCCATGGTAGAGGCTACAGCTGCCTATGTCGAGCCATATTTAATCAGAGGAGCCACACCCCAAACTTAATACTTAAATCCGGATGGATGAGCTGTTAAAAAAGTGAAGTGAGAAAGTATTTCCAGTAACCCCAAAACACTAGTTGACTAGTTGAACTCCCACTCACCCGCAAGTATCCTTGAGATGTTGAGGTTTTGAAAAAGGTGTCAATCTGGTCAGTCCACATTCCTAACCTTAACTAAGCTCTTGAGCTGTTACCAAAGAAATAGAGTGGAGATACAAGCAGAAGAAATACGCTTTGGTTATTTGGGAGGACTCTGAGTAGAACCCATATTCATCAACATCAAAAGGAGGCAATTGAGGTGTTTGGATATCTGAACAAAACGTCTTCTGGATGAACGCCTCTTAGATGAGGTGTTTCGGGCAGGGCCTCCTCTCAGCGCTATGCCAGGACACACTGGAGAGATTATGTTTCTCGGCTGGTTTGGGAATGTCTTTGTGTTGCCCTAGAAGAGCTGGAAAAAGTGGCTGAGGGATGTTTGGACATCAGCTTTGACTGCCACCTAGGGGTGGGTTTTTATAATCGATTTATCGATTAAAATCGATTCTGGCTTGGATAACGTAAAATCGATTCATTAAAATCCTGAATCGATTTTTTAATATTAATTTATTTTGCCCGAAATGCCAGAATCTCAGGTGAAAGATCACAAAATTTCAACAACCACCAAACAGCTAAGACAGTAAATGAGAGCAGGTGCACGGCTTCTGCACAAAGACGTAAACACACAGCGCCGACGGATCAGGATCAGTTAGATGTCGCTTTTCTCAGCTGACGGTCGGGGCTGAAAGCCGACAGCTCGCTGATTCTGATCCGCGGGTCCGCGCTGTGTGTTTACGCCCTTTTTGCGCTGATCATATGGCTGTTAGTTTTATCTCTCTCCAAACAATATTGACCGAACCAGCAGCAAAAGAAGATCCAAACCACGCTTCACATAAACATCGTCATGAATTCCCTCTGACTTTTCAGGATAAAAATCACACTTCATGCACAGCTCTCTCTCTCTCTCTCTCTCTCTCTCTCTCTCTCTCTCTCTCTCTCTCTCTTTTCTGCATTATTCGCTTGCTTGTTACACAAGTCTACCGTTGTTTACAGCGCTGTCGGCCGACGTTTTTTTTCCCTTTTACTTACTTCCGAAAAGTAAACCTAATTTCTGCCGTTCAATATTGAACAAATTTAAACTTTTTAAAATTAAGCAAAATGCAAAACGCTTAGCCGTGTCTCTAATAAAACCGCTGTAACTTCAGAGGTGATGTTCATATGTTGATTAATGGTTTTCTTTCGTTTTTGATGTACTGCAGAATATTTTTATAAAATCCCAGAACAGGAAAATCGCCTTCATGTTTTTCTGTGTTTTATCTTCAGCTACTTTGACACAAAGGCATCTGCTGTGATGCTCACACCTTTGATAAAGTCTTGCGTGTGTCAGCTTCCTTTTAATAGATACAAAAATATGTAAATGTACTGATCTGAATTATAATATTTCTGACTGTCAAAATTTCCCAGAATCGAATCGAATCAAATCGAATTAAATCGAATCGTGGATCGAATCGATTCGGGACCTTGTGAATCGGAATTGAATCGATTCTAGAAATCAGTGACGATACCCAGCCCTACTGCCACCTTCACAACCCCATATAAGCCATTGGTTAGTAAGGTCCTGCTTACAGCATTGAGCTAAGCTTTTTTTGTTGTTGTGATGTTTGGAAACCAAATGTGAAGAGAACGAGGTCGAAAAATCTTAATCAGTAAGACGGGAGACTAGCAGAAACTCATCAGGAAATTGTTTCCTGAGGCCCTCAGATTGGAGTGAGCAGTAAACCTGGTTTCCCATAGATCCCTGCTGGCCATGAGAAAGTATTCAGGTACTTTTCAAACCAGGAAGCAATAACTCATCTTTTATATGCAGTCCATGGCCATTAAATACTTCCTCCAAAACAAGAAGCAAGTTTGAGACTAGTTTGAATCAAATAGTGACTCAGCAATGACTGGCTGTCATTATTCATGCATGGAAGGGCTGGATCTGGGCAGCAAAGTCACCAAAATGAAACACTCTTGTTTTTCATGATAAAAGGAAGGTCAGGAGCCGCACAGAGAGGGCTCGTTCTGAATAAGACTGCTCGTTCTCACCTACACAGCAAACACACAGCCACCTCTCTACAGACATTTTCTAGGCAAACTCTCCTTGATATTTTCAGAGCATGGCCAAAAAGATCAAATGGGCAAAGAAATAATTACCAAAGGTGACACATTATTCTCAAACGTTACTACCAGCCACTGGCTGTGCTTCCCTTTCTTTTTCCCCTTGACTAAAAAATGGCGTGGTGATGGAAAGAAGGCATAAACAAGTGCCTGAAATAAAAAGAAGCAGCGGGGTCCTCGTAATTAAAATCACGAAGAGAGAAGTAATGACGAGTATGATAGCTTGTTTCATGTGTGGCTGGAAGGGGAAATTAGCAAATGAGGGCCTCTCTCGCTCTCTCTCCATCATCTTTCGAGCACTTGATCAGCAGGTCTCTAATTTCAGGCAACAATCAGTCAGTGCCTCTGCCGCGCTGCATCCTCCCAGAACACAGAGCTCATGTTGGGATACTTCCTCATCAGCCAGCCTTGTGCTGTACACTGTGGCAAGCTGTGGAAATAACTCACACACACACTCTGCTGTGCACAAATGCATGTGCAAGCTGCTACACGATCCCACACGAAACCAGCTGATCACTCGATTAGCCGTTTGAGTGGAAGTTAATAAAACCAGTCCCGATAGTAAATTAAAAGTTGCACAATGACATGGATGGAAACACCAGCTGCTTTTCATCCTCAGAAATGCTGAAATTTTTGCTTTTGATGTGAGACTATGCAAGTTATGAAGAGCCCAGTTTCCACCACAGGAACTTTACCCAGAGACAAGGAACTGAGTGCATTTCCATCACATTGACACGGGTCTAAATTCACTTCTTGGAAACTGTAAACCATTTTCCACAGCAGGCTGTTTTTAGTGGAGCCCAACCTATCAGGAACCAGATTTTCCTGACCATTTGTGAGATGGATGTCTAAGTTGTAATTTGGGATAATGTTGGTGCAGCACACTAATCTCTGTTAAACAACAACAGGTTGCAAAGAGGAGCTAACATACTGTATTTTGCACCCCCGTTCACAACTTTATATTTTAATTCCAAGGAGCCAGACTTTCTTTATTTCTTAAACTGGTCTTGAACAATAGTTTTTCAGCTTTCTGAAGATCTTTACTTTAGACATTGTCTACTTTTTCACTCATTTTCACTCAACTCCTTGTACCTGACCATTTTCAGAGGATTTCAGAGGATTGAATCAGTTTTGTGTCCACACATAAACATCACAAAAAATGTCTAATTGGACAAGTGGCCTACAAAAGAAGACGCATCAAGTTTAAAAACTACCTACTACAGATCAACAATATCTGAAAGCCATCTTCTGGAGAAATAGCAGCAAATCTAGCTACTGATCCATCTACTGTTCAATAGAGACTCATCAGAAATCAATCATCAATGACAGGGTGGCTTTCAAGAAGTCATTTTTCAGGAAAGGAAACGGAGAAAAGCCGGAGGTATCCCAAATGACATAAGAACTAGACTTAAAATCAGCGGAGTGAGATTTGGTCAGGAGAGAGGTACAACAGTGACCGTCTACAGGCGTCTGTAAACACGGTGGAGGCTCTGTCACGTTTGAGGCTGAATGTCAGCCAGTGATGTTGGAGATCTTTTCAAAATTAAAGGAATTGTGAACACAGAAAAGTCAGATTCTGAACCAACATGTGGTGAAAGCTGGCTGATTGATCCCAAACACACTAACAGAAAAAAACTTCCCCAGAGCCCGGACATTAACATTATTGTGTTGAATCATCCTGACAGAAGATAAAGAATTCAAAGAAGAGATTTCAAGAAACCCGGAGAACTATTCCTGAAGACTACTAACAGAAATTACAAGAGCTGCCCAAGAGAGTTCACAGCGTGCAGCACTCATTTAATATTTTCCAAGGAAATGTGAAGAAAAAGAGGTGTGTGCAGCACTGTACAAATCAAAATACTGCACAGTGCAATGCTAGGGTCTCTTCGTTAATGGTGCTATATTTGTTCTGAAGGAAAAGCAGAAAGGTAAACGGTCTTCCTGGATCAGAAGACAAACAGCAGAAAGAATGGGTGAGCAACATGAGACAGATTTCCCAGTTTGGAAGGCCTGCTAACATCTGGAGTGCTGCTTCAACTCCTTGGTAGGGCTGTCGAGATCAGTCAAGGGAGACATGGTGGTGGAGTTATGGCAACATGTTCAAGCTAACTAACTAACCCTAACTCATGTGGCGCATCCCCTTACTAAGATCAAGCTGTGTTCAGATCCTGGACCGGGCTCTGTCACTATTACGACTGGCTCAGGTGTGGAGTATAACAACGGAATGAGAAGGATGTACCAAGCATTTTAAGAAAGTGCTTGGTATAAGAACTGATTAGAGACCTCACATCTGCACTGAAATCCTGTTTCCTGGGACTGTTTACCCCCCACCACCACCAGAATGCTAGGTGAGCAGTAATTTACTGTATATGAGCTGCTTCTGATAGGCACTTGGAATCACAAACATTATCTTGAGTGGTTGTGATCACCTCCTCCTTAGTACTAAGATAGCTATGGGCTTTTTGGCCCAAGCACTGCCTGCAGATATAGTTAGTTATACTTATCTATGGGCCTTTACAGACTACTTTGAGTCATGTGTCTGGCTGGCTTACCTCATCCACAGGTCCACCCAACATGGGCCAGATGTCAGGTGTGTTGTAGCAGCCACATCTGGGCTGCAGAACAATTTTCTAATGTAACAGATTTATAAGTGCCAGAAGTGGCTAACATCAGTCTGCATTCTTCTATTCATCAAAACGTGCTGCTTTCATTTCCTAGAGTGTGAATTGACCACCGATAGTTGGCGAAGATTCTGGTTTTTCATGCTAATGCAACCATGAACTGCTAGCCTCGTGAACTCTTGAGGCCATTCGCCAGACGTCTTATCCTTCAGCGGACTATTTTCACATACATCACAGGTACAGCACGACGCCCCACTGCTAATAACATGGTGTGTCCTCTTTGGAGATTCCTTATGATTCACTACAGTGAACAATAATAGCAGGTCTGCGATTGGACACAAACTACAGCTTCATCCATGACAGCGTACTAAATAAGTCTCCTTCATATCCCTACTTACTATGTCACTGATCTACATAAAATACATCATAAAATACAAACATGTACTGCTTTCTCTACTTCTTCTACACATCCTGCACTTTTCAAAAACACGCCAACAATTTCCACTCAGAGGTCAGATGTAGGATGACTCAACAAGTTCTCATACGAGTACGCCAAATGTGCCTTAATCCAGATTCAAGCAGAAATGACTAGAATGGCGCAAGACTTTCATAAAATAGAGGTTATTTAGCAAAAACCTTGCTGTCCTCAGGAGGAATCTGGGGGCTGAAGCCACCGGAGCGTGAGCTTTAAATTTAGCAGAGAGAGGAGAACAGCTACAGTATAATCAGCAGGAGAAGGGAATAAGTTGAACCTTGACCTCGGCTCTCTTTATAGATGACAGTGACGACCTTGAGAGGGTGAGAAAGGAGATTGATGATGGCCACTTTGCTTAACGAGCTCACCAAGGACCGCCTCACCCTCTGAAGGGAGGACAATCGTCTCCGCTCAAGGTAAGAGACAAATGTCACCTTTCTCCACATCACTTATAGCAGCACCGAACGTCTCATTTCAGTCCATTTACTTTTAAAAATAGCAACAGAGAAGCTGATGGTGAGACTACAAGGTTGCCTAAGGATGCATTACACCCACAGACTGTATATGAAAGATGGCTGTAGTCAAATTCCCATTTTTAGCATGCTGGATGCTGCAGTGTTGCACGCTTCATTAGACAGTTTGTTGGATAAAAACAGTCTAATTGCTAGCCTCGTTAGAGAACATATTTCTGATATAACTAACCCGACAGGAAGCCACATTCCTGCAAAATGATTCAAAAGGCACCAACAGCACAAACACAGTCCACAGATCTGGTTCGGTGACTCCAAGTAGCTGAGGTAAAACCTAGCAGACAGCTAGCAGCTACTGCCATCTGTGTCACCATTCACCTTTCGTCAATGTTTCCATGCCTCAAACTTTTAGCTTTAATTCTTTAGCTTAGATATAGAAATATTTATCCCCTCTATGGTAAAAAAGGATAAATTATTATTAAGTGTTAAGGTCCCGTTACACAGTCCTAGAGACTGGTCAGGGACCCCCTGGAAACCACCGGCTACTAGAGAAACATGTGTATCACCTGACCAGTTGCTGGAGGTTGCTGCCAGGCTCTAACATGAAATTGGTTGCAAGGAGGTATACAGTGTCATACCAACACCCTCCTTGTGATTAGTCCTTAGTCACTAGCAGGTTGTCATGGTCACACATAGTTTGCATGAAAGCTGTCGACTTGTCCATAGAGCGTATATGTGAATCACACAGATACCTGCTAATGGACAATTAAAATAGTAGAATTTCACTCATCAAAACAGGATCACAGACTTCTTGGACAGTCTGCACTGCACAAAAAGCCATTTTACTTGTCATGTTAATAAATATCTAAAAGGCACCAACATCACAAACCCTCTTCAGTAACTCCAAAAAGCAGAGTTGAAGTGTAGAAGATGGCCCCCAGCTGTCTGTGTCAACAACATCTACGCACGGGTTCATTGTGGTCTTAAATAGGTGAGATACAGCTGTCACAAAGTGGCAACTCAAAGCTGCTGTAAAGGAGGATTTTAACATGTGGGGTCTATGGGGACTGACCCACTGTTAGAGTCGGCCTCAAGTGGCCATTAGAGGAACTGCAGTTTTTCAGCTACTTTAGTTTCTCCAATCAGTTTAATGTGATGCCGAAAAACTAATTACAAGTGGCTGATTTCTAGCCTTGCAAAAGTGACTTGAAACTTCACAAACGAAGCATCCTCACATGTTCGACGATGACGGGACAAAAAGGTTGCCGTGGAAACAGGGGTTTTTTTTTCTGCCTTTTAAAATCTGCCAGGAAAAAAAAATGTGAGGGGAAAAAGAAGGGAAAGAATGACAGAGAGTCGGTGTGAGACAGAGAGGGGAAGCTAGGTGCAGGGAGTGAGAATGAAATCTGCAGGATCCTAAAAAAATGTGACGAAGGCTGAGTGTGAAAACCGCTGAGGCAGCCAGAATGTCACCGCCTGCTGCTGCGTGCGCTCGTGGGAAATCATCTGACCTCACAATTTGGGTTACCCCACATTAGGAAGTCAAAATGTGGGGGTGGGCAGAAGGGACAGGGAGTGGTGAGGATGGTTTGGTCTCCCTCTCTTTGTTCTGGGGAAGAAGAAAGTGGGGAGAGAGGGAGGGGGGAGCGCACTTGGGTGTCCTCTTTCTTTCATCTTGTCTTACCTGGAGGAGTGCAGTTCTTTGTTCCTTTTTGTAAATCTGTCTCCTCGCTGCTGTTGTTGTCCGTGTCCTGCAGCAGCCTCCTTCCGATCCACCTCTCCTGGTCCTCGCTGCTGTGGCTGGAGACATCAAAACCTGAATGGAGACAAAAGAGAGTGATGGGAGGGTTCAGTGCAACATCCAGATACAAATTACTGAACTTTTGTCACTAAGGAAATTTAGCTGCTTCTAAAAAACCTTGAAGTTCATTGTATAATATACTGTGTAAGGTTGCTCCTCGTGCTAGTCAGACTCCAAGATGTCCATTTGACACATATTAGAAGGTGCTACAATGCAAAAATGACATACAGGGGCAGGCAGCTGCATGCAAAAACATAAGACAGGCTTGAACATATACTGGACATGGCTGGAGGAAAAAAACGGCATAAAGTGTTGATTTTGCAAAGTGAGCTCTTATAGTTTTGAAACAAGTGCACCAAAGCATCTTCATGCAGGCCATGTTGACAAATTTTAGCTTAGTGTAAAATATTTTTTTGTTACTTTTACTGTTTTCTTACATTTCATTTAACTTTTATTTCAGGTAATTAAAAAGATTCTCTCACTGTTACGTTCTGTGAGGCTGTGGGAGTGTGTGGGTGGGGTGTTTGCCCACTCTCCCCGCCTCCACCCCTCTTGCCACTCCTACCCCTCTCTGTCTCTCTCACTCTCCTCTCTCCCCAGGACACAGCTGCTGCTGATTAGCCTCGTTTGCCACCTGACTCCAGTCAGCAATCATCCTCTGAGGCTATTTAAACTGGGGATGAGCTGTGAGCAGGGTGGCTTTTTCCTCGGTGGCTCTACGCGGTTCTGTGCTAGATTTTGGACAGACAGCCTCTTTCTGACCAGTGAGCAGACGGGCTTGTGGGCCCTGAGAGTGTCTCCCCGTGGTGGGGAGTAGGGTAGGAAGTGTGGGAAGTGCCTCCTTTTTTTATTGTGTTTGTTTGGTAGTCCTCCTGCCTTTCCTGGCTGCGAGCGTTTTCTTTGTTTCTTTGGCGTTATTGGTAAGACGGCGTTGCCGGCCCTTTAAGTTAATGGTAACCTGTACCGTTTTGTAATAAAGTTTTATTGATGCAGAACAACTCTGTTTGTTTTCCTTTTTCATTCTGATTCCAGACTCATTTGTTACTGGTCCCCTCTCTCACATGCCTAGACCCCTTCGGGGGGAACGTAACAATGTGGGGGCTCGTCCGGGATATGAATGGAAGGAATAACAATTGAGTTTTAGTGAGTTGTTTGCCGGTGGCTTGTTTAGTTGTATGGTATCTGCTGCGCTCTCTCTCCAGTTAGCAAAGGGGAGTGTCTAGCTGAGCGTAAGCTCCTCCTTCAGGCACTCATTTTTTATTTTTCCTTTATTATTTTCGGAGTAATCCCGGGTGGGGATTAGTTCCCTGTCGGGGGTAGGCTTGTCGGTGCTTTGTGCACTTGATGCTTAGCCTTTAAAGTTGCCTCGAGCCTGGTACACTCCAGAAGCTAACTAGGCTAAGATTTTAGTAGGCAGGTCTGGGGAGAGGGTCGGCGGTACTTTTATTTATTGGTTAACTTCTGGCCACACTTTTCCCGCCTGTTTTCTCATTTGTGTATTGGAGGTGGTGCTTCTTTGTTGTTATTGTTAGCCTCAGGTAGTTTTTTGTTTTTAGAGTTGATGGCTACCTTTGATATTGCCGTGTTTAATAAAAACCCCTCGCTTGTCCAACTGGACGCCTGTAGGAAGAGGGACTTGCATGAGGTGGCATCAGGTTATAGCATTTCTGTTTCCACAGCTCTGCGTAAGGCTGAGCTGAAAGCTGCTCTTGTGGCTGGCTTGGTGGAGAAAGGGATAGTGGCCTTGCCAGTATCTGCCAGTCCACTTGAGCATGGTGCAGCGTCTCAGCCTGTTCCGCAGGCGTCAGTTCAAGCTGTAGGTCCATTGGTGTCGACACCTGTTGGTCAGGGGCTGCCTGAGGACAAACCCATGACATTGCCTCGCTTCGAACCCCTCTCCATTGAGTCAAGTGAAGGTTCGAAGCAGGATGCTAAGCTCCGTGTACGCCTGGCTCGTCTCCAGTTAGAGAAGGAGGACCGTGAGAGGGAGTTCCAGCTAAAGAAAGAGCTGGAGCTTAGGCGTTTAGACGCAGAGCTTGCTAGAGCCAGAGAGGTCGAATTGAGGAAGGTGGAGGTGGAGGCAGAGACAGCTGTGAGGTTGCGACAGCTGGAACTCCGGCAGGTTTCCCTTCCTCCGACTGCCTCCATTCGTCAGGCAGACACCCCGTTTGACGTAGGGAAAAACAGTCGTCTGGTTCCGATGTTCCGTGACACTGAGGTCGACAGCTACTTCGAGTCGTTTGAACGAATAGCCACAGCCTTGCACTGGCCACGGGATTCATGGGCCATTTTGCTCCAATGTAAGCTGGCGGGTAAGGCTCAAGAAGTTTGTTCCTCGTTGTCAGCTGAGGACAGCTTGGACTATGACAAGCTGAAAAGGGCTATCCTGCTGGCCTATGAGCTGGTCCCAGAAGCCTATAGGCAGCGTTTCCGGGGGTTGAGAAGAGGTCAGGGTCAGTCCTATCTTGATTTCGCCAGGGAAAAAGGTGTTCTTTTCGATCGGTGGTGTGCGGCCTGCAAAGCCACTGACCTGGCTTCGATCCGGGAACTAATGCTCATAGAGGAATTTAAGAACTGCATTGCTGAGCGCATCGCGGTATATATTAATGAACAGAAGGTTTCCTCGCTACAGCAGGCTGCGACGCTGGCTGATGAGTTCGCGCTCGTCCATAAAACCAGTGTCGGTAGGTGTGACCGGCGCGATGCCCCAGTGAAGGCTAGCGAGGTGCCAGTTGCACAGCACCCAAAGAGTGAGGTACTTGTGTTTCGTCCCAAGGCAGACCGAAAGTGTTTTTTCTGTTTTAAGTCTGGCCACCTGATCGCAGATTGTGAAGCTTACAGACGGAAACAATCAGTCTCGTCTTCACGTAAACCAAAAGGGGTTGGGCTGATTAAAACCATGCCTCCTGTCAGTAGGCCCCCTTCCCCTGAGACCCCGGATGAGTGTTTTAAGCCTTTCATTTTTAAGGGGATAGTTTCGCTTTCTGGTAAGACCGAGGATAAGCGTGAAGTGACCATTCTGCGTGATACTGGTGGCTCACAGTCCCTCATACTAGCTAGTGTGCTTGAATTTAATGAGAAGTCTGACTGTGACTCTAGCATCATTGTAAGAGGTGTTGGGATGAGTTTTGTGCCTGCTCCCCTCCATCGTATCTGGGTACAGAGTGAGCTGGTGAGTGGTTTCTTCTCAGTGGGTGTGCGGCCTTCTCTCCCGATTAATGGGGTGGATTTTATAATGGGAAATGATATCGCGGGTGGGAAAGTTTACCCTACCCCTGAGGTGACCAGCAATCCTGTTATAGAGCCTGTGTTAGATGCCCTCAGCCTGCAGCACCCGGATGTGTTCCCGGTGAGCGTTCTGACTCGTTCACGTGCCCAGCAACAAGGTGGGGGGGTTGATTTGTCAGATTCAGTGATCGGCTCTATTCTAGAGAAGGATGTGATGCCCTGCACCGATGAGGGAGATAATGGAGCCTTAGAGTTAGCTCACAGTGTGGTTGAGCCAGCTCCTGTGTCTGGAGCTCCTTTTCTGCTCACCCGGGAAGCACTTGTGACGGCTCAGAAAGAAGACCCTTCATTAGTTCAGTGTTTTACCGCAGCAGCTCAGGATAAGGGAGGTGAGGGGAGCAAGAGGCAGACATTTTTCGTTTGGGAAGGTTTATTGATGCGCAAGTGGACCCCAAGGCCTGGAGAAGACTGGAGCGTAGTGCGGCAGTTGGTGGTTCCGACCAGTCTGCGGTGGCATGTGCTGCAGTTAGCACATGATCACGCATGGTCAGGTCATTTGGGTGTCACTAAAACATATGACCGTATACTGCAGCATTTCTTTTGGCCGGCAATGAAAGCAGATGTAGTGCAGTTTTGTAACACCTGTCACACTTGCCAGCTTGTGGGTAAACCGAACCAGGCGGTGCCCCCCGCCCCCCTACGTCCTATCCCTGCTGTCGGTGAACCTTTTGAGCATATCCTGGTAGACTGTGTTGGCCCCTTACCAAAGACGCGGGCAGGGAATCAGTTCTTGTTAACCATAATGTGTGTGTCCACTCGATACCCAGAGGCGATTCCTCTGCGGAAAATCACGACAGCAAGCATTACCAAAGCACTAGTCAAATTCTTTACCACCTTTGGCCTCCCGAAAACCGTGCAGACAGATCAGGGTACCAATTTCATGTCCAGGGATTTTAATCGGACTCTACGGTCCCTTGGAGTTTCTCATTCTGTGTCTAGTGCTTACCACCCAGAGTCACAAGGTGCACTGGAGCGGTGGCATCAAACTCTCAAGGCGATGTTGAGTAAGTATTGCCACGACACTGGAAAAAGCTGGGATGAAGGGGTCCCTTTTGTATTGTTCGCTATACGTGATGTGAAGCAGGAGTCTTTGGGGTTCAGCCCAGCTACCCTGGTGTTTGGACATGACATGCGGGGTCCGCTAAAGGTGCTGAAGGAGAGTTTTCTCAGTGGTTGTGTGCCTAAAACTACTGTGATGGAGTTTGTAAAAACATGCAAGGACAGGTGGCAACGGGCTACTTTGTTAGCAAAAGAGGCTCTCTGTGTATCCCAGGCAAACATGAAAAAACGATGTGATCAAAAAGCAGTGGAAAGACAGTTCCAGCCTGGGGACAAAGTTCTTGTGTTGTTGCCCGTGCCCAGTTCTGCCCTCATGGCTCGTTTCTCAGGCCCCTATGTGATAGTGAAAAAAGTGTCTGACACCAACTATATTCTCAACACCCCAGAACGCAGAAGGAAGACTCGCCTATGCCATGTCAACATGTTGAAACCATACCATACCAGAGACACCAGCATGACAGAATCATCAGACACTGCTGGGACGGCTGTCCCCGGTTCAGTCCCTGTTGCCCTGCTAAGTGTTGAAGTTAAGGGTGATGATGATCTGGGTACCCTTTCTGAGGGACAGCAATGTGGGCGGTTGTCAAATTCCGTTTTTTTAGCTAAGGCCGAGGCCAACCTATCTCACCTTCCTCCGTCCCAGTGTAAAGAGGTACTTGACTTGCTGCACTCCTACCTGTCTCTTTTTAGTGACGTACCCTCGCGTACCCACGTTTGTGAGCATGACATTGACGTTGGAGACGCAGTCCCAATCAAGCAGCATGCATATCGTTGCCCCTTCGCCAAACGTGAGGTCATGAAAGAAGAAGTTGAGTACTTAGTAGAAAACGGCTTGGCACAACCTAGTTGTAGCCCCTGGAGCTCCCCATGTCTACTAACACCTAAGTCTGATGGCACACCCCGTTTCTGCACAGATTATCGGAAGGTAAACGCTGTAACGGTCTCTGACTCTTTTCCGCTTCCTCGTATGGAAGACTGCATTGACAGCATCGGCCCTGCCAAATTCATCACCAAACTCGATCTCCTTAAAGGCTACTGGCAGGTGCCTCTCACTCCCAGAGCTTCAGAGATTTCTGCATTTGTCACCCCTGACCACTTCATGCAATACACAGTAATGGCCTTTGGCATGAAAAATGCCCCAGCTACTTTTCAACGACTGATGCAGTTGGTGTTGGGAGATGTGCCCCAGTGCAATGTGTATCTAGATGACGTGGTGCTATACACAGACACATGGGCAGATCATATGTCCCTTCTGAGGACAGTGTTTCAGCGGCTAGCCGAGGCCTCGTTGACCCTCAATCTCGCTAAGTGTGAGTTTGGTAAGGCAACCGTCACTTACCTAGGTAAGCAGGTGGGGTTTGGGCAGGTCCGCCCAGTGGAGGCGAAGGTTGCTGCAATCCTGGACTACCCGAGTCCAGCCACCAGACGGGAACTAAGGCGGTTCCTAGGGATGACCGGATATTACCGGTGTTTCTGTAAGAACTTTTCTGTGGTCGTGACCCCGCTAACCAAACTGTGTAGCCCAAAGGTGCCTTTTGAATGGTCAGTTGAATGCCAGCATGCCTTTGAGTCGGCAAAATCTCTTCTGTGCAGCACCCCTGTATTGGCAGCTCCAAACTTCTCTCGCCCCTTTAAGCTAGAGGTCGATGCCAGTGCCACCGGAGCCGGGGCAGTCCTGCTGCAGGATGATGAGGAAGGTGTGTGCCATCCGGTCTGTTATTTCTCTGCAAAGTTCAAACCCCATCAACTGAACTACTCTACCATAGAGAAGGAAGCCTTAGCTCTGCTTCTAGCTCTGCAGCACTTTGAAGTGTATGTGGGCTCCAGCGCTTCCCCGGTGACCGTGTTCACAGACCACAACCCCCTTGTTTTTCTGAACCGGATGTACAATCACAACCAGCGACTGATGCGCTGGGCACTCCTGGCCCAGGATTACAATCTGATGATCATACACAAGAAAGGTACTGACAATATAGTGGCTGATGCGCTCTCACGCAGCTCGCAATAGGTTGTTGTTGTTGTTATTTTGGTAGGGCTTCAATGTAAGGGGGGGGGAATGTTACGTTCTGTGAGGCTGTGGGAGTGTGTGGGTGGGGTGTTTGCCCACTCTCCCCGCCTCCACCCCTCTTGCCACTCCTACCCCTCTCTGTCTCTCTCACTCTCCTCTCTCCCCAGGACACAGCTGCTGCTGATTAGCCTCGTTTGCCACCTGACTCCAGTCAGCAATCATCCTCTGAGGCTATTTAAACTGGGGATGAGCTGTGAGCAGGGTGGCTTTTTCCTCGGTGGCTCTACGCGGTTCTGTGCTAGATTTTGGACAGACAGCCTCTTTCTGACCAGTGAGCAGACGGGCTTGTGGGCCCTGAGAGTGTCTCCCCGTGGTGGGGAGTAGGGTAGGAAGTGTGGGAAGTGCCTCCTTTTTTTATTGTGTTTGTTTGGTAGTCCTCCTGCCTTTCCTGGCTGCGAGCGTTTTCTTTGTTTCTTTGGCGTTATTGGTAAGACGGCGTTGCCGGCCCTTTAAGTTAATGGTAACCTGTACCGTTTTGTAATAAAGTTTTATTGATGCAGAACAACTCTGTTTGTTTTCCTTTTTCATTCTGATTCCAGACTCATTTGTTACTGGTCCCCTCTCTCACATGCCTAGACCCCTTCGGGGGGAACGTAACACTCACGTTTAGCTTTAGTTTTCTAGTTTCATGTTAATTAACTATTATAACCTTGGTGTGGAGTCTGCATGGTCTCCACAGTCCACAGACACGCTTCCTGGTTAACTGATAATGCAAATTTGGATATAGGAGTCAATGGGAGATCGTGTTGTTGTCGTGTCTGTCTCCAGTCTGTATCCTCTCTGTACCCACTTTCACTCCATTTCCAACCCATTAGCCTGGTGCTGGGAGTGAAAGTGAGGTATAAGCAGTCTTGGGTGTAACATTTCCCAAACTGTAATCACATTAAGTCTAACACATCTAGGTTCTAAATTCAAGAACCACACTGAAGTTCCAAGTCCAACACTTACATGCATTCTTTAATTATTTGCACAATAGGTGGATGGAACAAAAAAATAAAATAAAAGCTCAGTGTGGAAGAAACAAACATACAAAACTAGATTTTCAGCATCACTCGGAGACAGGATGTTTCTAATTTTAGCAATGTTGAGCAGATGGAAGAAAGCGGTCCTACATATTTGTTTAATGCGTGTGTTGATGGACATATCCTGGACTCCAAGATTCCTCACAGTGTTACTGGAGGCCAAGGTAATGCCATCCAGACACCGATTTTAAAAGCCACATACAAAAATCTCAGTTTGTCTGAATTTAGAAATAGAAAAGTAGAGGAAAATTGGAAAAATAGGAATTAGAGGCCTCTGTGACTCGTAAGACGTGCAGCTTTTTCCCCCCAAATAACATTACCCAAGGGAAGCATGTTTAATGTAAACAGCAGTGGTCCCAGCACTGAACCCTGTGGAACTCCAAGGCTAACCTTTGTGTGAAGAAGACTCCCTCTATCCCTGTATCCAGTTGAATCTATCAGGACACAATTCATTATTATACCAGTAAATGTACATTAAGGTTCCTTATTTTATGAGTATTTCTTTCATTACAACTGATAACTGGCTTTAGAATTTGATTGGCATGTTAAATCACTGGAAAATATACAAAACTTTTATTTTTTCTTCCCATTTTTCCTTTAAAAGCGTCATCACTTGAGCTGAATGGATTCCATTTTATAACTGTTATCCCATCATCGGACATTGCTCCGGGAGGCTTCTCTCCTGTCAGGAATCTTTTACTTGTCCATAAAGATGCAGATCAAAGGATTGAGCATGTCTCTGAAGTGCAGCTTCTCCTTGGTCAGGCACATGTGTTACTGGGAGTGATGGGAATAACAGCGTTACAAGTAACAGCGTTACTAATTGCGTTACTTTTTTCAGTAACGAGTAATCTAACTAATTACTATTTCTATCGTTACAACGCCCTTTTCGTTACTAACAAGAAAATGCAGTGCCGTGGTGTTACTACTTTTCAACAAACAGATGGTTGAAGCCGTCTTCAGTTTACCGCAATCACTTTCTGCCCCACGATCACTTTTTCCCACAACACCTGGAGCTCAGGGAGCAAAACAATCGCATGAGTGCTGCTGTTTGACTGACGATGAATAAAGTAGTCGTGGTAAGCCAATCACATGACCACTTCAAGATGACAAAGCAACAAGGTGATATATACCAGTTTATAAACTGTGTTGATAGGCCACGTAAAACCAAAGTCATGATAAATAATATATACGCGACGTTTTTTCCTCAATAGTTTAGTCACGTTTACTGTCTAAGGACAGCGCAGCGAGACCTCTCTGCTTATGAGCAAAAAATAAAAAAACAAAACAAAAAACAGCCTGTTGGTGTTGGTGGAAAAATGCACCATGTCGACCAATCAAAAAATGATATAGCGACATGACATTTGGTTGTTTAGGAAGAGGGGGAAGTTTTAGGAGTGATGGAGAGAGAGAGAGAGAGCAGAAAAAGAGAAAGAGAGAGAGAGAGAGAGCGAGAGAGAGAGAGAGAGAGAGCAGAAAAAGAGAAAGAGAGAGAGAGAGAGAGAGAGAGCAGAAAAAGAGAGAGAGAGAGAGAGAGAGAGAGAGAGAGAGCAGAAAAAGAGAGAGAGCAAGTTTGGAGATGTGAGAGATTTGTGATGTTTAGCGTGTTTGGAGTGTGTAGTTAATGTGTTGTCTTGTGTAGTTAGCGTGTAGTGTTGTGGATAGTTTTGTGTTGTCAGAACAATGAGGCGACTGCTGTCTCCAGGTAGAAACAGGAGTGATACACCTGCTGCTGTCAGACCTGCAGGTATCAGGCTGTGATGTTCTCCTTTATAGTGGACAGAAATTATTTCTTTTGGAGTGGCACAAATAATTTGTGTTACTTATTTAATGCAGAACACCTGAAAAAAGAAACAAGAGGGTAAAAGGTAAATGGCTGCAAATAACTTTGTGTGCGTATGATTTTAAAATTGACAATTTATATTTGCATTTAAAGTTATAAAATATGATTCAATAAACATGTTTATGGTTGTTACAGTAAAAAATATAACTTTTTCTACTCGGATTTTATGTTTTTTGTCTGATTTTAGATCAATTGTGTTAATACAGTATGTCAAAATGAAAACATAACTGTAAATTCAGACACGTGAGGTTGTGCTGAAAAGGATGATACCAAACAAGGCAAAGGAAATAGTTTTTAAGGGTGAAATATAGAGGTACAATTCAAAAGTAGTTAAAAATGGCCAATTATACCCTGGACTCCAGAGGGTTAAACATTTTTTTAAAGTAACGCAATAGTTACAAGATTCTAAAAGTAATTAGTAACTGAGTTACTTTTCAAGTAATTAACTCATTTACTTTTTCTGAAGAAGTAACTAGTAACTATAATTAATTACTTTTTCAAAGTAACTTGCCCAACACTGGTTACTGAGGGTTTAATCCACTGCAGTATCTCCTGTTAGTCTCCCTACATACACCTTTATCACACTGACACTAATCTCTAAGTTTAATTTATCGGTAAAGAAGACTTTTCTCCACTATCCTCCATGAAATGCTGTGAAATTTGCTTGTTTTTTCCTCAGAAGTGGTTTAGAAGCAATCCTCTGAGACCTCATGGACACATCCTCCTTTCATTTTCACTGACATCATTTTGTAAAGATGGCGTGCTCACCGTTGATCATCATCCTGCTCTGGATCTAAATCCTAAAACTTTCCTCATTTCCATGTTTACATACATGGACTCGGCTGTATTCCTTTAAGCTGTTAGTTTAGCAGAGATGTTGCAGATAGCAAAGTGCATGTCAAGCATTTTGATTTATTTTTAATGCCCTGTTCTGCATTCTTTGCCACATTAAAGTTTGATTCTTTATGTAATGTTAGGATAGCCAACAGCTGGAGCAGAGCTCCACAGATGTGTCAATTTGGTGCTTCCTCCTTCTCCTCCACCTCTACCCTTTATCTCCCACAATTCATACATTGAAGGGGAATTTCATGATTTTCCAAAACTAAATCCTCTGGGCGGGTGGAGCAACAGTGCACAATGTGGGGGCTCCCACTGTGGCTACATCTGCACATTCTTCAAGAAAGCAGCAACACCAATGAATTAATTTCATACTTCACAGAGCTCAGCAGAAGCACTATGGCCATTCTGAGGTGTGCGTGTCAGCGGTGCAATCTTCCTCCCACCCTCCGTATCTTTTACCATCTTGCACCGGGAGAAGAAGAAGAAGGAGAGGAATAAGAAGGGAAGCGCGGGAATGATTAAGGCGGTGAGTGCTCCACTTGCGGAGCCACAACACCAAGCTTAAATTGGCAGAACTTCATTAGGCGCATCATAAATAATCAACTTTAATTGATATTCCAGTGCGCTGATTAAGAGTTAACATGAACACAGCAGGACAGGGTAGATGCATTAAACGTGTCGCCTCTTGTTCTCGCAGAGCTGCTTTTGCGTGTAACACAGTGGGGAGGAAGGACCGATGATGCACAAATCACGAGCGTATGAATATTCACGAAGACCTTCTGTCCACAGAAAGTGATAAATACTTCTCACTTTAGCTGAGTCACACAGACAAAAACAGAGGAGGAACATGCAGGCATCAAGTCGAGGCGTGCAGATGTTGTGCTGCTGCAAATCATTTCAGCAAAAAGAAATCCTATCAAACCACATCAGTAATATCCAGTGAACCATATTATGTATGCAGACTGTTTATTGTGTGCAAGCTGATATTACATAAAACACCTGTAAAAGTATTGTCATGATTTGCAGAACAAAAGGAGGCGTCTCAGATTTCCCTGTTTTGAAGTGTTTCATAAGGATCTTTGTGTCTGTGAGTTAAAGCTAACTTGATATATGCGCAAGTTTCCAAAGACTTCAAGTATGATACTTCTAATGAGAATTTTACTGAAGAGACTGGGGTGGTTCAGCGCTTTGTAGCTGCAGAAGTTAAAGCAGTTTTAATCATTTTATTTCCAGGCTGTTCTTTAATTGTGAGGTTATCAAGTTTAAGATTTGGTGCCACACGTTACCAAACTGAGCCGCAGAGACACTGCACACTTTTATGTAGGAAGGTGACTTTTACATATGAACGCGTCTTTCTTCCTGTGCTTTTATTTTATACGACTCTTCTTTTAACATCTCCACCGCAGAGTCTGTAATAAGGAATGGCTGGCTGATTGATAACCATTTGCAGTAACCTGGAGAGGTGCAGGCGGGCTTATATACCCTTGGGCTCGCTGCCCTCATTTCCCTGTCTGCAGCTGAAACACCTGAACACGCAGGATCCTCTGCATTCCTCAGCCATGAATAGTTTCCCATAGTTGAAGCTCACACGAGTGCGCATTATACGGCACTGTACCGCATGGGTGATGACGTTTGGGTACAGTTGCTAAGTTAGAGGAATATTAACAACATGGAGCAATTCGACATTTGAACATTACAGTTATTTCTACTTCTCTGTTTCTTGTATCATTATTACAGTTATTAGCAGGTTTCACTTCTCTACTCATTCACCCCTCGTTTCCTGATTGTTGACCAAATGGAATGCAGCCAGCAATAAAGTGTCTGTTTTGTAAAAAAAACACACACAATATTTACAACACTGTACATTTCTACAGTTTCCGCGATGCCGTGTTTAAATTCTGTGTTAGATGGAGAAAGGGGGAGGAAATAAAAGGCAAACACGTGGAGGAAGTAAAAGAGAAGGCTGTATCGCTGAGGGCGAATTCAGCAAACGCTGATTTCTCACCTGAATTTTCCGCTAAGGAGGAAAACCCTTTAACGACCAGGAGCAAACCGCCGAACAAGCAGATCTGGATTAAAACCAGCTCCTTTCGCCGTTTCCGCCGCGCTTTCACCTTCTTCTGATTCGGCATCACTTGCTTAGCCCGATTCCGGAGTCGGATACCCGGCAGAGACGTCCCCGCTTCCGCTGCTGCCACATCCATGCGCATCCAAGAAGTACCAAAAAGAAGCGAAAAGGAAAAGAAGAAAACCCAACGACCTCCTTTAATTCCCGGGGAACTGACTTCTCTCCCGGAGACGGGTAAAGAAGTGAGAGAGGAAGCGGGCAGAAAGTTAAGATTGGCACCGCTAATGGGATGCTGAGAAAAAGAAAAAGAAAGGAAAGAAAGAAACGAACCAAAAGGCTTCGAGCTGCTGCTTAGAAAAGCCGGTCTGTCTTCTTATGTCATGTTGGAATGTGGTTTTGGAAGTGGTAATGCTGAGGAAGGCTGCACAGGATCTCCATGGATGCGTCCGTCTGCTGAGAGGAGGAGGAGGAAGAGGAGGGGGGCGCAGTGACGGCACTGACACTCGGTCCAAAATCAGCTTTTATCCTGATTCTGTGAAAAACATACGAAAAATAAAAATTAACCTTTTTTATGAGCACAGGCTCGATATTTGTGAGTAAACTGGAACCTTAACGCATTCTTTTTGTTTCAAATGTGTTCAATATCAAAGATGTCACAGTTACCATGAATTCAGCAGCTGACATCAGGACATCCGGACACGCCCACTATAAAAGTTACGCCCACGAGATAGATGCACATCTGTCCAGGAGCCGACACACACTGCAGGTGTGTATCCTGCAGTCTGAACTAATGATCTAAGTGGAAAACAGGCAGTGGCCACCAAGGCTGCAGGTCCTCTGATGGCCACATGAGGCCGGCTGAAAGTGAGTGGGTCCCCACAGACTCGCGTGTGAATTCTCCAACTTTACCACAGAATTTATCACCTGTTTTAAAGGTGTGGGTTTTTTTTTTTGTATCTATAGTAACTCTACAGGGATTCATATTTTATACCTCACCCCTGGATACAAGGGTGCTAGCTAACGATGAGCCAAAAGCTACAACACAGCACACATTCAGTTTGGCTCCTCCCCCCTGCAACCCAACTGTCTTCTGATTGACTGCCCCTCATAAAAAGAAGACAGCGCAAAATTGACCCAAATTTCATCCTCTGAGCCACACAGTTTTTAACTTTGGACGTGTTTACCATGTTTACCATGTACAGATACAGTACATACATGTACAGTGTTGTAACAGTGAATATGTGACAGAAACAAGGAAAGGCAAATCCATCTTTTATTAGAAACCTTTATTAAAGTGTGAATAAAAGAGCAACCATGCACTGTATTTGTGTGTTTGTGTCTCCTGATAAGCTGCAGATGTTTGATGGGTTCAGTTGTGTCGTTGACTGCCCTCTCCTGGGATTGTGTTTTAATAAGACCACATTAAACAGCTTATACTCACAGAAAATTGAACAATAATAGTAGTATAGAGTTCTTAAGTTGTAGTTTTCACTTAAACCACTCACTCACACAGAGCCGAACACTTTGACTACGCCTTCAAGGCTTCTGTAAATAATACCGGTATTAATCTTACTTTAAAATATGATGATATTATGGTCAAAACTAAACATCGGCCCCTGTGAACATGGATTTGAAAAGAATAAAAAAAACCCAGTTTGGTTCTCTTCACATATCTGGTCTTTTACTACACATCTATCAGATCCGGGGCAGATTAGATGTGCTGTATTTTCTTTGGTTATACAACAGTCGTTAGGTCATGTGGATTGATTTCTCCGGTGCTGCTTGTACATGTTGCCTACTTGTTCGCTGCAGATAGTTCTGTGTCCACAGAGATGATACGGACCACCGATTCCAGCATGTCTCTGCCATTTCTGATGGTTTTTTAATGCAGTACTCTTTGAGTGAAGCTGAATTTCGGGATAATGGATAATACTTGATCCCGGCCAAGTGGGTTGCTTGATTGTGGGGCCTGAGGTTTCATATAAATAGCACTGGAAACTTTCCAGCAAGAATGGAAAAAAGTGGTCAGGGCTCTAGGCAACTGGTTTCATTGTGCCTTATTAACCCTTTAGAGCAAAGAGCCCAGAGTGATCTAAAGGCAACCAGGATACGAGTGACACTTCTACATCGGTTTCTGATGTGTCCTGGAAAACGTTCTTCTAAATCAGTTGGGAATTATTTACTCTCTCGTGATGATGCCAACATGATTCGAGGCCTTTAAGCTGCCATGAAACCGGGCCTGTCTAACCTCCAAAGCTACATCAGACTCGGCACGGAGTTACTAAACAAGCTGAATTCCCCCAACCTCCCAGACGTAAGAAATAACTGTGGGGAAGGAGGGAAGAGGAAGGAGGAGGAGTGGGTGGGTGGGGAGGAGGAGGGGGGCAACAAATTAAATCCAGTTAAATTGTTTTTCCATAGCCAGTAGGCTTGGCAAAGGACTCGCTCACACACACAAGATGTAAGATAAGTTGTAGAAAAGACAAACCAGAAACAGTGCGGCTTCAGATGTAGGAGAATGCCTGGAATTTAACCCAGTTTCCCATGTCCGCCTCACACCGCACCCACTGCCCTGCCCAGCAGCTCAGGACGTCCACATCCACACACGCAAACAGGTGATTCCCCACAGCGAGACATCTGTCCTGCACCAGCCCTCCCCTGGTCAATAACCCACACAGCCTACCTCCTCCTTCCTCTGGCATTGGGATCACAATGCAGCCACTGCAGAGGAAAGCTGCAGTTCTAGCAGTTTGAAACACCAAGGCTAGGTAGCTAGCTAGCAGACATATCTGGGTCATGTCTTCCCTCTCAGATAGCTCCCATATCCAGGATGCAGCAGCTCCTCTTCCTCTCCACCGCAATCTCAAATCAGAAGGAAAGGGATGAGAGGGGTATAGCATGGTTGGCCAGGAATAGCCAACCAAAAAAAGAAGAAAACTAAAGTTGGGACAGTACAGAGGCCAGGTGGTGATGCTGAAAGTAGAAATAAGGCCAAGCATCCCTGCGGTTTGCATTAAAATGAGCAGAATGCAACACACAAACAGAGAGACGCTTCTTTCTTACACCTTTATAAAAATGACAACAAAACGTACATTCAGATCTGTCGAGTGACAGCAGGACAGCGTCACAATGAGAAACATGAATAAATAGCTGATGTCAGAGTTGGTCCGGTCACACTGATAGTGAGGTGCAGCTGGCCCCTCTCCGCAGGTGTAAAGCACAGGTGAATGGGGCAGTCGCAGAAACTCGATCCTGGTCTTACAATCGACTGCAGCACCCTTTCTAGAGTCATTCCCACTGAGTGGGTCAATAAATTGAGGAACACACTGAGACACAGGTCACATTTTAGCATTTAAAGTCCAACTGAAATCACATCTCCGTCTGCTGTAGTCTAGTCAAAGTGATTTTAAAGTGTAAAGCTATTCTTATTTCTGTTAATGAAGAGACAATAATGATTTGGGGCATCAAATCCACTCTGGCAGCCTCTGAGTTAGTTGGTTACCATTCATGTTTCAGTGAAAGCTGAGTCAGTGCAAGCAGATAATGTTAACAAATGTGCGCCGCTAAATGAGTACATGATACACAGCCATCTTTATGCTACGTCACTAAGTTGCTAGCAGACAGTAGTTAGCCAAGACTCGGCTGGTTAGCCAAACTAATGTTGTTGGCAATGCGCTTTTACCCAGTGGATGTTTGTTAGCTAACTTAGCAAGTCGGCGTGCAGCATCGTGCTTACATGTAGCTGGAGATTTAATGCAGGCTGTTGTTTGAAGCTTTTGTGGGGTGTTGCTGCAGACTGCTGTCTACTTATTAGTGACGTAGCTTCTGATTCCAGAAAGTGAAGACCATGCAAAAGGCCAGCAGGGGGCGACTCAACTAGCTGCTAAAAAAGCAGTCCATTTGTACAGAAATCAGTGTGGGAAAAATTCATCAGTGATCTGAAATTTAAAAAAAAGAAAGAAGGAAAAGTAAATACTGGTGATGTGTTTATGTGCTCCGCTGATATTTTTCGGTCTTCTTTACTAAAACATGATGATCATTTTACAAATTTACAGCCAGAATTAGGAGAAAGCAGGATCCAGGTGCACATTTAGTTTCAAATTAAGAAGGTAAGGCCAAAAAGACTGAGCTTGAGGACTTCACTAACCAATGACTGACTTTACAGAAGTTTCATCTCAAGTCTTTGCATATGAAACGTAAACTTGTCCAGCTACAAACAACAGGGCCATTTCTTTTACAGAGCAGACGGTGGTAGCAACTTCAGTTTGACCTTAAACAAAATCTGCTACTCAAAAAGGTAAAATAACCTCTTAGACCTCAAAAATTTGACAAGTGTCACAATATATAACAAGCTTGGTACATTCTCACTACCATGATGTTCCTGCAGTATAAACTCGGAGCTGAGCTGTGCTTCAGGGTCAGAGTCATGTCTCTAAACAGAGACTAAGTCAGAACAGACAGAGAGAAAGCAAAAGACAAAGAGACAGATGGCGGCAGAAACATGAAACGATGGAAAGAAAGGGAGCGAAGGGAAAAGGAAAGCCGAGCACATAAAGCTACTGGGCTGCACGGTTTTATGATGTTGCCATTACCCACGCCTCCCCTCCCCTCGCAAATCTAAGAAAACTGTGCAGTGTCATGTGGCCAGACATCATCTTTGCTACATGTAGCCGGTCCTATCTGAGTGTGGAGGAGAGAGGCCAAGGGGACGATGTCTGAAACAGGCTGAACGAATCCTGCTGATTTCCAAACAGGAAGGACAGTCCAGGATCAGGTGAAAGAGTCGCTGAGGTTTAAGGCCTTCCTGAGGAAACTGGGCTCACCGTCATGTCCCCAGTACGACATCTGCAAGACACGAAACAGCAGTAGTTTAAACTCTTTTTCTTCATACTCTCTCAGTCATTACACAGTCATTCACATCATTACAGAAGATCAACCAAATGTGGAAAAATCTTCCCATGTGACCCCCACAGGATGAGCTGATCTTTGTTGCATAGCAACTTTAGCAAATGTAATTAAGCCCTGTGAAATTAGACCCTGAAACCATCAACATTATCAGGGTTACAGCACCTTTATGTTTATAGGAGTCAAAATGTAGCGCTTTGGAATTTTCTTAAGCCTTTTTGAGTCCTCAAAGCATATTTATTGGGCAGAAAATATCCATGTGAAAGTTCAGGATGAAAAACACATTTAAGCTCTGTTAAGAACTACAATGAAATCAATTTCACCCCCCGGTTCAGCTTCATATTTATCTCTCTCGCTCATGTCTGAGGTAGGCTTGGTTAGCATTCGGGAATCAAACCCACAACTCCCGTTCCAAAGGTGTGCAAGTCTTACTACCACGCTATCCAGCTGCCTTCTCAGACAGGGCATACATGGAACGCCATAACCAAGTGGCTGGCATAGCATACAGAAACATCTGTGCTGAGTATAACCTGGAAGTCCTAAGGTCAAAATGGGAGATGCTGCCTAGGGTGGTGGAGAATGACCGAGCTAAGATCCTGTGGGACTTCCAGATACAGACGGACAAAATGGTGGTGGCTAACCAACCGGACATAGTGGTGGTAGACAAACAGAAGAAGACGGCCGTAGTGATCGATGTAGCGGTTCCCAATGACAGCAATATCAGGAAGAAGGAGCATGAGAAGCTGGAGAAGTACCAAGGGCTCAGAGAAGAGATGGAGAAGATGCGGAGGGTGAAGGTAACGGTGCTCCCAGTGGTAATCGGACCACTCGGTGCAGTGACTCCCAAGCTAGGCGAGTGGCTCCAGCAGATCCCGGGAACAACATCAGAGATCTCTGTCCAGAAGAGCGCAGTCCTGGGAGCAGCTAAGATACTGCGCAGGACCCTCAAGCTCCCAGGCCTCTGGTAGAGGACCCGAGCTTGGAGGATAGAAGCTCGCAGGTCTTTTTGTTTTCTTTTAATAATATATTTATTATCAGAAAACAGATGAAACATACCTGTGAATATTCCATGAGATTCTTATGATATGCTCATAGTTGGTTTATCCACTAGGAATTTTGTTGGGTGAAGTCTCGTTTTTAGTTATCTTGGCTGGAGCTGTGTATTCAGCTCCAGCCAAGATAACTAAAATCAAGAAATGATGACATCGGGTTTTGATACCTCAAGAAAATTAAAATAAAATAACAATGTAGGGCATAAAAAAGACAATGGTTTAATCCTGAGCTCCATCCTGCTCAGACAGCAGACACACACGGACCTAATCTGCACAGATTATGGTATTTATGGACTGGGACACTCCAAAGATCACAATCTAAAGCCCAAATTGGTACAAAAAAAGAATAATCTTTTCTAAAAGATGGTCTATGGTTTGAGTGGGGGACCTATATACTAAAAGCCACTGCAGGGGTGTGGTTTCCTACCACTCTCTCTCTGCTTTCATGTCTGGTCAGATTAAGACTAAAAATCTTTAAGATAAATCTTTAAAAACCAACTAACACAAAAAGCAAGATTATATCGACAGCAATATCTTTATGGACTAAAATAAGCCATTCAAAGCTAAGCATGGACGCTTTCCCCCCCACAGACTTTGGCCTTATTTGTTACTTTCCCATTTTATTCCTGTTAAAATGAAAAGAAGTAAAAATTCCTGGAGGTTTAAAGTGCAGCTTCCATTTTAGGTGAACAGACAAATTCAAAAGTCTGCATCATATTAAAAGATCTGCACAAAAACGCTGACGGTAGCAATGAAAGCTAAATTTAAAGATGCAGTTACGTGTGGTGTGAACATCTCCGACAGTCCTGAGAACAGCTACAGCTGGAACCTCTTCACAGCAGCTGAAACCTTCCTGTACTGCTAACTTAACATAACTCTATTTTGAAATTAGAGCGTTGCAGACAGGAAGGACGAGCAGAGAAGATAATGGAGGGCTGTCGCAAATTATTCGATGGAAGTCGAGCACGGCTCATGTTTAAGTCACGCAAAGCAAACCTGGGGAGCACCAGTTCTCTCTATAAAACATGCAGCTACAGAGCTAAGCAAGCAAGGCCGCTGTCCTTTTTCCTCTTTCTTCCACCCATCCCTCTCTTTCACTACACACTACTGCTGTGTGTGCACTCTCTCACTCCAAAATCCAAATAACAGTCACCTTATCAAAAAAAAACCAAAAACAAAAAACCACTCCCTTTCCTCTCACATTTCCCCCTCATCCCTGGCTTCTGGTCAGACCTTATGTAACAAGGTGCTGAAGCCTCCAAAACCTGAGGATTACACTGCATCCTCCCCCGCTGTGGAGGAGTTCAGGGAGGACATAATAACATTGCACCTGCAGATGTTTTGATGGAGGTTTTAAGCCATTAGAAGCTAACAGCAGCTATCAGGTGACTGGATGAGGATCACTCCAGAGTTTTTTTCCCCATACAAGATATGAAAATGCTGATTTAGTCAATAAAAGTCTAAAACTTTGGGATCAGGTTTTCCGCTTCTGGCTCAGGGTGTTTGGCGTGTCATAATCTCCTGCTCAAAAGTGACTGAGTGCCGCCTACTCCAATCGAGAGACGTCAGTAAGGTTCGACTCTACGGATTACTTCTACACCACATATTTCCTCAATAGATTTTACATTTAGTGTCCACTTCATTAGACACACCTTTGTAGTACAGGGTTGGCCCCTTGTTTGCCTTTAAACCTGCCTTAACTCAACATGACACAGATTCAACAAACCGCTGGAAGCTTTCCTCAGAGATTTTGTCCACATCAACACGACAGCATCACACAGTAGCTCCAGATTTGTCAAATGAACACCCAAAGGTGTTCTACTGGATTTAGATTTGGTGACCTTTGTGACAACTTGAGCACAGTGAACTCAGATGATGTGAGCTGCTGGAATGAGCCATCAGAAGATGCTCGGCAACAGCACCCAGGTAGGCCAGCAATCCCCAACCCCCGTGAATCGTTTGGTACCGGGCCGCGAGAGTTGAAGCTCGGGTGTGAAATGTATAGTTTTCAGGGTTTTTATCGGTTTTTAGTTGGTTATCTCAGTTGGTACTAAGCATTGTTGGCATCTCCCACACCATTACACTAGTAGCAGCCTGAACCATTGATGGATTCACGCTCTCAGGCTAAATTGCCAGAGGGTGTGGTCTTCTGCTGCTGTGGCCCATCAGCTTCAAGGTTTGATGTGCTGTACACTGAGAGATACTCTTCTGCAGTTCAGATCAGCAGTTTCTGAAGCCGACCAGCCCAGCTCAGGTTGCACTTCAGCAGGTCAGCATGCTTAAATGCATTGAGTTGCTGCCATGTGATTGACATTACTTGCTCCAGACCAGCTTATGTGTTCAACTTAAGTTACTATGGTAATGAGAGCCACCTTCGTGACAGTGAAACTGATTTAAGCTTGTGATACCTCACCAACCCATTAATCTCACCTCTCTGGTGTCAGTCATGCTTTTGTCTGAATGCAGCTAACTGCACTGCCCCATCTTTGAGCACAAGGATCAGGAAGCATTGCTGCCAGTTTGAGGGCATATCCATTAATGCACGTCAGCCAGAGGGTTCACAGAGGGAGAGGAGCTGTGCTGCAGGAGCCTGCAGCCTCAGCAGGGAGAGCAGAGGGGGACACAGAGAGAGCTGACTCAATGCCTCCCCATCTCTGTTCTCCCAGAACTCGTCTGTTTTTGCACTAGTAAACAAATACTCAAGGCAAATAAGAACAACCCCCCCACACCAAACCACCCCCAACACTGCAATAAGAAGCACAAAATGAGAAACAAACAGGTCTGTCTCTCATGAAGGTTGCTGAGTTTCACCGCAATGTCAACAAAAACAAAGAGATCAGGCACAGATGGAAAAAGGGAGATGTGGAAAACAAGAACAACTGTAACTGCTTCTCACTGCAGATTTAAGGGCGCCATATTGCACATGACACCATACACTAATATTATAAATGGGACATAACTATTTTTGGGAGGTGACTGCATTTGTTGACAGTGCAAAAGACAAAAATGATCTTGCACAGATGCAAAGCCATTTTGTTCTCAGAGTTTCAGCAAATTTAAAAGGACCTAAAACCAGGTAAGCACAGGAAATGCTGTTTAAAGGTATAACTCTGTTTCCATAATTAGAGTTATACAAAAAATACTGCAGTTTAGAAATGCTTTGACTGCTCAGTATAAGTAGTAAAGCATTATATACATACAGATACACCAGATTTCCAGAAAAATTGGGAATAAAACTAAAATCGGCTTTTTCGTCATACACTTGAACATTTATTTAACAGACAAAAGGACAAAGAAAAGATTTTAAATGTTTTTTCCACTTAAACTTAATTTTATCTCTTAAACACATTTAGATGCTTGCAACACACTCCAACAACTTTGTGCAGAAACATCAGTGAGTTCTGGGCCCAAGCTCATCCGAGATGGAGCGAGCAACAATGGAAACGTGTCCTGTGGTCACATGAGTTCACGGCTCAACGTGCACCAGTGCCCGTAGCATGGGGGCTTTGCACATATGTGAAGGCACTACGAGGAGGAGGAATTTTAGACAGACATATGCTCCCATCAGGAAATTATCGTCTTTTCCCAGGAACTCCGTGTGTAGGACAATGCCAGGCCTCATTGGAAAAACCTGGCTTCGTAGACATGGAGTCTGTGTGCTTGACTGCAGTCCTGATCTGTCTCCCTTTGAAAATATCCAGCACATCATGAGGAGGAGAATCAGGTTTTAGTTTTTCTTGGATTTTCAGGAAGTGTCCCAACTATCCCAGTGGGGTTTGTACCGATCCACTACCTAAAATACTGCAATTTCACTTCCCATAACCCAGGTGGTCTTTGATGGTCTGCGCAACACAGCAGATTTACTATTATCCAACTAATAATAAGAAGTCACTAACTAGCAGATGTGAGGCTTAGCAGACAGCTAGTGCTTACAGCTGTGTTAGCACACACCTCAAAGTAGCCACATCGCTAACTCTGAGTTTTACAAAAATGCAAGCAGATGAGTTATTAAAAAACTCCACCTCCTTCCAAATTTCCAAAACATGACTAATTTTAAAAGCTTGTTTTTAAATTAATTATGTGCCTGAAACAACTCCATCACAGATCTCCATCCTGGGATACTTTCTGGCTCACAATGCATCATCCTCCCGTGCCGTTTCCAAACCCCCACCCTCCCAAAAAAAGTCGAGCAGAAAAGACACGCCAGCCCAGACGCTCAGCTCTCCATATGGTCACTAAAAGCTGTTGCAGCAAGTAAAAAGCCATTTTATGAGCTTGATATCCTGTTTGCTGTGACCTTTCCAGGAGAACCGCACACTAAACACAACTACCCACAACCTCGCACACACATAAACAAAGTGACGTGCGTGGACGAGCATGCAGGGTAATTAAGTCGGCCGGCAAGCTGTCCTGTTGTGGCTCTAATGAAGTTTCAGTGGTACCAGCCTTGGCAGACACGTTTCCATATTTACACTTGGTTTGTTTCTTTAATTTCTTGGATCAATTTATGAACTTCCTTCTGCCAAGGCTGGAGGAGCTTTCCAGGTTACATCACTACTCCAAAGTTGTGGGAGCTGCCTCCACAACGGCCAAAAAAACAATAACTGCAGCTCTGAGATGACGACTGTGCAGAAGCAAATACTAAGAGTTAGAATTAGACTAGAAATGTCAACTTTTTTTTGTTTAAATTGTTTTTGAATATTGTGTAGAAAGTATGAACAGCAGGTGCGTGCAAGCCTTTTACTTACAGTCAGAGCCGTGTGCCTGAGATAACCACATCCTCCTTCTATGACATCATATATTTGCAAGAGTAGAAAAACAATGTGAAACTGAGCGGTTAGAGCAGTGTGAAGCCTGAGCTTTTGTCTCACAGGTGCGCTTTGTGCACAGACTGATAACAGATAACAGCATGGGGCGTCCCCTTTAAGATGAGCCTTTATTTAGTGGGAAATGATTGACAAATTCTAAAGACTAAATTAGACAGACACGCCTGAGCGTAACTGTACCTGACTGCATGTGTGTGTGTGCATATTTCCCGTTCACCTTGATGACCTAAGGCTCCCTCTCCGAAGACACGTCCCCCTCTGCCCCACTGCTGGCGTTGGGGTCCTGTCGAGAACGCTGGGCGCCCTTCTCCCTGCCGGACTCTGAGGGACCCTTGGAGCGCGTCTTCTCTTTCCTCTGCTGCTGCTTTTCCTGCTTTGATAGCTGAGAAAATACAAGAAAGCAAAAAGGCTGGGTCAGAAAGACAACAAGCAGTTTAAAACAGCAGCTAAGCTTTTAAGATCAGAGCTCTCACGGGACACACACATTGTGGTTTTGTAAAATTTACACAAGTGGAAGCATATAAGTAGAAAGTTAAATAGGCCCTAAGACTGATCCTTGTGGTACACCACAGGTAATGTGAGCCGTAGATTATGTAATCAAAAAGAATCCTTCCAAATATTCCTGAATCCAGATCCAGATTTCGATCGAGTCCGGCTCCTAAGAATAATATTTTCATGCAAGTCTGGCCATAAGCTTTTTTCCCCCACCTGCTAACAAGCAGACAAACAACCCGGTCACATTACATCGTAGACAGAGGATAGTTAGAATAAGTAATAATAATTTATGGATTCTTATTTCTAAAACTGTAACATTTCCCTTTTCCTACTCTGCGACTGAAACCTGACTCATCTGGGCCTCCTGGTGGCTCTGTGGTCCCACCATGAACATGCTGCATCATGACTTGCAGATCATGACCTTTGCAGTATGCTCAGTATTCACCCAAAGATCCTGACATGCATGACAATTACAACAATTAATTAAACAAAGAAAAAGAGGCCCGGGCCAGCACTCCACATTTGTGATACATGACTACTTCTATTCTCTCGGCATTTAGAGCTATTCCGAGCTGTCATATGATCCCCTCAATGAGTCTATTGTTGTGACTGCACGCACTCCCTCTTTTCAAAATAGCCCTTCATGCTGCCACTCAGCACAACTAGTCAGACAACTCTACTGATCAAAAACCGCTCCTCCCTCATCTTCACGGTTCATAAACATCACTCCACAGTGATGATGAAGTAGGTATGCTACCTGACATCCAAGATAGTCTGGAAACACAGATGGTAAAACTTTTATGGTTGTAGGAGAAATATTTATGAACTACATGTCATCTTAAAAATCCAAAGCATTGCATAAGACATTACATTATTCAACGAGTACAAAAAAGACTGTTATTCCCAGCTGAACCCATTAACATGCTGTGGTAAGAAACTAGGCCTGCTGTTGTCTTTGTTGATGATATCGGTCAGATCAGTGAGTATCTGGAAAGTGACACCATTTTGCTAATTATGCCTCCAGTTGCTGCTTGTTTGTGGGTCTCTCTGCATCCAGTTAATAACTGAACAGCATGCTCTATTGGGTTGAGATCAGGTGGTTAACTTGGCCATCAAAGAATATCCCATTTCTTTGCCTTAGAGATCTCTCAGGTTCCTTTTACAGTTTGCTTTGGGTCATTATCCACTGGCACTGGGAAGCTCGGTCTAATCAGTTCTGCAGCAGTTGGCTGAATCTGAGCAGAGTGCAGCCCTGCACACTCCAAAATCCATCCTGCTGCTCCTATCAGCACTCACGTCATCAATAAAAGCAAATGACATGGTTCCACACGCGCATGCAATAATGTGACCTCCAATGTGTTCGACAGATGATGTGGTATGCTTTAGATCAGGAGCTGTTCCTCTTCTTCTCCACACTTGTCATTCTTTCACAAGTTAATCTTTGTTTCTTCTTTTCAAAGAATTATTTTTTCCAGAACCGTGTCGTCTAAAACAGCGTTCCCCAACTTTTTTTGCGTCACGGACCGGTTTATGTCTGACAATATTTTCACGGACCAGCCTTTAAGGTGTCGTGGATAAATACAACAAGATAAAACCAGTACCGGTACCAAAAAAGGGAAGATTTATTCATAACACACGGGAAAAGACCCAGAGAAACCAAGTTACAGATAAAAACGATAAAAACCCTGAAAACCATCAATTTCACATCCGAGCTTCAACTCTCGCGGCCTGGTACCAAATGACTCACAGACCAGTACCGGTCCGTGGCCTGGGAGTTGTACAAATCTGTACAAATGTACAAATCTAATCAAGCCTCCCCGTTCTTCCTGTGTAACCAGCGGTTTGCATCTAGCTGTAAACGACTGGTTTCCTCTGCATTTCATTTCAATTGATTGTAGACTGAAAGAGATGCGTCTACCTACTCGAGAGTGTTCTTGACTTAGATGTTTTTTTCTTAACCGTGAAAATCGTTCTGTCATCATGTACTTTTGTAGTCTTCTGTGGTCCTTCAGGCCTTTTGTGATTGCTGAGCTGATTGGTGCATTTCATCTTTGTAAGAATGTTAATTTTTAACACTGCTGATGTGTTTGCTCTCTCTAATAGGTGCATTTTGTCCTTCAGCCTAATGATTGTTTCCTTCTCTTGCATCTCCATCTCTTTGGACCTCACATTCAGAGTTCCAGTGAACTGTTACCAAATATAAGTTCAACACTTGAATGAACTCCTCACATGTCCATAACACTGGTTGTAGGTCAACTCAATTGCTTTTAAACCTCTGAAAATGGCGTCTATGTACATTTTAAAAAAAATTCTAAACAGTTAATACAATACTTTTGTTAATCCCCTTGAATTAAAGCTGTGCTTCAGTCACATCTTGATTGTTTGATATAACACCGTGGTAGTGCACAAAGATATCTGTTTATAACTCCAACACTAAAGCTCCGTCCAAACCCAAAACTCTGATCTCCAACCCAGTGAAAGCTTAGCATGATCAAACATTATGTAACTCCTGTGAATGTTGGGTTTCAGCCCACAGCCTAAATCAAAATGCACCAACAGTAAGGTGAACAAACAGAAAAACTCTGGAGCCCTCTGCCATCGGGCTGCAGCCTCCAGCTTCCCAAAGAGAACATCCAAAACTGGATTATTTTCATTGCTCTGGATAACTCTATTGTTTGCTGGCCGCTTGACCCTGTGGTGGACTAAATCCCTGATTCATGGAAAGAAAGGAACAGTGTCTGCTGGCTGTTGCTTCATTTCCCACCCCGTGCCAAGCGTAGCCTATTGGCTGGCCTTTTATCCCTCATGTTCAGTCTTGGCTTTGGTTCCTCAGCCCCCACAGCAAAACATCCCAAACAGACAAGATTAAAATTCTGAGGACTGCTTAATATCCCTCCCTTTGGGCAAGCAAGCCAAGTCCACCAAGGGGAGAGCAGCCAAAGCCTGCCTGCAGCCAAGGCATAAGGACGCTAACTGGGCTCCACAGAAGTGAGCAGAATTCAGGAAGGCTGCACGAAGCTCGTTCTGGTGGCAGAAGGAGCTGAGAAACATCCTGTCGCTGCAGGAGACCGTCCACTTTTGCACTGATTTCTATCTCCATTACTTGACTCTTATTCATTCATAAATCAGCGGTTAAATGCACAAAAAAAAAAAACCAAAAAAAAAAAAAAATTTCATGACTCGTTCACAGAATCACTGCAGAGAAAATCGAGTAAATCCAAAGTTGAACAAATCACGAATGAGACCATGATCATGTAGCTTGATCCAGCCTTAAAAAAAATGAGGAGTGAACCTGGACTTTTCTTCAAAATAAGAATTTGATCTCAGTTATCTTGTTTTAATAGTTGTCGAAACACAAAAATTGTGACTGAAATTAAAACCTGACAAACTGATCAATCAACAAAGTTTTTGCTTCAATTAAAAAATGAAAGAAAGCAAAAATGCATCAATGATGCAAAACGGACTTGCAAAGAAAAGATAAATATTAGTTACAGCTGCATGTTAATAAATCATCTGCTGCAGTGTTAATTGGTTTTATAAAAATAGCTTGCTTTAAAAAAAAAAAAAAGGGACATTTTGCAAAAACAGGCAGGAGGAAGATGAAGATTTACAGATGTAGCAGGATTTGGGGATAAATTTATGAAGTACATCTCTGTTCACAGTTCAGATTTTCACAGCCGTCCTGTAACGGTGTTTGTTTTCTTAACAAGCGATGTGGCGAGAAAACACTTAAAGGCAAAGAATCAATGAAATACAAAGTCACTGAAGAAGCATTGGGTTGTGGTACAGGATGATCTTAAGAATAAAGATCAGTTTATATTTTGAGGGGACACTTTGAGTGAAGGTGAAAATTAGGACTAAATGAAGCTAAAAGAAGTTTGTTTTATGTGTTTTAAACAAATAGAAAATCCTGGATTGGCTCTGGAACCTTTCCTTCATTTTAGTTTATTTAAAAAGGTAAAATAATAAGAAAAAAAATAAGAAAATGAAACTTCAAAACTGTTAATTTAATTCAGCTCTGGTGCTTTCAGTCCCCTGGAGCTGGTCCTCTGTACTCATATCAAGACTTCTCAGAAGCTAAAATGAATCACCTGCTAATGTACTTTTCATCCAGCACCACACTGATGTCGCTTTCCCTAAAAGCACCGAGCATGAAAACCTGTCAAAGCTCCCTGCATGCAATCAAAATGATATACTAACCCTTTCAGATCACAGCGCACACTTTCAGAATAAAACCATCCCTTTAGAAAGGAGGAATCCTGGTTTGACTCTGGTTTCCTGGAGCAAACAGTTACAGCCTGGACAGGTACAGCAGAGGGAGAGCGTGAGCATGTGGGCCGATGGTGCCAATCATCTCAAACCCACACATAACACCCTGTCTCTCTCTATCACACACACACACACACACACACACACACACACACACACACACAACTAAAACAAATGGGGGACTTTTCAGCTCCTTCACGGAGGCGACTGAGTGATAGTGAGATATCAGTGAATCAGCGCGGCTCCGTGGGGGTGACACACGTTAATCGTGGCTGCTGTCTGAGAGCTTAAAGTTTTGTTTTCTGCTTTCTCAAATCTAGATTGTTTTTCTTGAATCCTTAATTTGGGATTTGGGATCCTGGAATTCTGCAAATTTAACACCCAGCCTAAAAAGCACTAGCTTTGCAAGTGAAACAAACCACGAGCACATCAGCATAACGACAGGGGCACATCTTACATGAAGGGCTACAGCCAGCAAGTTAGCAGTAACTGAACCTTCAAAATAAAAGCGTGGGGCCTGTTCAATGGTAGATCAGTCACACGGGTGTCTCATATGGATGAAAAAAATAAAAGAAATAAGTAAAAATAAGTAAGCTAATTTAGTGTGTTTTACTTTTCTAATATTTTACTTTATTTTGTTGAATTTTTATTGCATTTGTGGAAAAAAGTCGATGAAAGATTGTGAGTTATAAAACCAAAACGATCAGCTGGGCAGCAATGATCTGTGAGTTTGTGACTTTGAGTGAGATGATAGGTTTTCCCACATGCAGACGCATCCACACAACACACTACTTTGTGTATTATACTTCTAATATTCATTTAACTGGCTGGATTTATAGATGTTATTGGATATAATTTTTATATTGTTTTCTTTCCTCGAGTTTCACTTTGCTTAAATTCGAAGCATTTGTGGATTTTAAAAATAACCTCTGTGTGACTCTTTCAAACTCAGATCTAAGGATGCATGACTTTATAAATCTTAGATTTAATTTTAGTCAGTCAGATATTGAACAGTATTCGTATAAATCACACAAAATCAAGCAAAATAAAATAAAACAAACTTCAAGAAACCTGAAGGGTATAAATAATGGATGCTTCTTATTTCACTCATTTTAAAAAAGAAACAACAACAAAAATCTGTAGCATAAGAATCAAGAGTCTGTACATGAGAGGAGAGCAAACACCGCCACCTGGTGGTACAATAGAAATGAACTCCTTCACACTGACAAATTAGGGAGCTCCTCCCTGCTGACCCTCTCAGAATCAGCTGATTTTTTTAATTTTTTTTTTGTGCAGTAACTTTTTGGAGTGTGACTATATTCAAAAAAATGTTGCATGCCTTGATTAGATGCACCAGAGTTACAGGCCCTCAAAGTACAGAGAGACGGGAGTCTGTCGAAAATCGGTGCTTTCTTAGTCACCTTATTTTTAATTTTTTTATGTAAGTACAGGGAGGTATCCATGTGAAATTTTGATTTCCTCTGAGCATCATTGTCATGGGACGCATCCTAGTTTCAATAAACTGCAGCAATTTCATGTCTTTAATGTAGAGGAACAGAAACAAGCATTGATACTGGAGCTTTTTCTGATCATTCACTGGAGAAAACTTGCATGAAAAATGCAATTTGGGCAAACTTTGAAAAGTCATCTGACAAAGTGGGAGAGTTGCTGCTCAGTACAAGTAACAGCATATGAAAGGTCTCCTTGTTATCTAACTCGTATACAAACATGACAGGTGATCGGTAACAGGTAGACTCCTGCAGGCACTGCACATTGGAGGAAAGGCAGCGGCCAGTGGTATCTGAGGTATTAAGATGAGTCTTTAAAGCTTCGTGCCGAGTGATGTACCTGTTTGGGGTCTGTGGGTCCAGTCGGTGATGTCAGTTCGATGGTGACCGGTCCGTCGTTTTGAATGTGGACCTGCATGCGAGCCCCAAACTTCCCATCTACAATGATAAAACCAGGAATGAATAGAGATTACAGTTTACAGGCATCAGCACTTGATGTTTCACGATGTGACGTGGAGCTTTGAGACATTGGGGACAAAGGCGACGGAGAGGTGCGAGGACAGGAAGTTTCTCAAATGTTCTCCTTTCTTCCACCGAGTCCACGAGATTAATGACACCATCTGCACAATGAAGCCGTTGGGCCGCGGTGGAAAAAGCGCTGCATCATCGCATTTTCTCTCTGGAGGGGGAGGCGGAAGGCTTCCTAATTAAGAAGTCCTACACCTCCCTCGCTGGGACAAGGTGTTCTCCTCACCTGCTCCCCGGTGGGCTGACCCAGTTCACCGCCACCGTCATTGCCAGCGCGTCACCACACCGATGATCTGCTGTAACCTTACACCGAGATGGGAATACGGGCAATTAAATAGCAGGGAGCAGGATCACTAGTCCAGGCCCATAAGTGTGTGGCAATAGCTGTGACCTTTGACCTTTTGTTTCCAATTAGCTTTGTATCAGGTAACAGGCATTTTTCAGCCATGCCGTCCTGCAGCCTCCTGGGACTCTATTAAGACTGGTCTCTGAAAAGACCGCCAACAGACTGTGGCTATTTTTTTTAATTAAAATAATCCATCTTAGCTAGAAACAGCAGCAATCAGCTCAATATCAATATCCAGACCTAAACTCCAGCAGGGGGCAAAAATCAGAGGACTTTAAAGTGGGGCAGTGAAGATGATGAAGGGCTGGATTTACTGAGAGGGGCGTTGAGCGTTGAGGATGAAATAGCTATGTGCTAATTAGAGTGCAGCTAGTTCATTTCATTAATGACCAGCTTTTTAACTAAAGCAGCACAAATTAGCAGCTCCACAACAAGCAGGCCTGACGAGGGAGCGGGTAACCCGCTAACCAAAATATCAGCGTGAAGGTTTCACGCAGCCGTTTTTCTTCACACACAGCATGACAATTCAGATTAAAGGTAAGCAGCTGATGGGTATGATATGTTTTTTACTCTTCTGCTGGAAATTACAGGGAACTGTGTGATCTCTGGATGAATCTGACACTCAGGTGGAGCAGAGGGTTCATTGAGATGAAGCATGCTTTATAACAAACCTGAAAATACCTGCAACCATCGGTGCTACCCCTCAGCCTGCTTGCAGACACACCTATGGCATCAATTCCAAAGTCCTACATCATGTGTTAATGAAATGTTACTGAGCCACCTGCATAAACATGAGCACAGCTTTTGTTCTTCTTGCTGCATGCATGCATGTCTTGTGATATTATGGATGTTTAGAAATAGTCGATTAGACGATTAAACATCATTATTGAGCACCACAAGTCAGTTAAAGCAATTCTTCTTCCCTTTTTATGAACGTACATTACTGGTCACCGGCTCGTCCTGTAATTTAACAACACTATCCTCCAACATCTGTAGCACCCGCAGACACCTGAGACCCGCTCTCTGTGATAGGAAGTTGTAAAAAAGCGAGGTGGAAAGTCGGGCAGACGACAGCTGCATAAACCAGCGCAGGTCTGCATTTAAAGTAGAAAATGGACAGGTGCTGGTTCGATTTATCAGAGAAAACTAGCGTTTGATTTAACCATTTGACCAAAGAAGCATGTGGATGCTACGGATCCTAGCACTGCTAATGTTAGCACACGCAGCAATCCAACCGCAGTCTGAGTGTTTGCAACGTTAACATCAGCAAAAAGAGATGCACATCTCAGCGGCATCTGAGAATAACTGGATTATCAAAGAATATTATTCAGTTTCATTCATTCTCTTAAATAACCACATGTTCATATGGACAGTGTTTCTTACTTTTGGACAAGTAAACTGGTCACCAGCAACAGAACTACTTGAGAAGCTGGAGGAATTTATTTAAAGTTAATGTTAAATATTGTAAGATTCAAACTAGGGATGTAGTCAACTAGTCAGCAAACACACTGAAAGCATTTAAAACTGAACCCAGCCCAAGCACGAGGCTAAACATGGCTGTTTAACAGCTAACGTTAGCAGTGCTAACTTTAACCTTCACTCTCTGCAGGCTGGCGTCCACACGCCTCTCACACAGCCACTCATTTCCTACTTCAAAGTATTGCAGTGGTTTATAGTTCATGTCTGACCCTTCACATCGTACCATACCAGAGAGGAAGAGGCTCTGCTGGTCGTTAGAGTCGCAGCTTTTGCCAACTGCTGACACGCATCAATAAAGTAGGAACAATCTGTTTAACCGACTAACAAAGCAGCGATCTTAGACTCGATTAGTCGCACACGTCTAACATTAATCTGACTCGCTTCACATCAGAGTCCCATTAACAGCTGCTTTCAATAAAGATTTTAATCTTAAACTGCTACTGCAGTTTAAAGAGTCAAACCGGTGTCCACAGCTTTCAGTCACAGTGTTTTATAGTCAAAAAGAAGGCTTTGCTGACGTGGCCCTACGCCTCTGTTTGACCCACCTTTAATGAGCTCCGGTTTGTGGGTGCTCCTCATGTTCTCCAGCATGCTGTCGTAGAAAGGCTGAGCGAGTTCTGCGGGCATGGCCGAGTGGAAGTCCGGCTTGTTGCCCTTCAGGATGCACTGCAGGGTGAACTGGCTCACACACAGAACCTCAAAGTCTCGCTCCATGACACTTTTGCTCCACGCTCGGCCGTGCTCGTCTTCGAACAGCCTCAGGTTCAGGATCTTACGCACCCTGAAAACACAAAGATGAGAACAACACAGTAAGCAGCCTCTCCTACACTTCTGTATTTTATATTAATCTTTGTTTTTATTTATTTTACACTTTCTGTTTTCAATTCAGTCAACGGTGACAATAGCCATCCATCCATCTTCATCTGCTTTATCCGAGGCCGGGTGGCGGGGGCAGCAGCCTAAGCAGAGAGGCCCAGACCTCCCTCTCCCCAGCCACCTCCTCCAGCTTATCCGGGGGAACACCAAGGCGTTCCCAGGCCAGCCGAGAGATATAATCTCTCCAGCGTGTCCTGGGTCTGCCCCGGGGCCTCCTCCCGGTGGGACATGCCCGGGACACCTCACCCAGGAGGCATCCTTGTCAGATGCCCGAACCACCTCAGCTGGCTCCTTTCGATGTGGAGCAGCAGCTGCTCTACTCTGAGCCCCTCCCAGATGGCCGAACTTCTCACCCTATCTCTAAGGGAGAGGCCAGCCACCCTTCGGAGGAAGCTCATTTCCGCCGCTTGTATCCGCGATCTCGTTCTTTCGGTCACTACCCACAGCTCGTGGCCATAGGTGAGGGCAGGGACGTAGATCGACCGGATCAGAATCATTGAAGACATTTAATTTTTGCATAAATGTTTTATTATTTTGACTGTGTGCTTTTAGTTTATTTAGATTTCCCTTCTTTTTATGATGAAATTACAGTGTTTGAGATCTCAGGGTGTACTTTCTGCTTTCTGCACTCACATGTACTCAGCATCCCTCTGCGTGTCCTCCACAGATATGCCCAGCAGCACACACAGTCCACGTCCGATCGAGCTGATCTGCTCCTCGCCCACTGCAAGAAAGCACAACAAAATGAACACTGGCACAGAGATATCAGGCAACGCCGTGCCCACAGAGATCACAACCAACTTGAAGAAATCAGACAAAGGAGATTTTATGTTTTTACATCCTCAAAATTTGTTCATTTTCAAGTTTCTATAAAAGCATTACAGGCAGCTTTGGACATGTGTGGATATTTGCAACTGCAGTGAATTTGTTTTTCGTCTTGGATACTTGGAACTGATTTAAACCTAGCGGTAAACGCGTTCTACTTGACTGTCTGAGGGTCACTTTGGCCTTCTGTGCACCGAAGCAGCGAAATTATACCAACGCATGTCTCAGAATCCATTCAATGTAATCTCTCACACAGATGCATGCCCTACAGAAGATATGTGCAAACATCAATTCTTGCCATTATTCAAACTGTAGAAACCATCAAATTTGTGTCTTTAATATTCGTTTCTTCAGCTTTTTGTTCATTTTACTTATTTTTTTACATGACAAAATGAGCCATGTCAGAGATGTCAGCATCTGAACAGAGACTCACACCAGCAGCCTGTTGCTTACTGGCCAGCTGCTCTAACCTCTGCTCTTCTAGCTACTAAGAGTCATGCTGTATATACTGGACAAAGGATGCTGAAGATGGAGCTGCCAGGCAGGAAGAAGAGAGGAAGACCACAGAGAAGACTCATGGATGTAGTGAAGGAGGACGTACAGAGGGTTGGTGTGACAGATACTAGGGTAGGATCAAATGATGATCCACTGTAGAGAGCTCTAGAGGACGTCATGTTTCCCACACAATAAACATGAAGATGGATTTGACTGATTTTCTTTATTGCGATAGATTGTGAGAATTGTGACTTGACTTTGTACTTTTTAAGCATATTTAGGAGAAAAATAAAAACTGACCGGTTAAATCAGCACTGTAGACATTTTTAAACGCACTTTCTTAGCGTGAGAAAATAATATAGACTGAGAAATAAAATGTAACCACGCATATATGAGCGTGTTTTTGTGAACTGTTTGCCCTCCAGCTGTTGTTACTGTTGCACACCGGCAGCTAGCAGAGGCTGACAGGTGGCCGGCTGTCGGAGAACAGTCGCCAGCCGTGACGTCTGTCGCTCAGCCGTCAGCCCCGCAGACATACAGGACATGTTCACTGCTATCACGCCCCTCTGAGCTCCAGCAGCGGCTGACAGCTGGAGAGACAACAGCTCTGCTGCATTCTTTCTGCATTCACTCTGCTGGCTAATGCTAACCCTGCTAGCTTAGCTAAGGCGACGTGTCAGCGACGGAAACGAGCGGAAGCTGTGAGCAGGCTCGAGTTTAAATACATTCTTAAAATGCAGCAGCCGCGCTCAGGTTAAAGCTTACCTGTCACACTCGCCTTCGTGACTCTCTGAATGATAGCTTTCATTGTTGTGGTTGTGTTGGGGAGCACACTGTCACAACTTCCGGGAATCAACAGAGCGCACGGCACGATGTCTCCCCCTGGTGGTTGAAACCGGTAACACGGGTCCTGAGATTCAAGCGTACAGGGAGGAATTTATTAAAGCCCACGCGAGACTTTTACAGCTGACAGTTTTTACTGCGAGCTGTCAAAGTGGATAAAGCAAGAGTGAAATTAATAAAACCTTAGTTACCCAGAAAACCGTGAAGGTGAACCTGCATGCACACATGCTGCACCTAAGGGGAGTACAGCCTACTTTAATAGACAGATAGATGCTTTATTGATCCCACAAGGTTAAACTTTTGTGTTACAGCAGCATGATAAAGAATAAAATCGTACAGTGTACAATACACAACAAATAAACAACAAAGTAAGAGGTTTATACTATGAGACTGTTGTAAACAAATTCTTGCAGTGTGATAAAACAAAAATGTAGTTAAAAACAATGAAGAAGAAGTGCAAATTGGATTAATAAATAATATGTATAACTAAAAAAACAGCAGCATGAAGGTATAATACAAAAGCATGCTTCAATCTGTAGGAAAGATTTCCTAAAGCGTTCTTTATGGCAGTGAGGTTGAATCAGTCTGAGGGAGAAGGAGCTCTGCTGCACCCTCATATAGATGTCATCACATCAAAAGTGTTTGCAAGTGAGTTTAATCATTGCGTTGTATTGAAATCCTCCTTTACAGTGGGCTGAAAGAAGCTAGAATAGAGTATCTGTTAAAGAAAAGTCATAATGCTTGTAAAGTAAGAGCCAGAACAAAAGTTTTAAAGTCTTAAAGGGCCTAAAGTAAAGAATTCCTTTATTGGATCAGCTGTATGGGATTAACTTAATGTTGCAGTTGGATATTATTTTAATTCCTTCTTATGCTGCCGTTTTGATTTATCAATAATAATACAGCAGAATACATGAGCAGGTTTTAAAACCCCAAATAAAAACTTTAAAATAAATTGATGAAGTGTAGTTTACAACATTTTAAAGTTTTACCCCCAGAAATACCAGTGTTTTTGACACGTGGATGCTAATGACCTAACACTGATTTCTGACAGTAACCCAAACAGAGATGACTACACGATGAGGGGACCATGATGAAAGACCACAAAGTCAAACTTCTTTTTCTTTTTTGTTTATTGTGGCAAGAAAGTTGGAAAATACACACAAACACACACCTTGTCCGACATTTAGTCAGTTAGGGTCTGGTTACACACACAGAGGACAAAATACAGTATTTTCACCCAAAATACAGAGGATTACTCAAAGAAAGTACAAGTACATTAAAACTTTACTTCAGTGAAGTACTAGAGTAAATGTACTAAATTCATCCTTTCATCCAGTGCTGGTGGACCCAGTGGTGATGTTGAGCTGGTGAAGCTCAGTGGGCACATGACTGCTGGGAATTCTAATAGCAATCACATCATCATGTTATTGGAAGATCCTGGACCAAGGCATGGCCCTGGTTGATCTGGACTCAGGCAGGGTCATGCCTTGTCTCAGATTGTGTTTGTGCTAATCAAGTGTGTAGTCGAGGTGAGGAGGGTGACGTTCAACATGAACGTGGCACTACGAGCGTCAGCACCTCCAAGTCTGAGTGATGGAGGTCCTGGGATCTTGCTGGTGAGGTTTAGTATAAATAGCCAAAGTCTGTCAATTGAAGGTGAATATCAGAATCGCCTGTTGTTGATGAAAGTAAAGACAGAAAAGCAGAATGAGCCCTCTTTAATTGACGGGGGTGATGATCAGAGGTGCAGAGTTCCAACCATCATTTTCCAGTCCAGGACTGAAGTATGGGTAGAGTTTCTCAGTGAAGGAGCAGCCAGTAAAGGAGTAGATCAGAGCTGCAGTATCAACGTCATAAAAGGAGACCAGGCCATCCTCATAATCCACAAACACCCCCACCTTCTTAGGAGCAGACTGCAGAGAGAGAGCGACATCAGGGCCAGCTTTGTATTTATTTCCATTACTCAGGCCTACAGTCCAGAAACCGGCTGCAGGTCTCGGTGTGATGTCTTCCATCCTGTTGATCGACTCTCTGGCCACTCCCAAAGTCCACTCGCCCTTTCCTTCAACCTGAACCTCAAAATAAAATCTGCCTGAAGAGAAACTCTGTTTTCCTAAAACAGCAGCACTGTAAAAAAATCTCTCTGAGTTGTAGGGAAGAGCTTTCTCCCTATAGGTATCATGTACTTGTTTCTCATCATCAGACAGGAAGAGGTAAGCATTTGCTGTGTCTGGATCGAGTGTCACGTCCACTGCGTAGCTCTGGGCCCTCCTCAGCTTGGCCATGGCGAGCATCTTGGGTAGTTTCTCCTTCATCTCTGCAGTTTCCTCCAGCTGAAGCACAGAGAGCAGCTCTACCTCCGTCTTCCTCTTCTTCAGCTCACGGATGTCCTGCTCCATCTTTCTGATGAAGCCTTCAGCCTGCAGCTCTGTTTGTCTCTGCTTCTCTCTGATGGCCTCCGTGAGCTTGGCCTCACCTTTCTCGACATACTCTTTCAGAGCAGCAAAGACCCGAGCACCATCTGTCATCTCTCTGTCTGCGTCCTCTTTACCGAGCTCCACTGAGCGTTTGAGCTCCTCAATCTTCAGTCGCATCTCCTCGATCGTCTGCTGGATTTCAGCCTCCATCTTCACCAGTTTCTCTCCTTTACTCATTTCTTCCAGAGGATGATTGAATTTCATGCAGTCCAAAAGTAATGAAAGAAACACCACACAGAGAAGCAGCGGCAGTGGTTTTAAGCCTAACCCAGGGAGAACTTCTTCCTGTCTGGCTGGCCGTTGCTCTGCCCGTCTGAAGGTATCAACCATCTCAGAGATCAGAGTGTTGACCTGCAGCTCGGGCTTTGGGTAGAACATCTTCATGCAGGCGGGACACTGGAACGGGACGTCGGCGTCAACGGGTTCAGTGATGCAGTGTTTGCAGAAGTTGTGTCCACACGGCGTGCTGACCGGATCGGTGAACACATCCAGACAGATGGCGCACAGAAACTGATCTTCAGTCTGCAGACAGGCGGCAGCAGCCATGTTTGGACACTGAGAACAGAAAGGAAAGACGCTGGTTACCCAGTGCAGAATAACACGTCCTGTGAGCTGAAGCAGAGCTCTTGTATTGTCCTCAACTCTCTGTTGAGTTCTGCTGTAATTTCTTTTCTTCCGTCTCTGCTCTGTTTGTTCCCTGACCTGTGCAACATTAGCATCTCAGCGCTGTTTCACCATTATAAGTTTAAGTCATGGATAAATTCCACGGTGGACTGTTTTACCTTAGTTTCTGCCAGGTGTTGTTCAGGTTTGCTATTCGTCCACCTTTGATGCATTTGTGGGTTCAATATTAACACATTTTAAAAATAGTCTGTTAACAACAGGACAAAATCGGTGTTTTTTCTACTTTAGCATGTAAACAACATAGAGCATCAGACACGTGACTCAGAAACTGATTCTAAGGTTTCCATTTTTTTTTTAGTACTTTCCACACATAAACCAAAACTGAAAACATCGCATTGTTTTAGATTCCCCAGAGAAGCCTTTGTTTTCGGGGGTATAAAGTTTTAAATATTTGATCGCGTAGTTTATCCGTGCGCTCATGGAGGGGACAAAGTATTTCTGGAGGTTGGCCAAAGGGGAGGGAGCCAAAACAAACAGGCTGAAATGAAACTTTTAAAACGCCCCTGTTTAAGATCACAAAGCCGTTTACTGATGCGTGAATCACGTGGCGCTTTGCACGCAGAGCCTCAGAACAGAAGCGCAAACACCTGGAACCTTTCACCAAACATCCCCTTCTCCCCTGAAACTTCCTAAACTGAATTTTCATGTTTGCGTTAAGAGTTTTCAGCTCGACTCACCAAAGCTGGGCGGAAACTCCCGAAGAAATCCGATTAATATTTGTTTGCAGACACAAACAAAGCCGTCTTCGATCAGCTGCACAGATGCCGCAAACCGAAAGCGCATCAGTGTTTGAGTGGACTGGACACACTTCCTGTGTGAGCTGTTTAGCTCCACCCACACCTGAGAGGGTAAACAGCTTGAGGAAATGACGTGTACAGACCAGCGGGTGTGTCGGCTAAATAAAAAAACGTATAGAGGCAGATGGTCTTTACTCCTCTTGACCTGCAGCCCAGGAACAGCTCACAGAGGGCAGTGACTTTAACTCCACCTCACCTGTGGAGCCCTCGGATCTACCACCAGGTGTCCTCCTCTCCAGTGTTGTGCCAAAAAGCAGTTTTCGATGTTTATTTTTACGCCTCATACCCTTGCTAACATTGGCAAATAGACTGTAGTTATCATGATTTATTACGGTGTTATAAACAGAATAAAGAAATGACCTGTAGCTCGCAGGACTTATTGTCTTATTGTACATTCATTGTAATCAATAGAGTTCCCTTTTGGACGCTTAAAATATCTTTATATTACTGTGATGTTATGTTTGTCCCAATTTCTGCTTCCCTCTTGGGCAGATCTAACGTCTATGACACTTCTTCCTGTATAAATAAAGGATATAAGAATTCACTTTGCCAAAAACAGATCGCCATGTCCATCTTTTGATAGGAATGTACTTTCTGGCCCCAAATAGCTTGATGCCATTCATGACAGATGTATCTGATAGATTATAGACCAACAAATCATTTATAACAGTTTAAATGTCACCAGTCACTTTCTGGATCTTCTCCTTCTCCCATAAAGCTGATCAATCAGATGCAAATACTGCTGTGTCTTGTATCTTCAGTCCTTGACTTGTCTATGTTTTCCTGGACAGTTGGTGACTCGTTTCACCTCCACCTGCACTCCCAGCCTCATGTACAGCAGATACCAGTGACACCAGCAGGTAAGAGAAGTGGCAGATCTGCCTTCAGCTCTCATGAAGGCGGCCTTAAAACAGATGGCTTGTATTGATTCAAAATCAACATTACTGCTTTAGACAGACTTCATTCATCTTAATAAACAGTGAGAACAACATAACCTGCTCACTAAACAGTTCAGTCACATTTCACGTGCATCTGTGGAGTTTCTCTTCCCTCTTTGTTTTCAGCCACTCGGTATCCCAGGTGGCCGAAAACTGTCTTGCTGGCCTGTGGTGTAGACCAAGGCTCCAGTGCGTATTTCTTATTGATGCTTATCATGGAAAGACCAAGACTTTAAATGCTGTTGAAAAACTTTACATCTTATTATAATCTGAGCTCTGTGGTCTGAAGGATCTTCTTGGAGTCGTGGTTTTATTTTCCAGAGAACTGACTGGTCAGCTGGTGGTGACTTCACAACTGTTGACATCACTCGTCAAACATAAGGTAAAAAGTAAACGACCTCTGTCACACTGAAAATCCAGGATTAAACATCACTAGGCCCCAAATCCTGTTCCAACCTATAACATGAATCACAGATGAACCTTTAATCTTTCTACTGAAACAGATTTCTGCATCTTGAGGGTTTATTTACACACCACGAGCATCTGAATTACAGAACAGTACTGAATACTGCTTACAGTTTGATACTAAAAGCTGGCTGAGGCCATCAGAGCAGGACAGGTGGACACGCAGCTGGAGTTTCCTTAAAAAACAAAAACATTATAATGTCCTCACAGAAATACATAAATATTAACTGGAGAGGTTCATTTGTTGTCGTCTCCAGCCCCTCGATCGCTGCTGAAGGATGAGATGAGATTATAGATCCTTGTGGTGTACGGGACAAAGTCTTTCTTATAGGTGATGACAGTTTTGGCGTGTGCCGTCTTGTAGACCTCCTGGTTTGGATCCTGCGGCTCTTCCACTTCTTCTTTTTTCACTGAGTAAGAGGAGGGCAATCATAAACATTCATTATCAGTTACTTCTATGAATATATGTGTCAGCAATAAAGGGTAGCACTGTGCAAACAAACTGGATCAGCTGATATTGAAAGTAAATGAAATTTGTTATTTCAGACTAGAGAGAGAATCTGTTTCTTTATACGCCACAGCTGCAGGTCAGTAACCTCTGTTTTGTCCTGTTTGTGGTTCCTTCCTCTCTCACCAACCAGCAGAACGTGATGTAAGCTGCGTATCCAGTGTATGTAAGCTGGATACGCAGCCTCCAGTGTAACTTATTGCATGCATTTGCAGGAAGAAAGGGGCACGTCTCAGAGCTCCTCTTAGATTCATCTCATTTTAATATTTCTTCAGTTTCTTCACATTAAATGAGTAACATCTGTCAGCATACCCGATGACACTCATCAAAAAGAGGCTGTTAAATAATTCGGCGTACTTCAGTTTGAGAATATTGTTTGCGCATGTGTGAATTTCACAGTTCACGTCGCTCACCTGGCGCGACCTCGCAGCGACCTGTGTATTTCAGGTAAGCGTACGAGCCGACCATGGTCCAAATACCAATCGCGTACACGGCGGATACTCTGGCGTTCCACTTCAGCAGATCTTTGAACTTCATGGCTGCTTCGCTCCACAGCGCTTTATTATTTCATGAACGTGTTTAGATTCCTTTCGCTAGAGCGTTATGGGCGCCGCCATGACAGTCACCCCGGAAGTACTAAAAAATAACCGGTCGCGTGTTTTTTTTCCATTATTTTTTTAATTTTATCATTAAAATCTAGAAATTGTTAATTATTTATGTCACAGGGTTCCGAGATAAAATCGCTCACAGTTCATAGACTCACACCATTTTTCAGCATGTGTAACTTTATAAGTGCAGGATATCCCCACGAAACTGACGGGGTTGAAAAACATATTTAAGCTCTGTTCAAATCAAATCAGTTTTACACTGGCACTGGGAGAACAGGCCTTCACACAAACTGCAGAATGGATGGACTTAAGCAGACCTTAAAAGAAGCTGGTCTGGTAATTCTCCTATTTAACTCATTGTCCCCCAGTGGACACACCACTCGGTTTCATCTCAAGTCCTGAGATCTGGTTGATGAAGAAGAAGAGTATGGACATAACAGAGGATGAAAAAAAACATCTTGAAAATGTATGTTATAGCTTAATTACGGAATTATATAATTATTTCACTTTAATTTGTTTTGTTTGTTTTTTTGTTTAGTTCTTCAATTCAATTCAATTTTACTTACAGCTGGTAAGGTAAGAATCACAACAACAGTTGCCTCAAGGTGTTTTATATTGTGAGGTAAAAATCCTACAATGATACGAAGAAAATGAAGAAAACCCTGAAAAATCATATGAACCTCCATGAACAGGCACTTTGGTGACAGTGGCAAGGAAGAACTCCCTTTTAACAGGAAGAAATGTTAGCAGAACCAGGCTAAAGAACAACAAATTATATCATTGGCTGAGATCACCTTTACAGACTTTTCATCGTCATACACAGGGTTGATGTGTATCACTCCCTGGTGGTCTAGTGGTTAGGATTCGGCGCTCTCACCGCCGCGGCCCGGGTTCGATTCCCGGTCAGGGAACACATGTTTTGTTTGAGCATAATTCATGTTTTACGCAAGCGATTCAATTTCACGTGGACACACCTGTTAGGTCACGTGAGGTATACGCCAAAACTGTTACGTGCAAAAATAATCGCGTTTCATTTAGTAAGTCCGCGTTATAAACACAGAGATCTTGGCCAAAGTTTTTGTGAAAAGAAATCTCTCCTTCGAGCCGGATTCGAACCAGCGACCTAAGGATCACTGTGATCAGCCTCTACAGTCCTCCGCTCTACCAACTGAGCTATCGAAGGGGGATGTGGACTGAGCAGCGTCACAGCTGTTTTGATCAAAACACGCACTGGGATCTGTTTTTCTAGTTTACGTCCCTCATTGCAGCCACTAAAGATCTGACCAACACAATAATGAAGTTTCAGTCTTTCTTTCTTTTTCTCTTGTAGTAATCATTCACACTCCAGCAGTTACTCTGGAAATACTTACACTTTCCTTGTCATGTCTGTGACGCTCTCCCGTCCCTTTCTCCCTATCCCATACTAACACCCAGCATCAAACCTCCCACCTTCATGGATAAAAAGAAAAACCTACATTTCAAAGTGTTCAAACGGCCTCAGACAGTGCACACTTCAGGTCCGGATCCGGATGAGCCAGACAAGACAAACAGAAATGAAACTTTGTTTGTTTCAAAGCATTCTTTTATTAATAAAAAGACAATTTAAGACCTAATTGATCATACAAAATCAGCATTCTCCTCAGTCGCTGTGCAGTGTTTGAGCCAAAGAGCTGAAACTGCATCAACATAAGAGGAAGTTGTGATTTTTTTAATAACATTTTCAGATATTTTATTTGCGGCTGGACGATCCCATCTACAAATATCTGCTGTGAAACCTTCAAATGTCTGCAGAACAGCAGCAGGACAGCTGATATGTAGAAACCTCACAGAACAGCAAGTGTACAAGGTGTCTGACTCTCTATTCAAATTCATTACATGTCACACTCAGATAAAAGTCTACCATCAAATTCCTTTTCCAAAAGAAAAGATGATGCAAATCAGCTTCTGTACACTGACAGGGGGGGAGGAAAAAAGACATATTTAATAATACTGTCTTTGTAAACACGTTATGACATAAAAAAAATCAAAACAAAAAAAAAGGAGCATATTCAATACAACATAAATGTACAAAAGAATGAAAAGGCAATTTAATCTATAATAGTGTCAAGAAATATGCTATTAAAAAGCAAAGGTGTACCTAAATACCATTAAAAAAAATGTAATAAAGAAGTGAAGGAAGTACCATTGTCGTATTCACCAAAATAAAAGCTTAAAACGGGAGAATGTTTGTGGCATACACAGTACACAGACGTCGAGATAAGAGGTCATTTAGAGACCCAACTCAGAGACTGGGCAAAATGTTTTCAGTCGTGGAGACAAGTGGAGAGACAGGGTGGGAGCACGCTTTCTTAAATGAATCCTAGGAAGAGATGTACTCAAATGAATCAATCCTGGTGCTAATGTGTGCTGATTGGTCCGTTAAGGATTTACGATTGGTTTTCAAACGATAACAGTGTGGGTGTGGCTAAAGGCCAGCACAAACGTCCATGGGCGTAGAAGAAGCCGGTGGTCGTGTCGGATGACGGTGATGTTTTCAGGAGGCTGCCCTAAACTGGATAGTGGTGCTGTGACGGCCCTAATACTCAGGAATCATTTCACTAGCTGTTTATTTGACAGCTATTGAGAACATTTCCCGAAGAAGAAGAAAATTTTAAACCATGAAATTTGCAATGTTTTTCTACAGTTCCCCAGAATGCCATTTATTCCGGCCCATCTCACAGCGTGGCGGGCGCAGCAAAGATGAAGACCTAGTGTGGTTTCTGTTCTCATGGGAGGAGCCAGAGATGTTTATAATGTTTAATGTTTGTGGGCTAAAAAGCTTTTAAGTGGTCAAACCTTTGAAGCAGTTTTTAATCAGATTCGACTGGCGACTCTATAAATGCAGATGTTTTGAGAGATGAGGAGATTCCATCTGTTTTCTATCAGCAGCCTCCTCCAACACCACAGCGTTAGAACCAGCTCAGAGGCATAATCTCTCGAGCGTGTCCAGGGCCTCTTCCTTTGTGGACCTGCCTAAAACACCTCAGCTGAGCTCCTTCTGCATGATGAGCTCCTCAGATACGTTTGTGGAGGAGTCTCATTTCTGCTCCTTGTGTCCTCAATCTTATCCCTTCGGTCCCTACCTGCATCTCAGGGCCACAGGAACGTTTGACCGGCAGATCTACAGATTAACCTTCACCCTCAGATTAGCCTGTTTTTGAAGGTACTAATTCTCATCTGTCTGCTTCATGCTCAGCTGCAAACAGGTCTAGTGTGAGAAGGAGGTCACTGCTGGCCAAAGCCCAGAGATAACGAAGCCCTACAACACCATAAATTTGATATTGTTTTTATTGTTTTGCTTTTTAAAAAAGCGTGCAACAGCCCTTTTTTGTCACTCAGCAGATCTCCTGACCTTCAGACCTCCTGCCCAATCTGATCCCATCCTCACGCTCGTGTCTCCCTCCTCTTTAACCGCTACCCGAGACGTTCATCACAGCTCTAATGAAACGCTTCATAGAGAGAAAAACTGCATCCAGTGAAACTCTGATCTGTCAGGAACAAAAGAATGAAATAAAGAAAATGGTACCTGTGTCTAAGGTTAACTCGTACCACAGTGGCTCGATAGTAAGACTCCGAAGGCGCCCAGCAGGTGAGCGGGGGTCGGTTTGGTCTTTAGTCATTTCACACACACATGATCACACAGAGCTGAGCTCGTGTAAAACCATCAGGTTAAGAGGTAAAATATGGAATAACTAAATGAGGAGGACTATAGTAACAATGAGGAAATAAAGTGGATAACTCAGCCTGCAGACTGACATGTAGTTCAAAAGAAAACCCGCCAGGGGGCGCCGCAGCACTGCACTTCAACCGCAGGCGAGCAGGTGGTTTGAACAAAGGCAGCACTCAGCCTCTCCTCCTCTCCGAAAAGTTAGTGTTACTCTACTCCTATCCTACGCTACGTCCGTGCACCATCCCTCGTTCTTCCTGCTGCCCCTCCTCCCTCTGTCCTTACAGCCCCAAGCTGCTCCGTAGTCTTCCTCTCTTTGTCCTTCCTCTCCCAGTTTTTATTGAACTGCTCTAACTTTTTTTCCTTCTTTTTTTGACTCTTTCCCAGTAAAGTAAACTTATTTTTATTATTAGTACGGATTCACTCTGACCGCTGTCGTTTAGTACCTAAATCCACCTCTTCCTCCTCGTCACTCTGGCTTTTCTAGAGCTGCTGCTGCTTCTTCAAACTTCCACTCACTGCGGTTGATGTGACTAAACAAATTCAGCATCCCCCGTTACCCCAAATCGCCCTGCGCCCCCTGCTAACTGCTGGCAGAGAGATTCTGTCTCCTCCTCCTCCTATTATTTTCATGGTTCAGCCGCCTCCTCTTCCCTTCCACCCTCCGTCTCCTCCTCTCGCGTTGCCCTCTCACTTCTCCATCAGTGCGTCGCCCTCCGTGATGCCCTGAGCTCGCAGCTCTTCCAGGACGTTGTCGAGGTGTCCGGGGTCGGGGAAGCCGTGGCCCGTCAGGTTGGAGCCGAACTCCGTCTTATGATGGACCTTAAAATGAAGGGAAGCGACGGGAGAACGTGTCAGTCTTTACATCACAAACTAACAACCAATCCGATTCACTCTTAGGTCTGAAGTTACCTCGTTCCAGATGACGGTGTCCGACTCTCCTGTAGTGCTTGAAGTACCCACTGAGAAGATCAACCTGCGGTCCCACGCTACCAGGAGCAGTCTGAGTACCTGAGAGGCGAAAAAAAATTAGAGATTCAGCCCAGCCTAAAATCAAACATCCATATTTTCCCCGCTGACTGCAGACTGGTTATAGGCACTGTACACTGTGAGGTATCAGAGAGAGAAAACCAATAAGATAGCCCCCACAGTGACAAGACCTTGGTAAAGTGGGGAGGAAGTAACGGACTAAACCCTCTGACCACCACCACTGGTGGTGGTCAGAGGGCCCGGTGGCGCCTGTGTCCGGCAGCCTCGCCTCTGTCAGTGCGCCCCAGGGCAGCTGTGGCTACAATGTAGCTTGCTATCGCCAGTGTGTGAATGTGTGTGTGAATGGGTGAATGACTGAATGTAGTGTAAAGCGCTTTGGGGTCCTATGGACTAGAAAAGCGCTATACAAATGCAGGCCATTTACCAGGCCATAAACTAACCAATTGAAATGCCCAGTGCATCATGGGAAGTCCCCCATCAGCTTGAGCATTTAGCAGGACAACAAAGGGGTCACCCAGACAGAGGTGGTACCTCGGGAGAGGAGCCTGGTAGCAGAAGTCTCCGCCTCCCATTCTACTTTGAGCTTAATTATACTGAAGTGAGGTGTCCATCTCTACAGCAGACATCTCCAAAACTGGGCGACCCAAACCGAAACCATCTAACACTAAACAAATCTGACAGCGGGACGAATGGACGTCTGTTGGTGGTTACCTTGCGTCCTTTCTCGCTGTCTGGGAGGTAGCAGTGTCGGGGAAAGCCTCTGGCAGTGAAGGGCTTCCCTGGATTCGGGTGCTCTGGTCCCTGAAAGGAGAGGAGCAACGTTAGAGGGTGTCAAACGCCACCTGTGAGGGCCAAACAGGGCCGCTGGTCCAGGTGTTTGAAGTGTTGGAGGTACCTGAATGCCTGGTGGGATGTTGTAGATGATGCGTATGGTTTTGCAGTCGGGGTGGCCCGGTAAAGAGTGTGGGATGACATGGTATTCCATCTTCCCTGCCGGCTGGTTTCCAGTCTTCACGCCGTAGATGGTTTTACAGGTGGGACACTGGAGACTGAAGAGAGGAGGAAGCAGATCCATTAAACGAAGGACTTTCCTAAAACCTGAGAGGATGAGGAGCGTGGTCTGGTTCTAACCTGCCGTCCTTGTTGCCGTTATTATACATGGCCACCAGACACTGGAAGTGGTACTGGTGCCCGCACTGTGCCAGCCGTCCAACTGACTCCGCCCTGGACACAGGCCCCACCCCTGGACCCTTGTATCCAGACGGGCCCCCCAGTGGCTCCATGCAGATGGTGCAGTCCTGGGAAATATTCAGACAGAGGAAAGGCTCATTCCCCTTTATCTCTGCACGTGGTATGGAATTTCATGATAAAAAACTGAGGTCTCACCTCCTCTGGTGGACTTTTTACTTTTTGCAGGTACTTCTTCACCACCTCCTCTGGAGTTTTACCTGCGTACAGAGAGAAGGACGGGAGACGACGGGATGAAACCTGCGGCTGATGGTTCAACATCTCTACAACTGTGAAAGCTGAGAGGTCAAAATGGAGAGATCACCACGCGTACCTTTGCGAGCCTGTTTCTTGGTGGTCTTCCTGCAGCAGTGGCCGAAGCCGGGCACCGGCTTGACGTCGCTCTTGCTAACAGGCGGAGGGTGAAGCACGAGCTTCGGAGGCCTGGTCAAACACACGGGCAGAGCGGCAGCACTCATCAGGATTCCCGTGATCCCTGAAACACAACCGAAAGAAACAGTCTGTGAGAAGAGCGCTGTGGTTTCTGCATTCTTACTAACGCTAAAGTTGTTTATATTCAATTCAATTTTATTTATACAGCGCCAAATCACAACAACAGTCGCCTCAAGGTGCATTTAGATTGTAAGGTAGACCCTGCAACATTACATACACAGAAAAACCCAACAATCATATGACCCCCCTATGAGCAAGCACAGTGGGAAGGAAAAACTTCCTTTTAACAGGAAGAACCAGGCTCAGGGAGGGGCGGGGCCATCTGCTGCGACCGGTTGGGGTGAGGGGAGGAAGAGATATACTCAAATATTTATAAAAATTAGATAGTCAGCCATGGAAAAATCTGGTGGTGGAGCACAGGAATTATGAAAAGGTGACCGGCAGACTGTACAGAAGGACACCTGCCATCAGATCCTGACCTACTTATGTGCTAATGATGTTACTGGTAACAGCAGACTGTTCAAAGTCGTGGATCCCGTTTATATTGCAATAAACGGCCAGTTATTTGGTTTCCCTCGTGTAGCTGTATTGAGATATTTGAATGTCTTGGATAATTCTTACCGGCCAGTGCAGGGTGAACAGGACTGGATCCGTTGAGGTTCTTCACCGGGACGGTGGGCACGCTGCAGGAGAAGAAGACAAACCATTTAGCCCGATGTGTTTCCACGCTTCCTCACAGGCGCTCAGATCACACACTAAACCTCAATACTCACTAAGAAAAACTGATGACTGTCATTTTCACACAGGTAAACGCGCAGAGAGACAGAAATGGAACCAAATAAAGAAGAAATTCACTCGTTATTTTTATCTCCTCGATGTGTCACGTACGCGTCTTCTTCCTCTGTGCACCGTTTTGTTTGGAGGAGTGTGTGCAGGACTGCCGGGTGTGTGTGTGTGTGTTTATGAGAGCTAATCCTCGGAGTTTCCATCTGCTCACTGAGCTCAAAGAGATGGACGTCACACAGCTGCTTGCTGGGATTACCTGCCTCGTCACGAAGCCCATCGTCATCACCACCTTGCAGGGACACACACTGACTGACTCACACCAGTGAATTTCTTTCTAATAATCAATGTTTTTTCTGTTTTTGTTTCACACTGAAGCCTCAGGTCAGGTGAAAACTGAAAATACTACAGCTTACAACAGACTGTCCAGGAAGTCTTATTATGTTAACAGACTGTTACTTTTATTATTATGATATTTACACCCTGCAGATCGCTCAACAAGCTTGTTTTAACATTCAATCACCAGATTTAAAACGACCACAGCCCATTTTGAAATCTGTAACTCTCATATCTACTCTGTAATAGGCAAACATGTACTATCCCGGGTTTGTTTATGTTTTGCACTTTTACAGATTATGTAACATAACATCCTGGTTTAAATCTGACAAGTTTGGTAAGTTAACAGGTTGTTTATTTCAACTGTTAAACGGTTTAGTTTGAACTCACCTTACCCACCTCTGTTCCAGGAGCAAAAGGAGGAAATGTACTTTCACTTCCTGTATTTATAGCTTCCTGGTTAATCAGGAAGGGGTCACAAGGTCACAAGAAGAGACCGAGTGTTATTTGATAAAGCTGATTTCAGAGTGTTTATAGAGAAATGGATTTGTTGTAATATGTATCGACTACACACTGCAGAGTTTGATTGCTTGGAAAGAGTAGCTGTACAGGTTTGAGTATAGAAATGTTTGCCTTACATACCTAATGGATTAGTCCAGGGCTGAGTGGACTATTTAAGCAGATGAAAGCAGGTGTTTGGGGGGATGACCAGGTCAGTGTAGCTGTGTGCAGTCTGACCTGATTTAACTTCAGTTATGTTTATTCGAACTGAGTTAGCTATGGAGTTGAGTTTCTTATTTATTTTTTTGTAAATATTGTTTGGTCATAAAATGGTGAATAAATGGACAGCTTCTGTCTCCTGCCATTCTTCAGCCGCTTAGGTCACGTTCTACCACACTGACTTCTTTCACTCTTCTGATGACATAAAAGACGAGTAAAATAAAGAATAACGTCATTTTTTATGTTGCTTTCATTAGTTGCGTTTCATTTTAAGCCATCCATCATCCGTCTTTCTTCTGTTTTTCCAGCTTGATGACCACACAGCTGATAGACTGGGCTTAACGATGCGTTCCTTAAGTTTTTGGCGGAGCAACTCAGACAGTTGGAGCAGATGCTCCACGATGGCAGCACTGAACAGTAAGCTTTATTCTGTACTCTCACTGTTGTGTATTTTTGACTCTCTAAATAACACTTTTCCTTGAACGTGCTTCTGACATCCGAGTTCTGAGGTATCTGGAACGCAGAATAACAAACCGGTAGTGACTTCCATGTTTTACACACACTGAGCAAACACTCAAAATCCAGTGTTGTGTCCCAGCTCTGTCCTCTACAGGAGAGAAAACAGAGCACCTCCTTCGAGCCGGATTCGAACCAGCGACCTAAGGATCACTGTGATCAGCCTCTACAGTCCTCCGCTCTACCAACTGAGCTATCGAAGGGGCTGGCTTGGCTCCCCCTGCCACGACACAAATGCAAACAGGGAACGTGCGACAGGCCTGAGAGACGGCAGCGATGATCTGCTGTTTCCTGTTGCTGGTTAAGCTTTAACAGGCCACTAAGCAGCTTTCACCTACCTCACTCAGCGACGCATGACCACGCACGAGCGAGTGACTCACTGCTATCTGTGTGCATCAGGAAGTGTGTGAGAGGTGTTTGTTCACGCTTATAAGCAGATAAACAGAAGGTGTGAGGAGAAGAAGAGTAAACATACGCACTCGAATACCAAGAACCTCCAAACACGAGTAACACAACACTGAACACACTTTCTGCCTTCAGCTCTCACACACGATGACCGAAGCTGCTTGTGTGCAGTCGTGTTATTTCTCCTACCACAAACACGTGGATCCGCTTCGCCTAGCGGGACATACAGTTTCTGTGTTTTTAAACAGACGGAGAGGAGCAGATTTATTAGACACACGCTTTGATTTTTCAGTGTTTCCACACAACAAATTTTAATTCCTACAAACCACATTTAGTTTGAAATAGAAGCACGGGAATAAAAATGGATGAATGAAAACCCGACTGTGACGATTCTGTTCTAATCTGTTGTTGATTAAAGTATTACAGAGTCACCGTTTTTTAAAATGATACCAATATTCACTCAAACAGCTCAAGTTTTAATTTTTTTCTACTGATTTTGATACAAAGAAATTTTGTTTTGTAAGAAGTACCAGATGAGATTTATCGTTTTCCTCATATGAATAATTTGGTGCCCAAAGGAAAATCCCAGAGACTTTGATTTGGTTTTTAAAAAGCTTTAGGACAGGTTTAACTTTCTCAAGCTTAAAACAGACGGCTGTTGTTTTTTAAAGCAGGATAACGCACTGACACAAACAGACTCTTTGCCTTAACGATAAACGGATCAATCCTGCTTAGCGTGCAGTCAGCCCTCCACTCACTTCATGTATTAACTTATTTAAGGCGGTATGAGGCACGTAGTGCACCCACATCCCTGTACACATCATTACAGCCCGAGGCAGCAGCCGTCAGCTCTGACAGCCCATAAACTTTTGGACAATGTGCCAACAAAGAAAATCAACACAGAAGATTTTAAATTAAACAATCAAGATGTGTTCAAAGTCCAAACTTGAGCTTTAACTCAAAGAGTTTAACAAAAGTCTTGCATTTACTGTGTAAGAATTACAGCCATTTTTACACGCAGGATCATATTTTCACAGGCTGGATTTATCCAGTGCAGAGTGTGGTGGTGTTCAGCGTGCAAAAATGTGTCACACCTGCTGATTATGAGGCTGAGATGAGTAAAATATCACCGGTGAACTTCCCAGTGTCTCATAAGAACGTGGACAGCATAATCAATGGTGATGCAATGAGCTGGATCAGACATCCGATCCATTTTATTCAGTTACGTTATTTCAATATACAAGAAGAATCAGTGTCGAGTTATACTGGTACTGATAAATCCTCGCAATGCCCATCCCTCATCCTCCTCCAGCAGAATCCATCAGTGCATTTTGAGGACCAACAACTGAATCACATCAGTTCACATGAAAGGTCTATTTTAACAATAATCCAACTGCTGTGTGTAGCAGGACGACTATCACGTCGTAATCTCGTCATATTTCCATCTGCGTTAACGAGCTCAGCGTGTCAAATGAGCGCTCTGCTGTCGTGTGCACTCAAAGTCGTTTAAGCTCTTAAAGATTTATTTATGACAACACGCGAGTAGCAGCGCGCTCGCTGATGACAGAGGGGAAACACCGACACCATGTTGGATCTGCACCGGATCAAGTCGGCGAGTGACAACGACGGCAGGAATCTCACACACACACACGCGGGCGCTAATCGCTGGTTGCTTCTCACGGGATCTATTAATATTTAATAAGCTGCTGTGTTAGCAGGAGGATAAGCCTCGTGGACTTCAACTTAACACACTTTCCAGCTGCCCCACTGATGTGCTGACTGCCTTTATTCCACACTGCATCTCCTGAAGGAAAAATCTCAGCTTTATCTTGAAGGGTCACACTTCTTCCTTAAAGGGAATTTCACTGAACTGTAATTCAAAGGAAAATCTCTCTTCTTTCTGCAGACACCTCTGTACTTAGGAGGGTACTCAGAGAGCTGTGTGTCCTGGAAAACTCTCTAAAATGCTGCGTGTTGAAGAGCTCATCACATCTCTGTGTTGGTATCAGCCCAACAACAGGTACATCATAATTATGAATAAAAACAGAACTAATATTATCTTCATCTCCATCTAAGTCCACTCTCCTGGGAGAGGAGGAAGTAATCGGGCAGACGCAGGAAGCCCGTGAGCGCCGATGGAAATACGAGCAGCAAAGAAAGAGACTTTTCAAAAAGAAAAAACCGAGTGTGCGCCTGGGGGGGAAAGGGGATGAATGAGATGAGTCTCTTGACCCCCCACGACCTCAAACCGCCCTCCTCCCCTCTGCCTGCTTCCCACCAGATCACACCCTCCCTCGGCTTTGTTTCACCTCCATCCCTCCATCCCTCCGCCGCTGCTCCTCCCGCTCCCCTCGGGCCCAGATGGTCATCAGCTGGACTGATTTAGACAGCAGACAATAACACACTCATTTACAGACACACACACCCGAGCAGGCTTCCTCTGCTTTAAAAAAAATTGATGTGACAGAAAGTGCTGGACGGGTTGTGCGACATTTTAAATGCATGCTGGGAGAAGGAGGGGCATGTGCTGAATGAATAATGGCAGGCTCGATCAGAGGTTCAGAAATATTCATGATGAAGTTATGTGAATGTTCTAAAGAGGCTGTCGGAGCTGCCCCGAGTTTAACTCTGTAATTGGTGTAAATGTATAACGCAGACATGTTTGGTCTGGCTGTCTCGGCTCACTCGTCACTCCTCGAGGTTCAACTTTCTCCTGCAGCTGAAAGATTGATTAAGGCAAATGTGAGCAGACTTTTGTTCCTGGTACCATGTTTCAATATTAATTTAAGAGAAAAAAATCAAATTAGAAAAGAAAAAATTGCCAATTTACAAGAAGAAAATTGTAAATTTAATACAAGACATTTGTAAATGTGTGAGAAAAAATGCTGGAAAAATAAGGGATAAAAGAAAAACAATAATAAGGAAAAAAACAAATTTATTAGCAAGAAATCGCAAATTTATGAGAAAACCTATGAGAAATATAGTAAACTAATAAGAAAAGAAATCTTTGTCCAGGAACAATATTACTTCACTTTTCTAGTTTTAGAAAGAAACGGATACATTGTAATTCATATAAAATAACATAACCGAGTGTTTCTGATTGGTGATGAATAATTTATGGTTAATCTGACCGCAGTTTAATGGACACGGTGAAACACGACACCGATGACTGGAGCCTGGTCACCGTCACATCACCGTGAGGTCACAAACCTCACTCAGGGCGCGGCGTGTGCACAGTCACACCATCCTGTTCTCTCCATGTTGCTCCGTCGTTATTTTTCCCCACTTCATGTCTGTTTTTGTTTTGTGTTTATCTTGGAATTTGTTCATCTTTAGGACTTTTTTTTAATCGATAATTTGCTTTTTTTTATGGTTGGGTTTGTTGTTATTTTCAACCCCCCCCCCCCCCAAACCTGCAGATAATGACCAAATAAAAACCTCTATCATTTGTGTGAGTGTGTGAAAAGCACCAGATGAGACTGAGCTCAGCCTGTCTGTGCTTACAGCTCCCCCTACAGGCCGCTCAAGCTAAAAACTGCAACCTGTTGGTGAACTAAACAGGTGTCGCCCCTTTGTCCCGTCCTTGTCTCACCCCCGACTTTGGCTTCATTTTTCCTCAGTATGCTGAGTCTGTGCAGCCCCCCCCAACTCAATCACTCCCTTTGTCCTGTTTTCCCACAATCCCCCTCTGGAGAGAGAGATAAGACATTCTGCACTGCAGCTCCTGTTAGGTCCGTCAATATTTACTTTTACTGTGTGTGTGTTAAATGCCTTCACAGCCGGGCAGCGGAGCGCCTGTGTGTGTGTGTGTGTTTGGTTGGCCTGATTTCTTGCAGCACTGTGTGATCAATCTTTTGACAGTTTGCTGACTCGTTTCTTTGTCATGGACTCCCCTCCCCTCCTTGTCTCAGTCGCTGTCTGAGACAGAGGCTGTCCACACACACACACACACACACACACACACACACACACACACACACACACACACACACACACACACACACACACACTGTCATTTGGGGGGTTATAAGCAAACACTGTCTGCCTCTCCTCCACCTAGAATGACTGAATATGAAGCTTCAGCTTCTTCAGCAGCTATACCGGGGGTTATTCCACCATCTCCACCCAGTGTGAAAAAAGTAAAGTCAGGCTTAAAATAGCTCAAAAAGCAGAGCAAAAGCAGCTCCTTGCAATGAAGAGAAAGGTATTCATATATGAGGAAAGGGAATAGAGCTGAGATGAGAGAGAGGGGGAAGGAGGAGAAGAAGTGAAACCCAGCAGAGGCTCGGTATTGTGCTGCTAATGCAGTCCAGGCTTGGATAATCCAACAAAGGTTACTGTGGAGACCAACAATGAGGGTCCAAGGGGCCCCCGACCACCGAGACGGGACAGGCAAGGAGGGAGGAGACGGATGGGGGGAGGAGAAGAAATCAAAATCTACATCTCAAACTGTCTGAGCCTGATTTCAGTTTTAAAGTCTGTAAGATTCCTGTTTGTTGATCGGAAAACGCACCACTTCCTGTGCAGGGGAAGGCTTTTTCCTGAGAAAGGAGTGACACAACTACTGGTTTCAAGCTTTAGTCACTGCTGAGTGAGACCATGGAAAGTTGTGGTTTAGTTTTTCTCTGCTGCAGTACTGAAGACTGATTGTAACTGTAAACTGACTGAAATCAGTCTACGTGGGTGAAAGAGCAACACATTTCCCAAAAATGCTGCTTCTGCAACTACTGGAGGTGGACTCAGTCAGCCCTCTGCATGTCCTTTTGACTCAAACATGATCGTGATTTATTAAATATCCGCCACATTTGAGCATTTTATTTATTTAATGAGTAGTATGCTCAACAGTCGCCCCCTGCAGGGTGAAATAGTGCAAGTGTAAGTCGCTCCCATGTCGGCATCACTTTTCACATCCTGAAGCTACAGGTAGCCGATACTGCTGACGCTGCCTTAACTCACCATAATCGGCTAATTGGCTTTTACTTGTGCCATAAAACCAATCAGATAGTTCTGTAGGCGGGATAAACCTTCTGGGATTGGTTATAACATCAGGTTTTTTCTTTCGTTTCTTTTTCTGTAATCTTAAATGATGGTTTGGTAATTAAGTTTAACACAAGGTTACGAGATTTAAAACAGACTTATTTACCATGTTCTTTTTTCAGGCCCAACAGCTGAACATAAGTGAATATGTAAAGCAAAGGTGAATCAAGTACAGTCGGTAAAGCATCAGAAGATCAAAATGAAATCATGAAAACCAAAAGGAAACTGAGCCGTGGCAGTCTGAAGTTCAGGAGAATGAAAAAGGAGGAATTTGTCTGAAGTTAACGGTCAGCACTTGCTGGCTTTTCTTGTAGTTAGTCAATGCATGAGAAAATATCACCGTGACGTCTTTGAGCTTTAAATGCGTCTTCATTGGCTCTCTTGCTTAAAATGACTGACCTTCAGCTGTGTGAACACTCAGTTTTCTCTCTCAGAGAAAAAAGAGCCTCAGAATGAATCCAGCAGCAGTTTGAGCGTCAGTGTAAACAAGGCTTTCTGGATTGTCTTTGCTGCGTTTGATTCGTTTCCTCTGTGCTCAGACCTTTTCGGCGACCATGAAGCTGTTACGTATTTATTTATTTATTTGTTTTTGGCCGCTGACCCACGGCCTCCACGCTCCCTCGTCCGTCCTCTCCTCTGCTCTCCAGATGCCGCCTCACAGATGGACGACATGCACAACGCTCGGCTGAATTTTATTTATTTGACTCGGACACACAGTTTACAGGAATGCAAGTAAACAGTTCCAAGGTCAGGTTAACCTTTTGGATCTCCAGTCTGGTCTTGATTTTACTTTTTATCAGCATTTATCTGTTTATATTTATCCGCCATTACTATTAACAGGTTTAAATCTCAAATTTCAAGGACCCCAGAATTCATTTGGTGAGGCTGGTTGGTTTATTTGTATTTTATTTTACTGTTGGGTCTAAAACTCTAATTATACTTCTTTATTACATTTTCTGAAACCGTGATCTTGCATGCACCATCAGCGCAACATTTATTGGATATTCAAATAAGATAAACGAGTATTCTACACGACTATTTCTAGTGTGGAAATATAGATTTTACTCATGTTTTACCACAGACCCCAAAGCGTTAGCCAAGTCTCGTTATGAAGGGTGTTTTGAAAACTGCATATGAAACCGCACACACATTCCAGACTCCAAAAGGGCATCCATACAGGATGTGACCAGCAGCAGAGACCATGGAAAGTCAACAACATGCAGCAACGACAGGCGTAATAACCAGTTAGTGACATGTAGTGGGCGGGTCCTGCATTAAACATTTCTCTATTTGAAGGTGAGCCATGAAAATGCCAACCAATGACAGCAGATGATTCTGTTAACTGACATATGACACTATAGTAAATCAAGTATAGGGTTACCTAGGTTACCTGGAATCACCGCCAGCAACAAAGCGATATGTGATGAGGAAATTGCCTCCTGTGTAAACGCTACTCGATAAGGACCATCATTTACGAAATGATCTTTGTGTTTAATTCAGTATGACCTGATACTAACACCTGAGGCCAGAAAACATCAGGAAAGTGTCTACTGAGGTCACAAAGGGAGGAAGATGAGGCCCGGTTTCCCACAGACTTCTACAGGACTGAAGTCTTTCTGTGACCGCAGGGATCGCCCCCTGGTGGCCTTTCAAAGGAATGCAGAGTTAAGGCACCTCTGTCACTTTACAGATCTGGAAGCTACATCAATCTTCGACATTGTATATGTTTTTACTAGAATCCAAACTAAATAGTATCTGTAGCTTTAACCCCATCAAAAATATGATTTTCAGACTTCTAAGAAAGCCACCAGGCACGTCCCAGACAGCAAATCTCATTCTTTTTCACCGCTGCCTGTTTATAAGTCAGCCACTGCTAGGAGGGAAAAATAGGCCGTTTTGAGCAAACAAATCTAAGATACTGAAACTAAACTATTAACAGAGAGACAGCTCTGAATCCCACCTCTGAAAAGAGCCACTCAGAGTCTCACACGACTCATTACAAACAGAGTGTGTGTGTGTGTAAATATTTAGCAGCTCTTACTCAGGCGTGCATATCTGTAACAACGTTAGTGCATGTTTGAACATGCAAGAGTGCAAACTGTCAACGAGAGCACTTCATTGTGCAAGTCTGTACATATTTGACTGCATTAAGACTGCGCAATGTGGGAAATTCACGAGTATGAGATACAGACAGACTTTGTTTAAAATGTAAACACATACTGATCCTGTGTAACTACATGCAGTTAACATCGAATAAAAGAGATGCTGAGCCAGTCTGCTGAGACGAACAGACCAGCTGTAGCCCAAATTTGACTTGAGAAACAGCAGGAAAGAGCAGTTTTAGGGAGCTAAGCTATGCTTACTGCTGCTAATTTTAGTGGTTCAGCTTGAAAAGCTGCAGTTCCTCCCCACAGACTGTTAAAAAGTCCAACTTTATAGCACAAATAAACATGTTCACAGCAGGTTTCTCTCTTTAAGTAGGACTGCACAGCGTTTTTATCCCTTTTCCTCTATCCACACATGTTCAGAAAACATCCTGCACATTTTTAAAGCCTCTTTTTTTTGTTTGAGATTATTTCCTATAGCTGGTTTTCATGTAACTGTCTACTTGAGCTACAGCCAAAGGGGAAAACTGCAGTTCACCACAAGGCCAAAAGCAATACAGATTTTTGTTGAATGATGAAAACTATTATAAATAAGAGGAAATGCTGCTACAATTAAGGCTGCAAAACTTCTGAAACTGGCTGAAGGTGATTGTTGGCCATTTTAAAAATACAGACCTACCAGAAAAAGTATTTTCAGACAACAAAGCCATCCTAATAACACTTAACAGCAGGTTTAAAGGTCACTTGGACAGAAATAAGGGTGCATGAGAGTCAGAAGATTATAATATAACGCCAAATCAGCCTTCTGTTGTGTATTCAAATGAAATAAAGACGACCTTCACATGCTAAATGCCTCTCAGCTCTATGAATGTGGTGCACACAAACAAACTCTTTGTCCCTGTTTTAGTTTGCTGCAGTCTGCCCACCTGCTCCAAAACACATGTTGGTGTCTTTGGATAGTTTCTTCCTTCATCAGCTGTACGATGGGTGATTTTAACTCTTCACCTGGATACTAGAGCCATGATTTGATGTTCCACCCTCTTGTACAATTTTGGTCACTTCTGGCTCCACACAAACAAAATGCTAAAGTTCAAAACAAACCGTCTGCGTGTGTTTCGTTCACTCACCCTGAAGCTATGAGCGCTCTGGACTGAGCCATGGCAATCCTCTGCAACGCCGGTCTGCTCAGGCCGGCTAAGCTTGATCGCTGTGGTAAAGGCGCGTGGCACACTGTCGCTGCGGATGATGCTGACCGCTGCGGCTTCATCACCACCGGTGATGGAGTTGGCACAGGAGAAGGAGGCGTGGTTACGCTGCTGGCAGGGGTGATCAGAGTGGCGGTTGGCACCGAGTCGCTGGCTGAAGATGAGGAATGCTTGGGTGGAACGGACGGAGGGTTCGGGTTGGATGTGGGGGGCTGAGGTGGCGGGAGCGACGGCGGAGGCGGCCTGCTGGAAGACACGGAGATCCTCATGGAGGAGGTGCCAGCGGTGAGGGCGGCGAGAGACTGAGCGAAGAGCTGGGCGTTCACCCTCTGGGAGGCGGTGTTCTTGGAGATGGCGAGGCCGTGCGGCAGCGTCTGATAGTAGCTGGAGTTGGCGTTCTGCTGCTGTCCCCGTCCCAGGGTGGCTGATTTCGATGGACTTAGTGATTTAGAGGGGGGTGGCGCTGAGTTCTTGGGTCGCTGCATGGTTAAAGATCGTCTTCCCAGAGTCTGTATTCCTCCTCCTGTATTGGCCTTCACACTGAGGACCAGCATGCACTGCTGGCAAGAACAAGGCTGGCCTAATGCTGTGGCTGGCAATCCTCCATTAGGGTAGACAGAGCTTCCGACCCCCATGCTGGCTCCTGACACCCCAACGCCCAGCAAGGCCCCAGTCAGGCCTCCGCTCGCGCCTACACCTCCTCCTTTAGGTACAGGGAGCGGACCGGACACTATGGGGTAAGCCATGTCAGCACGCCGCTGGATCCTCCGACACCTCTGGCTCTGTCTGTTCACCTGCAGGAAGACAGAAAAATGAATTTTCAGAAATAAAGAAATAAAGATCGCATCCTGCAAGAAAGGTTCAGGGTGCACATGAACAAACCTGCGTCATGTTCTGAAAATCAATGAGGTAGCAGAAGCCGAGCGGCGTCAGGTCGAGGCAGGGCTGCTGACGACTGTGGGCGCTCTCGATGGCGATGGCCACCTCCATGTCATACGGCGTCCATGTGCCTGCGTCGTTTTCCCACTCCCACTGCCAACCTTGACCCGGGCCCGAGGCTGGATCATAAAAACTCCTCCGTACCGGACGGATGGTTCCTAAAAGACACAAACAAAACTCTGGGTCAATTTCAGCCTCTTTGTCCTGAGGACAGCTAAGTAAAGATGCCACGCAGAGATGCAGAGTTTAAATGTCCACATAAGAACCTCTGTTCGATCCAGGAGATGCAAATCCCTTTGGATCAGGAGGGTCAAATCTGTGCTACCTGCTGTGATGATCACTTGTGAGTAAAGAAGCAACCAAAAGCAAAACAAAGCTAGAGGAATTATGAGATCACAGATCTCAGGCCTCCTAGGCGAGGCATGTCCGAGTGAGGGCAGACCAGGACAGACACTGGATTAATAATGTCTCTCAGCTGGAGCAGGAAAACCTTGGTGACCCACCAGAAGAACTGGAGTATGGTGGTCTGGGTGAGGGAGGCAAAGGTTAAAATATCAATACTACAGTCTAAATATCAGGTGTGTGGCTACATGTTGGTGACCTTTTCCTGGATTCTGGCTCCACTGACAGGTGAGTCATGACTGGTAATGGGCGTGGGTGGCATGTTGAACCTCACCTCGTCAATTAACATCACATTTAGGAGGTCAATTGAAATGAATGAGAACATGTATGCAAGCTCGTAAATGTAAAAAGACAGAAAACAAAAACGTGTCTGTGGGTGAGAAAGGCTCGGATACGTGAGAGAAAAATAAATGGATGAGGTTACTAAGTTCATATGAAATATTAGATTTTTATAAATGTCTTTGCAAAAATTAAAAAAACCAAAACCCTCAAAGCCAACAGAGCCGGTCACTTGTCTTAGATTTACTTTGCTTCACTTCTGGCCGTGCTGCTCCTGTGCGGGTGTTTCATGGTGGGCGACTAATAGGGGCGGAGTTTCTAACACAAGTAACACAAACACAATTATATGATTTAGTCAATCTCAACAACCACTGGCAATAAATAATCACGCTTTAACATATTTCATATTTGCCTGAGTTAGAAATCTGAAGGTATTTACATCGTAGAAAATCTTAATTTTAATGAACTGCCCTAACTTTTCAACCTCACACGAACTAACGGTCAGCACAGATGGTTGTAAAACACTTAGGAGACTCTGCACATCTCGGAGGAGTAACTGTTGTTGTAAACAGAACAGCACAGCAGACCCAAAACCCAACAAAGAAAGTCATGAAAACTCCAATAAAGATATGAAAAAAAGTGAAAAGAGAAAGCAGAGAGATTTGCCTCGAGTCTGATCACATGAGCTGAACTAAATCTGTGGGGAGGATTGATTTAGATGTATCCCGATTCCACCCCGAGAGATATGATCTTGTGGCCTGATCGGCCACCCCTAAGTGAATAATAATCTAATTTCCCATTAATAGGCAGCATGCCTGCAGAAAGAGCAGAGACGCTGAGAGGAACTGAAAAGGGCAACAACTGATGGCTCCATGATGCAGCCTCTCGAGCTGCATGCATGATTTTCATTAAAATACTTCGATGAGTTTCCACCACAACAGCTCCACAAAGGGGACGGGAGAGTCCTCTTCTGACAATCACATGCTCGTATTGCTGCGTTTTCACTTTCAGTCTAACACAGCGCTGACAGTCTGCTAAACAGTCAAAAGATTTTTTTAAATACCACAAGAAATACTCAGAACAGTGTTTCTCTGTCTCCCCGTGGGGCCGAGGGATGGCAGGAGGCTCCCTAAGCCAACCAACCAGAAACTACCACCGTCTCCAGGGGAACGGGCTATTCAGTCAAAGCCAGGGCAAGAGCAGGAGGGCATATGTGTGAGAGGCTGTTATAAAGAGGTTATACTGGCAGAGTGGCATAAGCACACAAACCTAAAAAAACACCAAAGGAGGTGAAGAAACAGAGACAGGGCGAATGATCGAACTGAGATATCAAACTCTGCTTTGTGCCTGGAGATGTGCAGGAGTTCACAAGAACATCGTCAGTGTGTGGGAGAGAGGAGAAACGGTGCTTCCCCTCCTCCTCCTCCTCCTCCTCCTCCTTCACACTCTGTTGAATGGACAGCACAGCAGGGAGCACTTGACCTGCTGATTACCATGAGAAACGTAATTTCTCTCTTTCGAACTGCAGAGAGAACAAGTTCATTCAGCCTGAGACAAACGGCAGACTGAGGCCGACCCTCGCCGCTGTCTGTCTGTCCTTCGTGATGTTCGCCCACCGTGACAGCAAAATGTGAAATCTGGCCAGACATTTCCTAAATTTAGAGGCAGAGAGATCCAAAAAGGTCTTAATGTGAGGTATGACCCCGACCAAGATGAGAGCGAGAATTTAAAGTTCAGTCACGACTTGTTGGTGTTTTCTGGTGAGAAGAACCTGCAAAACGCTCAAGCAGCCGTTCATTTGTGGTTAGAGCTGCGTCAAACCCAGAAAACACCAAAAACACATATAATACGAACCCTTTAGCAAGTACAGACATAGCTACCGCCATTAGATCCCCGCCGCTAATGCACTCAAAGTAAACACAGGACAGATCAGGGCTGTTCTGAACAGATTGGCTCGTTGTCACTGATGCTCAAACCAGATCGCTGATTCAAATCTGATCTCTGATCAAAATACTGGATTAGTGCATACCTACACAGAACACCACACTCTGTACACGAAAGCAGGAGGAGGAGGCATTGTGGGAAAAGGATTCGCTGTACTGCATCTGTGTACTTTGTGTGTAGTTACAGCTTAATCTGTGCTGGACTCCCACTCAGCAGGCCAAGGTCTTATCACAGAGAAGACGAGCTGCCCTTTGTTTCTGAACACAGTATCAACATCTGAAAGGTTTCCGAGTGCATACCGATCTTTTCCTGCATATCACACGGCCTTGACAGCTCATTTCCAGATAACTGCGAAAGTCACATGAGCCCTTTTTTGCACTGCGGCCCTAATGTTTCCTGACGTCCGAGTCTCGTCCGATCTGGGAGCATCTTCATATCCAATGTTGTTCATAGAAAACATAATCTTAATTACGCATTTACAGCGATTATTACTTAAAAAGGTTTAAAAGAAGAACTGTGTACCAACAGCTAACAGTAAACTAGCAACAGCCAAGTTAAAACCTACAGCACATGTTACAGTCTCGGGACACATTGTTATGAATTTTCTTTTAATAAGGTTCCAAATACAGACAGCATCAAATCATTTGTGTAGCTACTTCTTACGGTCAAAACATTGTGCATATTTGTTCCTGAGTGAATCGGTTTGGCTGAGATTAAAGTTTTAGTTTTTACACAGCTGAATAAACGTCAAGCAGACAGCTGATTATCAGAAGTATGAGATGCTCGAGAATATACTCCGGTGTCCCGTTATATTTTAGATAGCAAGGAGTTTAGATAGTACGGAGCCCCGCAGGGGACATGGGAGAAAAAAAAAATTACGACAGACTTTTGCGAGATCTCGCAAAAACTTTTGTGAGATCTCGCAAAACAAACTCGGGATCTCGCAAAAGTTTTAGCCGCATTCTTCGGAGGCCGCCAGCTCGAAGCCGACCGGGAGGTCGAGGCACGATGTGCCGGGAAAGCGGTGTTCCTCCCGGCTGTAGTAGGTCTCGACCTCCCGTTAGCTTCGAGCTAGTGGGTGTCAGATCTCTGAAAACGTCGGAGCACTTTTGCAAATATGTGATGTCTTGTAAACCGAGCAGGTATCTGACGTTTACACAGCTACATTCACGCCTCAAAATATCTTAAAAGTGTATTTTGTGACCCAGAAAGAGTAATATTACAACTAAGTAGCTGCCGCCATTGTTGGAATTCAACTTTTGAGAGATCTCGCAAAAGTTTTGCAAGATCCCGAGTTTGTTTTGCGAGATCTCGCAAAAGTCCGTCTTAATTTTTTTTCTCCCTTGTCCCCTGCGGGGCTCCGTAAGATAGCACGGAGAAGAAGCTTCTTGGATGAGAGGTGAAACTTCTTCAAGCAACTTAAAGAAGTCCAGACGCTTTTCTTTGCAAGCTCCTTTGACTACGATGACCTGGATGACTGAGAACCTTCACAGACACAAGGAGTTTATAAAACTTCATCGAAACAATCTGCAAATTTCATTAAAATTTAATAAACTATCATCTTGTCTTTATTTTTAGTTAGCACTTACCTTAAACACTTAAAGCTGTAAGCTAATTATAGTTATATAAGAGCAGATGCTGCTGGTGCAATAAGCTGTATGTTTTACGTCCAATGGATGCATGATCTGATTAGTCGACTAATCGCAAAAATAATCGGTGACTAGTCGACTATCAAAATAATCGTTTGTGGCAGCCCTAGCTACAACTGTGGTTTGCCTCCACCAGTGTGTGAATGTGAGAGTGAATGAATAGTGCAATTTTAAAGTGCTCTGAGTGTCTAGAAAAGCGCTAAATAAATGCAATCCATTATTACTGTTATTGTTACTGGGAAGCTGGCACGTTAAAGACCAGTTGTTCAATCCAACTGATGCGAACATCCACCTGGTAAGTCAAGGTTGCCTTGGATGCGCAAAAACAGTTAATAGCTTTGTAAATATTCACTAAGCTTGAGAACATCTGAACTTTCCAGGACTTATTTTACTTCGACAGCTGCATGACAACTAAAAACAAACCAGTTCCATAACTCATCAACATCCAGTCGGTGGCCAGCGAACCACTAAGGTTAGACTTTAGTCGCATTACAAAAGATGGATGTAGCTTCCAGATCGGAAAAATTAAGCACTTTATATTTAATGGCCAGCAGGAAACCATAATGTTTTTCAGTGGAAAAAAGGCCCTCAGCTCTGAGCTCAGTTAGCACTTTCCAGTCTTTTTTTGTTTTTAATTAAGTTAATTTTGGCCTTTTTACGAGTCACAAAGGAGGACAACGCTTGTTAACCGGAAGTCGTTAGCCAATGAGCTGTTCTTCAGCCTCTCAGTCAGATCCACTCCACACTTCCAGTTTCAAAACACCACGATGGCGACAGTGAAAACGCTCAGCTGGAACCTTATGGACTTGTTTACAGGCTGTCACATACACAAATAACAGTAAGCTAGTATCTGTGGAAACATCAGCCTGGCCAGTCTCTTAATCAGGGCGTAACATATAAAATAATTGTGCAGTACATGACTAAACTGACTGGATATCAGCCATGACATGACTGATCCAGAAGAACCAGTCCAACCCAGTTCTTCTGGCAAAGCCTTTCCAAAACTCTGACATAATCGAGGCAGGTTGCCAGCTATGGCTTCAAGTTAGGTTGCATAAATGTGAAGCTAATCAGCTCCATTCATAGAGGTTGTGTTTAGCATATTTTACATGAGAAAATTAGAATATTGGATATTCAATAAAGAAAGGTAACGTGGGTGGAGAGAATGGGGATTGTTGTAAGGCCAGAATTTTAGAGCTGGCACAACATTTTATATCTGCAACTTCATAAACAAAACACACAGACTGTCTCCTCCCTACAGAGCCTGTACAGAGGAGTCAGTGCTTTCAGCAGCTCCTG